>NW_026695224.1:4045000-4645000 GCF_021218885.2 Marmota monax
GCTCTGTTTTTACAGTTAGGACTTCCCCACACGTGCACCAGGATGACAGGCAACCTGCTTAAACACGTCATGGCTGCTGGAACACACAAAGACATCTCCTCTAGAAATTTCTTTCTTCTTTTTTAAAATTTATTCTCTTTGAACTGGACTATTATGTTGACAGCTTGGGGTTTTCCTGCGTTGATCTTTTTTTTTAAGAGCACATGAAGAAATAAAAAAATCATTTCTGATTTTTGTTATTAGACAACAGCATTAGAATTGGGGATGCAGGGCCCGGGCATGGAGCACAGGGGGCCCAGCCCTCCATCTCTCCAGGACTTTGCCACCATGTAGGGAATTTGCTGGAGCTGGGGAGTAGGTACCAGAAGCTCTCTCACCCCGTGGCCTTTCTTATCTTTTTACTCCTTTCAACAGTAAATTGCATTTCAATGGACAAATGGCTCTGCCAAGCGGAGGGTGCAAGATTCCATTCTCAGGGAGGCCCCTCACAGACTTCTGGGACAAAGGCTCTAGAGAAGTGCCCGGTAGGGGAGCCCCCCAGGGTGTCACCCCTGGGGGAGACCAGGCAGGACCTCAGGTCCTGCTGACTTAATGAATTCCTTCCCACCCACCAGCTACCAGGGTGAGAAGCCTCAGAGCCTTCGGGAGCTACCTAGCTCCCAGGCTGCCCCAACTCTCTGGGCTGGCAGGGCTTGGTCCCCAGCAGGGCCTGTGAGCTGGCCCTGTGCTCAGCACACAGCCTGTCTGCACAACACGGAGCCTGGCACACACTGGATCGCCGTGGCCACGCGCTGAGGGAAAGGTGAATGCGTGGTGGGTGCATGGCTGAATGAGCACCCCAGTGGGCACAACCCATTCAGCCCCAAGAGAGGGTTTGGGGAGCCCTGGATCCAGAGATGACCTTGGTCCCAGAGGCTGATGCCAGCAACTAGACCCAGGACCCATGCCAGAACTTTCCAGAGGGCCTCCTAGCTCAGCACCTTGGCTATGCCATGGCCAGAGATAAAACCACAGTGGGGAAAAGAACTGAGCAGGCTCCCGGTTCGACTTAGTCACACCTCCAAGTAAATCCCCCACTAAGCATCCCCTCCTTGAAAGATAAGAATCCATGTGTATGTCCGACAAGGGTCACCAATTGCCCCAATTTGTCTGAGACTCTTCAAGTTTTAGAACTGAAAATACTACATTCCAGGAAGCCCCTCAGCCAGTCCCAGACAAACTGGGAAGGTTGGTCACTCTGTGCCCTTCCCTACGCCTCTCACGTGAGTCTCATGAGGGCAGGAGCCAGCATGCAGCCTGATCCATACAAGGGCACACCAAGGCGTCCATGCATGCTTGGTTAAAGGAAGGCTTTTGTTCCTAAGTTCCAGTAGGTCTGGAGTTTCTCATCACAAGGGACAAACTTACTCCATGTAACCATCCCGGGCGGAGCACATGCCCCAGCCCCCACCCCCCAACAGCACTTGGCTGCCAGAACTTGAGCCAGGTGGGAGACCTCGCACTCCCAGGGCCCTCCATCCCCACGAGAGTCCCTCCTGCTTACCACCCTGGCCACCCAGAACCATCCCGCTCCCTCCTCACCTAGAAATCAGTTAGGAGCAGACACCAGTGCTGTGACCTCCGAGTGGCCTCCCTCCCCACCCGCTCCCACCCAGCCCTTGAGAAAGCACAGGATTCCTTTATGCCACAAGCATAATCCCTGAAATCCTGCCGCCCAGTGCCAGGCCCTGGCCACCAAAGGTGAAGAGTCGAGGCCCCAGCCCTTCACGAGACCCACGCGGGGTCACAGCATGGAGAGGACAGCGGGGACAGGGCTGGGCGGGGTGGGAAGAGCGAGACCCTCTACCTGAGCACTACGCGGCGTTTGAAAGGAGGCTCGCCAAGGATGGTCACCCAGGTACCCGCTCGCGATCCGCAGGTCGGAGGAAACAAAGACGCCGCGGAGCAAGGAGCCCAGGGAGGGACGCCAAAATCATTGCTCCGGATCCCTGGATTATGGCTGGATTTTATTTTCGCCTCCTGGCTTGTCTTTATGTCATAGATCTTCCACAGTGAATTTGTACAGCGAGATGAAGCCAGCAAAAAAACAGACAAAATGTATTTCAGAAAACAAGGGAATACCTGGGTCTTCCTGAGAGCCCCAGGGAAGGAGCCAGCCAGCCACGCTGAGGTCCAGGAGTCCTCTGTGCCAGGGGAGCAAACTGGGGGGTGCCCCAGGCAGAGGGTGGCCCAGGCCAGGACCAACAGGCGTCAAGGGCAGTGTGAGGTGGAGAGTCACAGGACAGGCAGACGCGACCACAGGTGGCCACCCAGGACAAGAGGCACTTTCTCCACTGCTGGCCTCTGAGAACTGGCCCCCAGGCAGGATGGGATCGCTCCCTCCTCACCACCAAGCCAGGCCCCCTCGGGAACAGACACTGCCTCGGGGCCCTGCTCATCCCACAGGCGTCAACGGGGTCCAGGGCCACGTCCCACCTGGAAGTGTGCTACCAGCTGCAGGCAGACCACCTGCCACCAAGCGCCGAGTCCAGGTGTCAGAAGGAAATTGCAACCAAGAACCCGGCCACATTTTTATCATCCATTCATAAAAAATATAAGCGCAAGATAGAAGAAAATAGGTCACGTTAGTGAGATTTACAGTGACTTGGAACTCTAAACGTCACCCCAAAGGTCTCCTAACTACATCTGACTTAAGAGGGCCACGTCTGCCTGACCCAGAAACAGAAAGGGAGTCCAGAAATTGGAACAAGGGGGTTATGGTCCAGAGCATCCATGACACACAGTGGTACCTGTGACCTCATGTCACATTAAAAAAAAAAAAACATAAACAACCCCCCAGAATGGTCCCCAGGCCCATCCACTCTCCACACAGCAGCTACAGTGACGTTTCAGAGACACCCAGGGACTTGTGCATATAAGGCAAGCACTCCACCAACTGAGCTCTGTCCCCAGCCCCCCACTAGTCTTAAGATAAAATTCGGACTGGGGATATAGCTCAGTTGGTCAAGTGCTTGCCTTACACGCACAAGGCCCCAGGTTCAAACCCCAACATTACAAATAAAATAAAATCCCTCTCAGCTTGACCCCCATCTTCCTCTCACCACTCCATCCTGGCCTCTCAGCTGTTCTTGTAACATCCAACTGTTGCTTCTGCTTCCCCAGGACCTTTGCATATGACCCCCATCTATAGCACCCCACTCCTCAGCCTTTACCTACACTTCTACTCACATCAGACACAGAGCCAAGACTCTTACAAGGCCCTACATAGTGCTCTCTACTCATAAAATCAAAAATAGAATGAACTCTAAGCTATAAAGTAAGTACAAAGAGGTCTTAACAAAAAATACATGTATTTACCTATCCTCTAGTGCTTAAAACATTTTTTAAAAATGCTTGCAAAAAGAAAGTCTTTCCCATCTGATAGTGGCCCTCCTTTGCTGGAGCCCTAAGTGCTTCCTTAAAGTTCTCAGCTCCAACTCCACCACCTCAGGGAAGCCCTCCTGTCATCCTCTGCCGCACTCACAAACACGAAAATCTGACGCAGGGGCCCCGCTCAGCGCTCCCACGGCGCCGTGGATGCACCTTCCCCTGGAAGCACTTATGGCAGCTGTAATTTCCCACTGTTCGCACGATGCTTGGATTAATGTTTGTTCCCCCAGCACACCATCAGCTCCACGGTGGGGACAATGCCTGCCTCATTCACCAGCATGTCCCTGCCTTAGCACAGGGCCCGGAACGTAGCAGGTGCTCAATAAATATTTGTTGAATGAATGAATAGACTAATAACGGCACGAGTGAATGGGGGCAGGCGGTTCCCGTTACAAACACCATCTTCAACAAAACAAAAGCAGCCCCCGGAGCTCCTGAGCAGGCCCGCGTGCCCTGAAGTCAAACCGTGCATTCAGGAAGCATTTGCAAGACACCTACTATGTGCCAGGCCCTGAGGACACAAGGATGCATCAGACAGGACTCACCCTGCAGCAGCGCAGCCCAGAAAAGATAGAAAAGTCCAAAACCCAAATGTTTAGCAACCACTTAATGAGAAAACGGAGCCTGTGTGCGCTGGGCGAAAGCTAAGGAAACGGACGTGAACATTAGACGCTGTTACTCCCAGGTCTTGTCCCCCAAGCATCCCGTGGGATCTGGCTGATGCCACCCGCTGGGTGCAGCAGAGGCACACAAATAAGGCTTTCCCAGAAGCAGGGTTAGGGACAGCCTCCCCTTGGTGCCACTGTGCCCCCATCTCCAGGAGGAATATGTTCATCAGGCTCCTCCCCCCCCACCGCTGGGCTAGGGAGGTCAAGCCATGGTCCCTTAACCAGAGCCACAACTGGCTCTGTGGCTCTCCACCCTCAGGGCAGCACTGCCCACTGTGGGCATTATTTCAACTGCCACTGGCACATTCTGAATGCCTGTGCCCCACTAGGTTGTCTCCGGTGATACTTAACCCCCAGGTGGTGATATTGAGGGAGGGGCCTAGGAGAGATGTTAGGTCAAGGTGGCAGACCCCTGGTGGGAGGGTTGAGTGCCCTCCTAAGAGAGTCCCGAGGGAGCTTGTTAGCCCCTTTCTGCCCTTCCACCATGTGAGAACGCATAGAGGGGACCATCTACAAGAACGGACCCTCATCAGACACCGAATCGGCTAGCACCTTGAACTTGGATGTCCCCACCCCCAGAACTGCGAGCCATGTATTTCCGCTGCTTGTGAATTACCCAGACGGAGGCCTGTTGTTACAGCAGCCACAATGGACAAAGAGCAGCAGAAACCAGGAGGTTGCTACTGGCATCTAGTGGGCAGGGCCAGGGGTGCTGAATGTCCTGCAAAGTAAGGCACTTCCTGAGAACGAACAACTGTCCTCCTCTGAATGCCCCCCTGAGGTCAGGAACTCTAGCACAACTCTGTCATCGGGAACCAACCAACCAACTCTCCCTTAACTGGCTGAAGAGCAAGCAGTGAGACAAAAGTGCCACGGGAAATCATCTAGAAAAGTGAGAAGCCAGGTGAGTCCAGCTTTGGCCCCCGAAAACGCCAGCTCCTACCAAAATTCTTCCTACCCACTTCCCGGCGTCTCCCTCCCTCCCTCCAGGGTTTGCTCATCCCTCCTAAACTCCTCGCTACTCAAAGTGGGGTCCGTGGACCATCAGTAACCTGCATCCCTAGAAGCTTGTAAGAAAAGGCAGAATCTCAGCAGGGTCAGGTCTGCTGAATTAGAACCCGCATTTTCACAAGATTCCAAGTGAGCCTCAAGCACCTTCCAGGTTTGAGAAACGCTGCTGGACGCCACTCCAGGACGTTTTACCCAAAGATCACCCACCATGGAGCAGCACTGATGAGGGAGCTCTCTCCGTCTCCCTCCCCTCCGTCCCCTGGCCACGTGTTGCCTGCACCACAGAGACAGCACCTCCACGGAGAGCAGTGGGGACATAAGAATCCCCACAACCCCCTAGATAGGTGTCATCCCCACATAGGTCAAGGGATGACATGTAGCCATACAGAGAACCAAGTGTGTGTGTGTGTGTGTGTGTGTGTGTGTGTGTGTGTGTGTGTGGTGCCGGGTGTTGAACCCAGGGAGGGCCTTGTGCATAGAGGCAAACGCTCTACCAACTAATCCCCAGCCCAAAGGCCCCATTAAAAAAAAAAAAATCTCTTCAGTTGTAGATGGACACAGTACCTTTATTTGATGGCTTTATTTTTTTATATGATGCTAATGATGGAACCCAATGCCTCCACGTGCTAGGCAGGCACTCTACCCCTGTGCCACAACCCCAGCCCCAAGCCCAAACTTTTGTTATTCCTGTGGAGACTGCAAGCTGGAGAGGACCCGGAATGATTACAAGCTGAAGGCTGAAGTACTTTCCTCAGAACTGCACCAACACCCGGGGCCACCCCCACACGATCCAGGTTTCATTTCAGGCCTTCTCTCCCAACTAGACAGAAGCTGCTGTAGTCCCTCTGTAGTCCCTCTGTAGTCCCCCAAAGCCCCCCAAAGTGATCTAAGCACAGAATCAATACCAAGGATTTGATACCAAGTAAGTACCAGAGGGACAATTGTGGATGGGATGCAATGAGATGGATAGGATGGGATGGGATGGGGTGGATGGATGGGATGGGGTGGATGGATGGAATGGATGGATGGAATGGATGGATGGATGGATGGAATGGATGGATGGGATGGGATGGGGTGGATGGATGGATGGGATGGGGTGGGATGGGGTGGATGGATGGGATGGGATGGGGTGGATGGAATGGATGGATGGGATGGATGGATGGATGGATGGGATGGGGTGGATGGAATGGATGGATGGATGGATGGGGTGGATGGAATGGATGGATGGATGGATGGATGGGATGGGATGGGACAAGAATCAGGTGGGACAGGATGGGATGGGACAAGATGGGATGAGATGGGACAGAACAGGATGGGATGGCATGGGAAAAGGAAGAGTCGTGTGGGTGGGAAGAAATGGCACAAGACAGAGCAGGACAGATGAAATGAGAGAAGAGAGAATGCAATAAAGGCTGGGCCCAACAATGCCCCACATCAACCATGGAAAAATGTGCTCCTAGAGGGAGACATGTACATGAACATTTACTACAGCAGACAATGGGAAACAACCTAAATGCCGGCCACCAGGGGACCCGCTGCAGAGACCACGGTACATCCACGCTGCGCAAGGCCACGCTGCAGTTAATAAAGAACAGGGAGATCTATACGCCGACCTGGACGGCTCTCGGAGGCATAGTACTGCGTGAAAAACAGCAAGTTGCAGAAAGATAGATCCAATATGGAATCATTTATTTTTTAATCAAAAATCAATACAACATTGTTTCTATGGATACACATACACTATCCTTCATCGGATGTAAGACACCACGGACTGTAAAACACGCCATTATTTTATGTACTACTGCAAAAGAGAAACAAAGAGCCCCGTAAACCAAAGCCAATGACAAGACACTGGCTGCAAGATGCACCTGGCTTTCAGAGATGTTCGAGTTGTCCTGGAGTCTGTGAAATACCTTCAGGACGATGTAAATTCCTAGGAAAAGAAGGTCCTCACGCACACAGTCCAAAGCAGGGGCGGCAACTAACCTGGGGAGGGGCAGGGGACAGGAAAAAGCCTTCTCTGTAATCTTCAAAATCTTTGCATATAAAAAACATTTACGTACCACTGTGATATTTAACGGTGCCTTTTTTTTTTCTTTTTTTCCAGTGATGTCTGAACATCTCATCTGCCCCTGGCTTAGAGGGGAAGCAGACATCAGGCTAGTGTCCAGACCCAGAAGGACACGGGGACTTTCCACCACACCCCCTCAGAGTAAACCTGGGTGGATGAGCCAGTGGGGAGGCTTCAGCAGGAGGAGGGGGGAGGCCTCGGAATGTCCAGTGGGGACAGGGCATTGGCAAAAAGGAACCGGAGGAAGGGAATTTGGGGGGAAACAAACGATTCACGATTGACTTTCAGAGTGCCATCAGGGATACTAGGGGGCCCTCAGGTTGTCCCCCAAAATGGCTCCTTCATCTACCCTCCCTGCTCTCTGCAAAAGCACTTTGGAAAGTCATAATGCCATCCTGAATGCATCACTCACAAGGGACCTCCTCCAGACTCAAGCCTCTAATTCCACCTTAATATCCAATTCTGTGTGTCAGGGACAGCTGAACCTCAGCCTGCAGCAGCCGCGCCACCTTGGCCTGTACACAAATAAAAATAGCTTTGGTGCTCAGAGCACAGGTTCCCTTGTCGGATCCTCTGGGGGTCCCGGAGCAGCTCGGTCGGCCGGCGGATGGAAACACGTGCAGGGGAAATACACAATGAACAAAGAGGCTCCGCAAGGCGACCTTGACCTTCCGGCTCTTCCTTGGCTCCTCGGCCACGGTGGTCCCCACGAAGCCGCCAATGGGATCGCACCGTCCACAGGGATGATGGCCACAGAACGCCTCTCGTTGCCAGTTTCTCCAGTATTTAAGCAGGCGATGGCCACAATTGGAATGATAACTTGTGCGCGTGTCTCCATTTATTTGTCACAAATGGACAAAGCTTGTCCTGGGGCCTTAACAGAGCAGGACCAAACTGCTGACCAGCAACCCCAGGACAGACCCCGGGGGAAGGGACCACAGAAGAAGCCACTTGATGCGGCACCAACTCCAGAAAAACCACCCCCCAAACCTGCTCGGGAACCTGTCCTTCTACAAGCTCATCCCTGCCCTGGGCTTGGGAGCAGCGCTCCTAGGCAGGACCCGAGCGGCAGGGAGCTCAGGGCACGCACCCTGCGCAGCCGCTGGCCCCTCCAGTCACCCCCACTTCGTCACCCACTCCATGTCCACAGAGACTGGGGGGTGGAGGAGGCAGAGCTGGGGTCTTTCTTCACTCGGGACCCCCTCTCTTCTGGCTTTGTGGATTTCACCGGGCGACCCCACCATGGCTCCTCCCTCCAGGTGGAGGTCAGAGGTCAGCGCCCCTCCCTGGCTCCATCAGGTTCCCACAATGCTCCCCGGCATTTTGTGGGACCCTCCCTGCTCACCTCCATAGAAGGCCCCCTGAGTGAGTGCTCCCCACTCCTCTGTTTGAAAGCACCATCTGTTTTCTGTGGGGACCCTGACTAAAGGGATATTTCCTTTAAAATTTAGGGTGGGGGATAATGGGGATTGAACTCAGGGGCACCTAACTACTGAGCCACATCCCCAGCCCTTGCTGAATTGCTCAGGGCCTCACTAAATTGCTGAGGCTGGCTTTGAACTCATGATCCTCCTGCCTCAGCCTCCAGAGCCACTGGGATTACAGGCGTGTGTCCCTGCACCCGGCTAAGCAAGTTTTCAGTAAATACATCAGCAAGGTGTTTGCTCCTCCTGATGAAAAGCTTTAGAGGCGCCAGTGTGGAGGATGGCATCAGGGAGGCCGGCCAGAGCGGAGAAGCCTGTTGCCAAATACACAGTCCGTCCCGGAAAGGCGAGTCTCTCCAATAACTCACTCACGCCCCACCTCCCCCAGCCAGGGGCACCCCAGCTCTGTCTCCCCCCTACAGGTGTGGACCTGTGCCTGCCTTCCTTCCCTGGGAAACCGAATCAGCCTTGGCAGTTTGGTCAAGGGAGGAAGAGACTGGCCCTGCAGGATGTGGTCATTTCTAAAGCCCACCTGTTCCCTGCTGCACCACCAGGCTCCTCAGTCCTGCCCAGGAAGCCTCAGTGTCCTCAGGGAGCAGGGAGTGCAGGTGCCCGCTGTGGGTGTCCTTGCTGCCCGTGCCCAGCCGTCATCCTGCATTTCTCCATGTATCCCTTCAGCATCTGACTCTCCTGCAGGGACAGGGATCTCATCTCCCCAGGTCACTGCTGCGTCCCTGACACCTGTCCAGGGTGTGGCACATGATAAGGCATCAGTGAAAAACTGCAAGTCCAAAATGTAAAGTGCCCCGTCCACTGGAAGAGCAGAAAGCACACTCTGGTTTGGTCCCCAGACCCTGCCCTCCAGCCCCGGGGATCAGGGTGAAAGAACAGTTTCTGAAACAGAGAAGGAAGTCCGGCTCAGTGGCATCCGTGGGGGAAAGGCCTCTGTCCAGGCCAAGGAGACTGCCCAGCCCCGAGTCTGCAGGTATCTCTGGTCCTTGAGCTGTCCCAAAGGAGTGACAAATGGAACAGCTCTGCACCACCCTGGATGCTCCCCACATAGCATCCAAGACGTATTTCCCAAGCACCTACTATGTGCCAGCCTGCCTACTATGTGTCTCCGGTCAGAATCAGGCACAGGCACAAGAAGGACAGAAAAGGAGGCTGCTCTGGAAGGATCACCTTTTAAGAGCAGAAACAAGCATCCAAAGACAAACCCATGAGGATTATTTCAAATAACTGTCATGAAGGAAATCAAATGGGATGATGTGACAGAAAAATAAGGAACTTCAGCCAGTGGTAGGAAGAAGTGACATCTAAGATGGCTCCAAGGCCCAAGGGAGACAAAGGAGCCAGCCATCTGAAAACCCCAAAGAAACTCCAGGTGGAGTTTCCCTTCCAGGTGGAAGGGAAAGGCCCTGTGGTGGAAATAAATGTGACTGATTGAGGCTCACGGAGAGCCAGGGGGGAGGACAGAGTCAGGGCAGGGAGTGGGGTCTCGGGTGTGAGCTGCCCTGAGAACAGGGACAGGGATCTCACCTCTGAGGATCTGACCAGGAAGAGGCTGGGGGGCCACAGGCAGAAGCCAACCACCCCTCCTCCCCAGCCTCCCTATGGTCTGCCCTCCAGCCACCTGCTTCCCACCTCCCACCTCCCCACCACTCAGCCTCCAGCCTCCCTCAGCGGGTCAGACCGGCCATCAGATGGGACCTCATCACCCCTATCACCGGGCAGCACCCAGGTGCTCACCCAACCACTCCGAGAAGCCACGGCTTTCCCCATTCGAGAACCTATGGCGTGTGTGTCCCCTGAGCCGCTTGCCACCTCCACACCCGACACAGCTGCCTCGCAGGCCTCAGCCTTCCCAAAGGCCCCCCGGGGCCCTGATGTCATTTCCAAAGGCAGCCAAATCCTAGCCCCTCGATTCCAAACTAAGACTGTTTAACACAAAATGAAGCATTTTATAATCCCCCCGACGTCCTCTCCCTGGGCTGGCACGCGGAGCGTGGAACCGCACTGCCAAGACGCCGAGCAAGAGTCGAGCTGTGTTCAGACCCGTGCCAGGGGGAGGCTGCAGGTCGCCTGCGCTCTTCCTGTCCTGGAGCCCCCAGCCTCGCCCGCGGCCCACCTCTTACTTCCCCTCTGCCCTGGGCCAGCACACACAGGCTGCAGGAGGGGCTCCCCGGGCGGACCCCTGCTGTCCGCACTCCTTGAACCTCAGGCCCCAGTCAGTGGGAGATAAATTTGGTTGGTTTCTCATTTTGTTTCGGGAAGCTCTTGATTTCTCTAGGTTAGGTGTCATTTTAAGGATGCCAATCACAGGGTCTTGGAGTTTGAAAGACTCTGAAAAATCAACCAGTGCCCGACCCTTGGGCCCTGCCCCCACACTCCCAGGCCCCTGCCCCCCATCACTGATGAACTGTTTCCAGGCCCCCGTCAACCAGGCTTCTAGAACTGGCCCTGGTTCCGTCCCGTGGAGTATCAACGTAGGGGAGTCACCCGTTCCCCCAACTGCTGTGGCACATAGCTGTGACCACAACTTCCTCTGGGAGGCCCCTTTATTAATGTCTAACCCAGAGGTGACAGGAAAGATCATCCACTGACACTCTCCACGGCCATCAGCGCGCAGCTCCCTCTGAACTGGTGACCAGCCTTGCTCTTGATCCCTGAGATCACGTGACCTACAGTGGGGTCCTCCCTGCCGCTCTAAGTTAAATGGCTGCTTCTGCTGCCACTCTCCATCCCCTCCTTCAGCTAGCAGCACCCTGATCTCCTCTGGGAAATATCTGTGGCCTGGCCTGAGCCAAAAGTCTACGAAACATTCATCAGGGCCAGGAGATGGAGAGAGATCACATCCAGCAGCCTCCACCTCCAAAGTCCCTGGATTCAGCCACACCTGAAGCTCATTCTACACCTACAACTGATGAATTGCACTATGTGGTTTAAGCACATCAGGGTTTGGTTTTCTAACAGTGGCCACCATGTAACCCTGACTTCCCAATTTGTGAGCATGACTTGGAAGCCTCCCCTTCTCCGTCTTCCCCTGAAACACTCCTTCCAACCATGGTCAACACAGGAAGGAAGGGGCTGCCCACCCCCTTTCTGCTTCTGCCCCTGTGGCCTGAGCACACTGTCATATTATGCCTCAGCAAATTAGCCCCTTGTTCTCTGCTCTCATATGGCTCGGCGCATGCAGGCCTTGACCTTCATCAGAGCTCATCAACCAGCTCATGAGAGGCATTTTATTTTGAAAATCTCCAGGCTAACATCAGTAAGGGGTTAGGTGGTATGAGTTAAAAGTTGCGTGGAGTAGTGTCGTTACCATACCCCCAGGGCCTAAAATAGTTCTTAGCATGTGGCAGGTGCTTTTAAAATGTACAGTGAATGAATGAACCCATGACCAGGGATGTATGGTTCTTAAGGAAAGGACTTCTCCTTTAGAAGTTTGCTTGTGCCTTGGGTGCCTGGAGTTATAGCCTAAGGGATGTGGAAATAGGTCACCCATAGTCTTCAGCTACGTCTCAGTGCATTCAGCTGCTATAACAAAAATACCAGGAACTCAGTGACTCGAAAACAGCACACACTTGCTTCTCGCAGTTCTGGAGGCTGGGAACTCCAAGATCCAGGCACTAGGTTAGGCGTTTAGGAGGGTCCACGCCGGGTAGACAGTATTTCTCGCTGTGTACAGAACGGGCCAGGGGAAGGGGCTGGGGAACACTCTGAGGCCCCTTTCCTAAGGGCTTTAATCTGGATCTCTCATGACCTAACCCTAAAGGTCCTGTCTCTTAATATCATCACACTGAGGGTTAGATTCCACATATGAATCTGGGGGGAATACAAACATTCGGACCACAGCAAGCTATCATCAGGGTCTCCCAGGGAGTGACTCCTCTCTATTTGATCCTTTCACCCCCAAACCAGGTGGGGATCCTGGCTGGAGGCTATTCCTGTTCTCACCTACATGCATTTCCTAAAGTTTCCTCAAACCTCAAACTGGTGGGAACAGAGACTGACAGCTCAGGGAACATGGTCTCCAGATCCTCATACCCAGCAGGATCTGAAATTGGCATCTGCATCCAAAGAAGGGAAGCCACGGGGGAGGGGCAGGGCCCACACCTGGGCACGAGGGGAAGTGTGTGAGGGGGAGCTGGGACCCCCACGAAACCTCCACCTGACGGGCCCGGCCTGGGTGGTGATGCTGCGTTTTGAACCAGTGGAGTTGGTGGGGAGGCCCTATTCCTTCCCCCCCCACCCCCAGTATTCTTAATCTAACTACAAACTCAAGAAAGAAAACAGCCCCGTGGGCGTGGTTTTGGAATGCAAAGCTCCATCCGCCTTGAAGCCCTGGCTGTTGGTGGGTTCCAGGGGGGCTTAGCGCACACCCCCCATCCCAGAGCCCTTTCTCCAAAGAACCAAGAGGCCTCAGAGGTTCAAGGGGGTCAGCCCGTGGCCTCTGTGGGATGCCCAAGGTGGAGCACAACTTCCACACAGTGTGTTAGAACTCAAGGATCAAAGCAAAGCCAAGGTCCAGTCTGATGGCGAGAGGTCTGCGGAGCTGGAGATCTCCAAGACTGCAAGCCTGGGGCGAGGCACCCGCAGGCCCCTCTCAGCTGGGCAGGAGCTAGCTCTGCAGGCCTCAGTCTACCTGGGGGCTGCAGCCCCTCCTGAGAATTATCAGACCTCCCAGGCCAGGCTGGCTAAGTCACCACATCCCGGGATGATCTAGGACAAGTCCTGCCTCACTAAGGATCCTGGCCAGTCAGGCCCTGGCTGTGCTCAAAGGAACAGTTCTGCAGTCCAAAGGGGTAGAAGCTAAGGTTGGGAAGGACTTGATCTCCTGAAAACTCTGAGATTAGCTTGTTAAATGTAATACACTGTTAAAAGTAAAGTTGATGGACTTGATGATCGATACCTGACAACCTAGCAGTGGACTAGAACTTACTCCTTCATTTCTGCATGGAATTTCTACCATGGAAATGGTCCCCATCTCCCCAGTTCTCACACCCTTGGGTCCGTATGGAGCTGCCCTGGCTCTCCCAGCCCTGAGCCTTGCTACTACGCATGTTCCACTCTGGTCACGGTGATGGCCTAGGGTGGGTCCCGGTCCTGGCTACTCCACAGAGTCAACCTCAGGACTTCCTCCCTGGCCATCAGAAAGACAGTGCTCATTACCACCACTGCTGAGTTGGGAGGGGTGCTGGGGACACCTCTGCCAAAGCGTACGTGGTGATGGGGTCTGTGGAGACGGGATTGGGTCCGTGTCCTTGGGGTCCAGCCTTGACCTGTTAGTCAGGAGTCTAATTGAGCCAATGTGTCTCCTTTTCTCTGCTTATCAATTTGAGTCAAGCCTCAATGCAAAGAGCACATTAACCCAGGACCTACTATGTGCCAGGCAACCAAATGGGTCATCATGACTTCATGTTTCAGCTAGGTTATGCATCCCCTGTTGGCAGGAATGAGTGAAAACACACACACACACACACACACACACACACACCAGAACACACACACACCCAGAGCCCTGGGCACAGTAGGTACAGTATCACCACTTGCCTTCTAAAAATCTCCAAACTGAATTGGTTGACAGCAGGCTGGACCCAGACCACACCAGGAGTACACATGCAACAGACCCAAAGCCTCATGCACCTCCTGGGAAGCCATTTGGCAGCTTTGGTGGCTGCCAGGAAAGGTAACAGGAAGCAGGTTCCTGTCCCAGAGCCGTCTCCAGAACCTACTCCCTGGGAACTGAAGGGGGGGCTGGCCCGCAGAAACACCCATGATACCCCACCCTGAACCTGGACTTCACTCTGGCCCACCCTGGGCCACAAAAGGACCCAGGGAGCTCAATGATCCAGAAAGTGGTCAGGGTAGCCAGGTGGGAATGAATGAGAACCTCTCTCCAACGTTGGGCAGCCTTGGAAACCTGCAGCCCTTCACATAGGTGGCTATTTCCATGGAAAACCGAAGAAACGTGGATTCCTGCCCCCACAGCCCTGGCCTTCTAAATGGCAAGATCTGTTATCCCGTACCGAAGAGATGTCCGTTCAGGGCCAGCAACGGGACAGTGGCGCTCACTCTATGCAACCGAGTCAATGGGAGGGTGCTCTGTGGGCCTGCAGAATCCACAGGAGGTGAATACAATGTCAGCCACTGAAACGCGAGCTCCCCGGCGCACTCACACACAGCACCACGGGGACCCAGGGCACAGCTGCCCCAGCCCAGCTCAGAACTGCAGTCCGCGGGGCCCCTGGCCTCCCAAGCACCTGCTAATGGGGAACTCCAGGCCAGAGTGGAGGGGAAATTAGGGAAGGTGTCTACAGTACCCCCCACACACACACACCTTCTTGTCCCCTTTCCTTCCAAATGGCAATCCCCTGGCAGGCTGATGCACACAGTTGGCACCTTCCTGGAGAGTGGTGGCGAGCGACCTCTCTGTACCTTGAAACACCTCTTAAAGGCACTAGAGAAAGCGGCTACTTCAAGGCCACCTGTGGCACTTCCTCTCACAAGTCGAGGAATCTCTAAAGTGGTCATCTTCTGTCTCTATATCGCCAAGGCCCAAGAACACTTGTCCAAGGAGAAAGCCATCTCTTCCCACTCTAAATGCCCCTTCCTGGCCACACGTTATCGGAGACCTGCTGTGTCCAGGCCCAGTACACAGACCTGAGCCCAGAGCACGGCATCCAAAGCTTGTCCACTCTCCACCTCCTCACAGGCACCTCTTTCCCTTGCAGGGGGGGTTGTAGCCTCCTTGGGGACAACAGCAACAAACATTTATTGAGCACCTACTATATATTCTAGCCACAGGCCAAGGCTCTCCTAAGGCCAGCGGGGAGAATAAGACCCCAAGCCTTGACATGGAGCAGCACACTTTCAGCAGTGAGACGGGATGGCAAACTTTTTGATCTTTGCCAATCTGGTAGGTTAAAAATGGTATTTCCCTGTGGTTTAAATTTACAGTTTTCTTATTATAAACGGAGCTCTGAATCTTTTTAAAAATGTTTAAGATCCCACTAGTATTTCTTTTTCTGGTTCCATTTCTGTCCTTTTCACATGGGATAGATTCAAAATATCTAACCACAAGTGTGGCACGAACCAATCAGTGAGGATACTGGCCTTGGGCAGGGCAGGCATCCCCAGCCTTCGCCCTGTTCCTCTGCTGATTGATTGGCTATTTTCTTAGTGTTTGTAGGCGCTCTTTACACTTTTAAGGAACATATTTTTGCTTGAGATGTGTGTCTTTGGTTTGATTTATTATGGTTTGTGCAATGCAACCTTTTTTTTTATTGTAGCTGAATGTTTTGGTCTTTTTTATGGCTTCTGGGTTTGGGGTTATATTTAGAGAGGCCTTCCTCACCCCGATCCTATTAAATTGAAATTTCTAAAAATCTCTCTGTTTTCTTTTAGTATTTTTAAGTTTTCTTTTTCTGTTTGGATTTCTGGTCCATTTGGGGTCTATTTGGCATTAGGGATGAAGAAGGGATCCAATTTCCTTTATTCAGGATGACGATCCCTTCTTCTTCCTAATCCCAGGTCCTGAGCTGTCGATCTGACCCACACGGATATGCAGACACCTTTCCCCTGCACCAAGTTTGCGGACGTCCTTGGGTCCACCTCTGGTCCCTGGTCCATTCCCCTGGTCCACTCAGAACAAACCCATCTGTTTGCCATACACATCCACCTTCCTTTCCAAAATATTCCTTTTGGCCTTGCATGCCAATTTTTTATTACAAACTTTGGACAACTTCTCCATTTCTAAATAAACTCTACAGCTACTTCCACTGGGTAACATTAGGTTAATTTAGGGGAAAGTGACCTATTTATGACGCTGAATCTTTCTACCCAAGCAAAAGGCTCGCCTTTTTTATTTGATTTCTCCAGTGCGTCCCCAGTGGTTGACTTCGTCCCCTCCATACTAGTGAATGTCCCTCACTGAGCCGGCACCCTAGTTTCTGCAGGTTTGGGGGCCACTTCTCGCTCCGTGCCTTCTAACGGGCGCTGTCTGCGTGGGGGAAAGCTCTCCGTGGGGGGTATTGATCGTGCTGGAGCCCCAGGCCTCTTGCACTGTGTGGTGTCGGCTGACACCAAGGCGCTGTGCACCTGCCCTGGGCAGAGAGACCACGTCCAGCACCTGTGTGTTTGGCAGTGTGGCTCCCAGCGCTGGCCCTGGCCCCACTCTGCATCGCCTGAATGGAGCCAGGACAAGGGGCGCCCCCCAGCCAGGAAGGCCCCCCACGCTGTTGGAGCAAGAAAGGGCCTGAGCTGGCTCACAAAGGCGGGCACTGGCGAGCCAACAGACAGCAGTGAGGCTGGCAAAGGTGCCCGCCTTCACGCAGCCCCAGCCCTGTAATCGGGGCCCACGGGTCACTCTGGCCACAGCTGAATAAACCAGGGTGTAATTAACTTTCCACTCGGCTTTTTACGCAGCAGCATCTCACCTTTGCCAGAAAAGGAGGGTCTGCCTTTGAAGGGGCTGGGAGCGCTCCTCAATCCTGACCCTCACTAAGGGCAGCGAAGGAGGAACAGCAAAATTAACCCTTGGGGAACACTTTTTTTTTTGCTGTTGCTATTTGAACAAAGTCCTCCTTATTTTATTTTATTTTTTTTAAGTTGAGTGTTCAAAAATGCAACATCTGGAGTTTAGTTTGGAACTGTCACAGTCCCCAACCTGCGTTCTCCTGGTGAGCTGTTCACACCTCAAGTCTCGCCTCTACTTACAGGTCCAGTAACTTTGAGTGACACCCCCCAGCCCTCTGAGCCTCAGCTGGCCAACGTGTAAATTGGGAATGGATGTACAAACTAGAACCTTCCTGCTGCAACTGTGAAGACTAGGTGAGATGGTTCATTCAACAAGCATGTATTAAGCACCACTGTGTGCCAGGTGCTGGACCAGGACACAACAGAGAACAAAGCAGATATGGCTGGGGTCTCCATGAAGTCCCGTGGTTGTAAGGGAGACTGTGATAAATACACTAAAAACCACTGCAGACCCGGGCACAGTGGCACGGGTCTGTAATCCAAGTGACTTTTGAGGCTGAAGTAGGAGGCCTGCCTGCAAGTTCAAGGCCAGACTCAGCAACTTAGCAAAACCCTGTCTCAAAAAATAAAAATAAAAATAAAAAGGCCAGGGGATGGGGCTCAGGGATTAAGCCCCTCTGGGTTCAATTCCCGGTATAAAAAAAAATAATTAATTTAAAAAAAACCCACTGCAGAATAATTAAAGAGCATGCTGAAGGGTGTGGGGTGAGGCGCGTGGGCAGTGTGGGCACAGGGGCTACAGAGAGCAATCGGAAGGGCTGAAGAGTCATGTTCCAGGCAGAGTACCACAGGCCTAGTATGCAGTAAGTGCTAACTAAATGAAGAATGGGAGAACTACAGCCCATACTGCAGTGAGGAGAAAGGAGGACCTGTTTACACATCTGCCCCAGCACTGTCTCTTGGGGGCAGCGAGAACCTTGTCTGCTTCAGAGCTGGCCCTCTCTGCCCAGCGAGGAGCCGGGCTTGGGTCTGAGGACTGGGAATGATGGCTGAAGGGAAGAAACCAAAGCTCAGCTCCAATCCAGAGCTGGAGGCAATTCCCATTCCTTAGAGGGGGTCCCCGGAGCCCCTCGTGACCACCCTCAGTCTTTCTACGGGGTCTCCACCTGCTTCTCCCTCCCTGTAACAACAAAAAAAGATGCCAGTCGTGCCAGAGACCACGGACCTCCAAAAGCCACCAGGTTGCTCAGCCTTGAGGACCTGGACTGGCACATCCCAGGACTGGCCCAGTGCAGACCCCTGCTGACAGCCCGCTGTGGACACAATTAGGAGTGTCACTGGAAAAGTCAGGTCCAAACACTACAACAGCGTGGACGGAGCACCCAACACCCTTGGGCAGTCAGCCTCATTAATTTAGGCCAAAGCAGCGTGGTCAGTGTAAATCACAGACTATCCTTAAAAGGTGGTATTTATACCAGGAAGTGATAAAGCATTCTATCTGAATCCAGACTAAAGGTCCATGGGTGACCAGCTTCAATGAGCACATAAAAGATTGGAATCAGCCCATGGGTAAATCAAACCTGTGTCTACGGTGCCCTGGGCAGTTCCCAGAGACACTTTCTGAAGTCGTTGAAGTCCTCCGGGCTTCCAGAAGACGGTAAAAAACACCCCCTACAACCATTTACAGAGCTCAAATTGGTGTGGCCCATGCCACAAATCGTGTCAAGACCAACTCCAGCCTATTCCCTGTTCCAACGTTATTTGAGACGGTGGAACCTGGATTAACCAGGACTTTCAATCCTCAGCAATTCAGACCGCCACCGAATCCATTTCCTGACCTGGTGCCCACAAACAATGTCTCCATGAGGCACAGGACAAGCCCTGCACACTCAGGGAGTCAGCCTATCTCTCTGTGCAAACACCCTCATCTACTGGGCTCCCGATAAAAATTCAACATGTTTATAGGACAGGGACACAGTACAGGCCACTCAAGCTTTCTCTTTGAGCACTGCTATTTGAAAGACAAGAGCCAGGCACAGAGGCACACAGGACTCTGGAGGCTGAGGTAAGAGGATCACAAGTTCAAGGCCAGCCTCTGCAACCTAGTGAGACCCTGTCTCAATATAAGAAACACTGAGGATGTAGCTCAGTGGTAAAGCACCACTGGATTCAATCCCCAGAATCAAAAAGAGAGAAAATAAATAAATAGACAAATAAATAAATAAATAAATAAATAAATAAATAAATAAAGCCAAGAAAGAAAGAGCCCACACACACACTCAAAAAAAAAAAAAATAGGAAAAGACTGACTAGCAATGTGGGAATCCATTCAGAAGGCATTAAGTGCCGATTGCAGAATATAAAATGGCATGTGCTCACGACTCCAAGCATGTCAACATTTGTCATCCTGTGGGCGCAGGCTGGAGCGAAGCAAGGAAAAATCACACAGTTGTTGGGAACATGATTTTTGCTTGTTTCATTTCATGTCATAAAAATGCAACGTTTGGTACCTTTAAATGTTGTTTTCTCCTAAGACATGAATGGGAGAGAGACAGAGACCGAGGAGGGACACGGCCTTGATGGAGATGCCCGAGTTCTTAGAGTCCACTCTGTGACAACTTATGGTCCCGGGGCTGCCCTTCCTGCTGCAGAACTCACCAGCTCCCACTGGAAATGCCAAGAACTCTTCAGTATGGAGGCCCAGCTCCAGTGCGGAATGCCCCTTAGGAATCTGAAACAAGGCTCCCCCTTCCACAGTGAGCTCCTGCCCCCCCCCCCCCCCCGCCCTGCCGGAAGTCTGCAAGCCTCACAGCTGCTCTTTCAGATTCTGAAGGGAGCATGCACTGCCCCCGCCCCGCCCCCCACACTACTGCCTCCCAGGTGGCCACAGAGAGTCCAGAGGCCACTATGCCTTGCAAGTCTTGTTTATTTGGTACCAGGTATTGAACCAAAGGACACTTAACCACTGAGCCACATCTCCAGCCCTTTTTTTCATATTTGATTTAGAGTCAGGGTCTCAGTAAGTTGCTGAGGCTGGCTTTGAATTTGTAATCCTCCTGCCTGGGCCTCCAGACCGGCTGGGATTACAGGTGTGCCTCACTGCGCCTGGCTCTGAGTGTGTTTTGATCTTTGGGTTTTTTTTTGTGTGTGTGTGAATTTTCTGGTATCAAGGATTGAACTCAGGGGCACTTAACCACTGAGGCACATCCCCAGCCCGTTTTTATATTTTGTATTTTGATCCTGCCTCAGCCTCCTGAGTCACTGGGATCGCAGGCATATACCGCTGAACCCGGCCGCCTCACGTTTCTTTAAAAACTACCTGTAGGGAGGAAGAGGGTGGGGGGAAGTGCGGGGGAGTGACATTGGTCAAGTTATATTGTTATATTGTGTATTGTGTGCATGTATGGATACATAACAGCAAATCCCATCAGGATGTACAACTATAACGCACCAATAAAAAACGTGGGGGGAGGAACCCTCCATCCGGACTGCATCTCATAAACACACGCCACCTCACCCCCATCGCACCGAGGGCATGGAAGGATGACCTTCCTGTACCTTCCAGCAGTGACAGTCTCTGCAGGGGACAAGAGTTGTTCACACCCAAGACCACCATGACCCACAGATGAAAGGGCGGACGCCAGATTCCTGACACAGAGAAGACCCCGCCCAGCTGGCAGACTGTGACATGGTGAAATATATATTTGGTTCCCAGCCTCCTGGGAGCCAGAGGGGGGCTGAAGATCACAGTGATCCCCAACGGCCAATATCTAATCAATCATGGCTGCGTAACGAAGCCTCCCTCAAAAGAGGGACAGGGTTCAGAGAGCTTGGATTGGAGCCTTTGTAACGAACTGGCAAATGCAGGTGATTCTAGCAAATGAGTCAAACCCAAGGAGGGGGTGTGGGGCCCCACCCATCAGAAGCCCAGTCACAACCTGGAGCTCACCATTCTCACCTGCAGTGGGCACGACCCCTGTGGGGTCTGAGGCTACCTCCAGACAGAGTGTCACAACTCAGTGAAATCGGAAGACACCACGCTGGTGTCCGTGGCAGAACTGACTCGTGCTGATAGGGACAAATCCCCGCACACTTAGTCACAGAGTGCTCCATGTGGATTGCTGAGGGAAGAACTAACACGTTTTGTTTTGTTTTGTTTATTTTCAGATAGACCCTTCATCTAAGCATCAGGTTCATTTGTTCTCAGAAACCTCTGGTGGTCCCCACAGCCTGCCCGGCCTGAGCTGAACACGGCCCTCTCTGAAACGTCTGTAAAACTGTAAAAATGGTCTCTCCAGGAGGACCATAATGTCCCTTGTATAGCATCTAGCAGGTAGCAGGGTTAGTGACTTCTGTTGATGGCCCAATGGCGATCGTTTAGCAAACCCAAGGGTCTGGCCTGGAAGGGCCCACTATTGCTATTTTTTTTCCCCTGTACTGGGGATTGAACCCAGGGATTCTTACCCATGGGGCCACATCCCCAGCACTCTTTATTTTTCCATTTTGAGACACGGTCTTGCTAAGTCACTTCGGGCCTTGCTAAACTACTGAGTCTAGCCTCCAACTTGTGATCCTCCTGCCTCAGCCTCCTGAGTCACTCGAATTCCACTACTGCATTTTTATATTAGTTCCAATATAAAATCAGAAGCCTGTTTCCAAACATCTTATACTCAAGTCCAATGCATAAAACAGAATTTAGGGCTGGGGTTGCAGCTCAGTGGAAGAAGGCTTGCTTAGCATGTGTGAGACACTGGGTTCGATTCTCGGCACCATATATAAATAAGGTTCATAGACAACTTTAAAAATATTAAAAATCCTGGGGATTGAACTGATACCCACCCACCCCCAACACAAAAAAACAGCCTCAGAGACACCCTAGGACACAGATAGAAAGCAAGAATACACGGGAAGGGCGTGGAGGCGTCCTTAGAAGGGAACCCTTTGGAGTAACGCGCGTGCATTTCTCAGCGGGCCACCTTGGCTCGGGTAATCCTAAGAACCCAAGTCCTGGGGGAGAGGGCTCCTCACATTCCGGTCCATGTCAGGGAGACTCCTTCAGACTGGGTCCCCCCTTCACCGGGCGGTAATGAATTTCTCAGGGATGTTATTAGGCAAGGTCGCTTCTCCTAGTCTTTCAAGGAATTTCTGACTCCCTTCCAATGCTCCAGGGTTTGGGGATATTCCTGGCTCCCGCGTCCCCACGGAGGTCGTTAGTGGGGTCCTGTTAGGATGCGGGCAAGACTATCAGTAGATACCACCGGCATCGATAAGGATGGCTGGGGACCCTGCCAACGAGGCTGCCGTGGATTGCAGCCAGAGTCAGAAGCTGCTGAGAAGAGAGTCTGCCACTGGGAAGGGGAGCCTGCCCAGGAAGGAGCACAATTAACCACCGTTTCTTTCTGCTGGCACAGAACCCTACTACCTACAGCCCTGAAGTCTCATGCTTCCCTTCTCCACCTAGAGCCCCACCGTTTTCAAAAATGTACTTGAAAGACCCAGAATGAGCTTGACTCTGAAGAGCTGGAGGGAAGAACAGCCTCAGTGGCTGATGCAGGTGGGGTCCGATCCAGGAGCCACAGAGACTCAGGAGAGACCTGCTGAGCAGAGTCGGGCCGGCTTTCAGGACCACACAGAGTGGTCTCACTGGCTCTTAGAGAATAAAGAGAATCGCTTTTAATTAGAAGATCAGTGAGTGGTTGTTTTTAAAAAGTCCGTGACTATATTTCATTCTCTTATAGTTAAGTTCCACCTCGATTCTTGGCTAAATTAAGAAATACACTAGTGTCAGCAGGGCAGAGTGGCGCACGCCTGAAATCCCAGTGGCTTGGGAGGCTGAGGCAGGAGGATTGTGAGTTCAGAGCCAGCTTTGGCAATTGAGCAAGGCCCTGAGCAACTCCGTGAGACTCTGTCTCTAAATAAAATATTTTTAAAAAAGGAGGGGTGCTGGGGATGTGGCTCAGTGGTTAAGCACCTCTGGGCTCAATCCCAAGTACCAAAAACAAAACAACAAAAAACAAAACAAAAAAATACACCAGTGTCTATTATTTTCTCAAACAGGATGAGGTTCAATAACCCAGGGTCCTGAAAAGGTCCTAACTTGGCCACCAAATAGCTCTGTGATCTTCATGGAGTAGAATTTTTCTTTCTTGGTATCTCAGTGTTTGGGGGACAGGAAAAGCAAACACTATAGGCACCTTCCAATTCCAATTTGAAGATTATAAATTACCCATCATCTCTACCTCCGGTTGAGCTATCACAAATTCCCAGTGAATGGAGTTTGGATCACTGAGAAACAGAAAGTTCAAAATGCTAAGAGCCCTCTCAGGTCTCTTGGTGTTTGCATCTGACCTGATCTGGTCAGGGCTGTGCAGATACTGATGTCACTAGAGGGCAAGTCATAGCCGCTGCCCATAAACACTTGGCTTTTCCAAATGTTCAAGATAGGCATGAGAAGTAGGGTCAGCAAGAGCTTTGAGTTTCAAGCTACTCTTTATCAGAAAATTTACTTTTCTGATAAAGTAGACAGGTCCCTTTAACCATACTGGCCTGAGGGTTTAGACCCTCAACCAAAAACCAGCATCCAAAGGGTCTTGTCAACAACCATGATGGGTGTAAGGGACTCAGACGCTATGAATTCCTTCTCTGCAAACTCAGGACCCAGAAATGAGTGATCCCTGTCCACGGGTGCCACACAGCAAGGAATAACATGTCCTTTAGTTCCTCACCTGCCCCAGACACACACACATACACACACGTGCGCGCGCGCGCACGCGAAGTCTGCAGTAGCTCCTAGGGAAACCCTGCTCTCGCACCCGTCTCCAAAGCACTAAATATATGGAGGGTCGCCTCAGGGCCTCCCCTTCTCCTCCTCCCCAGAGAGGAAGGACAAGCACGGAGTGGGACCACGGCCCTTTCTGCACAGGCTGTCCTTGGTCTTTGCAATCCTCCTTGTCCCATCAGAAACCTCAGCGCTCACACACTTCAGCTGCTTAACTCTACACTAACAACCTCTTCATTGCTGGGTTTCCAAAAGGAAATCCACAAATCGGGGGGTGCAGACCCACCCACTACAGCCCGAGTTCCGCTGAGCACCGTTCAACGGGGACCAGGGATGGGGCGCCTCTACCCAATTCCTGTCGGTTGGAAAGCTGTTGCTTTTATTTTTAATTTTATTTTAAAAGGCGGATACAGGGTACCCAAGACACCACAATAAAATGACATTAACTGTAAAATTACATTATTAATTCTTTAATCTCACTTGAGGCTTCAAGCTGTTGCTATGCCCAATTATCCGTGTAACCACCTGTCAGAATCCCGGCGCTATTTAGCATTACCTCCAGGACAGCGGTGGGCCCGGTGGTCCGTCAGGTCTGCCAGAGACTCGAAGTCCTGCTGACAGTGATCGCAGGTGTAAATTGACTCATCCTCCATGTCTTCATCGTCCTCATTTCTCTCCTCTTGACTTGTCACGCTGTTCCTGTCTTCCAGCGCCCGGCTGGTTTTCCGATCACTCTCCGGCTCTCCTTCTAGGCCTCCTGCCAACAGGAAGAATACAGTCCATGTCAGCTGACGGGGTCTGGGGAAAGGGTTTTAAAAGAATTGCCCGGCATTTATTAAGATACATTTAATTACTCTACCTCCCGGGGTCCATTATTCTTGACACCTCTCAGTATATTAATATATGGGGTTTTTTTGTAGCATGTGGTGCCATAATTCTCAACTAGATTCTTTAATTCATGGCACAAATCTTCTAGAGGGATTACTTGTCATCTTTCCTCCGTGCCTGGCTGCTGGGGGTCATGACCCCTCAGGGAGGTGAAAACACTGTAGCATTTGTCTCCTAAAAAACCAATTCTGTTACACGCCTCTGCAGAGCTTCCACCAGCTGCTCCTAGCACACCTCGACTTGTAGCTTCCCCTACAAACCTTGCAGTTTAGAGCTGGGAGACCCCTAAGCCATGTTCTCCCTCCACACAAGCCTCCCAAGGTGGCCATGTTGGTTCAGCCCCTTGCAAAGATGTTCTGATTGCGGAATAAAAGAGGTAGGTGTGCTCAAGGGACCCTGCAGTCAGACTGCAAACTCAAACATGCCTAACCTCTCACCTGGGGCCTGAGGGCTGCCTAGAGAGTGAGAGTCGGTGTGGGAATGGTTGGATCCATTTCTTTGAAATAAAATACCTACTGTGTGATTAGCCCTGTGCATGTGAGTGGCTCATCTGCAGATAACAGTGATTTAATACCAGGCACGGTGGGGCACGTCTATAATCCCAGGGGCTCAGGAGGCTGAGGCAGGAAGATCATGAGTTCAAAGCCAGCCTCAGCAACTTAGTGAGGCCCTAAGCAACTCAGTGAGACCCTCTCTCTAAATAAAATATAAAAAAGGGGGCTGGGATTGTGGCTCAGCAGTGGAGCACTTGCCTAGCACGGGCGGGACCAGGGTTCGATCCTCGACACCACATAAAAATAAAGGCATTGTGTTGTGTCCATCTACACCTAAAAAATAAATAAATAAATAAGTATATATATATATATATATATAAGGGGGCTGGGGATGTGGCTCAAAGGTTAAACACACCTGGGTTCAATACCTGATACCAAAAAACAACAAAAAAAAATGGTAAATATAACATTCAGAACATATCAATAATCCCAATAAACCTCAGCAGAGTAAATCTGCCCATTAAAATACATTCACCCGTGGATTTGAAAATCGAAGAGTGTTGTCTCTTCCCACACTCATCCTGGAAAACAGACCCCAACACTAGCAGCACTGATTGAAATCAAAGAGATCTCTATTCTGTAGAAATATGTTTGTGCAAATCTCTATGCAAAACTGCATGCTCACCTGTGCGTGTGTGGTGTGTGGGGGCGACACGTGTGTGTCTGCACGCCCATCATGCCCATGGCCTAACACATAACCTTTAAATGCCCGAGAGCAGGTCACCAAAGCAAAAGAGAAACAAAACCAAGAATGCATTCGATTCAAGGTAGAAACCACGGTCCTATAAATATTTCAATTTAGACACAAGATAATGTTATAAGGGCTCTATTTCTCCCGGCCGCGCAGAACACGCGCTTCCAAGCACCCAACATCAAGAACCTGCGAACACAAATCAGCTCATCGGAGAGCCAGCTGCTGCCTTCCGTGGCGGGGAACGGGGTAAGCCACGCCGCAGAGGCAGTAAAAATCAATGTTTCCATTTGTGGCCCATCAAAACATCTCTCTTCTTACCAATTAAGGGATGTACAATTTTTAGGTTCTTTTATTATCGGAACAAGCCAACTCCCAGCAATACAGAAATCCCATTAAAAGCCAGGCAACATATTTATCTCAGGGAATCTGATCTGCTGTGGCAGCAATGGCAAGAAATAGAAAGCTCGAGAAATGAGAAACATCATTTGGAGTCTTCGACATTATAAGTCATCACCCAACCATGGTTACGCAGTCAAGCGCCGTCCCTGAAATTCCTAGTTTACTGTCTCTTCCCTTAATAAAAAAAAAAAAAAAAATTCTGTAGAGAATTAAAAAAGAATCATAATTCCAGCTTTATCTACTTACACGGACTCTCCAGATAATAAGTTATATTCCACACCACGCTTGTGCTACTTTATTTAACACACAGTTTAATAGACATATTTAAATTATCTGCCCCCCCCCACTCTTTGCCATATTTACTCGGCAGCACTTTCTATAACAGCTCATCTAATCCACAACTGGAACCACAAACATTACAATGCATTTGATATCTTTAAATCTGGTACATCCTGTTGACTTGGGAGTAGATAAATCAGAATGTCAACTCTTGGGTTTTTATAAGGCAAAAGCCCATAAAGTCGTCCAAGAGTATAAATCTGTTTTAAGGAACTGTCACCTCCCCTCCGGCTGGCCACTAATGGGAAGGCAGCGTGGCTGTGCAGACAGGGCTGGGAGAGGAGAGGAGGGCACAGGGGCAGAGGTGGAGCCCTGTGCAGGGCAGACAAAGGTCTGGCCCTCCACGTCTGGGCTGGCAGAGGGTCACAAGCCCAGCCAGCCTGACCCTCAGGAAGGTGAAGCCAGAGAGGGTGGAGTCAGCGGCCTGCATAAGTTTAGAGGCATCCTAACAAGCCAGTGCTCAAGGCCCCTCTGCTGACTCCAAGAAAACAGGACCTGGAGAAGAGGAAGCCTTCCCCGCAGGGCAGGTTGGACTCTTGGCCAGGCACTCTTATGCCCAACAGTATTTGAACTTCATCAAAAGGAGAAAGAATAAATGGTGCTATTTTTCCATTTGCAGATGAAACCATCTTGAGGTTCCGCAAGGTCACCCCAAACCATGCAAGGAATGGAACTTACACACACTGTTGCTAATGACGCAGGACATCTGTCGCCTGCCGGGGACCCCCACTCTCTGAGGCCCGGAAGGCAGGAGCTCTGAGAACAGGGAGCTCGGAAGGCAGCCGTCCCGGCTGAGCACAGTCTCAGCACTTGCCCAGGGAGACCCTAAAGATCACAGGATTAGACCTTCCATACTCCCCTACCCAGCCCCGTCAGGACAGGTGGTCTTGCCTGTTCCACATCCACCTTGTCCAGCTGCTGAGGTCTCCCTGGCCACTGTCCTGAGCCTAAATGTGACCTAAGCAAGCACAGAGGAGGCAGAGCAGCTGGCCCCGTCTAAATCCCCACCCTACGTGCTCCTGGTGTCTCCAACACAGGCAGCGACTCCTGAGCTTCAGCTACAGTTGACCTGCTGGCCCCTCCAGGTACCCAGGGGCCCACGAAGCAAAGTCATCAGGCTGTAAAAGGTGGCCAGCTCATCTCCGTTCGGCTGAGGCCTTGGGGCTGGGAAGGTCTTCCTGACAGCAGGCTCGCTGGCCTGTCCTTTGGCCCTCCCCAGTCCTCCCGGGAACCGTCTACAGCAGAAGACTCATTCAGGGAAGGCCCAGGCTAAACAGATTTCCAATCAGAGCCCTCTCCCTCAAGGCCAATGTGCAGGGGACAGGAAACCACACCAGGGCGGAGAACACTGGCCTCCTCGTCCAGGAGACAGACCTCCCTACCTTCCTGACCTCGAGCCCCACCCTGGACAACTCCCAGCACGGGGCTTTCCAACCGGCATGGGACCAGCCCTCTGCTCAGGCACCCCCAAAACAGCCAGCCTCAGCCGCGCACTCCCTGTGTCCCTGACCCCCAGCCAAGCACAACCAGGCAGCCCTACGAGCTGTCACCATCATGTCCCCATTTTACAGGTGAGGTCAGAAGGAGGCGGCAGGGCCAGGTTTCCAGTCTGGGTACGTCTGACACTTAACCACACTGCCACACCGTCCCCCACAGCACACACCCAAGTGAGGGGGAAAAGCCAAGTGCTGGGGAATCTGTAAACCCCATCATCGTCCTGGGGGGCAGGGGCTGCCATGGCTGCTGAAGCCCCCCACGGCTCCCGCTGATCTCTCTGTCTTACCCGCGTCTGCACACCACTCAGACTCTTTCAGTCGCTTGAACTGCCGAGGGCTGCACACTCCTGCTCCCTGCCAAGACGGGTTCCTCCATTCTTCCCCCACCTGACTCGGACCCCCACAGCCCCGAGCTCCAGTGGCACTTAGGTTTTCTCTCCCCATCGGCCCCTTCCCATTGCAGTTGGTGCACGGGGCACCGTGTCGACTTGTACGTCTGTGGGCTGATCTGCTTACTCTCACTGTGGCAGTCTGGATTTTCTAGGGACGACCCTGAGATTTCCCATCCCTCCTGTTCCTCTGCAGTGAACTCTTGCCTCTCGTAAAGAAGAGGGTTCTCATTCACCTCCACAACTCCCTGCTGGGCTGGTCAGCCAGGTGACTCTCTGGACCAATGGAATGCAATGGAAGTGATGTTCAGGGTGTCTGAGACGACGTCAGAAGAAGGCTTGCAGCTGGCCCCCAAGTCTCCTGGTCTCCTGAGACATTCCCCCTGGGAACCCAGTTACCAGACTAAAAGAAGCCCAAGCTACATGGACAGAACACGTACAGGCGCTCCAGTTGGCAGTCCCAGATGGACTCCCAGCCTCCAGCACCAACTGCCAGCCACGGGAGTGCACCATCTTGGACATCCAGCCCAGATGAGCATTCAGATGTCAGCAATCCCAATCACCGTGTGGCTGCCACTGTACAAGTAACACCAAGTGAGACCACCAACAGTACCAGTCAGCCCAGGGAAAAGTAAGAAACAGTAAGAGACCGTCACTTTAGACCACTATGTTTGGAGGGGTTTGCACACAGCAATAGCTGGCCAGAGCACTCCCCGCCAAATCGCAAGCTCTGTGGGGGCAGAGATGCACCTGCTGTTGCTAAGTACCATCCCCCAAACTGGGGCTCAGTAAATGGATTGGTTTCAGAGAAGTGGGTCTCAATATCCACACATACAGGAGCAAGAGGAAAGGTGGTGTTATGGCACTCTTGATTGTCAGATGGTAAGAATTAGGTGAACCATAGGAAGACGCACACCCCATAAAACCAAGTCCCCACACCCAACACGCCAACTCAGAAGACTTCCTATGAGCAAAGAGACAACGTTGGGCTGGGGATGTGGCTCAAGTGGTAGCGCGCTCGCCTGGCATGCGTGCGGCCCAGGTTCGATCCTCAGCACCACATACAAACAAAGATGTTGTGTCCGCCGAAAACTAAAAGATAAAATATTAAAATTCTCTCTCTCTCTCTCTTTAAAAAAAAAAAAGAGAGAAAACGCAAAAACTTCTGCCTACTCTGCTTTTCACGAGAGCTTCCACTCAACATGACGATAAGAGGAAGGTCAGTGGGACTCGGCAGAAAGGCCTGTGCAGCCAGAGAAATGACCCCAGGCCCTCCTGAGGGAAGGGTCAGCAGGGACCTTGTCAGGGATGGAGAAGGTGGCCCAGCCTCCCCCTGCAGCCGAAGGTGGTGCTTCCGGTGCCATCTACGTTTTCTATCTCCCCATTTCCATCGCAGAGACCCTACGGGGTAAGTCCGATGGGTATTCCTACTTTCAGACAGGGAAACAAACCAAGACTCAGGAGTACCCGCAAGGCCCACGGCAGGAAGTCAGAGCTTCTGCCTGCATGTCCCCTGCTTCACCACCACGCTGCAGGGACAGACAAAGCGGGCAAACCGGAGGAAGGGCTGGAGGGGACAGCTGGCCAAGTCCAGCAAGAGGGGAATGGGGAAAGGGGAGAGGGCCCAGGGAGTCCGGCTGCTCACCGCTGCCAGGTCTGGGAACAGGACACCCCCTACCTCGTGGTCATGAGGGCCAGCTGAGAGCCTCAGCCAGAAACACCAGGGAGTGTCCCCCCCGGCCCTGGCCCCAGCCATCTCTTACATCAGGAAGAGTCTCACTCGGGGGTGCCTCTTCTCCTCCTTGGAGGTACCATGGGAATCAGCTGGCATGGATCCCTGGGCATCCTGAGACCCTCCCAAGGACCTTTGGGGGCCCTGCCTCTGGGGTCTCCGGGCTGAGTATCCACACACTGGAGGCAGGAGGCTGTTGGCAGCTTCCACGTTCCCAGGATAGAGGAAACAAGGGCAGAGCTTGAAATGCATGAGACACCCAGGGCCCACGGTCACACTCTCCCCCACCCTGCCCTCCCTCCCTCCCTCCCTTCACTCGGCAAATGTTTACTGAGCGTCTACTGTGTGCCAGACACAACCGTGCATGCTTGCCATGACTAACAGGGTGCTTCCTGGTCCTGTTTATCTTGGGGCCCTCCAAGCCCACACAAAGCCTGGCATAGAGGGAGACTTACTAAATACAAGGTGGCAAATGAGTGGACAGGTGAAGGAACAGCTGCTAAAGTGGAGGTACAGCAGTGAGGGAGAGCACTGTAACCCCAGGGTGGCCGGGGATCTGGGTGCCAATGCCAGCCCCCGACACGAAGAGCCTCGCGCAAGTTGCGTCTCCTGCCTGAGCCTCCGATTCCCGCCATGTCCATCAGGAGCTGATCACGGTGGAAACCAACCCTCCTACTGCACCGGGGAGGGGTGAGTCTCACCTGAAAGCAGGGCCACCCAAGGACGAGCACACAGCAAGCACCACACGCAAACCAGCACCGGAGCCCTGCAGGGTGGCCAGAGCCCAGAGCAGCCGGAGCAGGGGAAGGCAGGAGGAAGAAGGGTGCAGGAAGAGGGGGGTGCCACAGCAGGGAGAAGGGCCAGAGCCAGGAGTGGGGCCAAGGGAGAGAGGGGCGGTGGCCGTCAGCCCAGAGAGCCAGCAGGTCCTGGGAAGGCGGCCCCACTTGTCCCTTCTCCTCCCAGTCAGACCTGGAAGGCAGAGCGTGCCTTCCACCTCTGCAGAAGGCAGTGGATTATAGACAGGTCAGGGGCGGAGGAGGGAGCCTGCACTGCACAGGAGGCACAGGGCACTGGCATGGAGTCTAATGGGACCAAAGGTCTTAGACTAAAGATGGTCATGCATTAACAACCACACAAGCACCAGTCAGCTGGGCTCATATTCCAGGGACTGTGCGGATGACAGCGGAAGAACAGGAAGGAACGGCAGACCTGGGAGCCAGCTCGTCCATGCCACAGTCCACCATTCAGCAACGGGAGACCTTGGACAAGTCACTCACCCTCTCGGACACTCACTTAGTCAGGTCCAATTATTTTAATGCAGTAATAAATACAAAGCCTGCACCTGGCTCAAAATACCACTTGAGAAAACCATGCTACCCTATTGCCGCTGCTGATATTTATCCCAACACGTGCAGCACCGTGATGCAGACAAGAATTTGAGGTCATACTGAAAGAGAGGCTTCTCAGGAGGCCCGGATGAGCTCCTGAGGACGAAGATGAGGAGTGTCAGCGCACATCCCCCTTTGAAAGGCACAAAAATATCCACAGAGATCCCCTGAGAAATAAAATCCACTTAGAGAAAGCTCTAGGTTTGAGTCCAAGGTGCTCCCCTTCCAGGCCGTGCTTGAGGATGCGACGAGCCTAAAAGCGCATGACCTCTGACCTGGGCCTGCACAGACAGGCCCTGGGCCCAGGCCTGGGGAGACAGCATGGAAACATATTTACAATTCAGCAGCCCACTTCTCCTGGGCTCGCCCCCTATCGGTGGCTGTGGGAAAAACAGCCCAGGAAGGGTTTACATTTGTTTTTTAATATTTTTTGGTTGGCAATGGACCTGTATGTATGTATTTATTTATATGTGGCGCTAAGACTCAAACCCAGTGCCTCACACATGCGAGGCAAGCGCTCCACCACCGAGCCAGAACCTCACCCCCTACTTTTTTTTTAAAAAAAAGAGAAAATGTATACTTCTTCCTTACGACCTGTATATTTCCTACCAACATATTCCCGAGGGCAAAAGCACTCTCAGAACCTGGGCACTGGCTGAGCCACAAGTCCACACCCACCCGGGGCCAGGTTTGCAGAGGAGAACCTCTCCACCAACACCTCCTTCCTCGGGCAGCCTGTCTACCCTGGTTGGAGGGGCAGGGCCAAGCTGAGCAAGGAGACTCCAACCCCCCTTAGGTACCCTGCTTGTGCATCCACTGCTGGCCCCAAGTTCTGAGAGGCAGCCCTTGTTTATCTTCAGGTTTAAAATGTCTGTAGTGCAGGCACGGAGGTAGCGTTTAACCCTCGGCCTGACGGGTTCTCTTGGCAGAAGAGCTGTAGGCAAATATTTTAGCACATAATGCCACGTACATTTAGCTTCTTAAATAGGGAGGCAACTTCCGGATGATTGTCTGCGGGGTGCCCGCTGGCCCCCATCTGGGCCGATGGCTCTCTGGCTGGAATTTCCAGCCAGGACCAGAGATGTTGCACTTGACCTGGGTGCATCATGAGCCTCGCTAGGATGGTCTGTCCTGGCTGGCCACAAGGAACTGAGAACAGGACAGTCCTCTCCACGAGGTCCAAGGCTGCCCATGGAAATGACTAGAACCTTCCAGAAAACATCACTTCAGTTATGGGGGATTCTAGAACCTGAGGTCAAAAATGGTGAGCTGCATAATGACAACATTTTCCCTCAGACCACACGGACGGCTTCATCAGTACCTTCATCTCGTGACCTGTGTCTCAGTAAGGAAGATGTTACCATCAGAACTATTTCACAGAGAGCAAAGCAGGCTCAGGTGGGTGAATCAACCCACTGCCACTTAGATCATGTGTAGACCAAATCTCACCATGCCCACCCCCTATTATCCAAATGCCTGGAAAGGGCTTGGCAAGAGTAAGGGCAGGACAGAGTTGCAGAGGCTCACCAAGTGTGGCCCCTGCTAACCTGTCTACATCCTATAGAAACACCATGCCCCGTGTGACCGCCATGCCCCGTGTGACCGCGGCTGCTGTTTTTTTCTTCAAGAAGGAAATCTCTACTTTTATGAAAAATCTCTTGGTTTCAAAATATTAACTTCAAGTTTTAAGGAATACAGCGTGCACCAAACAATACGTCTTGGAGTGCCGGATGCAGCCGGGGGGCCACCAGTGGAGACTCTGCTGGTGACTCTCCCAGGAGGGTCCTTCAAGCCTCGGGTCATCTGCCCATCATATTAGGAAGGTTAGCTGGGATTCAGGACCTAGGTTCCTGTCTGTTTCTGCATGACCTTGGTGACTTACACTTCGGAGCCTCAGTTTCCTCACCTAGCACATGAGGACAGTCTTATCACCTGTTCAGGGTGGTGTGAGCTCCCTGCATGAGGGCCACCTTCCAGGTGACCTCGCTGCATCAAAGAACAAACCACAGCTCCTCACCCCGAGGAGACTGACAGTCTGTCACAGGCCCCCTGCTGTGTTCCAGAAATACAGGAACAAATGGCTCTACCCTCTCCCTGGGGGGTTCAAGAGACCAACCCTCAAAGGCACAGGGAGGTGCAGCTTCTTCCGCCCACAGCACATCTGCACCCAGCTCCCAGATGGGACAGGGATGGGTGGAAAGCAAGAGGGCAGACGGGGGGGGGGGGGGGGGGGGCAGGAAGAAGGAAGAGGATGCAATCCAAACACCTTCACCAAAAATAAAAAAAATCCAGTGCGTAGTTAAGGGCGACGCTCCTCCGAGCCTTCCAATCTTAATAAAACTGATCTCGCCGCGAGCAGTAATGAAGAACAGTTGGACGAAGCCACCCTGGAACCATGAAAATTGTATGCTGTTACTTCCTCGTGACCTCCTGAGGCGGTGACCATTCTGCCCTCTTCGCGCTGTCATGTGTCATCTCTGGGAAGGGGGAGACGGAGAGCAGGGCCGGAGGTAGGCAGTGAGGAGGATGGTCAGGGCCGCGTGGGGAGCTCGATAAATCCAGCTAATTTGTGGCCAGCGCCAGAGCCTGACGCTCCTAATTGCTCCTGCTCCTGGCACAGAACTCAAGGCAAGGAGACTGGGGTGAAAATCACCCCCTTGTGGTGGCGGCAGAAAGAAAAGCCTCACGAGGGAAAGAGAAAGAGGGGAGTGGAGGGATGTGTCCCCCTAAAACCAGTAGCAGGCTGAGGGAGGTGGCTCGAGGTCACAGACAAGCACAGAGGGTGCAGACCCAGAGCCCAGAGTGCCTGGGCCACAGCACGGCAGCGATGGGTCAGGCCCGGAAGTGCTGTCTCCGGGCTCAGTGGGCCCCGTCTACAAAGTAAGGAAGAGGCCACGGAACAGCCGTTGTTTAAATAGTGGACCTCGGTGATCTGTCGTGGCCGGGGACGGGACTGGGAGCAGAGCTCTGGAGCGTGGCCCCCACACTCAGGACACATCACTTCTGCCTGCTGCTCCCTGCCCTGGGCTCCACTCAGGAACCAGCGCCAATGTCAGACGAGGAAGTGTCCAGAAGTTCCCCAGGCCAGCTCTCCTGGCCCACTCCCACGGTCCTCACCCACATGGAGTCGGGACCCCCACTTGAGCTCAGGGACTTGCTGGACATATCTCAGGGGTTTTGTTCACCCTTCATCTCCCTCCCTTGCCCCTCAGCACCCAGCATGGCCCTGGAACAAGGCAGGTACTCAGTACAATTTGTGCAAGGGGTGAGCCAGCCAGGCAGAGGCCCGGCCACAGGTCAGCCTCTGATGAGGAATGAGACGAGGGCAACGTAACCAGGATCAGGGCCCCAGTCCCCCCACCACCCCGGGACTCAGGGAGTCTCTGGTACTGGGAAGTCACCAGCTCAGGCCCCCAGAGCTCCCAGAGGCCAGCTGCTTCCCCCCACCAGTGACCCTCCAACCCAAGACTTCCTGTCGAGCCCACAGGTGGCCTTAGGAGACCAAGAGACCCCCTCTGTCCAGCCACCGAGCAGAGACTGTGTTCAGCCTTTAAAAATTAGCCAGCTGGGCTGGGGCTGGGGCTCAGCTGCAGAGCACTTGCCTCACATGGTGAGGCCCCGGGTTCGATCCTCAGCACCACGTATAAATAAATAAAACAAAATAAAGATATTGTGTCCACCTACAGCTAAAATATAGACATTTTTAAAAGTTAACCAGTTGCCAGCGTGGAGACAGCCTGGTGTGGGGCTGCTTACCGGGAACACCTAAGTGCCACCTGGAGCAGAAGGACCAGGTCGATGGAGGGCTTGTTGCCAGGATATCGCTACTGAGGGAAGAGCTCGGCTTCTAAAAAGCCGGCTCCCATCCAGCCCCAGCCCAGGTACCCCCCTGGGGTGGGGGTGCGGATGGCAATGCCCCAGGCCACCTCAGGACCCTTGCCAGCAGCAGGCTCTCTGGGACCCTGGGGTTTCCCCAGCGCTTAACCTCAACACTTGCTACGTTCTGCTGGCTTTCTGATGATTCCCCCTCCGGCCCCCAAGAGGGTGTTTGAAGACCCACAAGTGGGCAGTAAGACATTCTGGACATCCCCTGAATCCCGGCCAAGGGACCGAGCCTCACAACACCCTCGGTCCTGGAGTTCTGCAGGACCTCAGCACAAGAGAGCCCAATCTTCAGCCTGATGCCCCTTGGATGAGGGGTGGGGCTGGATTTTGGGGGGAATTGTGCTCCTGCTTGCTGGCCTAGGATGCATGGAGACACATTCCCACACACCAAGGAGCAGAGACTTGAGGAGGATTAACCACAGGTCAAACGTCAAGTGGGCAGCGCACAGGAAGCTTCCAGACCCACCCCAGGGGCCGGCTGCCTCCCCACGATGACCAATATCGGCGTGATCTATATGCACACGCACACCCCACACCCCACTCGCACCCCCCCCACGCTCATCCTCAAACCATCACTTAACTCGGATTTCAAACTGCTCGCGATGTGCTTTAGTCAACATGAAGCAGAAACCTTTTATTAAATGCTGCTAATTTTTTATTGATCACACTGTGAATCATTTCATTTTCCATTACCGCAAATGTCTCCTATCAGGGCTCCGCGATGACGCTTCTTTATTCAGTCTCGAGCAACTTGTCACTTTTAATCAGTTTTCACTTTCAGTAGGGTTCAAAAATTAGAAAGCGGGCTCTTTGTATCATTATTGCTTTTGTTTAAAAAAGAAGAAAAAAAAAGTTTCCATACAGGAAAGGTTATTATACTAGGAATAAATATACATGAATCAAATTCATGTGAAATTCCTCCCTGACTCTAACCAATTTTAGCATTAGCTTTTATAATTTTTTTAGGTTTATTTTCACGGAAAGACTGTTCATAATTATTGCTCGTGCTCTCCCAAAACACTTATGTTACTAAAGTGTGAAATGTCTTCTAACACAAAGACAGATCTCTGGGAAGTAATTACAGAAATGCATTCAGGGGCAATAATTCTATATTAGCTGTCAGCAGCAGACATCCTCTGACAGGCACTTGTTATGAAGGAATTATTTGTATTGCCATTGAAGACATGGCAGGCAAGCCCAAACCAAAAGGCTGCGTCCGACCGGAAACATGGCTCCTTCATCAAGGGTCAAATTAAGTTTAAATCATTACCTTGAAGCCCAGCAAACTCGTACCTGACTGTCTATTGTGGAGACGTTTTTGAGACGCACTCGAGCGCAACATGGTCTTCCCTCTCGCAGCGTGGTGCAATTACCCTGAGTCTCAAAAGGATTCTGCCAGGAGCTTGTCACAATAGGGAGAGAGGAGGTGGCAGGGTGTCTATTAAATGCTAACTCGTGTCACCAAACAGAATTTTCAAGAATTATAAATTGCCGAGATGCCTTGCGGCTGACCCCCTCGAGTTAAGAAGAGCCCAGAATATTATCGGCAAAGTGCAAGAATTTGCATCAAAGGCAGGAGAGGACACTCCCTGGGGAGCCCACTGGGATGGAGCTGAGGGGATGGGGACCCAATGGGCCAGCTCCTCAGCCCACAGAACATCTGGGCAGCAATGGCTGCTCTGTTGGAGGTGGAAAAAGACCCTAAAATGAGGACAGGTGGAGGGGATCTAAGAAGATGCCTAAATTATTACGTGAGCTCTGTCCCTAACTCCCCACCTGACCCATCTGTAACAAGTCCTGCTTCCAGGTTGCATGGAGGAGAGTGTTCGATGAGCAGGACTAATTCTATGCACTGTCAGAGGAAACCCCTGGCCTCCAGGTGTGGTGGGAAGTGTGGGATGAAGACAGGGGCACCTTCCTGGACTAAGGGGGTCCCACAGACATCTCAGGGGATCTACTCAGACCCACCAAGCCTCAATCTCCCCATTTCTAAAAAGGACATGCTGAAGGTCACTCCCCTGACTTGTCCTCAGGAATCAGAGAGAAGCGCAAACTCGGGCATCTTTAATCTGCTCTGTCACTATTGTTGCCAAAGAGACAGGTTTTTTTCTAAGAAGGCTCAGGAGGAGAGGCAAAGGACCTCCTTCCTCCAAATGGCCGGGGACTATCACACTGAGCCTGGGCTGGCCGCTGTCCCTCCCGGGGACAGCTTGTCCCTGATCTTTCAGCTCTCCCAACTCCCCCTTGGTGAGGCTCACACAGGGAGCATTCAGACACAATCCAGGGACATTTTCTGGATCCCTGGGAAAGAAGTTACCTAAAATGAAGCCTATAGTGGGGGGGGGGGGGGGGGGGAACAGAAGGCTGGATGAGGGGGGAAGGGCGTTAGTGCCATGACCTTTGACCCAGGCATTCCACTGAGGCTTACAAAACTACAAAACTAAAAGAGTTCACGGTGAAAAAATTCACTGCAGAATTAATTGTAATAGCCAAAAAAATAATTTAGAAAGTTTCTACAACTCCATGAGCAGGAGATCGATAAAGTGGGTACACGTCTGGAAGAGACTTCACGTAGCCATTAAAATGAATGCAACAGAGCTACGTGCAGCAAGATGTGCCCAGCCAGCGGGACTGCGGCAAAGATGGAGTAAGCTTCCAAACATAACGTTGAGCGAGAGGGGCGAAAAGCAAGCTGTGAAAGAGAAACCGTCTATGTGTATGCATGTATAAAACCATATATTTGATGAGCTATAGTAAGGACAGCGTTGATATTGTTTAAAAACGTGTTTACCAATACTATTTAGTTATACTTTACACACATTTCAAGAAGAAAGACGTGCACAGAAGGGGTCCATGCCGAGCCCTGGAGGGAGGAGGCGGAGGACTGCCGGGTGCTATCACGCTCCTTAGGCCCAAGGGCCCACCCTGGATGGCCCTCGTTCCCTTTTGTATACCTGAAATATTTCATTTAAATCGACACGACGGCTGAGCTACTGAAAAATCTCAAATGATAAAAATTTTAAAAAAGAACCAATGGTGAATAAATTGGAAGAGTCAGAGGGGAAGCGGGAATTTTAGATGGCAGAGGCTCCAAAGAAAGGAACCAAGGCCACTCACAGAGCCATGGGGTCCTGGTGTGGGTGGACCCACCCAGCCTCCTGCTCCTCCCTCTGTCCAGTGGGGCAGGAGTAGGCCAGAAGGAGCAGCAAAGGGGCGGAGCTTATGGCTTAAAGAATCAAACGGTACCAAAGTACTGGGTTCTCCTGGGGAAGAAGCTTCAGTCACTGTGGAATCCCCGGCACCTAAAATAGTAGCTGGCACAAAGAAGGTTGTGCAAGAACTATTTGTTGAGTGAATGAATGAACACGCACTATGATGAATCAAAGCCATCCGGGTCATGCCCTAAAGCGGACCCTCTCAGACAGAACCGCTTGCTGGACAACAGCAAGTTAGGCATTGTACATGCAGATTTTCTACCTCTGTGTCTTTTAAAAAAAAAAAAAAATTCAAGGCTCCAACTCTGACTTCTCACCAATTTCCTGCCCCTCCTGTGGGCAGGCTGAGATTGTGAGTCCCAGCTGCGTCTGGAAAGCACCTTTGGGGAGATGAGAATGGAAACAGTCTAATTTAAGGAGGAGCCAGGTACTGCCTAAAATGCCTCCTGGCCCCCTTCCATGAGTGCACATCGAACGGAAAAAATCACTCCAACCCTCTCCATAGGAGAGCATCTGACGGCCGGCCAGCCAAAAGCAACCGTTGCTAAGAAATCACACCGGGTGACGTCACGTGACCACTTGCTACAGGCAAGATGCGGCCAGGGTCAGAGTTCAAAACAGTTTCTGCAAATCTTTCCAAGGAAGCCCTTGTTCTGTGCAGGGAGGAGGAGGGGGGGAGGCATCCTGATGGACACCCGCTGCCACGACCCACCCTCTGGGGTAGGTATTGCTACAGATGGGGAAACTAAGGCCCGGAGCCAAAGAAAGGCAGGGCAGGGGTTCTAGCCTCCAAGAGACGGTGCTCCTTCTGAGCAGGGGGTGGCTTCCCAGTATACCATTCTGAGTCCCTCTGGGGTCACCCTCTTGTGCAGAAAGCGGTAAACAGAGCAGTCCAGGCTACAAGAAAAAACTAATGATCACAGACTGCAGCTTTCCATAGAGTCCAGGTGCCAGTCCACCTCCACAGCAGATGGACTAACAGAGGTACATCCAGCAAGCACCAAGATCCTCCAAAGACAGGGTTGCAGGAAGGAGACCCCATGGGCTATCTGGGTCCAGGGACCTCTAGGAAGGACGCAGTAAAGACCTGGCCAGCCCAGAAATACCCAAACTGGTGGCTTTGTCCCCACTCTCAATGAGCAACCACCTGTCCTGACCTTGGCACTGATGAAGGCGTCCATCAGACCAGCCCCTGTCTCACCTGGCTTTCTCCCCAGAACTGTGTCTCAGTACCTTTCTTTCGCACAAAAATAAAGCTTTACTGTTATTTCTGATTACAAAGATAAACGGCGACTGATGTCAAAGATACAAGCCATACAGAAAAGTATAAAGAAAATAGTACAAATCACCTGAAATCTCGCCACCCAGAGGTTTGGGCTGTGACCACTTTGATGAACAAGATCTCGCCTGTCCCCTCCTGCATTTACGGACACATACAGCAATCACTGTGTAAGAATGGGGTCCTGAGCTGCACGCTGGCTTGTGACCTCGGCACACTTTGTTCCACCCGACCCTGTGCTGTGGTCATCTCTTCCAGGGATGGTTTTTAGAGTCTGCCTTTAAAGCTTCATCTAGAGGGGAATCGCGTGGGTCTGCGACTCCTGGTTAAAAAATATGAACAGGGCCAGGTAATGAATTGAGGAGGGGGCGGGGACTTTGCTGTCTCCAGGAAGATTTCCTTGTTCTGCAAAAGGCTCCCCCCAGGAGGCTTGGAGTTAACAAGATTCTCTGGAGATGCAGTCACAGGACCACCTGCATCAGCACCCCCTGGAGGGAGGGCCTGTTGAAGTCCACAGTGCTCAGCTGTCCTCTCTGCCTACCCCTCTCTGCTCCAGCCATTTGGAGGACAAAGGGCCACGTGGTGGAGAGTTTGAGCAGCTGACCCTGAATGGAAGGACTGTGCCACACAGTCCCCCATCCCCCCCCTCCGGGTGTCACTCAAACGTGTGCACACTCATGCACATGTGTGCACAAACACCCATCGTGTTTCTGCTAGGGGGTGAGTCATGGCGGGGTCTCTTCCTCACACCCTAAGATCCCAGGGAAAGTTTAGGAAATTCCCACTCTGGGAATTCTCTGTTGGCAGCTTCCTCTCCACCAGCAGAGAGGGTTTCCCCTTCCCAGACACGAAATTGGATGCTTCCTGGGTTTGGTTACTAACAGCTAGACATGGAGACCCAAGTCATCCCCCTCCTCCAGGGGCCAAGCCAGGAGGGTTTCCCAGAAGCCCCGGCATTCTTCTGTCCCTGGGGGAGCCCCGGTGGGGGAAGTGGGCTGGATGTTTCTGGGAAGCAGACTCCTCTGGGAAGTGACTTCCTCCTCACTGCCAGCAGCCAGGGCTGAATCACAGGCAGGAGGGCCCTGGGACGAGCCTCGAGGTCCTGTCCAGGAGAGATGTGGAAGCACTTAGGACACATCTACGTGCCCACAAAGCATTTACCCACACCTATCCAGGACTGTCCAAAGACCACCGCAAAGGAGGCAGACGGACCCTCTGGTGGGGAAGAGAGACGGCGGCCACAACAGAGAGACACAGGCACATCTGCAAGGGGCCAGCACTATGAAAGAACTAAAAGAGGGGACGTGACAGTGACTTGGGAGTGAGGTGGGCATCACCGAGGAGGCAGAGGAGGCTAAGCTGAGGGATCAGGAGCAGAGAGAAACTGGAGGGGGTGGGACATCAGTCCATTCCAAGAAACACGCTTGCGTGTCTCCAGCCAGAGTCAGCCAGGGGAGGCCCAGGACGCACAGGCAGACCCCAAGTTGTAAAGCAGCTGGGACACCAGGCACGGAGGCTACTCGGGAGGCTGAGGAAGGAGACTGCACGTTGCCAGTCCGGGCAACTTAGCAAGACCTTGGGACGGAGGCAGGGGCTTGCAGGGGCTTGCGTAGCTCCGTGGTAGAGCACTCGCCTAGCCATGTGGGAGGCCCTGGGTTCCCTCCCCAGTGCTGCCCTAGAAAGAAAGTGGGAGGGAGAGAGCCCTCAAGAAGGATCTGGAAATCTGTCCAAACACCCCATTCCAGGCCCACGTGGAGAATCCAGGCTGCAGAAACACTGGAGGTCATTATACAAATAAAGGATTGTTTGAGACGATCCATACTTTAACTCAACTTGGTCAACTCATGCTGGCAAGCATTTCAAACACCAGAGTGCCACATTAGCGAGATGTACCTTGCTCTGGACGAAGAGCCTAGGCACAGGCTGTGAGGTCGGACCTAGCTTCAAATCCCACCATCCCCACAGCCAGAAAAGGGTTTTGACTTCTCCAAGGTTGAATGATATTCAAAACGGTGCTGGTGTTCTGAATCTCAGGACGGAAAGTAACACCACCCCTCCCGTCTAGCCTCTGCAGTCCAACGGTGCCAGACTGTGAGCGGGGGTTTGGGGCCGTCCCTCCTAGAGGGGCACTGAAGCCACAATCTGGGAACTCCTGAAGCACTGACTGAGCCCTGGAAGAAAGAGGAAAAGTACTACCCAAGCTAGATGGTCCAGAGTCCCTACACCCCAGAGAGGGCAAGGGTCTTAGCCAAGGTACCACAGCAAGGGAGGGAGAAAAGACAGAGCAGCAGCCCATCTCAAGACCCCTCGTCCCCCCAGACCCAGGCACTCCTGGTGATGTCCAGATGCTGACCTCCAAACCCAATCCCTGGAGAAGAAGCTGTCAACCTCATGCCCCCACCCATAAACGAATTCATTAACCCAGGGATCCAAGAATTTGAGTAGCTGCAGCAGCGATGTAGCCCAGGAAGTCACTGGAAACAGCGGCTGAGACGCACACAGCTTCCACACACCCAGGCTCACAGCAGGTGGGGGAGGGCTCTCTGAACCTTGCCCCACCCACCTCAGACCTGGCAGACCTCCCTGAGGGGGCCAGTCGGCTGCCAATGCCACCTCCTACCTGCAGGACTCACTGGAGGCCTGCCCAGCCCCCATTCCAACTATCAGAGTCAGGAACTGGGGAAGCCAGACCAGTCCCCCTCTGACTGTGGCCGTGCCAACCAAGGAACGCTGGCCTGGGATAGTGTTCCAACTATCATCCTCCAAAAGGCAGGAGGACAGGGAGACTGTCTACAGGACACTGGAGGACGGTACCTGGGAGGCCAGAGGCACGTGACCAGATCCCGTGGGGCCGACTAAGAGGGGCCAGGACTTGCTCGGACCCATCATGAGGACTGAGCGTGGGCTTGACCTGGACGCCCTGGGACCCTGGGTGACTCCTCCTCTTTGAACCTCAGTGTCTCCTCCTGTATGATGGGGGGTGTTGTGGGGAGCACACACGGTAACAAGGAGACCGACTTCACGTGCCTTTTACATCCGCACTCACTCGACATTCAGGACCGTGGACCTACTGTGGACCAGGCAGCATCCTAGGCTGGGGACAGGGCAGTCAACAGCACCAACCAAGTCCACTAGGCAGCAGGGGGGTCAACCATCAGGAAACCTCCAGGGGGTCAGACCAGGCAGAGGCCCGAAACCACAGTGATCAGGGGGCAGGATGCGCCCACGGCAGCAAGTCCAGGGCCAGCATACCAAAGAGGCCTCTGGGGAGGGGACACTGGAGCGAACATTTGAACAGCAGTAAGAAGCCAGGCATGAAAAGGTGGAGGAGGAGGAGTCCAGGCGGAGGGCGTGGAGGCCAGAGCCAGCCCAGGGCTCAGAAGTGAAGGCCAGCCTGCCTGGGCGGAGCCGGTCAGTGAGGCTTGGGAAGGCTGCAGTTAGTGACTGCCTCAGTCCAAGCAGGCGGCCATGCCCGACCCTATCTGCTGGTGGTGCCTACACACTGGTCACCTTAGCACACTCATCACTTGTTGTCTCTGCTGTCACACACACCAAGCTAAGCTCAGGACAGCGTGGGCCAACCATGAAGCCCTAATACCTCACCGCTGTGGCTGGCCCAGAGGTTCTCAGTAATGCCCGCTTAGTAAGTGCCTCTTCAGTAAGTGCTCAGGAAGCAGGTCCACGGGGCTGCCCCTGGGGTCCAGGCTGCTTTGTGAGGGGCTGAGCATCCTGTTCCTGGAGGCATCCAAGCAAAGCCTGGAAGACCACATGCTGGGGACCCTAAGCACCGGATGAGCTAGGCTTCCTCGGAACACCTCCCCTCAGCTCTCCACCCAGCACCCAGAGCTGTGGAGGGGCAGACAGCTCCTGTCACATCTGCACAGAGCGTGGGCAGCCACCCTGATTCCTGGATCCCTGGAGGATCTATTCATACCCCAGAGCACAGCCTCTCACGTCCCTAAGGAGGAACGTAGCCATCACAGAGGGTGGGGGGAAAGGTCGGAAGGAAAGAAAAAAGTTCTCTTGCCAACGTTGTGCAGGGAGTGCCAGGCGGGGTGGACTTCAATCCTCCCTCAAAGGCCCCCCTGGGCAGGGCACTTCCTGCAGACAATTGGAGCTGGCCTGGCGCTCTGCACTCCCTTTGTGTTAACTAATTTCTGACGGGGGCTTTTCAGCGATTTGTTTCTAGAACAATGCGCTCACTGCCACGGCCCTCCAGTGCTCCATCTTGGAGGTGACAACGTGCTCTCCCCCGCCTCCCCCTCGGCAGGAGGAGGAGGAGGTGTGAAAAGCCATCTAAAAGAGGTGGCTGGAAGCGGTCAGTCCCTGTCCCCCGAGTGCGGGTCTCATTTTCAGCTCTCTGGAGCCAGAATGCCAGCGAGGACACGGGGAGGGGTCTTAGAGCCCCCAGATTTGGGGGCAAGCAAATAACAATGCCGGGAAAAGAGGGTCCAGCCCCCGAGAAGGACCTCTCCCTCCACACGGTAATTAACCGAGCCTCCAGAACCCGCTCCTCCGGCTCTTTCCTGTCTAATCTTTTTCTAATTTGCGTGGCCGCTTCCTGCTTCCTCCAAGCCACCTTAATTGGAAACTCTTTAGTTCACGCCAAAGTTCCTCTCTGCTCTCTGAGGACACCTAGGGAGGGTGGAACCCGGCTCTTCCTAATCGTGCTTTCCAGACATGGCTAATAATGACCCTCTTTCGCTAATGAAAAAAACACACACATGCCCACGTCGTGGATGCTGTAATTAAGCCTGTGACGGGCTGGGTTGGAGGGAGATGAGATTTATTTACGTGCTGCTCTGTTGCTGATGAAGCACCGGTGATCGGGAAGACTCCTAATTAACCCCGTTTAGAGGGTGTGCTCTTTTGTGCTTCTCTCCTTGCACGATCCCTTTGTAAATTGTAGTTGGTGAAAAATTAGAATAATAAAAATTAGCCGTCTTCGCAACGAGTTCTCTCCAGTAACTCTTAACTCGGCCACCATGCCCACATGGTGACGGCCAGGAGCCACGGGATGGATTTCCACTCCATCACGCCGCGCACCCGCCAACAGGTGTTACTGGAATTCTGGGCCCTGTCCCCACGCCCTGTCCTAGGCACTCGGTGGGTCAAAGTGCAGCTGTCTCCAGGGAGAATCGAGAGGCAAGAAAAGATCAGGGTGAGCGGCTGGTTGAGAGAAATGACCCCAGCAGGGTCAGGTGGAAGCCAAATTTGAGATAAAGAAAACAGGGAGCCCCGGAAGGCTTATGAGGGCGGGAGGAGGTGTTTAAGCAAGATCAAGTAAGAGCCCCGAGAGGCGCTGCAAGGTTTCAGTGTCCAGGGCTGTGGGAAGGACAGCCTCCTCTGACCCCAGGGGGCTCTGGCTATAATGGTAGGAGCCAGGGCTCACAGTTCAAGTCCTGCAGCAGCCTGCATCAGCCCAGGCCGCCCAACACCAGGACCGCAGGCCCTTGGATCTGAGAGGCTGGGAATGAGCGACTCACCGCCAACTTAATGCCGGCCTTCTCTTGGAGAGCGCTGTCATTTCATTAAGTACAGATATGAACACTGAAATGCTCCCCAGGTTCAGGGAGGTCCAACTACAGCAACAGGTCCCTCCCAGTCGAGGCAGCGTGGTAACCAGGGGCTTGAAGGACCGCTCTGCAGGGCACAGCTCACTGGGACACAGGCAATCGGGCTTCCTCACCTGGTTCCTGGCCAAGGCAAGGAGCACCCAGACTATCAAAATGACCACTCTGGGACCTCTTTTAGAGTCCTCTCCCCTGCTCCCCTGCTGCCACTGAGACACAGGGCTCAAAACGTCCCTGCCCTTCCCTTAGGTTTGGACCCAGAGAAGCTTCAAGTTAGAAGGGGCCTCAGAGACGCCATCCCCCAGTCCAGCTCTTACCTGGAGAAGGACCCCCTCCTGGAGTCGGTCCACAGCCAGCAGGGAAGGGGGACAGTTATGACCGTCACCACCACCCCGGGCATGCTGGCGGGGGTGCAGGGGGCATAGGAAGAGGGGGAAACCCCGGGGCTGGCTTTGCAGTTGTGAGATGGAGGCTGGGGGGCAGGGGGAGGGCAGATGTGACAGACCATGAGACTCCTCGTGGCTGCATCATTACCTGAGCTTCTATAGCACGCGACACTTTTTATTTACTTATTTATTTATTTTTAAATAAATAGCCTCGGGAGTAGGTGGGATCACAGATACGTGGGCCCAGCTACCCCCAGGAGTAGACAAGGTCTACTGCAGGACAGAAACCCCACCTCACTGCGGCCCAGCTGCAGGCTCCAAAGCAAGGTGGAGAACTGTCGTTCTGCATCACCAGGAGGCATGCAACTGGCCTTCTGTTTAGGCATTTTGTTCTGCTTATAAATTACGTGCCGTGATGTCCAATGACAGTTATGCCTTTCCCCTTAGACAGCGTCACGTTGGGAACGAACCTGATACCTTTGGCTCCTCCATGCCAAAGATTAAAGAAAAAAAAATTCAATAAACATTTATTAATAAATGCGGCTGAGAATTTTCACTCTCAATTTTCTTGAGTTCCCATATTGAAGGGAGGACCCCCTGGGTTTCTGTTTCTACCCACTGCACCCCACAAGCTGGGCTGCATGCACAGCCCCAGGATTCTGAACTTCTAGCAGAAGGTTCTTGGTAACGAGTTCGCATAACCATGGCCAGGTTCCCATGCAGAGATCCAACAAGTGGACACTCTATCGTCCACCTGCTTAAAGTCGGTCTACAGGACATGAGGAGCCCCTGCTTGACCAGGACTGAGCAGCCCGGGTCAAAGTTCAGCACAGTTTAAATACCCAGCAGTTAAGGCCACCCCAGCCCTCCCCTGTAGCTCTCTCCTGTCCTCAACTCCTAAAATTCAACCCATCTCTGCAAGCTGGGAAGTCCACCCAAGCCAGAGCACCTGCTTCTGAATCCTCTTAGGCAGAGCCGTGTGGGGCCCACTCGGCAGGAAACACCCCCGGGCCGTCCATTCTGATGAAGAATGGCCCGGAAGGTGCAGCGAACATGCACCCAGGGCAGCCCCAAAGCCAACCCAGGCTGACCTGCCCCAGCCAGTGCCCGGAGAGGATCCCCCCCCACCCAGTGCACCAAAGGGGGAATGTCAGATGAGGAGCCAAAGAATGAATGATGGGCGGCCACTGACCTCCCCACAGGCTGATCCCCACCCTCAGGGCAGGCCCACTCATCCCCTTCATGCCATCCATCCATGCCAGCTGCTGTCACCCTGTTGGGACTGGGGCACCTCTTCCCCAGATGACGGTAAGACCTCCCTGGCTTGTCCAGCCATTCATCAAACTCTGAATGGACACCCGCTGTGTGCGGGGCATTAGCTGCCCACCTTCCCCACCACTGGTGGAAAACCACTTAGCCTGAGCCTGGCCACCTGAAGCATCCAGACCGGGGATCTTTTCTAGAGAATTCTATAACAGTCATCTTCACACACACACAAAATCGCTCCCTCATAATCCTGAAAGAAAGACGCTCCAAGACTAAGTGATAGTGGCCACCAAGGTGGGTGACAGAACTTAATGCAAAGAAATGGTCCCCAGAGAAGTCAACCCAGCGGTGACTTCCAGAAGGGGGAGGGGCCACGGCGGTGCTAGGCTCCGGGGACGGCTGTCAACGTTTCTACTTCTGGACCTGGGAGGTGCTTTCGGTGGTGTCCCTTAGAAAAAGAGTCCCTAAGTCCTACATTTAGTTTGCAGGATTTCTGTATCTGTTTCATTTCATCATAAAATAGTTTTTTTTAAAAAAAATAACAAAAGGAAAGCTTTCTGTTGCTTGAAGGAGACACAAACCAAGAGCAGCCGATGGCTGGAGGGTGACATCAAGCCGCCCGAGGACAGCTGCCAAGCCAGGTGCTACAGACATGCTGGTGTGCAGTGGTGGCCCCTGCAGTGCGGGGAGCTGGACAGCCCAGGACTTCTGCACCTCCGGCTCCCGCCCACTGCGCCTGCTTAGGATCCCCCAACGCCTGAAATGTTGGTCTAGGAGGAGCGGGGTGCCCTGCCGGGCTAAAGCCCCACGAGGACCAGGGTCTTCTCTGCGCTGCCCAGTGGAAGCCCCTCTGCTCAGCCCCGCTCTCCAGAGCACACTCCAGGGGACCAGGAGCGCATGGCCTTGCTCCCTAGGGAGCCACTGGCAGACAGTGGGTTTGTGTGAAAGGAATGAGTGGAGAAAGACTCAACTGAGCCGCAGAAGGAGGTCCAAAGACGACCTGCGCAGGGCCCTGGGGTCAAAGGCCTTGCCACTCAGCGAGGAGCCCAGAAACACACTCCAGGAGTGGGTGAGGCAAAGGCGGAAACCGAGCAGGCGGAGACGGAGCAGGTGGGGCTTGGACCATGGGGGCAGTCAGGGAGGGCTTCCTGGCGGAGAGAACATGGAGCTGACTCTTAAGGAAAGCCAAGAGTCCCCACTAGGAAGCAGGAGAGCCCCTCCTCTGAGGGTGACAGGGTCTCCCCACCCTGTCCCCACTGACCTCTCTACAGACATTTGCTGTACAAGAGTCATCTCCCCCGTTCCCCAAGTCCTGCATCACCACTATGTCCCTTCATATCTCTCCCTCCCTCCCTTCCTCCCTCTCTGTCTCCCTCTCTCTCTCTCTCTGTCTCCCTCTCTCTCTCTCTCACACACACACACACACACACACACACAGCTCTTTGTCTCCCAAACACACTGGGCCTGAGAGGCTCGGGCCAAGGCCAGCACTGAACTGTCACTGCAAATGGCTTCATGCAGCTGCCCATTATCAGCACCCAGGAAGGGCCGCGGCAGAGGAAAGCCCACCTGAGCTCGCGCAGCTCCGGGGCCTCATCCACACGGGCCTCTACTGTGCATGCGGACCCCCGTGCACCTTGCTCGAGGGCAGGGTCTCCCACAGCAGGTCTGGGGTCAGGCTCAAGACCGTGCATTTCTGCCAAGCTCCGGGGGGAGGAGGAAGAGGCTGATCTGAGGACCATCCCTCCAGCAGCAAAAAAACGGGAGCAATTATGACCTTGCCCCACGGTCCCTGGGAGGTTGGAACGCAGCGACACGCCCTAGGGATCCTCTAGCACCCAGCCAGGCACAGAGCAGGTTGCCCCTCCCCGCCCCCACCAACCGGCTAATACCATCTTGGGGTGTGTGTGTGTGTGCACGCACATGTGCCCAGATGTTAGGGTCTGTAAACAAGTCTGGATGGCGCCTGGCATTTTGCCAGAGGGAGTGGTTTGTGAAGTAGCGCCAGCGAGCCATTAAGTGTGGAGATTCCTTATTGGTTGACTGCTGTATCTAGTTTATGTTAATTAGATAAGCTGTGTGGAATGTATATATACCCCTCCTGTCCTACAATAAAGGGCTCCCACTCCTGCTGTATCAATGTACACAAGTTGCTCGTCACCACCCCCCCTGGCTATTTTGCTGCAGCCGGACTGCGGCACCCAGAGTTCAGGTAAGTTTGAATGAGAGAGTGAGTGAGCAAACCTCTACTTCCGCCCCTTCAGCAAAGGCGTTAAGATCCAGCGAGTGGAGTCTACCGTGCCCAGACACCTGGAGGTTCACCAGGTTCCTAACTGCAGCTGTCGGAGAGGTGACAGATGCGAATCCCCCACTTGGTTCACATCAGGCCTGGCACTGGCCCCCAACACCCCAGAATTAATTGGGCCCCTGCTGAGGGCACAGCCCGGCCCACTCATCCCTCCACACCTGGCTATGAGAACCCACGGTGTGTCCAGAGTCCCCCATGAGACCTGTGGCCAGCCCTGCACAGGCTACAAAGGCCCTACAGTCTCTGGGGAACTTGCTTCCTAACAACTCTGCGAGGCCGACAAGGCAGGAATGACCTGCCCTGTGTCCAGACAGGAGGACTGAGGCTGGTGGGAGGGGCGGGAGGGGACGCTCAAGCAATTCAGTGGAGGCCCAGCCACGGGGTTAGAGGAGAAGACGGAGTCGTGCATCTCATCCAGAGCATCCTCCCCAGCTTAAAAAGGCCTGACACAGCGGCACACGCCTATAATCCCAGCAGCGAGGGAGGCTGAGGCAGGAGGATCACAAGTTCAAAGCCAGCCTCAGCAAAGGCAAGTCTAAGCAACTCAGTGAGATCCCTATCTCTAAATAAAACACACACACACACACACAAAAAATAGGGCTGGGGATGTGGCTCAGAGGTTGAGCGCCCCCGAGTTCAATCCCTGGTGCCCCAAAGGGGGAAAAAAAAGAGAAAGGCCTGATGTTTCCAAAGGCTTAAGAAGTTACTCTCCAAGAGTCAGTGAGGCAAGTCAAGCGGGGAGCCTCCTCCCCACACTGTGGTCACCCAGGACATCCAAGGGACACCCAACTCTCCCCCTGGGCCCTCTGTTTCTCATCTTCCACACGAGGCAGAGGCTGGCTAAGCCGCGGCCACAGCCCAAGATGTGAACTTGGAATCTATTATTCTAATGATTGGGAGGGAAATGGACAGAGCAACAAGTCCTCCACACCCCCACACCCCACACCCCCAAACCTCCACACCCCACACCCCACACCTCCACACCTGCAAACCTCCACACCCCACACCTGCACACCTCCACACCCCCACACCTGCACACCCCCACACCTGCACACCCCACACCTCCACACCTCCACACCCCCACACCTGCACACCCCCACACCCGCACACCCCACACCTCAACACCCCCACACCCCCAAACCTCCACACCCCCACACCTCCACACCTGCACACCTCCACACCCCCACACCCAAACCTCCACACCCCCACACCTCCACACCTGCATACCTCCACACCCCCACACCTGCACACCTGCACACCCCCACACCCGCACACCCCCACACCCGCACACCCCACACCTCCACACCCCCACACCTGCACACCCCACACCTCCACACCCCCACACCTGCACACCTCCACACCCCACACCCCCACACCTGCACACCTCCACACCCCCACACCCCCACACCTGCACACCCCCACACCTCCACACCCCCACACCTGCACACCTCCACACCTGCACACCCCCACACCCGCACACCCCACACCTCCACACCCCCACACCTGCACACCCCCACACCCCACACCCCCACACCTGCACACCCCCACACCCGCACACCTCACACCTCCACACCCGCACACCTCACACCCCCACACCTGCACACCCCCACAGCCCCACACCCCACACCTGCACACCCCCACATCCCCACACCCCACACCTCCACACCTCCACACCTGCACACCCCACACCTGCACACCCGCACACCCCCACACCCCCAAACCTCCACACCCCACACCTCCACACCTCCACACCTGCACACCTCCACACCCCCACACCTGCACACCCCCACACCCGCACACCCCACACCTCCACACCCGCACATCTGCACACCCCACACCTCCACACTCCCACACCTGCACACCCCCACACCCCACACCCCCACACCTGCACACCTCCACACCTGCACACCTCCACACCCCCACACCCCCAAACCTCCACACCTCCACACCTGCACACCTCCACACCCCCACATCCCCAAACCTCCACACCCCCACACCCCCACACCTCCACACCTGCAAACCTCCACACCCCCACACCTCCACACCTCGGAAATGAAAAGGCTTAGCTTCCTGGGTTTCTTTCCACGACCTTTTTCAAATCTGTTTGCAGGTCTGGGGACGGCATCCGGGGCACGAGATACCTCCCCAGGAGTCTTCGGTTTTGTCTTGAGTCAGGCTGTCACCGAGTTGCCCACGTTGGCCTCTCGAGGCCCTGGGACTACGGAAGTGAGCCACCAAGCCCGGCAAAATCACAGACCTTACACAGCCGGTGACCAAGGCTTTTCACCTGGGTGCACCTGGATGGAGAGGCGGGACTTTCCCATCCCAGCCCCCTGGCCAGGTCCTGGGTGGATGTTCCTCCAAAACCAGGGCCCTGCCCACCCCACGGCAGACGCCCACGTGCCCTTTCTGAACACCACGTAAATGAACAGAGGGCACGTTCTCTGAGTCCTCTCAACTCTGGGCCCACAGGCTCCTCTGATCCTGGGGTGTGGCGGTGGGGTGTGGCGGTGGGTTTCTTTTCATCTCTGCTACTTGAAGGTCAGTCCCACCCAGCCCCCTCCCCCAGCAGCGCCACGAAGAGCAGACGGAAAGCCACAGACTCGTCCACCTGTTATTGCCTTTGCACCCTTCACCAGCGGCATTTCCATGACCACGTCCAGGACCAGACCCCACGAGGCAGAGCGCTCCTCCCTCCCCAGGCCACGAGTGCAGCCGACTCAGCCTGACGGCCAGAGGGGCCGGGGAGGCAGGGGCGGGCTGCCTCTGCGGGTTGCCCACCCTGTGGCCAAGCGGGGACCAGAAGGAGCTGGGTGTCCTCCTCTTGGGCCAAAGGGAGGATGGGGATGTGGAAAAGCTGGAGGCCCTCGTGCCCCACCAGGGACTGCTTCCCACACCCTCGCCCTCAGGTCTGGGGGCTCAGAGCCACCCGGGAACACCTCTTGCCACTGGCTACCTCTCCAGGCCACAGAGAAGGCCACGCGCCATGGGTCCCCCCCCCCGCCCGTGGACAACAGTAAACACAGGAAGATCCTGGAAAATGAGCTGCCACTGAGGATCAGGATGGTTCCTCAAAAACCTAAGCAGCCCAGCGCCCACGGGCAGACGCAGGGAGAGCCAGAACGCGGGTCTTGAGCCGCCTGTCAAAGGAAGGAGAACCTGACACAGGCCACCAGGCAAATGAGCCCCGAGAGCATCGCGCTCAGGGAAACAGCCAGACACACAGCCCTGAGTGACCCACTCCCACGAGGCACCTGGAGCCGTCACACGTGCAGAGACGGAAGGAAGCAACAGAGGCTTCCAGAGCTGGGGATGGGGGCGGGGCGCTGGTGCTGGCCGGGAAGGACCCTGGAGCTGGCGGCGGTGGAGGGACAGTGAAAACGGACTTCCCACCACCAACCTTACGCTTAAAAGGGGTCGCGGTGACAAATTTGTGTGACTCTGGCTTTATCACAGTTTCTCTGAAAATTGTACAGTGAAGAGGGAAGTGGAGGGCTGGGGAGGGCAGAGGAGGGGAGGCAGGAAAACTAACGCACAAGTCACCACGCGAGCCATCGAGACCCGAGTCGTGGAGGGTGGTTCTCGGTCACCAAAACTCGACCTCGGGCAGGGATCCCAAAGGGGAGCAGGCACAGGAGGAGGAGCGGCCTCTCCTTTTCCTTACTCCAGAGAAAGCAGGGCCCGTGTGGGCGGAGAGCACACCAGCTCTCCCCAGCAGCGGCCTCAAGTCAAAGGCAGGGAGACCTTGGTCACTTCAGCCACACATTCTCCAAGTCTCATGACCTTCAGAGACGTCCTAGGCTCTGGGTGACTCCCTGTGCTTTGGCTTCTGCACCTGGAGGGCCCAGGGAACTCACATCCCAGCAGGCCTGAGCCTGAGCCACGGGGAGGCTGCCAGCCTCCAACTGAGGCCCCATCTGGAACCGAGGCCGATTCCTCTGCATCCCAGCAGGGGAGCCCTGTCCCCAGCACTGAGCCCGTCTCCCCAGAGGCCGCGCCCCCACAGCAGAGCTGTGTCACAGCTCCATTTTACAGAGGAACCAACTGAGAAATCAAGTAACGAGGGTCAGGCCCCAAGTAGGAGGCCAGCTGGGATTCAAACCCACAACCTGGGCGGCTCTGAGCCTGTTCTTCTGAGACCAGCAACCTGGAGACTGCACAGCTGAACCGCAGGGAAAGCAGAGATCAAGAGCGGGGGCTGCTACAGTTGCATCTCCACTCCTAAACTTGAGGCTGGATCAAGTACACAAATCTCAAACCATCCCTTAGCAAGGACTGTGCCAGCTCAAAAGGAACTGTTTGCATTTTCAGGGCACTTGGATCTTAGGATCTATTTAATCCCACCGCCCAGGCAGGCAGACAGAGAGGAAAAAAATTTAACTGTCCTTCACGAAGGAGAAAAGAAACTAGAAGAGTGACCAGAGTGGGGCAAAGACAGCCAAAAGTCACACAGCGAGTTCCCCATGAGTTAAGCTTGGCAACCTTTGATCCCAGAGAAGTCACACTCCCCAGGCCCCCACGGCATATGCCCTGGGACACCATCAAGGGTACTATTCCAGTGGGCACCAGGATGCAGATGACATTCTCTGAAGTCTACCCAGCCTGCCTGCCTGCCAACCTGAGGCCCAGCCTTTCGGTTTTCACTGCTAATTAATTTGGATGGAGATGTCCTGAAAATGAGGCTTACGTCGGGGTCCTCCCCGCTGTCTGTGAACCAATTTCCTTACAACAGACACGGCGTTGCCGGAGCGGACGTCCCCTCCTCTGCAGGCCCGTGCCCTCGCAGGCATCTTATTAGAAAAGACCATTTCTTAATTAACATTTTTGATCTTTAATCCATGACACATCCCTCTAATCCTGTGCGGAGCGCGGCTGGCCCACTTCCACGGCTGGCTCGGGGCTGCACGGGGCCGCGCACAGCTGGACGCCACTGCCCGCGGCCGGCCGTCCCTGACGCCACCTCGGGTCCAGCCACCTCGGGTCCAGCCGTGGGGACCCTTCCCGAGCGGGCACCGGGAGTGGGGTCGGCGCGGACACCCCCGGGTGGGCGCGGCTGCAGACGAAGGTTCATTCCATTAACCCGCAGCCCGGCTCCTGCCCGGCTCCTGCCCGGCTCCGAGGGCTCCCCGACGGCTCCCGGCAGAGCCCCGCCTGCAGATGGCTGCTCTCCTTCCAGCCACCCTGCCGCATCTCCACAGAGCTGGTGCCATCGAGGCACGGCACCTGCCCCGACTCCGCCCTCCGTCACTGCTCTGGGGACCCGCTCTTCCTCCACCTCCCGGGCCTCCCTTCCCAGCCTCCAGCCTCCCCTCAGCCTTCCAAGCTGGCGCCCCTAGACCCCCCGAGACCCCAGCTCCTGGCTCTCCGCTGGGGTTCACCAACCCCAACGCCCGCAGGGGCACCATCACAGCCCAGGGCCAGCCTCGGACGCAGGACACCCGCCGCGGGCCAGGCCACCCATCGCCACCCTGCCGGGCCAGCCACAGCCCCCACATGAGGGAAGCCGCTCAGCACCCTCACCCTCAACCCAGCGGGTCCCCTCCAGCCTCCCGCTGCGGGCCACCAGCCTCGGAGACAACTGTGCTTCCTCCCACCAGCAACAGGTCCTGTGGGGCCCTCAGGGCTTCTCACCTGAGGGCTGCTGGACCTCAGGCCACCTCTACCCTGCACTCGGCTCCAGGGCTCCCCTCCAGACCAAACCCTGCGCCCTGTGGCCTGAAGGAACCCTCCCCAGCTGCCCACCAACTCTGAGGCAGAGCCCACTAAGGCTCAGCCCCCTGAGCCACCCCTGCCTGATGGCCACCCTCCCGGTCCCCACTCCCTCGTGGCTCTCCAGCTCTGCCCTCTTGCTCTCCTCAGCCAGGGCAGGCCCTTCCGTCTCCCGGGGGGGGTCTAGAAAGCTGCTCTGCATGGCCCCACGGCCCCTCCTCACAGAGACACCTCTGACCACCCCAGACGGGCGGCCCCTGCCCTGCCACCTCTCACCTGTCCCGGTCGCACACCTGCCGTCCTTCAGTGAGACCCACTCGTTCCCTTTTCTACCTCATCACACTGGGAGGTCCCGGTGCGCAGGGACTTTGACGGTCCCTGTTCACCCCTGGAATAGTGCCCACAGGTAGTAGGTGCTCGGTGACATTTGTGACTAAAGAATAAGTGGACAGACCTGCGGGGATCATGCCAGTGGGGCTCAGATTTGCCAACCGTGCAGCCCATTAAGGAGGGGACCTACAATAGCAGCACAAGCTCACTCAGCAGCAACCCAGGAGGTGGTTACACACGAAGCTGAACTTCCGAGTGATCATGATTCTGAGAAACTGTCCCTCCACGAAGAAACCCAAAGCCGGAGCCTCACGCTAGACACCAGGGGAGGAGGGGAAAGAAACAGCCCCCAGGGGGAGGGAAAGGGAGCCATGAACAGCTAAGGAGATGGACGAGCCAGCTGTGGTCACCAGGCTCCGAAGGACAGGGCGGGATTCACAGAAAGGGCCACCCTCCCACTCTCACCAGGAGACACTTGCAGAGGCTTCAGGAGGGGCAGGGGTGGCCTCAAGCCTTGAAGGACATGGAGTTTCGGAGTGGATGGGAGTGAGGAGAGACGGCACAGCAGGAGCAAAGGCCCCGGGGCAGAAGGAAGATGGAGAACACGAGCCGGGGCCTCCTACAGGAGGTTGATCCTGAAGACCAGTCCTGGGCCTCATGAGGTGCCAGGCTGGAGGCTCTCTCCCCTCGTGCCCTGGCCACCTCCCAGCCTGCTGGAGGCCCCGAGGCTGGACAGTCACAGAGCTGGCCCAAGTGCAGGGCTTGGGAGATACAGGCAGCGCCCAGCCAGTCACCACTCCGGGCTCCCTGAGCTGCCAGCCAGCCCTTGACCTGGGCCCTGGTGGCCATCACACCCAGAGGGCGAGGTCGACACAGAAGCAGGAGGCCAAGGTGCCTAAGCCTCCCCCCGAAAGAGCACAGAGGGGTGCCTGGTGGCTGAGGAGTCTCCAGTCAGGTCCCGGGGACAGGGCTGGGGTGGTGCTGGGGCTAAGCCACCTCACACCCACCCCTGCTCCGCAGCAGGGTTCTCCAAAGAAACGGAGACGGCAGGACAAGTGCACAGATAAAGGAGACTCACCGTGAGGACTTGATTCACGCAATTACGGAGGCCAAAGAGGCCTAACATCTGCTGCCTGGAAACTGGAGGCCCAGGAAAACTGTGGTGAAGTTCAAGTCCAGAGGCCCAAAAGCCAGAGGAGCCAACCAAAAAAGTGATTTGAGGTTCAAGCCAAACAGGAATGCAGAGGCCAGAGGGAGGGAGAAGACGGGTGGCCCGGCTTGAACAGCTCTCCCCTCTGCCCTCTGTTCTGCTCAGGCCTTCGACTGATGGGATGCGGCCCACCCTCATAGATGAGGGTCGTCTGCTTCACCTATCTCCTAGCCTAATGCCAATCACTTCCAAGACCCCCTGACAGACACACCCAGAAACAACCCTTCACCAGCTACTTGACATCCCTGAGCCCGGTCCAGCCGCCACATAAAATTAACCATTGCACCTGCCCTTGCATGCCAGTCCCCCTTCAGGTAGGACACAGGCCCACCCTGGCATCTCGGGTGGGGTCCAAGCTTGGGAGGCACACAGTGCCAGGTTTTAAAGTCAGCCTATGACAGAAAAGTGTCTCATATTCAAAGTTATTCCTGAAACTTCTTTCATCTGCCCTACAATTCGCTGCCACGGCATGGGACACACACAAGGAGATAACGGCTACAAGGCGCTTGGCTCATGTTGGGAGCGCAGGATGAGAACACTCAGCTTACCACCAGGGGCGCATCCCCCTGCCCCACCAGGGGCGACCCAGACAGCAGCTGAGGAGCAGCAGACCCTCGCCCACCCACCGCCCCCTCAGGCAGCCCCCGCTGATGGCCAGCCCCCTTTCTGTTGCCATGCTGTCTTCCGTGGGCAAATGTGTGCACCCACACTGGGAGACGTTAACGGAGTCACAGCGACAGGTCAAATACGCACTATTGCTGTCAGCAGGGACGGTGACTGGTCCTATAATGCAGCACCGCCATACACTTGCTGTGTGACCCGGGACAAAACCACTACCTTCTCTGAGCCTCCATTTCCTCATATGGGAAATAAGAATGAAAATCCCACCTGTGGCCAAAGTGCCTCTGCCAGGATCCCATGAGGTGATGCCGATGGAAGTCCCTGCTTGAGTGAGGCAAGGGACAGAGTGACAAAAACACGGACCTTGGGGACAGAGAGCTGAGTTTGAATCCTGAGTCATTCGCTTCCCAGTGGACTGACCCCAGGCCTCTGCCAGGAGTGGGCTGAAGATGGACGCACTCTCGCTCCCGGCAGAACCCCCGGGGCAGCGACAGTCACCCCCAGAGCACCCCACAGTGCGTCTGTGGCCCCGTGGCCTTCCCTAAGAGGGGGGTCCCGGCCGCTTAGCCCCAGGTCCCCTGGAGTCCCTCCCGGGCTCTGTGGCTGGGCTGGAGCCCCGGGCGGCCCCCTTTCCTTCTTCCACGTTTGGGGAAGGCATTTCCTCCTCCCCAGTGGGCGGCCTGCGGGTCAGGTTTCCACCCCATGGAAAGTCCCCCCCCCCCAGGAGGGGGGAGCTCACCATGGAAACCAGGGCCCCGGGGCGCCGGCCAGCCAGGGGGAGTGGCCGCCAGGCCCACAGGGCTGCCACCAGGGTGGGGAAGGGGCCAGGAGACGGTTCCGGCTGGACTGCAGCCCCCAGGCACAGCACCAGGACCATCCACAGACCCAGGGAGAGGGCGACGGGGGTGTGGCTGTGGGTGTCCTCAGAACGGGGCGGTGAGGACCCTCTGCATCAGGAGGCCCAGCCCTGAGCCTGCTCTGAGCCGGGTCCACTGCGGCGCCTCGGGCCTGGGTCCCCAGCACGGCCACATCACAGGCCAGGCTGGGAGGGGGTGTCTCCGCCAGCAGCTCCAAGCCGAGGCCCGCCAGCAGGGCTTCCCAGACTGAGTGCCAGACTCCGGGAGTTCAGGGGGGGCTCAAAACAGGGGGCTGGGATGGATGGAGGTCAGAGAGGTCGGAAGAGCAGGCACCGAGGTGCCCGCCTGCAATCCCAGCGGCTGGGGAGGCTGAGGCAGGAGGATCGCAGGTTCAAAGCCAGCCTCAGTAACGGCCAGGCGCTAAGCAACCCAGTGAGACCCTGTCTCTAAATAAAACACAAAATAGGGCTGGGATGGGGCTCAGTGGTCAGGGCCCTGAGTTCAATCCCTGGTACAGAAATAAAAAAAGTTGGAAGAGTCCTCCCTAAAACTCAGAGCCCCCATTGGCAGGTCAAGGGCACTTCAGGGCCCTGCCTTAAAGAAACCCACTTAACTGCCTTTATCAGAAAACTTAGGAAAGCTCTCTGAGCAGTCAGCCCATGATTCCCAGATGCGTCCTGGCCGAGGGGCCCCTCTCTGTCCTGCTCCCTCGAGGCCACACTGCAGGCAGCCCCAGGGCTGGGCTGACCTCAGGCCCCGAGGTTTTTTGGTTTTTTTTTGTTTTTTTTTTTTGGTGCTGTGGATTGAACCCGAGGCTCTCTACCACTGAGCCACACCCCCAGCCCCTTTGTGGTTTTTTATTTTGCATCAGGGTCTTGCCAAGTGGCTGAGGCTGGCTTTGGACTCGCAATCCTCCTGCCTCAGCCTCCAAGAGCCGCTGCTGGGATGACGAGCGTGTGTCACTGTGCCAGGCCCCTGAGCATTTTTCTAGAGTCAATTTAAGAAAGATCTGATCCTGTGCCCTGTGCCAAACTGTGACTGTGACTGCGCCTGCTGTTTATTCAATGACTAACGAGGATCCACACAATAAATTCCTCGGCACTCAGCGCGGGGAGGGAAACACTCATCTGTCCCAGGTACCGAAATCAGACAGCGGCCGCCGCGTTTCCTTTCTACCACTTCTCTTTTGGCCTAGGCGGCCGGGAAGCTCGGCCCTTACTGTCAGGGTCTGACCAAGTTAGTGCGCCCTTTCTTCTATTATTTTAGCAGTTCGGTGACACATGGGCCACCTGCTCTCCTTCTGTTCAGGATCACCCCAGCAGTGTCTACGGGGTGCCATCGGCTCTCCCAGCCGTCCTTCTAATGGACAAGTGGGGGCTTCGTGATCCCCAGTCTACAGATGGGAACACTGAGCCCTGGAAGGTGCAGTACTGGCCAAGTTCTGTTCTCACAGAAAACGAACACGCAGGGGGTGCTGCTGCCCACCTGCTCACTGGCTCCTCACTTTAGAAAAGTGACCAGGAGGCCAGCACCGTGGCAGCCACCCAGGACGAAAACCAGGGTCTGTTTGCTTCCAATCCCGCACCCCGTGAACCCCGTCTTCTCCTCCTAAATCCAGCCTGATCCTCCACCCTGATCCTAACCTGAAGCCTGAGGCTCAGTCGGAACATACCCCCAGCCGGACCCTGCACTATCCACTGACCTGGGCCACCCGCCTGATCCTGTGCTCCCCTCTGTGGGGCCACAAAGGCTGAGGCCGGGGAAAGGATGCAGGTGACAGCGAGGACCCAGTACAGATGGTGGGAGCACGTGGTCTGCGCAGGGAGGTCAGCGGGGACAGAAGGTCGCCCCCTCCCCCAGGAAGCCGGGCAGAGCTGGCCGAGGCCACACAGGCCTGCCCCGGACGCAGAGCAGGAATGCTGTGCTACCCGGGCTCCCTGCAGTGGCTGCTCTGGCCAGCCCCGCGGGTGGGGAGGAGATGCCCTGCCCTGCTTCCTGCCCCACTGCAGCCTGGCCAGGAGCCCTGCAGCCAGCACAGGAAATAACAGGGGCCCCCAGAGACCGCCCAGGCAGGCCCGGCTCCGAGGCCGCCCGGGGAGGGAGGAAGGCCACTGTCGGCCTTTGTTTCAGCTTCCCCAGCATCGCCCGGGCCCCCAGAGGCCACGGGAGCTGACAAAGCCTCCCCGAACCCGCAGCTGTCCGGCCTCCCCCAGGCCCGACCCTGGGGACCCGCCAGGCCCTGGGCTCTTAAAGCAGCAGGTGCGCGGTGGAAAGCACAGTGGGGCCCAAGTCGGGGGTGGGGGGCGGGGGCCAGAGCGGGCGGGCTGGCAGGCAGATGGGCTCCCAGGGCCGACCCGGGTCGGGCCCAACAGCAGGGCTGGGGTCTCTGGACAGAGAGGATGTAGAGGGCCCTGAGGCTGCCACAGACAGCCAGAGCCTCCAGAGAGACCTGGGCCTCCACGTCCTGGCCTCCCAGATGGACGCCCGGGAGCAGCTTAGGCTGCAACTTACAAGCCTGTGGCTGGGGCCAAGGGTAGAGCACACGTGTGTGCATCTGTACATGTGCACACGGTATGTGTGGGGGCGAACACACTTGTATATGTCTGCATGGGCGTGCATCTGCGTGTGCACTTGGGCTCAGGACCTGGGTGCGTGGGTCCACGTGCATGGGTGTGTGCATCGTTGTGTATGTGTGCACACATGTGCCCTGTACGTGTGAATGTGCCCACTGTGAGGACTGTGCACATTCAAATGTGTGCATGTATGCAAATGCGTGCAGATGTACTCTTTATGGGAACGTGTGAGTACACATGCAGAGTACACATGTGCGTGCTCATGTGTGTGGGTGGGTGTGTGTTGTGTGTGCACGTGACTCGTGAGCTTAGGCACCACTACCTAATGGACTGCGGTGCCCACTGGCGTTCTCCCACCCTGGGAGCTTCTCACTCGTGATGTGTCACTTCGGTGACCTCGCCAGGGCTCCTGGGGCATCCTAGTGCCCCCTCATTCCACTAAGACACAGGAAGCCTCCTCTGGGTCCCAGGCTCTGGGCACAAGCAACTTCAGAAAGGGGCCCTGGACTCAGACACAACCCACCTGGGGTGTGAGCACCGCCGTGTCTGGACCTCTGTGGGCCCCCGCTGTCCCCCTGTGAAATGGGAATGCCCCCTGCTGTCTGGGGTTACCCAGGCTAAAGGAAGATAACGCGGGTCAGGGTGCGGCCCTCGCATGGCACTGAGTGGACCCTCGCTGAAAGGTTGCTATTTTCTATTCGTCATTGTTATTACAATGTCATTTGATGAGGATTGAGCAGTCGGCAAAACAGACATGTCCCTGCCGCCAGGAGCTTCAGAGTTCCCAAGGCATTTAGCCCTGAGAAGGAACATCGCGCAAGTAAAATGCATTCACCAGATTCCACCTCAGTCTGGTGTGCTAACTACTACCAAGCATGGCCAGCAGCCATCAGTTAAAGCCATCAAGCACACAAAGGGAAGAAAGAAAGAATTGCCACTGTGGGCAACATATGATTTCTTGGAGCCAGGCAAGAATTAGTCAGGTCCAGCCTAAAGCTCACGGCATGTGCGTGTTACACACACATCATGCACTACCCTGCCTGCACGTACTTGCTGCATGCTCAGGGATTTCAAGGGAACGTCGCTGAGATGACAGCAGCCTGAACCCCGAGGCTGTCCCCAGCCTAGAGCAGGACACTGGCTGATGCAGCACTGACCATGCCCAACCCAGAGCTGGCCCTGCAGAGGCCACCTAGGAAGCCAGGGTCAGCTAGGCGGCGCAGTCGGGCCAACCTTGGCCGTTTGGCCAGTGCCTGCAGGGTCCACATGCCCAGCCCCACCCAGGGAAGGAGCCGGGTCACACGGTGGTCTTTCAGAGCAGAGTCTGCCCACCTCCCACCAAGCCGAGTGCCAGCTCCCATGGGAAACGCCCCACCCCACCAAGCAGGGTCCACATGGGCAGGGATGGTCCCTGAGCCCTCAGTTCCAGCCAAACCCCATGTCAGGGCAAAGGTGAGCAGGTCCTGCCCACTGTGGCCAGGCCAGGAGACTGCCAGGCAAGACAGGGTGCTGGACCAGAGAGGGGTCTGACCAAGCCTCTGTCACCCGCACTCGCAGTGGCTCTGGGAAGTCAGACAATGACCCCCATTCCTGATGAGGAAATGGAAGAACAGAGAGGTTGAGTAATTTACTCAAGGTCATCTAGCCAATAAGTATCCAGACTCCTAACAAAGCGAACAAAAATCTAGCTCCAAGCTGCCCTGGGCAAGCACAAGGTGGGGTGAACTTCTGCACCTTGGCAAACATTGGTTCCTGCCAATTGCCATGCCAGGGCCAGGCACTGGGGACAGAGCATCAGGGATGGTTAGTGTCCTTCAGGAGCAAGCAGAGCAGCAAGAGAACTGGGCACAGGACAAGGAACACTACACCCCGGCAGAGGGCAATGAGGGCCAGGATCAGGTAGCCAGTCCTCAAGGTACAAAGGGAGGCACAGAACTACAGCAGAGCTATCCCGGGAAGCTTCCTGGAGGAGGTGTGGCTCAGGCTGTGTCCCAGGATGGGAAGGACACATGGCAGAGGGCCCAGCAAGAGCACAGGCTGGGATGCGGCCGGCCAGCGCCTGTGGACCCGCACGGCATCATGGGCATCACGCGGCTCCAGAGTGTTGGGAATCACAGTCTCAGCCCACCCAGACCTCCCGGAACACAGTCCTAGTCAGAGCTCCGTTGGCACAAAGTCCCCCAGGATGCATAAGGCTGGGCAAAATGGGAAGAGCAGGACAGACAATGACCCCCCAGCCTGCACGAGGAACAGCGTCATCACACCCCACCACGCAGCACGCCACACCTGATGGTGGCCCTGGTTTCTGGCCAGGCTTCGAGTCACCAAAGAACTATAGATTTCAATGTCCCCCCATCAGGGTCTTTGGGGCCTTAGGGAGGAGCCAACAGCACTGAGGTGGCTCCTACTGGTCCCCAGGGAACACCCAAGCTTTGGAGAAAGCAGAGCCAACCTCTCCTAATGTCCCCCAGAAAAGTCCCGGCAGCCCCCAGGGAGGAGGGGCAGCCCGGTGGGCCTCCTGCAATGGACATCCCCAAATTCAGAGCCCAAATCTGCTCAGCACCAGGGCGGGATGCGAGACAGAGTCCCTGCCACCAAGGATGCCCCGATTCACCTGGAAAGGGAGGCCAGCAAGTCACGCCCTCACTGTGCCAGGCCTGAGGGACAGGAAGGGAGGAGGCAGAGGAGACCTGTCCGTGCGCTCCCTCGCCACGCCCAGGCACCGGCACACTGGAGTGCTGGTCCACACGGCCACACACCCACAAGGGCTCTGCACACACGTGTACACAGCAGGCACATCAAAGAGGAAGCACAGCCCCATAGGAGCCCAAAGCCGACCCAGAGCCAGAGGAAAAGGTGGGCAGGAGGTGCCACCTCCCTCTTGCAGAGAGCTGGTCCAAGTCTCCCCAGGGGCCCCGGGTGCAGCATCACCAGGTGAAGGGGGTGCAGAAGCACCAGGGGCTCCCAGGGGTCTGAGTCAGGGCTGCAGCCACCTGGGCACACGCACGCGCACACACACGCATGCACGCACGCCTGCCTCCGTGTGCACACCTGGCACAGATGCCCTACCTCGAGGACTGCTCACCATGGTAACAGAGTGGCCACCTCTCAGCTCCAGTCACCACCTGAAGGTTTCTGCAGCCCCCCGCGCTGGGGAAGCAGGTCTAACAAAGGCACAGCCCAGGCCAGGCGCCCGCCACGCTCCCCTGGTGAGCTCGGGGCCACCACGGCCTCCTCCCCAGCCTGCCTGGCTCCACTTAGCCCAACTCCCCACAGACTCCCCAGCCGAGCTAATGGGAACCTCCCCAGCTGGCCCCATATAAAAATGCATTTCATAAGTCTTTAAAACGCTGGGAAATTCTGCATCTATTTAGTGAGACTTTCCTGCTCCTTTAAAATGTCCCCTGGTCCTCGTCAAGAAGATGAGGGGTTGGGCTCAAGCACAAAGGTGGACAGCACCCCCCGAGCCGGCCTGGAGCCAGAGGGCACTGGACAGCTCCCACCATCAGTCACAGCAACGGGACTCGAGGCTGGTATCCCGGGGACAGGGGGGACATCCTCCTCGATGAACCCAGTGCAGGAGGGTCACAGGGGAAAGAATTTCAGGTGTGGGACCCTGTGGGGAAGGAGGGGAGCTTGGGAGGGGGACAGTCTGTCCAGCCTTGATTTGAAGATTGGAAGGTGAGGGGCGCCAGAGCCGCACAGAGACTCCACGGGGCTAAGGCCACCCACACAGGGACGGCCATCAGGGACGTGCAAACCTAGAACAGCCCACACGCCCAGCAGGGGAGAAGGAGCTAGGAAATAAATGTCCACGCACTCGATGGCCTTAAGGACAGCCACTAAGGCTAAAGACGGAGGGGCACCGGGACCACCTGAGCTCAGGCCTCATGGGGGCGACAACAGAACCCACCACAGCGTCCACCCCGGCCTGCATCTAGGTAGAGGGCGTGAGCTAGAACAGGAGCTAGGAGCCGCAGACAGCAAGAACTTGCAGCCCAGGGCCAGGTGGGGTCTCTGTGAAACACGCACCCCAACAAGACCCAAGCAGGTGGGGGCAGAGCCCGGGCTGGACAGCAGAGTGGCCTCCACTCCCCACAGGGAGAGGCCTGTCTGCCCGACATTTCCGTCTACTTCTCTATCCAAACCCTGGAGGTGAGCTAGCTGTCCCTTGGATCATCAGTGGGGGCCCAGCCACAGTCCCGACCCCACCCAGTCCCAGGCTCCCCTGCCTCCTCCCCAAGGACCCCAGAGCACAGACATCCAGAGGCCTTCAGATCTCCCACCCAAGCAGGTCCCTAACCCAGGACGGGGACATGGTAGGAGGAGTGGCCACAGACAGCCTGGGCCACGGTGTTTCCCAGGCCTGGCCAGACCCTGTGTGCAGGGTCTTCCTCTCCTTCTGGGCAGCCAGATCCTCAGGCTGGCTCGAGTCCGGCTCTTTGGGGCTCAGAGTGGACCCCTCGGTTGCAGTGTGAGTCTGAGTCCAAAGCGAAGCACCCGGGCAGCCACACAGGCGGGCGGCCACCACCAGGCCAGCTGCCCACTTCAGGAGCTGCCTGATCCCCCCTGCTTAGGCTCTCCCTGGCTGTGTGAGCCTGAAGCAAGTCAGTCACTTCTCTGTGCCTCACCTGGATGTGGGAAGCACCGGGGAGACCTGGCTACTGGAGGCCCTGTAAGTGGGAGAGCTGGTCCCCTAACCAGGACCAGGAGGCCCGTCACCAAGGTCTGAAGCTCTGACCACAGTGCATTGCCAGCTGTCAAAAAAGCATGACAAAGTCAGGTGTGTGTGTCTGTCACCATGCCGGGAGCAAACCTGGCTAACCCAGCCAGGCGCTGAGGACCAGCACTCCTCCCTCGGTACCGCCAGGCTATTTCAAAGCAGCCACGTTGGGAGGAAGCCATGGGGCAGCGTCCACCTGGCCTGGCCCAGAACCCAGCCTGGAGAGTGGGAGAGTCCACGGAGTCGGGGACTCCACCATGACAGGACAGTGAGCACCTCCAGCTCCCAGCTCAGAGCCTGTGCAGGGGACAGGGGAGGTGGGGCTCCGTGGAGTCGCATCAGTGTCTCGAAACCCCACAGGGCAGAGCTCAGAATCACGCATGTTCTTCCTGGCACTCACCAGAGGGCTTTGAGAAGAGACAGGAAACACGGAAGGGAAACCAGGCCACCCCGCCAGACAGGGAAGGGCAGCGGAGAGCAGGAGAGCCGCCGTGGGCAGGAGGGTAGGTCAAGGGCACCAGAGGCCTGGAGCCTCAGAGGCTCAGGAGGGGCCCCTGGTAAAGCCACTCGAGCCAGCTCCTCCTCATCAGTGGCCAGGCCAAAAGCAGCTGGCACAGGTTTGCCACAACCATGCCTTTCTTAAAATGTAAATTGAGCCGGGAGCAGCGGCACACACCTGTAATCCCGGTGGCTCAGGAGGCTGAGGCAGGAGGATCCTGAGCTCAAAGCCAGCCTCCACAACAGCGAGGCGCTAAGCACCTTAGTGAGACCCTGTCTCTAGATAAAATACAAAAAAAAAAAAAAAAGGACTGGGGAGGTAGCTCAGTGGTTGAGCGCCCCTGAGTTCAATCCCCCATATGCCCCCCCCAAAAAAGAAATTACCATATGACCCAGCAATTCCACTCCTAAGAATATGCCCAAAAGAAATAAAAGCAGGTGTTCCCGCAAAAACTTACATAGGAAGGTTCCCAGCAGCCAAAACAGGAAAACACCCAACGTCCACCTACACTCAGTGGATAAAAACGGATGAAGGGTAGAGGCCCCACAACACAGTGAGCCCTGAAAACAGCAGGCTTGGCGGACAGAGCTGGCCAAAGGTGCCGCGGGTCATGTGCTCCCACTTACAGGAACCCGAAGGGGCCGTCCAAAGGGGTGGACAGCAGATGGATAATGGTTGCCTGGGGATGGAAGGGCAGGAGATGGGGACCGGGGAGAGTGGGGAAGGACAGCTAAGAGGGCACAGAGATTCTTTGGGGGTCATAAGAATGTTCTTATTGCTGTGGCGATGGTCACACACGTCTCTGAACACACCAAGATCCACTGAACTGTACACTTGAAATGGGCGGATGGTAGGACACGTGCATTATATTTTAATAAAGTACTTCCAAAACCACGAGTTGCCATTTTGTTTGAAACTGGACGATTTCATATGGAAACCCGGCTTTCTGGCTTCTCTTTTTCAAGTTTCAGAAGATCTGCCAATTCCAGGCCCAAGAGTCCCAGTGGGACCTGGGGGGCAGGTGCCCCTTTATCAGAGACTGCATCACCTTCTACCACCCCCCCGCACTACCTACCACTCACCTGAGCCACTGGCCAACCTCAGGAAGCCTCTGGGCTTGGGCCCCGAGTGGGGATTTTCCATTTTCGAAGGACCCACATTCCTAAGGAGTGGGACCTCCAGCCCGACAGGAAGGCAGATGGACAACACCTGGGACAACACCTGGGAAGTCACACACAAGACCCTGCGCATCCCCGAAGAGAATTCACAGGCTTCTCCTGGATCCTCAAAGGCAGCCGTGGCTCAAAACAGGTCAAGAACGGGCCTAAGTCGTCTCCGAAGACATACACCAGCGCTCCCCACATTTTATGGATAAGAAAAGTCGGGACCCAGCGGGAGATGGCTAGTATTAAATGCCACACCTCCCAGCACCCCACCCCTTGGCCCTGAATGCAGAGCCCTTCCCTGAGATCCACTGTCACCAGAAAGGCAAGAGCCAGCAGGGGCTCCCGCCTCCCAGGGCCCCTCTCCAGGCTGGAGACAACTGCCAGGCGCTGATCATTTGCTCCTTTCTTGCCAGGCAAAGCCGAGCTCTCCATCAGTCAGGGCCCAGCTCAGGGGCACGGATGGAGCAGGCCAGGGTGCTCCTGGGGGTATTAGCCACAGGGTCCCTGCTGGCAGGGGAGGCTGGGGGAGGCCAGGGGTGAGCTCAGAAGCATGCTGCGTGCTCCACTGGTGTACTGTAGTTCTCCATCACGCTCCTGGAGCCAGGGCAAAGAGAAGGAGGTCAAGGTCAAGGGCACCATGAAAAGCTTGCACCCTCAGCTGGGCCAGGTGGAGTGTACCAGTAATCCCAGCAACTCAGGAGGCTGAGGCAGGAGGATTGCAAATTGAAGGCCAGCCTCAGTAACTTCGTAAGACCCTGTCCCAACATAAAAAGGGCTAGGGGTGTAGCTCAGTGGTAGAGCACCCCTGGGTTCACTCTCCCCTATGGGGGCGGGGGAAGAAAGGGAGGGGAAGCCCCCAGAAGAGGGCCTGGCCCTGACATGCTCCACTCCTCCTGTCAAAGAAATACTCAGCCGTGGCCACCTTGGGGCTCGGTGAACAGAATTCACCCCTGTACTGGCCACAGGACCTGTTTCACCAGGGACTGACACAGAGCCCCCCGCAGGGCCACACCTTCGGGTCCGTGACGCCAGCTGGCCCAGAAGTGAAGCCACCAGCTCTGGCTGCAGGAGAACTTGGGTCTGAGTCCCTGCTCCATGGCTGTCTGGATGAGGACCCTGGACACAATACCAAACGCCTTCAAACCTCGTCATCTGCCAAACGGGGACGGCAACACTCAGTCTCCATGCCAAAGGTGGCTGGGGAGGTTCTGTCCCCCACAATCTCCCTTGGCACCTGCCCCTACTCTCGGAGGTGGTCTAGGGACATTTTCTCAGCTTAATGAAAAGTATTAGACAAAAGCAGCCTCAACCCTGCCTTTGGCCCTGTCCCCCACCAGATGGCCACCCCTAAACCAACCCAGGGAGAAATGATCGAGCTGCTGCGGGGAAGAGCACCCTCCTCACACAGCCATCACGACCATCCCTCGGGACAGTGCTGGCTCCGTGGCTGGCACACGCTAAGTAGGCGCTCAATAAATGTGCCATCGCCCACGTCCAGAGCTGCCTCCCACACCGACTTCATTCTGCCACCCAGGACTTGGGCCATGGCACAGGCCCACGCTCAGGGACTCCAAGCTGACTTTTACAGCCCAAGTCCAACCCAACTGGGAAGCAAAATTCATCACATGCATACACTATTAAAAAAAATCATCAGAAACAGGCCAACACCAATGAAACAAAGCGTGGCCTGGCTCTGGATTGCCCCCCGCCTGGGGCACTCTGCCATCCCTTTCTCCATCACTGAACAGACAATCCAAAGCTGCCTGGCACCACAGAGAGCCGTGGCTGCAGGGTGTCTGGGGGCTGGAAGGGACTCACAAGGAGCACATGTCCTCCTGCACATGCATGTGGGGCGTGCTTGGCTCTTGGCTGGAAACCCCAGATCCTGCAACTTCTGCTCCTCCCGGGCAACCCAGGAAGGCACGGAGGCTGGCCAACCTCCTGTGGAACTGCCAACCTGCAGACAGGCAGGCCCCCCACGGGAACATCACCCTGCCCCCTGCAGACCAGGAAGTGCCTAGCTGGCTTAGGGATGCAGCCTGGGGCCCTGACTCCCTGCACAGGCTCACCGTCCACCTCAGCCACTGCCACAACCACCCTGGACCCCACTGCTGCCCCACCACCCACATAGCGTCCAGCACCACCAGGATAGCAGTCCAGAGGGGACCTTGTGTGGACCCAGCCCAAGTGTCTTCCTAGACCAGGGGCTCGGGGCACAGTGGGGATCCTCTCCGGAGGTCAGCACATACAGCCCACCTCTATTGGGAGGCCTGAAACTGAGCCAGTTGCTGTACTCTTGCAGGGAGACAGGATGGAGGGCTACACAGCCCTCCCCCAGCCTCCTAACCTGCCCAGTGCTGACACCAAGACTGTTCAAACCCTCCCTAAAACCTGAGCACCCCCCACCACCATTCTAGCTTCAGATAAGGCCCCTCCTTTGTGGAGGGACCCCCCCTTACCAACGTCCAGGCCAACTGCAGACATGACAATGCAATGCCCACACCTGGATTAACCAGGACCAGCCTGAAGACCTTCCCAGCAGTACTCAGAATCTGCTAGGAAAAGCACTGGACCCAAAGTCCAGGGACCTGGGTTCAGGGCTGATTCTGCACTCCCTTCTACAGCATCAACTCCCAAATTTCAGTTATGTGTGAACCGTGCTCAGTTTTACTGACTCCCTATTATTACTATTACTTAAGACTTTCTTGTCAATTCCATTTTTTCACTTAAATGAATTTGGGATCATCGTAAATCACAGAAGCCTATAAAAAAATCACAAATTAGAAGTGTAACCATTAAGATGTTAACTGTTCATATACCTGATATCTAAATCCACATTTTTGGAAATATCAACCCTGAGCAAATCTCTCTTCTTGTCTCAGTTTCCACAATTAGAAGAGAAGACAGCACTTAATGACTCTGGTAGGTCTCATCAGACCTTCTACAAAACTGGTCGAGCTTCAGCTCCCATGCATCCAGAGCCAGCTGGTCAGGACCCCAGGACAGGCCTGGCCCAAGGCAGAGGAGGAGGACAGGAAAGAGAGCCTGGCACCTGCCAGACAGGGAGTCGGGGCCCCAGTGCCATGAGAGGTACTAGCTGGACACTGAGCCCTCCCACAGCCAGTTCCCATCTCAAGCTCCACGTAACTGTGAAGTTAACTTTGCAGTCAGAACATCCTCACGCATTTGCTCTTCTTACAACTGGGAAACTGAGCTTCCCGGAGGAGAAAAGAGCTGATGGGGAAAACATAAGTCCCCCAAATGTCACATCACCCCAGCACCCCACAATGGTCATGCATCCCACAGATCTGAGCCTCCCCCAGCATCAGCTCAGGACGGCTGAATCCCAAAATGGCACTGCAGTCCCTCCCAGGAAGGGAAATCCTGGAATTCTAGTCCAGATTGGAGTTTCAAAGTTCGATTCAAGTGGCTTTGATGCGATTAGACGGGAATGAACGTGTGGAGGCACCCCGAAGAGGGATCTGCCAGGCCTGGGCAGTGGGGAATCACCTCCCATCTGAACTGCGCCCACAAGAAGGAAACGCGACCCCTGGGAGACGAAGGGCATATTAGTCTCCGTATGTAATGGATTTTACTGACCATATGGAACTGATATAAAATCATGTTGCACGGGGTAGTCTGGATGAGAGACAGGAATGTGACATGAAAAATATCCCTCCATCACCAGCTGGGTGGCTTTCTGAGTTTCTAGAACAGCCCCCACCCCAACGAGACCCCCAGCAACTCCCCACCAGTCCCCGGGCACCTACCTGCTGCTGTCACGGAGGAATCCCAGGCCAGCGAGAAGTCCGAGGCCTCCCCCTCTTCAACTGCAAGAAAGAACAGAGGTGGGCTTGTGAGTCTGGAGGAGCCCAGACAGGCCACGGGGCTGGGGCACGGGGCACGGAGACGGACGTTTGCGGGGGTCCTTACAGAGTGTCCACGACCCAGGGACAGGGTGGTAAAGCCCACAAAGGGGCCAATGTTGGTTTCCCAGAGACGCAACAGGATCAGAATAAAACAGGGATGGCCAATGAGTGCGGGTCAGTTATGGTCCCCTCTCCCCACACCCCTGGGAGACGTCACCGATCCATCACAACATGGTCCGGAGCCACGTGGCACATCAGAATCTTTCCCCAGGGCTCCAGGCCAGCGATACCTACGCCAGCTCCCGCTCACTAGGGAGCCACTTGCCACTCATGGGAATCAAGCAAAGACTCAGAATGCTCCATGACCCTGCGGCATCCTCCCCTACCAAGTGCCACCTAGACGGCCACCGAGATACAAAGACTTTCTCAGAGGCCAGTCAAGGGCAGGGTACCAGCCCTCATGCCCAGACACAGATCTCAGGACAGGCTGAGGCCAGCTCTCCCGTGGTCGACAGGTTTGAGCACTACAGCTCACGAGCTGGTGACATTAGAAGACAAATACCCCCCCCCCCCACACACACACACACACTCCACCCTGGGCTCTGCAGCGTGAGACTGAGCGGGGACGGGTGGCCCCCACCCCACAGCCCCGCATGCAACACCAGGTTGGTGGAGCCACCCACCAGAACACAGGAGAAACCCTATCCAGCATAATAACGCTCTTGTCCTGGAATGAGTCCCAGGCTGGGGCATGTAATAATATTAAAGCCGGGTTATAGACTTTGTAAATGGAACTTTGTTTAAGCCAAAAATGTGCACACACGGTATTTTTCAGATTTAACGGGCTCTGCAGCTCGACACATGTGCAGCCTGAAGCCACCACCAACCTCTCCGCCCTCTGCACTGTGATGCTCACGCCTGCAGCACCTGGGTGAGAATGGGGGCCCGGCACTGCCTCCCACACCCACCCGTGCTCCCCACTCCCGAGATTCTCCGAGGTGAAGGGACACACCAGGGGCCTCACAGCTAGTGAGTGCCTGTGCAGCTTTGGCTCAAACCCCAGGCTGCCTGTCTCAAAAGTTGCTCCTGAAACCACTATAAACTAGGCAGGAAGGATACTGTCCAGCACCCTGCAACTCAGGCTGGAGAGCAGGAACCCCAGCCCTCCACAGCAAAGGCAGGCACTCAGCAAGCTGGTGGCCAACCATCAAGGGGAGGGGAGCGCGCAGGCTGGCTGTGGGCAGAACCCAAATTCTGGCTCCAAGCAGAACGCTGCCCCTTCCCAGCTGTGCCACCCTGAGCCTATCAACCTCTGAGCTCTGGCTTCCCATCTCAAAAATGGACACGATACGCTGTCGGGAGGGTTAAAACTGCATGGTGACCACACGGGCTAACTGACCCAGGAATGTCAGGGCTGTCATCTGCTGGGACACTGGCCCCAGCCCTCAGGTGGGCCTGGTGTGGGGACTCCAGCAGTCCTGAAGCCGGCTCCCCTTCAGCACCTACCATGGTCTTACTCCCTCTCCGAGCCTCGCAGAACCACAGTGTGTTTCCTTCAACCCTCAGAACTGCTCGGGCAACAGTAATCGTCCACGTCAGTGAGCACCAGGCCAAGGAATGCTCAGGAAATGTTCTTGCTTTTCCAAGTTTGCATCCTGAGAGTAGAAACTCCAAATCAGGACAATGAAATACAGAGACGATCTGGGCAGGGACCAAAGCTATTGTTTCACTTAGCCCACTGCAGCTGGGGTGGGTTTCTGCTACTCCGCTTTGTAAATAGGAATCAGAACCTCGTGTCGGACAAAAGTGAGATGATTCACCAAACGATGCTAACCAGAAAGGCCCAGAAACATGGCAGATAATGCTGGATGCAAGTCCTTCAGGAAAGGGGCACTCACCGCCACACCTGCAGACGAGTGCCTCCCCCCACCACACACACACACAGAGCACTTCTGCTAAGAGACCACTGCCCACGTGTAAGGTCACCCTGCTGCCATTTTGTTGAACACTTTCAACCTGGGCCCTTAGCATCACCAGTCAAGGTATTGTGACGTTAATGTATGACAGCTGCTCCCCTTTTGTCCTCTATATACCCCGCATCAGGACAAACAGCCCCCACACCCAGGCCCACTCCAGCGATGAAGAAATCTGACCTCAGGAGTCACTGAACTTGAGAAGGTCCTGAAGATGCCCAGCCCCTCCCTTGAGGAGACCAGGCCTCAGTCATAATGAGAAAAAGAATAAGAGAACGTCCCCCCCCATCCTGGAGCCCTCTGGGGACATCAAGGGTCTGTTCAGGGGTCCAGGACGCCCAGAGAGTCTGCAGAGACAGGAAGATGAGGAGAGCAACCGGAAGCCTAGGGGCTGTAGAGACCTCACGACAGGCTTCCTGGACCCCTCCTGGCAAGTGGCTGTGGTGCACAACACAGATCCCACGGGCGTCCCTGCACAGTCACGGCCTGAGACCCACCCACGGCCTGTGACCCACCCACCCTGAGCCTGGGCCTGGGCACATTTTCCCACATGTGCCGCCGTCCACCCCACTCAGACACCAGCCGGGATCCACATTCTGATTTCTGAAGATAAGACATGGACACACCGTCCTTCATACACTGTTGATAAGAAAAAGAAAGCGCCAGCCCCCCCACAAGGCCTGTGCTACCCAACACCGTGCGAGTGACGAGATTTTCCTGCCCCAGCAGGACTCTGCTGCCCAGGCTGGGTCTTCAACCAAGATGCAACCAGCAACACAGCAGCACAGAGAAAGAGGCCGCCCTGCGTCAGGAGCCGGGGGCTTGCTAGAGTGGCCTGAGCCCACACTGTGGCAGTGGGCACTCTTTGGGGAGCCCGGGTGCAAGCCCCCAAAATCCCTCATATGGAACTCCACTGCAGTAGCACAATGAACCCTGAAGGCTGAGCACCTGCGAGACAGCACAGGGTCAGCCTGCACGGCCCACCAACGGGGATGCCCACCAGCCTGGGCACTTTCTGGAAATTTCCTCAGAGTCTACCTCAAACTCTTTAATTCACGAGATTGGGCGGCCCTGAGACCAGAGGCACACTCCCACCCTGTGCATGACGGGCATTTGTGGGGAGGGACGGGTGAGCACAAGGCAGATGCATAGAGGGAGGCGGTCATCGTGTGAACAGAAGCTGGTGGCCAGGGGAGTGTGTCCCTATCAGCTGCTGCACAGAGTGCTGAGGACAAGGAGGATATGCAAAGCAGGTGTGTGCACACAGAAGCAAAACCCTGTACACAGGGAGGGTCCCTGGGAGCAGTGGGAGTGCATGGGGGCGGGGGGCACAGCAGGGGCTGACCCACAGTGGGGCTCCAGCGCCAGAGTTGTCATGAGCTCAAGACCCCTCGGAGCCACTCTGTCCCACATTTTTTGTGACATTTGCAAAAGTAAGATCCGCTACCTATTTAAGACACTGTCTTTCTACCCCTCAAATCTCTTCCACCCCACCTTCCTAGTCACCTTGTTGGTCACCTTGGGGTGACCATGGCGTTTGGCATTGTCTCAAAGGGACCCAGCTCAGCTGCTGGTCTCACAAAGCAGCTCCCTTCTGGGGCCAGCTGTAGAGTTCAGGTACCTGCTGCCCAAGTGAGTACGTGCGAATGTGCCCACTGGTGAGGGCACAGGAGCTTGCAGAACGCTTGGACTTGTCCTTGGTCACACAGCCAGGCAGCAGCTGCCTCCTGGCCCTGATTACAGGCCTGAGCTCTGTCCCAGCTCCCTGCCTCAACCTCCACAGCCTCACACCGGCTCAGCCTCCAAAAGCATTTCCCTGGCTCTTACCTGCCTCCATCGCCCACCCAGCACCCAGCTCCATGCAAACACTTCAACAGGCACTCAACAAGCATTTCAATAAAGAAGCCAACATGACCCCGGGGGACAGAGAGCCCACCAGGACCTGAGTGTGGTCTGAACCAGATCACAGGTGACCCAGCCACAGACACACAACTGTCCCCTGCACACCACTATGGCCCCACCCCCTGGCCCCGTGGCCAGGCAGAGCCCTGGAGCAGAGGGCAGTGTACTCCAATCCAGCCCCACTGGGAGGCCCATGTCCACCCTGACTTCGAGAATAAGCCACTCAGGTCTGGGGTCAGGTGGACGCTAACACGATGGGTTCTGGGGTGGAGCTGGCGGGGTTCACATCCACACCATGAGCCTCTCCAGCACCTCATCAAGGAGGGAGCGCGGCCAAGCAGGAGCCTCCCCCACCCCCTCAGACCCCACCTAGCAGGGCCTGGGGCGGTCACACCTGCAGGGCCCCTGCTGGAGGGTGTCAAAGCAGGCGGGACCTGGGTTGTCAGAGGTAGCACAGCTCAGGGGACAAGCTCTGAGGCGGACAGAGAGAGGAGGCGAGTGGGGGAGAGATAGAGAGGAAAGTGCTGGTCCAAGGGCCCAAGCAGGTCTCCAGCAGGGCCAGGGCAGGGTCCAGAAGCCCCTCCAGCCTCCACGCCAGGGTCCGCTGCTTGGCCCCAGCCCTGGCTGTCCACTTTGATGAATATGCACATGGGCATTTTCTGGGTATAGGAACCTCGGGCTTTCTGGCCTCAGGCACCACGTCCACCCCTGCAGGGGAGGCTCCCAGGAGGCACCGTACCCAGCGGAGGTGGTGAGGCAGGTGATGGCACGGGACTGCCTCCCCTCGTTCACTACGCCAGCCAAGGACAGCGGAGGGGGCACTGAGAGCCCAGACCTCATTGTCAGGCAAGAGCACCCTGACTCAGTACCAAGCAAACTCAAAGACTGGAAAGGACAGACGGGGCTGAGGTGTAGCTCAGTGGCAGAGTGTCTGCTGAGCGGGTGCGAAGCCTTGGGTTCCATCGCCAGCTCCAAAAGGGGAAACACACACAGACACACACACAGAGCCGGGAGGCCTGTCATGTATGGCTGTGCAGGTTGCACACTGCAGAAAGCAAAGGTGGTGATAGGGAACAGAAAGCTAACCCAGGCAGTGAGTCCTGGTGCAGGGCTGTGAATGCCCAGAGAAGCAGCAACCTACTCCTCTGCACTGCTAAAGGCATAACCAACATTTTCGCCAACTTGCACAAAGGTGCTGGAAAGCACAGCCTGACCCAAGACCATCTCTGGCATCATGCTTCTGGGCAGAGCAGCCGTGGCCAAGTGCAAACCAACCCAATTGCCTGATGCATATTGTCCGGGCTCCTCTTGGGTGGGGAGAGGTTCTGGGGTGGGGCTGGGGGCAGTGACCACACGGCAGAGCAAAATCTCTCTAGACCCACCACCACCCAAGACCCCAGCCAGTACTCCCAGCACCAAGCTGAACCCCCAGAGAAGCCAGGAAATCAGGACAGAGTCCCATCAAAACCCCATTCCCTAATGCTCATGATTTGCCCTGACAATTTGCTAAAAAGAGAACTAATAATTAAACCACGCAGGTAAGCCCACCTGCATGCTCCTTCACAGGCGCAGGTGCGAGCTGAGCGGCAGTCCAGGCCCCTCCCACGGGTTTCTTGGCCCATGACCCCCCACCCTTGGCGCCTCAAAATGAGGATGCTGGTATTTATAGAAATCCATTTCTTAGGTATTATGACTCCTCTCCGTCCTCCTGCCTGACCACATGCTTTTAAAAACATAGATTTAAGAGCTGGGAATGGAGCTTAGTGGTAGAGCACTTGCCCAGCATGTTCAAGGCCCCGATTTCAAGCCCCAGATCCACAATAAAGTAATAGATCCATAAATAAATTTAAGTTGGGTGCTGTGGCCCATGCCTATGATCCCAGTGACAAGGAAGGCTAAGGCAGGAGGATCACAAGTTCAAGGCCAGCCTTGGCAAGTTAGCAAGATTCTGCCTCAAAATGAAAAACACAAAAGGGTTCGAGATGTAGCTCAGAGGTAGAGTACCCCTAGGTTCAAACCCTAGTTCTGCAAAATAATAATAAGAAGAAGAAATTTGTGAAATAAAAATGTTTTCAAAAGCAGTAGATGGAGGCCAGGCGCGGTGGCACACGCCAATAATCCCAGCGGCTCGGGAGGCTGAGGCGGGAGGAGTTCAAAACCAGCCTCAGCAAAAGCGAGGCGCTAAGCAACTCAGGGAGACCCTGTCTCTAATAAAATACAAAATAGGGCTGGGGATGGGGCTCAGCGTTTGAGCGCCCCTGAGTTCAATCCCTGGTACCACCCACCCAAAAAACAAAAAGCAGTAGATTGCAACGATGAGGCAGGACCGTCCCATAGACCCACCGAGATGGTAAACGGTTGCCAGATCTGCACAAAATTTCTAACAGATTTTTGCAGGGAATTTGGACAGTTCTTGGCTTTCCCCTTAAATGCAGACTGTAGAACCAACACCCATGACGGTCCACACTGCTGGAAATGGTTCACAAACTGCCTCCCTGGCCAACCCCAGGCAGAGGGCCCTAAGCCCAGATCTCCCTGGGCCACTGCTTCCCTTCCTCTCCTTCTCTGCTCTGGGTAACACGGGTGGGGTGGGGGAGCAGGAAGACACCCAGCAGGAGTCCCCGAATTCCAAAAGAGAAGTTGGTCCCTACCCACAGGACAAGTGGCTTTTCCAGAAGTCACCCGGCAGAGCTCACCTAGCTGCCCAGGTGAGCTAGGTCAGAGATTTGGAAAGCAGCTATCAGGGCAGGGCTCAGGCAGTGGACCCTGGAACAGCGGCACCAGGAGCAGCCCCAGCCGCACCATGACAGGCCAAGGCCGCAGCCTTGCAGCCTCCGCATCCGTGCTGAACGTGTGGAGGCTATTTTATTTTTCTTGTCATTATTCCCTAAACAACACATTACAACTATTTACATAGCATTTACATTGTATTAGGCATTTTAAGTCATCTGGAGAGGACTTAGAGGATACAGGAGGATGGGTGCAAGTTATGTGCATCTGCAGAATTTTGATGGGGGGGTGGGGCTGAACCCAATCCCCCTGGGACCACTGGACTTGATCCCCTCTGACCTTCAGTCTCCTCTATAAAATGGGGATAACAGTGGCCCCAACCTCACAGGCCTGGGGAGAGGACTAAATGAGATGCTACCCCTGAAGCACTCCACTGAAGGTGGCCGAGCAATCGATGGGAGCTCACGTTACAGCTTCCCCCGCTGCCCCCAGGGTCCTGGCTGGCTGCTGAGGTTTCACTCTGCCTGGAAAGATAGAAGGGCTGAGTTTTGAACAGTGAGATCAGGTTTCCCACTGAGATTCACCCCACCCCAAGCACAAGGACTGGTAGAGCAGGGATCCTTCAGCCTCACAGCCTTCCGGTCCCCGCCAAGGTGCAGGGACAGAGCCATTGGGAGTTCACAGCCCAAGGGACCAGTTTCTGAGGCAGCTCACATCCCTCTCACCCCCATCAACATCAGCACCCCGAACCCTCTAAACACATCCCAAAAGAAAAGGATGAGAAGAGAGAGCGGGTGCCAGTCCCACCAAAACCTCGTCGAGAGCCACTCTGCAAAATGTGATTCCTCCCCGCCACTCTCCCTAGTAAGAGATGACACTGATCACCTGTGAAACAGGCAGTGAGTGTGGAAGCCCTTCTACAAGGGCTAGAGGAGGGGTTTCTTTTTCACTAGAGCAGGGACAGGGTGCAGAAGGCAGACCTGCCCCCGACTCCGGCCTGCACCTCTGAAGGCTGTGCCAACCCGCCGACACCGCTTCTCACTGGCTGGAGACACAACTCCAGAAAGTTCCCAGACTGGGTTAAAATTAAAACCTACTGGGTTTCCTCTGCCTTTTTTTAAAATTTTGGCCCAGAACTAGGGATTAGACCAGGGGTGCTCTACCCCAGAGCTACATCCCCAGTGTAGAGATACTGTACCTCACTAAGTTGCCCAAACTGGCCTCAAACATGGAATCCTCCCGCCTGGGCCTCCTGGGTCGCTAGGATCATGGGCATGCGCCACCGCGGCCGGCAGTTTTTCCTCTCTGGATCCACAGAACTTCCTTTCCCATCCCTTCAAGCGCCTGGGCATGGCGCGCGCACACACACCTCCACCGGAGCTTGGGGGTGTGACCAACACAGCAGGAAGAGGCAACCTTCCTGCCACCAGAGTGGTGCCCAGCACCCTGCGGGCATCCCAACCACCTGCTCCCACGTCATCCCCCCAGCCCACGGCGAGAGAGTCCTTCGATCTTCCTGGTGAGGAAGCAAAGCCCCAGGGAGCCGTGGAATGTCCAGAAGCCCCCAGCCAGCCTAGGTGTCCCCAGCACGGCTCAGCTCACAGGCCAAGGGGGTCAAGGAGGAAGGGAGGGGGCTCTCCCCTCCCCCGCCCCACCAGCCCAGCCAGGGAGCAGGAAACGCCCAGGAGACCGAGGGTCACACATAAGTGGAAACCGGCTTTGGAGAAGGGGAGAGGCCACCACAGCTGGCACAGGCCAGGTGCCTGAGGGTTTCTGTTATTTCTGTTCTTTTGGGGGGGTTACTTGTGCCTAAATTTCAAGAATTACAACACAGCTCTGTGGGAAGAGGAGCCCGGCCTGGGGAACACTGTTGGCCCCTGGGGACTGGCGAGAGCGTCACCTCCCAGCCGGCCCCTGGTGCTGGTCCCCAGGGCGAGGGGAGAACGGCCAGCACGGCTGGGACTCTCACGTCCTTCCAACACCTCGTCCCTGAGCTTTCCCAGATGTGACCTTGGCTGTGCCACACAGGGCTTTGGAGGCCACTTCACCGAAGGGGGAACAGAGTGTCAAAGAAGAGAAATGGTTCCCTGGAGACTCCAAAGAGCAGACCTAGAACCCGGGTGCCCCTAGACCTCGCTCCCCACCACCACAGGAGCAGCCTCAGGGAGCACTGGGGGGGGACCTGGGGGCCTTTACCTGCCCACGCAGTGCTTCTCAGCCTGGGGGCCCCAGGACAGCAGGACAGCGTCACCTGGGAGCTGGTGATCTCAGGCCCCATCCCAGACACACCTGGGGCAGGACCAGGAATCTGTATTTTTCCTGTAGGTGATTCTGATACTAGACTTCGAGAACCACTGAATAAAATAAAGATATAAAGGTTTTTTGTTTGTTTGTTTTGGGGGGGTTTTTTGGTACTGGGGATTGAACCTAGGGACACTTAACCACTGAGCCATATCCCCTGTGCTTTTTTATATTTTATTTAGAAACAGTGTCTCGCTGAGTTGCTTAGGGCCTCGCTAAGTTGCTGAGGCTGGCTTTGAACTTGCAATCCTCCTGCCTCAGCCTCCTGAGCCTCTGGGATCACAGGTGCGCACAGGCCCCCACCTGAAGCCAGGATTTTTTGTCGTTGTTGTTGTTCTTTTTAGTTCTACGTGACAGTAGGATGCATTTTGACATCTCGTGCCTACATGGAGCGTAGCTGCCCATTCTTGAGGCTGGACATGATGCGGAGTCACACTGGTCGTGTATTCACATATGAACACAGGAAAGTCATGTCCGATTAACTCTCCTGTCTTTCCCATTTCCATAGGGCCAAAATTCTTTCTTTATTTTTATTTTCTTAGTTGTCGATGGATCTTTATTTTATGTATTCAATTGTGGTGCTGAGACTCGAACCCAGGGCCTCACACGTGCCAGGCAAGCGCTCTACCACTGAGCCAGCACCCAGCCCCAGGGCCAAGAGTCCCGACACCTGGGTCTCACCTGTGCAGGAGCAGAAGCTCCAGTTACAGATCAAGCAGTCAGTGGGCCCCAGACTGGACGCTCGCTGGCTCTCACTCGCCCCTCCCCTTGTGATCCAAGTTGACAGAAGACGCCTTCACGTGCCTCTGCACCAGCAGCTCCAGGACTGGAGTCCCATCTTTTGGGTGTCCTCAAGCACACAGACTCCTGGGGTGATGTGGAAAGCCCTGGGAGACAGTGGTGTGCTGGTAACAGGTGGCTCACGAGGAGGGGAAGGGCTCGGGCTTGCAACGGCTGCCAATACCCACGGTGTAAAGGCTGCACCACGGCCCGCGTCCAGCTACCACACCAGGCGCTGAGACAAGATGTGTGCAACCAGCCCAGCACAGGACAAAGGAACAGGGAGGGGGAGGAACAGGGAGGGAAGGGGCAGCAGGCTGCAGGGATGGGAGCCCGCCGGGACCTCCCTTCTCACAGTCCCTCCCAGCTCCCCACTCTCCCAATCACCTGCCTGGGCCCAGGCTTTGTCCGAGTGTCCTGGGGCTGTTACAAGCAGAATTCACTCAGTCTTGCCTTTTTCTTACTGTTTCCTAGAATGTGCATTATTTTTTTTCTTTTTATAAGTCTCTGGTGTACGTGATCCCTTCCATGGTGTGGAAAACTAGGGAAGCCGGGCGCAGTGGCGTATGCCTGAAATCCCAGGGGCTCGGGAGGCTGAGGCAGGAGGATCGTGAGTTCAAAGCCAGCCTCAGCAAAAGCGAGGCACTAAGCATCTCAGTGAGCCCCTGTCTCTAAATAAAATACAGAATAGGGCTGGGGATGGGGCTCAGTGGTCGCGTGCCCCTGAGTTCAATCCCTGATACCAAAAAAAGAAAACAAGGGAGATACTTAGTGAGTTGAAATTAAGAAACTAGAAGAACAACTTTCTCCCTGTGTAAAGGACTTGCAACTTTCCCGAGGTTGTAAGCATACTTATAGCTAAGGAACACATCCTGTTCTGAAACCTGAGTCAGCAACCAACAGTAAACATATTTTTCCGACAAAATCACAGATTGATACATCATCATTAATGATGCTCCTGGTCTCCCCAGTGGAGGCTCTGGGACTAATTTAACCTGCTGCTGGATACCTGGGTGACTCTCAGCTGTTCCTGACTATAAGAGCAACCACAGAGGGGCTGGGATGGTGGCTCAGCGGTAGAGCGCTCACCTAGCACATGCAAGGCCCTGGGTTCGATCCTCAGCACCAAATAAAAATAAAAATATTGTGATCAACTACAACTAAAAGACAAATATTTTAAAAAAGAGCATCCACAGAGCAGCCCGTGTCCACATACACCCTACATGGCCACCAGCTTGTTCAATAGTTTTTCTTAGGATTCGTTCCTAGAAGCAGGATTTCTAGGACAAAGAATTTGCCCATATTTAAGCTTTTGGGATGTACAGTCGATGTGTATTTCACTCTTCCTCCTTTAATAATCATTGAGCAAGATGGGCACAGTGGCACATGCCTATAATCCCAGCAAAGCAGGCGGCTGAGGCAGGAGGATCTCAAGTTCAAGCAAGACCAAGACCCTGGCTCAAAATTAAAATTTTTTGAAAAAAGGGGCCTGGGGAGGTGGCTTAGTGGTAGAGTACTTACTGGTTCTACCTCCTGGACCAACCGCCCCCACCCCAAAACAAAAGCACTAAAGCCCTGCAGACCTCTAGTCGGCACTGTCTAGAGAACTGGGCTCTGACTTGGGCTCTGACCTTTGACTGCTGGACTAGTGTCATCCAGAGGGACAACAGAAGTTTAAGTGAGTGAGGGAATGAACCATGGTCAGATGGAGGAGACCAGGTGAAGACCAGACTCAGAATAACACCCAGGCAAGGAGAAGCGTCAAGCAGCCTTCGTGGAGAAATGAAAGTCAGGGTGGACAGCTGATGGAAGGGGGGCCCTGGGCAGCAGGGACCTCCTGCCACCCACAGCCCACAGCCCAGGGCCAGAGGTGAGCCCTTCTGTCCACAATCATGGCCCCAGAGAAGGCTGGGGTATGGAGAACCATCCCAGGGAGAGGATGAGTTTCTACTTGAGCCACAGTTAAAATTCTGAATTCCTTTTACACTAACTTGAAGATCCCATCTTAGGAAGAATGACAATTGTGGACAAAAACCTTCAAAGTCTGTGGGTCTCTCTCTTTTTTTTTCCATTTACTTCATATTTGTTTATTTATTGACATTCTTATATATGACACTGGAATGCATTACCATTCTTATTATATAGAGAGAACACATTTTTTTTCATCTCTGGATGTATACATAGAATATTCGCACCAACTCATGTCTTCACACATGTACTTTAGATAATGATGTCCATCACATTCCTCCATCATTGCTAACCCTCTGCCCCCTCCCACCCCTCTGTCCTCTCTAGAGTTTGTCTACTCCTCCCATGCTCCCCTTCCCTACCCCACTATGAATCAGCCTCCTTATGTCAGAGAAAACGTTCGCCATTTGGTTTTGGGGGGATTGGCTGACTTCACTTAGCATTATCTTTTCTAACTGCATCCATTTACCTGCAGATGCCATGATTTTATTCTTTTTTATTGCTGAGTAATATTCCATTGTGTATAAATGCCACATTTTTTAATCCATTCATCCACTGAAGGGCATCTAGGTTGGTTCCACAGTTTAGCTCTTGTGAATCGTGCTGCTATAAACATTGATGTGGCTCTGTCCCTGTAGTATGCTGTTTTTAAGTCCTTTGGGTATAGTCCAAGGAAAGAAATAGCTGGGTCAAATGGTGGTTCCACTCTCAGTTTTCCAAGGAATCTCCATACAGCTTTCCATATTGGCTGCACCAATTTGCAGTCCCACCTGTGGTGTATGAGTGTACCTTTTTCCTGAGGGTCTCTTTTTTAATGAAAGCAAACATTTCCTTGCTTAAAGATGAAAGTTCAGAAAAACCCAACCAAGCAGAATTTGGCTAAGACAAGAAACAGAAGTGAAGGTAAATCGGAAGCAGCTCCACCTGGCCTGGTCTAGCACCATCTCCAATTCTGCTTGGGGGAAAACCTGGACACAGGCAGGGCCTCGAGCTCCTCACTGAGTCCCCAGGGTCCACAGGTACAAAACCACCCTGCTCCCTGGTTGAATCACTGTCCAGAGTTTTAGTTCACCTCCTTCCAGAAACTCTCCCTGACCACTGTGGCCCTGAACTCAAGTTAGTCCTCATTTGCAGAGGGTGTGGTTAAAGCAAGATGCCTTAGGAACAAATCCCAATCCACCACAGCTTGCTGTGTGACCTGGACAAAGTAGGTAACCTCTCTGTTCATAGCAAACTCTCTGTTCAGAGCTTCAAGGTAGCTCTGAGGATCAAAGAGATGGTGTTTATAAAGTGCGTGATTCAGCCAGGTGCAGTGGCACACGCCTGTAATCCTAGTGGCTCGGGAGCCTGAGGCAAGAGGGGCATCTCGAGTTCAAGGTCAGACTCAGCAACGTAGTGAGGCCCCATCTTGAAATAAAAAATATTCTGGAGCCAGCACAGCGCACACGCCTGTATTCCCAGTGGCTTAGGAGGCTAAGGCAGGAGAATCGCTAGTGAGTTCAAAGCCAGCCTCAGCAACTCAGTGAGACATTAAGCAACTTAGCAAGACCCTGTCTTGAGACAAAATATTTTAAAAGCGCTGGGGATGTGGCTCAGGGGTAGAAGCACTCCCAGGTCCAATCCCCCAGGATCAAAAAACAAAATAACATCCAAGTACACAAGCACACAGTTCAGAGTCTGCTTTAGTCAGATTTTTTGCTCTTGTGACTGAAGAATCTGAGCAGAACAATTTTAAGAGGAAAGGTTTATTTCGGGGCTCATAGTTTCAGAGGCCTCAGTCCAGGGACGGCAGGCTCCATTCATAGGGGCTCGAGGTGAGGCTGGACATCATGGGTGGAGAGTATGGCCGAGGGAAGCGGCTCGCATGAGGATCAGGAAGCAGAGAGACTCCACTCTCCAGATACAAAATATACAGCCCATGGCCGCGCCCCCAATGGACGGCTTCCTCCAGCCACACCCACCCGCCTCCGGTCACCACCCAGTTAATCCCATCAGGGACTGATTCACTGATCAGGTTAGGGCCATAAATGGATCTTTTCTCCCCTGAACCTTCTTGCCTTGTCTCACACGTGAACTTTTGGGGGACAACTCACATCCAAACCATAACAGAGCCCCATACCTAGGAGCATGGCAGAAACCCCACAGCCCCAACTCTACCCCACACAGCCCCCAACCCTGCCTCCCTTTGGAGAGAAATCTCCACATCCCCTCCTTTCGGCCTTCGGTACCTGGCACAAGTTCACTCATCAGAGACGCTGTTGACAGCACCCACTGCCTCTGGTGGGCTCCCTCACATGACACGTTCACGCCTAATTCTCCCTATGGCCCTACGGAAGTGGGGACCCATTTTGCAGCTGGGAAAACCTGAAGCTAAATGAATTTGGGTACGTGAGCCAAACCAGATGAGCAACAGGCGGAGGGGCCCGGGTTGGAAGTGGGGTCTGCACAGCTCGCGAGCTCACATGAACACACACAGCCCCCGCCTCTCTTGGCCAGTGTGGAACAGACAGGGATGGACTGGCCCAGCTTCCCAGGCTGTTTGGACCTCTCAGAAGAGCAGAAATTGATTGGGGAGGTAGTGGTTGAAAGGATCCCTCTAAATCCTGCAGCGGTTACTCTGTAGAGGTCAGTCTTGGAGACGCCGGCCTACGTCAATCTCACAAACTCTTCTCTTCCTTGCTGTGTGACCCTGAGCAATAACCCCACCTCTCTGAGTCTTGATTTCCACAGGTTTAAAGTGAGGATAATAAGATTCCTATTCATTTTAGAGGCAAAGTGAAATGACCCAGGTAAAGAGCTCGGCTTAGTGTCTTGCCTAGAGTGGGCCACACCTAATAGGATTATTGTCTCTGAGTCCCCAACAAGTCCATTCAGGGTCGGAATGTTTCCTGAAAATTCCCTTTCTGGGGAACTGCCTGCCTGGGCCTTAACGCAGAGGGCCCCAGGCCTCCCAGGCTGCCCTCCTGTCTAATCCCGGCTCTCCCTGAACGCCGTCTCCACGTTCATACACAGGTTTCATTTCATACAGTCATCCCTGCACGGTCTCGTTAACCAGGAACGTGTGCATATAAATGTGGATTTATGACAGGGTCTGGCTCCGCATCCTGTTTTGGTGGCAACGCGGAGTTCCGGCCCACCAGCTGTCCGACGCTGATGAAAGGGGACCCGGTGGAGGGACCACAGCCGTGCATGGAGGGGCCACCCCCACAGCCCACAGGAAGGGCTGGACAGAAGTGGGGATCGAGCGGGAGGAGCCCGAAGCTGGGCACCTGGGCCCCGGGGTGCAGGCGGTGGGGTCTCAGGGCAGAGGGACCAGCACCCACCCGCATCGCTTTGCTGTTTGGGGCAGAAAGAAAGAAGAGGGAAAGAGCAGAGACCCACACTCTCTTGCCTTTTTTCCACTTTCGTTTGAAGAAAGGCACCATGAAGTAGAGACTCCTTCACGACCCCTTCCCCTCGTCCTCCGCTGACACACCGCCCGGCTGCGGTGATGGTGGCGGGTCCCAAACACCAGCAAGGAGGAAACTGAGCCTCTTGCTGGAAGCGAATGTGTGTGCGTGTGCAAGCACACACGCAGGGCTGCTGAGAGTGTGGACGCCTCTCTCTCTCTCTCCCCACCTTTCTTCTTTTCTTTTTGCTCCTCTCCCCTATCCTGTGTGTGTTTTAAAAACTGCAGAACATAAAATGCCCCACTAAGCACCCTGTGCTACCCACGCTCAGGCCCTTCCCCCCTCACCTCCTTCCCACACAAGGCTCCACGGCTTCCACGGGACTGAGCCCCCAGACGTTCGCAATCCCACATGGAGGTCCCAGGGGAGAGGGTGGCCAGATGCTGTGGGGCTTAGGAGTTAGTACTTTTAACAAGTCTGATTAGAGTGGGGCGTTTCACTGGCACAGGTGCGTCCCCCCCCTTGGCCCCATGGCCCACCCACCGTGGTGAGCGGCCGTGGGCAGGCCTCGGGGCCGGGCGTCTCCATCTGGCAGCTGTCCCCACCAAATCAGGACCCCCTGGCCCAAACGTGCGCGGCACTGCCAAGACACCCTGCGGGCCGTGGCCACACGAGACGACCGCCACGGGGCCTACCCGGCACACACTCCTGAGCAGTGACTGGGCCTCCCAGTGTCCCCGGCCCAGGGCGGGCAGGGACATCCCAGGAACAGCCTGCCCCAGACTCCACCCGAGTCCGCGCCCCTGCTCTGGAGCCCCCAGGGGCTCTCGGCCCCACGCCCCGGTCCCTGGCTCCTGGTCTCCCAGCGGCCCTCTGAGCTGTGAGCCTCACTTGATGGGCGGCTAGAAATCTTCCTAATAACTCTCCGCACAAACATAGCAAGTAGCACGTTCCTAATAGGAAATAAACATGCAAGTACAAAGGGAAAAAAAATGAATTCCCCTGTCAACCACCGGAGTCACTACAGGCCTCGGGTGGAAATGTCACCTTTAGGGGAACTCTGGGCACGGGAAGTAACTGGGCAGCTCTGATAAATAACCAAACGGGGAGGGAGGCTGCGCCCTCTTCGCTTCCTCCCAACAAAGAGCACCCATCAGTTGTCCTATATGGGGCTCCGGGAAGCCGTCCAGCCCATTGAAGTTCAGGGAGAGCCAGTGTCACGAGCCAAGGACAGGGCTGGGCAGAGAATGGAGGGGGGAGGGGACGGGCTGGCAGGAGGCCAGGTGCCCCCCCATGGCTGGCCCACCTACCACAGCCCGCGGGGCTGCTCCCTGCCCCGGGCCCAGGTGCTCACCTCATCCGCCTGGCCAGTTTCCTAAGTGGCGCTTCCAGCCCCGGGCTGGGCCAGGGAGCCTCAGGAAGGCTCAGAGGAAACGCAGCCACAAGGCCAGGCCTCAGGAAGGGCCAGGGCCGGGAGCAACGCAGCTGAACTGAAGCCTGCGGCCCCCGCGGCCCCCGGGTTGGCGCGGGGCCCTGCAAAGAGGCATGTCCCCGGGCAGGGGGTACATGGAGCCCTTCCTGCCCCCAGCCACATCTGTCTCATCCCGCAGCCCTGGAAGGCCCAGCGCTTGCCAGATGTGGGCCGCCCACGGGGACCGAGTTCATTTTCCCCGCGTCCTGTGATAATACTTTGGCCGTGTTTATTTAACTTTCTGCTTCGGATGGCGGAGAGATGGGCCAGGAAAATCAGTTTGGCTCCCTCCGATCAAAACACGGCAGCCCACACATCATGCAAGGACACCCACACAGAGAAGCTCCCCCTCCACCGTCCAAAAAGACACATCTGGTCCACTGCTGGCAGGGGCTGGCCCTCGGGGACCCAGGGAGGGCTGCTCAGTGCGCCCGCTCCTCGCGGCCAGTGCAGCAGCTCGTCCTCCCAGCCAGGCCCGGGGCGCAGACAGGTTCTAGGTGACCCCGATGCACTCTCAGGACCTCCTGACCACAGAACCTTCCAGAAGGGAGGAGGATCGCAGGGGAGGCCGAGGCCCACAGGTTCCACTCCAGGCTCCCCTTGGGGGCACCGCCCTGGCCTCTGGGAGAGGTGGGACCTGCCAGACAAGAGCTCCCTATTCTCAGGGACTTGGTGCGTGCTCCTGAGGCTGGGGACAAAGACACCAGGGTGGGGCTGGGGTGTCCACCCGCGAACACATGGCAGGTCACAGGGGAAGGCTTCTCACTGCGGCAGATCCAGCTGACAGGACCCAGCCCTTCACCCCGGCCCTGCTCTAACATCACGGACCCCCGGCCTGCAGCCCACCCATGCTCTCCCCAGCCCCCACTCCTTTCCTCAGATAGGGACGCCCATGTGTCAAAGCTCCGCTGCCAGTCACCCTCCCCAGGCAGATAGCGCCCCTTCCCTCCTTAACTGGGGGAGGGAGAATAGTCTGGAAGGGGGGCGTGTCCCATGGTTCCCATACTCCCCACCCAAGGAGGAAGACAACAGGGGCCTCTCCAGCCCAGAGCTCAGCCCAAGAACCTGGGGCCTGCCCGGATGGATACCCTGCTCTCTGGCCTGGCATGACTCGGTCTCCATTCCTGCTCAGGCTTCTGCAGGGACCCTGATTGGGTGTCTTTGGTCTGTGAGGTCCCCCCGCCAGGACACTGACAGCAAAGAGCGCGGGGCTGGAGAGCAGGCCTGGCTCCAACGCCAACCACATTGACTGGGCTTGTGGTTGACCTCTCTGTGCCTCAGTTTCCTCACCAAGGTCAAATAGAGGTCACACAAGAATCAATCCCTTGTGGTGTTCAGGACCTGCTGCCACTGGGCCCAGTCCCCTGCCCCACTCCTGATGCTAAGCCTCTGCACCCCACTCTGCCCTCCAGGGGAACACTGCCTGCCTCAGGACCTTTACAGCCACCGCTCCCAGCACCTCAAATGCCACTCTCCATACCAGAGGCCCCTGCCCAGAACCCTGCATAAATCGACCTCCTCAGCCAGGTGGGGTGGCACACTCCTGCAATCCCAGTGACTCGGGACACTGAAGCAGGAGGATCACAAGTTCAAGGCTAGTCCCAGCAATTTATCGAGACCCTATCAACTAATTCTTTAAAAATAAATATATAAAAAGGGCTGGGATCAGGTGTGGTGGCACATGCCAATAATCCCAGTGACTTGGGGGACTGAGGCAGGAGGATCGTAAGTTCAAGGCCAGCCTCAGCAACTTATCAAGGCCCTAGGCAACTTAATGAGACCCTGTCTTAAAATAAAAAATGGAAGGGGCTGGGGATGTGGTTCAGTGGTTAAGCACCCCTGGGTTCAATCTCCAGTACCAAAAATCAATCAATAAATAATAAACCGCCTTCTCAGATCCCATAATTCCCTCAAGTGTCCCGCTCAGCTGAGGCATCTGGGCCAAGCCCCTCCAAAGCAGAGCCCCAGCCAGTTTCCCCTTCTCTCTGTCAGTCCCGGCCCAGGGCAGGGTCTCCCAGCATAGGCACCCCACCCCCACCCACTGGATGACATGAGCTCACCCCACGCCCTTTGCTTTGTTACCTTTGAAACCCCCAGATTGTTGGGGGGCAGCAGAGGGAGGGGATAAGTACCGGTGCACACTGGACCCGAATGCCCCGCTCCGAAGTGCCGTGGGCAGTCCAGGTGGCCGGCCTCGCTGAGCACTGCCCGGCACTTATATGTTCTCTTTTCGAACAGAAGAGGGACCTCAGGCCTGGCTGAAGGGCCCCCCAGCCCTCAGGGTGTGCAGACCAGCGCTGGACAAGCCCCTGCAAGAGGCTCGCAGCCTGCTGGGGTGTGGCCAAGGAGGGGGCACCAGGGAACTGGGGGGGGTCTCAAAGCCACGTCTTAGGAGGCAAGCTGAGGAACAGGCGCTGCTAGCCCGGGCGGGGGGCTCGGGGGCCCCCAGAACTCTCTTCAGGCCTCGGAAGGACTGTCAGGGGAAGAGCAGTCGAACTTGCTGTGCAGCCCCGAGAGGTCACGTCAGGACCAACCAGTGAAAGTCACGACCAGAGTGTTTCAAGAGAGAAGGCTCTCGCCATCAGAGGCCGAGAGGGAAGGTCCATGCAGAGGAAGTGAGGGTGCCGCCCGGAGGGGGTCAAGCAAGGCAGGGAGACCCTCAGGGTGACTCAAGGATCAGGTAGGACAGGAGGTTAGAGGTGACCTTGATGGAACCGCCAGTGATTTCAGGGGCACCAGGCTGGACAATCGGATTATGAATGACCCCAGGCCAGCCCAGCACAGCTGTCACCCTGATATGCACAGCAGGGTCTGGCCTGGTTTTTCTGGGGGAGGCCAGACATATGACTGCGTCTGCAGACCCATTCTAAACCAGCGAGGCTCCGCCAGGCCGCGTACAGCCCTGCACTGCCTGCTGGAGACCCCCGGCCACCCAACTCCCAGGGCCACTCAGGCCGTCCAAGGCAAAGGGGCTCGGAAGAGCAACTGGGAGCAGAAGGGGTTAAAGCAGGACTTGGCTCTGCAAGCCCCAGCTGCAGCTGGCCTCCCAGCCCTCTGGGAGGTTCTGTCAGCTGCCCAGGCCCCGCCTGACCCGCCCGCCCAGCCACCCAGCCTGGAACCCTAGATCTGGGAAAAGGGCAGCTGCCCGGAGGGCGGGCCAGTCCCCACCCGCCAGGGAGAGATCCTGTTTTCCACGCCCCGCTGAGAGCCAGTTGCTCATGTGGGATGGATGCCACGGGGTGGGGAGCACAGACCCCTGTCCCTCTCCTCCCCTCCTCCCCTCCTTCCCCGGCACCTCCAGGCCCGTGGGCCGGAGCAGACCCCTGGAGGCACCATGATGGCAGTTCCACAAGTGTGATGTCACCGAACACGTACACCAAGGACTGGGCTGGGTGTCCCACACACAGAGGACTCATGATCCTCCTGGAAACCCTGTGGGGGAGGGTTTTAACCATTCTCACTTCACAAGGGAGGAAACTCATTCTCAGAGAGGTGAAGACACTCGCCCATGGTCACACAGCCAGCAAGTGACAGAGCTAGGACTCAAACCCAGGCCTGTACAAATCCAACTCTTGACACAGAGCGTCCTGGCTCCCGGGCAGCCACACATCCCCTCCACCTGGTTATATTCTGATTACAGGCACCTGGCACCTGACTGTGGTGGGGGAGAGAGAGCCCTGTTATTGGTGTAGGCTGGGACACATACGCTGGCAGAGGCTCAGCCACTTTCCTCAGTTTCCCTACCAGTCCTGGGGGGTCTGTGTCTTGCAGCATGACAGATGAGGCATGTCTTGCAGGCATGGTGGACTGTGGGTGGTCAGTCAAGGGGGTGGGGCTGGGATGAGGGTGAGCAGGAGGAAATAAGGTCCCTGTGGCCCCCAGAGGGAACCTCAGCCATCCTGTGTCACAGAACCAGAGCCCCAGGCCCAGCACCGCACTTGCCATCCCAAGCAATCCTCCCTGGGAAATCTCCAGCGGGGTGTGCCGGCTGGGTTTTTTGTTGTTTTGGTTTGGGGTTTGGTTTGGTTTAGTTTTTCAAACACAAAGCAACTAAAACAAACACATAGCAATTAAAACCTCCAAGTGAGGGCAGCCGCTGTCCTCGGGCAGAGGGTGGAGCACAGTCGGCCCCTGGGAAGCTTGCCCTGTTGTTCCTCAGTGGAACACGCTGGTGGCCAGTGGACTTGTCTGTGTGTCAAGTGTCAACGAAAACAAGTTGACTTACAAAGTACTAAAGTCCCAGATGCGGGGTCCCACACCCGCAATCCCAGTGACTCGGAAGGCTGAAACTGGGGGATCGCAAGCTCCAGGCCGGCCTGGACAACTCAGTGAGGCCCTGTCTCAAAAACAGAAGGGGCCACACACATGTGGGAGGCTGAGACGGGAGGATCGCAAGTTCAAAACCAGCCTCAGCCTCGGGGAGGCGCTAAGCAACCCCGTGAGACCCTGTCTCTACATAAAATACAAAATAGGGCTGGGGGTGTGGCTCAGTGGTGGAGTGCCCCTCAGTTCAATCCCCTCCCAAAAAACAGAAGGGGCTGAGGGTGTGGCTCTGTGGTCAAGTGCTTTCCTAGCAGGTGTGGCCCTGGGTCCACATCCAGTACCAAAAAAGAAAGAGGGAAGAGAGAGAGAGAGGAAGGAAGGAGGCAGAGAGGGAGGGAGGGAGGGAAAGAGAAAGTCCTGAAGTGGTGCTGAATGAACGGGTTTGGAATCGTTCCTAACACAGACGGCGGCGCGGTGCGGGGACAGGAGGAAGATGTCTGCGTCTGTCACGCGTGTGGCCGAACACACAATTGCCTAGAACCAGGCAACAGAGACTAGAACGACGGTGGCCTCCGGGAAAGGCAGGTGGGTGGCTGAGGGCTGTTTTTAATTTTACCCCGTAGGCATTCATGAGCAGCCAGAGTTTATAAGTGTGTGTGTGTCCTCCTTACAACCCTCTGCCCCATCCCCGGGGTGCCCGTGTTCCCTTGGGGACAGGGTATTGTGGCGCTCCACCTCGACCCCCTCACTCCAACCTGTCCCTGCCGGGTGGTGGGGCCCTGGAGACACTCTTGGCCCCTCTGGACTCCCGTTTCCCTGTGGTACAAGGTGAGACTGGACCAGGTTTCCCCCAAGACCCCTCCCATCCCAGTGTCCCCTGTGTGTGACTTGGTAAACCCAATCCAGGGCCCAAAGCTGGCCTGATGGGCGACAAACCTCTCCACCCAGCCCACCCCACGACCCCGACCTGGGCCGCTGAGGCCTCCCAAGATGGCGGACAGCAGAGCCACACAGCAGCAGTGCTGGGGCAGGGTCCCCGCCTCCAGGCAGCCTCTGCCCGCCTCTGCTACCAGCACCTGACTGTGCCCTAAGACCCCCTCACCCCGTGCGGACCTCGAGGGACTCTCCCTGCCGACCCAGGATAGTGCCTACGCTTCCCCGGGGCCTGGTTCCGCCGCCCAGGGACACGGGCGACGCCAGGATGCGGGGCTCTCCCCACGGTGGGGTTCCCTGGAGGGACGTCCATTCCTTGGTCCCCTAGGGTCTGCAGCCACCCAAGCCCTGGTCCTCCTCCCATCCATCCCAGCCGCTCTCCCCCCACCAGGAAACCCTCTTGGGCCTAAGTTGTCACCTCGGTCGAGTGCGAACCCCGAACCCTGATGGAAGGAGAGCAGCCCTGTTGCTAACACAGCAGCTGAGACCAAGCGCCTCTCCACCCTCGTCCCACCCAGGAGCCACCTGGGAAGGGTGATCTCAGCAGGCCCGAGAGCCCACAGCCCTCCACTCCGCCCTGGAGAGCAGGCCCAGGCCCCACCTGGAGGAAGAAAGCAACTCCTCCTTCCTGGGGGACGGCGGGGCTCACTGAGCGCCACTTCCTCCCCGGAGCCCAGAGCGCTCAGGAAGCAGCCTGCGCCCAGGGCCTGGCTAGAGGTGCCAGGAGTCCCCGGCTGGGTCCAGGCTCCCCCAGCCATTGGGAACCCAGGCCTGGGACGGACGAGGCCTTGGCCAGAGTCACAAGCCCAGCCCTCAGCAGCTGGGGACGTCGGCCAGAGCCTATGACATTAACCTTTTCAGACATCACCTGTAAATGGGGGGACTCACCCCCTTTCCCAAGAGGAGCTGCAGAGGGGGTGAGCTGCAGGGGGAGCCTGGCAGTGGGGGTTACCCTTGCCCTTTCCATCAAAGGGACACAGGCTGGGAGTGGGCACGGACAGGGGTTCTCCTTTCTCAGATGGGAGAACCCAGGCTCAGACAGGTCACACTGGGTCCTGAGCACTACCAGACCCCACCATTCTCCAGGTGCCCCCTAAACAACCACAGCAGCTCTCCGGGCTGCGCAATGTGGCCTGGGGAGCTCGGTGAGCCATTGTCACACCTGCAAAAAAACCACAAAGGGCTTTCGGCTTGATGGGCCTCGCGGGCATCTCCCTATCCCATCCGAGGGCAGCGCACAGCACCACTGACCCTTGCTGTGCAGGAGCTCAGTCCAGGGCTGCCAGCTCTCCTGGTCACCTGGAGCCCGGGAGCGCAGCCCGGGTCAGCCCTGGGGGAGGGAGGCCTGGTCCTGAGCACACAGCCAGAGGGGGACTTCCCTGTGTGCCGATGGCCTGCGAGGAGGGCTAGGACAGGAGGTGGCAGGGTCTCCCCAGGGCACTGGCCCCCCTTCACCGCAGGGCACCTCTCTATACCCACCCCCTCTCAAGCCACCTAAGGGACAGAAACAGTAGTTAGGGCTCACTGTCTGCAATGACACAAACCCGGGCTCTTGGCCACTCGTAGCTGTGTGACCTCTGGCAAGTTACTCAACCTCTCAAAACTTCAGTTTCTTCATGTGTAAAACAGGGGAGGAGAGCCTCTCTTTGTAGGAGAATAATGCTGCTCAGCAAATCCCATCTTCTTATTAATAAACGTGTTATGGTTCCAGAAACCTAGGCGCAGGCCTATAATCCCAGCAGCTCGGGAGGCTGAGGCAGGAAGATCGCCAGCCTCAGTGACTTAGAAGACCTTGTCTCAAAAATAAAGGAGGTGGAGGCTGGGGATACAATTCAGCAGTAAAACGCCCTGGGTTCAATCCCCACTACCACAAAAAAATAAATAAATAAAAAGGTATGGTCCCTTTCCTGTTCTCATACACCTCACGCCCCCAGCTATGGGGTTAGCACAAGTAGTTACCCGGGAGTTTTCCAACCCTGGATGAGCAGGGAGTCACCTAAGCAAAATCTGATGCCCAGGCCTAATTCAAAAAGGAGAGAAGGGAGACAAGGCAGCCCACCTCTCAGCCTTGCCCTGGCTGAAAGTGGGAAACCACTGATCTCGTCTACTGGCCTCCAGACAGATGGGGAAGCTGAGGCACAGAGAGGTGGCGTGACTGGAGCAGAGTCACACAGCAAGCAGGAAGCAGGGTTGGACCCGAAGCTCCATGCAGACTCCTGCGTGCTGCCCCAGCTCATCTACCCCTTAGTGTGTTAGCGACGCTCGAGGCTCCCAGGGTCAGACAGCGAAAGGGGCAAAGAGGGCTCGGCTGCACTCTGCACTCGGGAGACGTGGAAACTGGCAGGACAGCGCCAGCGATCCTTGCCGTGTGAGAACTCAGTCTGGGGCTGCCAGATCTCCTGGTGACTTTAAGGACAGTTAGAAACCTCAGTTTGTGTGCAAACTTTCCTGAATCTTAAGAATTACGTTCTAGGGCTGGGGTTGTGGCTGAGTGGTAGAGGGCTCACCTAGTATGCGTGAGGCACTGGGTTCGATCCTCAGCACCACATAAATATAAAGACATTGTGTCCACCTAAAACTAAAATAATGAATATAAAAAAAAGAATTATGTTCAAATTCCAAGCAAATTTTTTTAAATATTTATTTTTTATTTGTAGTAGGACACAATACCTGTATTTTATTTATTTATTTTTAGGGGGTGCTGAGGATCGATCCCAGGGCCTCGCACGTGCTAGGCGAGCGCTCTACCGCGGAGCCACTGCCCCAGACCCCAAGCAAATTTTAAACCTGAGCGACCAACCCACAAAACCTGGAGCCAGGTGCCCTCCTCGGGTGACCCTAAGTTTGAGACCTCGCTTCAGGATTTCAGGGTAGGACCTGGGGATGACTTTTTGGCACCGAGTCAGGATGACATGAGAGGTTCTTGGAAAGTATCCTTCTCTATCAATCAGTGTCTGGTCCTGGTGGCTCGAATTCTGCCGTTAGCTGTTTGTTCCTGTGAGCCAAACAGTGCTCTCCCCGGATATTCTTGCCAAAAGATTTCGAAGAGTTTATTACAAATATCTCTGCCTAGAGGACAGATCTAGGTAGTGTCCTGGGCCTGGAGGAACAGAAACAAGTGATATTGACAAGAGCAACTGGTCAACACGGGGCAGTGCCAATGCCCCAGGTGCCACCCCAGGACCTGGGGACACAGAGGGCCGCCAGAGCTTCTGGGAGGGTGAAGCAAGGCACGTGTCTATTTTAGATAAGAAGCTGCCAATATCCCCCCAAAATACCGCCCCCGAGGCTGAGATCAGACAGCTGGTGTCTTGCCAGCCGGGAAGCATCCGCCACATTTGCCATCTCAAAATAAGTCTGGCGTCTTCCAGGGACAAAACTTTTAGCTGCCAAATAAATCGCTGGGGCTCAGCGGAGGCTCTGGCCACCTGACGTTCTGCCCAGAGTCCACGCAGGGCCGAGGGGAGGACAGAGGGAGGCGGGCAGGCAGGGGACGCTGGGCCTCGACACTTTTCCCTAAAATGCTGATCTTAGGTCTAGACCACAGAAAAGATGCCGCTAAAATTACTACGAAGCCTTTCCCCAAAAGGCATCCGGTTACCTCGGATTTTAAAACGGCGCTGGCGGAAGCCTCTCCTCTTGGCCTGTCCTGGGTTTCCACACGAGGGATCCGGAAGAGGACTCCAAGATTAGGGACGCCATGTAGGAGAGGCAGAGCCTGGGGAGGATTTCCCGGGGGAAAAAAATGGGGGCGGGTGGTGGAGGAACCAGATTCTTCACAAACTCCCTTCTCTCTACTCCAACATCAGTGTGCCCAGCCCTTCCCACCAGGGGGTCTGGGGAGCTGTGGACCATCACCACCAACGCCCCAGCCCCCAAGCCCGTCCACGTCACCTCCTTACTCTTAGACCCAGCCCTACCACCCCTTTTTCTCAGGAGCCGTCTGTACGTCTGGAATTCAGTTCCCCTGCTCCTAGCAGCACCCAACCCAACCGAATCGCACTGTAGCATCACACCCACTGCCGAGCTGGCCTGAGCAAAGCTGCGTAAAAATCACCTGGAGAGACTGTGCAATCTCGGATTCCCGGGCTCCACCCACAGAGATTCTGGCTCAGCAGATCCAGGGGCCTGGGAATTGCATTTCTAACCAGTTCCCAGGTGAGGGTGATATCGGGCCTGCGCTATCCATGATAGTAGCCATTAGCCTCCTGTGGCTACTTAAGTGAAAATCAAAGTTAAATCAAATTAAAAATAGTAAGCCAGGTGAGGCAGAGCCCATGCCTATAGTCCCAGCTACTTGGGAGGTGGAGGATGGCCGGATTTCAGGAGTTCAAGGCCAGCCTGGGCAACACAGCAAGAGCTCATCTCTAACAAAAGTAGTCACACTCGTCACATTCAAATGCTCAACAGCCACATGGGGCAGGTGGCAGCCATGCGGGACGGTCCAAATGGAGAACATTCCCCTCTCTGCAAAGGTTCTCTCGGGCAGCACTGGTCTAGACTCCGGAGCACACGTCATGTTGGAAGTCGTGGGCTCCCCTGTGAGTTTCTCAGGGCTGTTGTCTCAAGCAATCAGAAGGCAGGTTTCCCGAGGACGGGGACTAATGCTGTGTTCAGCTCATAGGAAGAAATACTGGTTGAAGAAGAGGATGGCTGAACCATGGATGGAGGGAGAGAGAGACTGATGGTCAGCTGGACAGAACCCCAGAAGGGTTAGAGAAACCTGGTGGCCTGAATCCTCTCTGGGATCGGATCCACACCTCCTTTACTGTCCGGGCTCGCTCCCTCCATTCAATACCAGAACCCTGCCCCCAGACTAGAGCAGCCGAGGACTGTCCCCCAGGTCCTGGATAGCCATGCCCTGCTTAAAACTGAGAGGAAGTCACTGATGGAAAAGAAAGTCGATTCTAAAATGCCTTGACTATTTTGAGTTCCTGGCTACCTAGCAAACAGGGGCTGACAATCTGCCTTTAATAGCTCCAGCTCTGAGTGTCTTAAAGACATTTCTTTCCAACTAAGTAACCCAAATAAATTTAGCGACTTTTTTTTTATAAGGAGAAATAATTAAAGAACAGATGGTGTTGCTTACTTTGAAATTTTTGCTCTAAAATAGATTTTGTGTGCACCTTGGTTGGAGTTCATCGCCCCCTCCTTTGTATCCATGTGTCAGAAAAGGAGATCAGCTCACTAATTACCTGGCTGTCTTTTCCCTACAAGATCCCAATTTAAGAATCTCGTTTCATTCTAAGAAAATTAATTCAAAATGCCAAATAATTTAAAAATGTATTAAGATTCCCCTTAGACTAGAAAGCAAAAAAAAAGGGAGTTTTCATTTGTCGGCTTAAAATCACCTTGGGTAGTAAAAGACTGAAGTTTAGTTCTTAAGACTTGATCCCTAGAATTGAGCTCCTGGCAGAACTATTGGTTCCATATGTCCACAGAATGTTTCATTTAAAATATATGTGCTTTTAAATTGGTCTCTGACCATTTCTGTGCCACAGTCTCTAACCACTCCACGCATTTTCCCAACCCTCAGAGCCTTGTTCTCCTCGGAAGCGAGACTCTTTTATTTGCATTGGAGGTAACCTCTTTCCAGCATGCCAAAACCTGTTCACTTTCAAAGCCACTTTTGGAGATTTTATAGCCTGAAATGGAATAAAATTTAAATTTAATAAAATTTGAGACCTGAACTAAAAAAAAAAACGAACTCGTTTAGAAGCCAGCTACCCAGACATTGAGGAAAATATTCTGAGAAAACCCCACAGGGCGGAGGGGGGGAAAGCCAGACCATCGTTAGCCTGCCAAACGTCATTTGGGGCTGGCTTCAGAAGAGAACCAGAACTGGGGATGCAATGCAATTATTTAAATCCAGAAAGAAAAATGTTTGCTCCCAAATCTGGCAGGAGATGATTGCCTCTGACTCCAACTGATTCTGCACATGGGCCCGGGAAGCTTCCGGCCTAGGAGAGCGCCCAGGACACCGTGTCACACCTGGGCTTGAGGTGCAGTGTGCAAGGGAGAAGGGTCTGGCCTTGCATCAGATGGACTCAGGGTTGCACTCAGGCCTCCTGGGGGAGCAAGCCACATTTTTCTTTAAACCATAGGTTATAACAAGAGGGGATTTCTCTTCCTTTGTTTCTCTGTCTCTGCCTTTGTCCCTGGCTGGCACCCCCTCCTCTGCCCCTGCAGCTCTCTCTCTTTCCCTCCTTCTGGCTCCTGGGAGTGCGAAGGCCTAGGCTGGCTGTCACTCAGGCCCAGGGAAGGAGGCCACTCAGGGCTCCACCAGCCTCGGGGTATTTATTACACCCTCCCCCAGCCCCAGTCCCTCTGCAGCCTCCAGGGCTGCAGCTCCAAGGCCGCAAGGTCTGTTGCACACACCCACGGAAGGGCCTCTGGTGGATGCATAGGAGGCCCCCAGTTGGGCTTTCCGGCCTCCCCCAGAGAATGTTCAGTCACCTCCGCACCTCCTCTCCCACTGCGGGGAAGACACGCAAGAGGAGCGCTCCAGCGACCGTGGCTGGCTCAATGACAGTTCCAGCAAGAGCGTGGGCGGACCCTGTGGGGACGGGGGGTCTGGGTACAGTAGCCTGCCGGGTGTCGGGGCTGAAAGGTCAGCTCACCTGCCTCAGTCACCCCCGCAGGACTCTGTGTGTGCGCGATGCTGGGCGACCGCTCCGCTGCTGAGCCACCTCTCCAGCCAATCACAGGAGTGTTTAAAGACAAGTCCGTGGGGCAGAGAGGTCACTGTTGCTTCATCCTTCCTCCTACAGATGCACATCCCACTGCAGGGCCCCCAGCTGGCCCAGAGGGGGGAGCCCCACATTGTGGGTGAGAACTGAGGTCCTCCAGCATCTTTAATCCTCCACTTCTGTCTCCACCCCTCAGCCCAGCGCCTCCCTGTCCTCCCTCTTCTCCTGTGTCCCTGTCTTTCTTCTTTGAAAGGGTAAGATCTGTCCTTCTCCGGGTAATGATAACAGGACTGCTCCTGGCAGGCCAGCGGGCATGGTGGATCTCATGGTGAAATACTACTACATCCATTTCACAGACTAGAAAACCGAGGCTCAGGCTGGTTAAAGGACTTGCCCAGCTAGTCGGCTGCAGAATCAGCATCAAAATGCTTTTCCAGGTTCGGGGGACTCGCAACCCCTCTGAATGGCTATCACCCTGGACCCTCCACCAGCCAGGCCTTGCCCTGGGTGCGGCCCAGGGGTCAGGACGGGCAGCCCTGAGTCATCCCTCTCTCTCATCAGGCCATCCTGGTGACTCACGACTCTGGGTAAAGCCGAGAGGCCTGTGTGGGGGACGAGAGGCCTGGGATCGACCTTGAACTTAAGAGGCTGCAAGCTCTGACCAGCCACGCTAATGGGCCCAGAGTAACCTGAGCCAGCCCTTGGATGGAAACTCAGGCATCATGGCTGGCTGGCCTGGCGGCCGCCTGGCACCCCACCCAGGTGACAGTGCCTCGTCTCCATTTCACGGGGCCTCTGTTCTGACAACCTTTTCTCCTGCAGCAACAAAGCCGTCCCCATTTATCAAGCGCCGACTAAGTGCCAGACACTCCGCTGAGCACTTTACACACATTATCTTGTTTAATCTTCACAACTGCAGGAAAACGGTGTTAATGCTGCCTGACAGGCGAGGAAACTGAGGCTCGTGGGGGCCCGGGAGGGGGCCCCGGGGGGCCCAGCTGAGCTGAAGCTGGAACCTGAGCAGGCCTGGGTTCTGACCACGGCCCTGCGCTGCCCCTGGATAGAGACTGTGGTTCACATTATAGGCGACGTGTTGTCTCCATATTAATCTATTTTCAAAATACTCTGCAACATTCTAAAGGGGAAAATGTAACTTGTCAGGAGAAAAAGGGAGAAATCGAGGGGGGGGTGGGGGCTGGGAGGGGCAGGGAGGAGAAGGGTTCACCTGTGAGGTCATCATGATGTTCGTGCACCCAAACCCACGATCCCAAATCAATGGCAGATCAAGATGAAATCCTTCATTCGGGATTATTTGGGATAAGATTCTATGCTTATTTGGGATTTTGTGAATGTCAAAATTAAAAATACAAAAAGTTTTATGATTCTGATCATCTGAGGTCTTAGAGCATTAATTTCAAACTTGGGCAAAAAACGTCTCAGGCTCAAATTCTTCCCTCCCGTGTTTCCAAGCTACCTGGGACACCTCTGAACCCCAGCCGGGCACTGCAGCCCCTGGCCGGACCCTGCACAGGAAGCTTTTGGTGGCGTCTGGAGTCCTGGAGGAGAGGTCAGAGTCCCCTCTCTCGGGTGAGGACCTGAGCCTCCCAGAGGGGAGGACCGTGCGTGCCCACTGTCTCCCAGCTGAGCAGCAGGTCCAGCCCAGACCTGCTTGCCTCCCAAGTGCTGCCAACCTCCTTCCAACTCCCAGCCCCGCCGGCCTAAGGGGGTGCTTGTGACTAGGTGGTCAGGGACCCCGGAAAAGCTACGGAGGTGCTGCGCAGCCCCAGGGATGGGAGTGCATCCCTTGAATCTGCAGCCCAGGCAGGATTTCAGCACTGGGCTGGGAGCTGGGAGCTGGGAGGCCTGGGCCCCAGCAAGGCTCAGGGATACCCAGGCCTCCTAGGCCCCGACCTTGTCTCCCTGCAGAACAAGAGCTTCTCTGTGTCCCCACCCCAAAAAGAAAACCTGACCCCTTGCTTTCTCTTCCTGGACCCCACCTCTTTGTCAGACACCAAGCTGCCTGGACGAGGACACGTTTCGAGGGTGCCCTGCAGCAGAGGCCGTGAGAACCCAGGTGGGTGCCCTCACCCACCGCCGCGCCCTCCACTCTGATGGGAAAGAAACTCATGGGCGGGTTTTTAAGGCTCGAAATAAAGTTTAAATATTACGTGGAAATTACTAAACAAATCAAATCACTGTTAAGTGGATGTCATAGGCTTCCTCTAGACAATACGTTTAATGAAGATTATTGTCCTCCTGGTTATAGTTTTAGATTTGCATTTTATTATCAGAGAACCACTTATGCATTACTCTAGGATTTTCATTAGGTAAATAAATTTTTATGTGGATTTCATTATATTCCCTTGGCTGAAATCCTGATCACTTAACGGCAAGAATGCTGCTCTGACATCCTGTGTGTCAATCAGGATGTAACCGTTTCCTCGGGTTGTTGAAAAGTACTTTAAAAAAAAAAAAACCTGGTGTTGATGGTAAAAGGAAGAGGGACGGGGTCAGAGCTCAGGGTTGGTTTTGTGTCCAGTTCCTCTGCTGAACCACACACACACACACACCCTCCAAAGGAATTCTCTATTCCAAAATGCGGATGTGATTTTATATATGCAACATATAAACTTTATATATATATATATTTCATATCATTTCTGACCTGCTTTGGCCACTCCGTGTGGCCATCAGGACCCAGGGAAGGGTGGTGCTGGGGAAATAAAGTTGAAAGAGAAGAGCCTGGGAAAACTCAGGAAGGAAGACAGAGGGGGAGGCATTCCTGGAACCTCAGCCATCAGCAGGAAAAAAAAATCATTTCTAAGAAGTCTAATACGAAGCAATTAAGCTAATTGGAATCTAGATTGTACAGGGTGCCTCCGGAAACTGGAGACCAGGGGACTCTCCTTGCTGGAAACTCACCTCCGTGTGAATGAGTGAGGGGGGGAATGAATGAAGCCGCTAGCCAGCCCCCGGACACCCAGGCCTAACCCATGGATGGGCCCAAGGCACACGGGTGGCTCCAGGTGTCCCTCTCCTAAAAGCTGAGAAGGTTTCACAGAAACACACTCATGATAAAAACTCCTACTTACTAAGAAAGGGGCTGGCTGGATGCAGTGGCACACGCCCCTAATAACGCCTGTTACAGGAGCGGCTCAGGAGGCTGAGGCAGGAGGATTGCCAAGTTCAAGGCCAGCCTCAGCCACTCAGCAAGGCCCTAAGCAACTTAGCCAGACCCTGTCTCAAGATTTAAAAAATAAATTTAAAAAGGGGGCTGGGGAGGTGGCTCCAGTGGTTGAGAGACTAGGAAAGGGGCTGCCACATGCCAGAGACTGGCTCACCTTCGAATGCATTCGGTGCCGAGAGCACATGGTGGGTCACCCTCCCACAGCGGCCCAACAAGCAGTGCAGGAGAGGGAACCCGAGTCAGGCCAAGAGCCTTCATGGTATCTTACACCCTAACTCCTGCCCAGCATCAAATGCTGAGGTCCCAAAGTCAGTCCCTAATATCAGGGAAGGCCACTAACCTTCCCAGGCTCTCAGTTTCCTGTCTGGGATAATAATGGTAGTTCAGCACCTACCCAGCACCCAGGGTTGTAAGAGTTCCCAGAGAACGGGGTGAGGACTCCCTGGGACTTAGGAGGCACCAGAGTCTCCACCCCACCACTGAGTGCTGCCCACAGTCGCTCTAGCCGTCAAGACCCCCTCATCCCTCCTACAGGTTCTTAAGGGCCCAACAAAACCTCCTCCATCTTCAACCCCAAATTAGCAGCCTGGGACACTCAGGAGGACTCCGACCGAGCGTTTCTCTACAGCCTCTGAAAAGGCACTAGGGAAGGAAGCTAGGGGTGGGGACAACATGGAAACCAGCCGGAGGGTCCCCAAAGATGACAGTGGCCTTCTTCAGTGGGGGCCAGGGCATTTTTATTTTCTGATCTACATTTTTGGGGGATACCATGGATTGAACTCAGGGGCACTCAGCCCCATCCCCAGCCCTATTTTGCATTTTATTTAGAGACAGTGTCCCACTGAGTTGCTTAGCGCCTTGCTTTGGCAGAGGCTGGCTTCCTCCTGCCTCAGCCTCCCGAGGCAGGAGGAAGGGATTACAGGATGCTCCACGGCGCCCAGCTCTGTATGTCTGTGTATTATCCCCACCCACGAAGGAGCACAGACGGCAACATTTTTTTGGAGAGAAAGTCTCCCTAAGTTGCCCAAGCTGGCCCTGAACCCCAAGGTCCTGACCCCACTTTCCAAGTCCGGGGCATTTCTCTTGAAGAGCACTTATCTCTCCATCAAGCCACCCATCATCAGCTTCAAAGGAGCGGGGACCACAGGCACGCGCCACCAGGCACGGAGGGCCCTGTTGCAATGTTTTAAAGTCCTATTCAATCTGTGAAAAACTGAGATAACAGCCAAGCAGCTCAGAGGCACCTTGCTGCCTGTAATAAAAGAGTTGATTAAATTTCCCCGCCTTCTGGACAGCCACGTGGCCTCAAGTCCCCGGCTCCTGCTGGCCTGCGCCTCCAGCCTCCCCAACCCTGCAACCTCTCCCCCACCCATCGGCTCCCCCAGGTTGTCTTCCTTAGCTGCTGTCACCAACACGCCACATACATGTCACTCCCTTATCTTGTCTCCCCACCCCTGACAACAACCAGAGTTCAGGTCCAGAGGGTGGAGCTCTTGGATGTCCAAGACAGCACCCCGGAGGGACAGAGCGCTGTGCCCAGCCCTTCCCTCGCCCAGCCCCGGGAACCTCCTTCCCACCCTTTCCTGGTAACCCCAGTCCCAGCTGCTGTAAAAGAACTTGGTGGGGGGCTGGGATGGAGCTCAGTGACAGAGCACTTGCCTGGCATGGCCCCAGGTTCCACCCCAGGACCCCACACAAGGGCACTCCTGGTGGCTACTCTCCGAGGCGGACTCTCACCAGGTCCGTGGCCTTCCACCCACCGACATTAACAAGAGTACCATGAGATGGCTGGTCCCCAGGGTCCTGACCCCACAGCCAGGGCCGGGGTCATTCCTCTGGAAGAGCACTTATCACCCCATCAAGCCACCACCCTGCCAGCACCCTGAAGGACCCTCTCAGAGGCTCAGCCACGGCTGCTCAGAACCTCGGCTGTCCTCAGATATCTCCTATTTATCTTGGTGACAATCTACTCCAAGAGCCTGGGTGTTGGAAGAACATAATATTTTCCTTGGCTTTTGGGCAACCGTCTGGCGAGTGAGCGTTTCCCCGCGTAACTTTCGGATGGCTTTATGCGCACAGTTAATTAGAATCACAGAGACATGTTTATAGAAGTTTAAACGAAGCACAGCTCCAGTTTGTGAACATCTACGTGATTACTCACACCGACACTTCCCACGGAGAGAGAGGGCGACAGAAGCCAGTGCCTTCAGAGCAGCGGCAGGGTCTAGAGACCTCCTCGTCGGGGGAACCTGGGGTCTAGAGACCTCCTCGTCCGGGGGGACCTGGGGTCTAGAGACCTCCTCGTCCGGGGGACCTGGGGTCTAGAGACCTCCTCGTCGGGGGACTTGGGGTCTAGAGACCTCCTCGTCGGGGGGACCTGGGGTCTAGAGACCTCCTCGTCGGGGGACTTGGGGTCTAGAGACCTCCTCATTGGGGGGACTTTGGGTCTAGAGACCTCCTCGTTGGGGGGACCTGGGGTCTAGAGACCTCCTCATTGGGGGGACTTTGGGTTTAGAGACCTCCTCGTCGGGGGACTTGGGGTCTAGAGACCTCCTCGTCGGGGGGTCTTGGTGTCTAGAGACCTCCTCGTCGGGGGGACCTGGGGTCTAGAGACGTCCTCGTCGGGGGGACCTGGGGTCTAGAGACCTCCTCGTCGGGGGGACCTGGGGTCTAGACACCTCCTCGTCGGGGGGACCTGGGGTCTAGAGACCTCCTCGTCCGGGGGACCTGGGGTCTAGAGACCTCCTCGTCCGGGGGGACCTGGGGTCTAGAGACCTCCTCGTCCGGGGGACCTGGGGTCTAGAGACCTCCTCGTCGGGGGACTTGGGGTCTAGAGACCTCCTCGTCGGGGGGACCTGGGGTCTAGAGACCTCCTCGTCGGGGGACCTGGGGTCTAGACACCTCCTCATTGGGGGGACTTTGGGTCTAGAGACCTCCTCGTTGGGGGGACCTGGGGTCTAGAGACCTCCTCATTGGGGGGACTTTGGGTTTAGAGACCTCCTCGTCGGGGGACTTGGGGTCTAGAGACCTCCTCGTCGGGGGACTTGGGGTCTAGAGACCTCCTCGTCGGGGGGACCTGGGGTCTAGAGACCTCCTTGTCGGGGGGACCTGGGGTCTAGAGCCCTCCTCGTCAGGGGGACTTGGGGTCTAGAGACCTCCTTGTCGGAGGACCTGGGGTCTAGAGACCTCCTCATCTGGGGGGACTTGGGATCTAGAGACCTCCTCATCTGGGGGTCTTGGGGCGAGCCGAGAGCTGTTGGGGACCCCACAGCCGCGCCCCCGGCGCTTTGCCCAGGAGGCTCCCACTGAGGCCTGGACGTGGGTGCACCCCGCCGGCCACCCGCGCACTCAGAAGGGCCCAGGCACCAGCAGCTGCGGAGAGGCCTGGAAACACGGGGCACTGTCCCCGCTCCCGGGGGAGACCTGGGCTTCCTAACCCTGCGTGGTTCCGGAAGCCTGAGGACCCAAACTCGGGAGGACTTGGGCAGGCTGCCGGTGGCCTTCAAGGCCCTGGCTACCTGCCTCCACTCACCTTCCAGACTGAGGCCTGGGGTCCACCTGCCCCGGTTCGCCCTCCCCCTCCCCAGTCCCACACCAACAACACGGTAGCAGCTGTGGGTATGTCCCCAGATCCACTTGGTCAGGTCCCTGATGGTCAGCGGCACTAATGCAGTCAGGGAGTCCTGAGAGTCACTCAGATGACTCGTCTGGGGACATGAAGGGCCAGCAGCACACGCTCCCCACCTTCCTGTGGCCTGGAAGGACCAGCCTGGCCCTAGCGCAGTGGCCAGACAGAACTGAACTGCCTTCCAGGACAGAGGCGGGCTGCACATCCCTGAGAGGACAGAGGGAGACACAGTGCAGAGCCACGGGTGGACCCCGCAGTGCCGGGGAGCTGTCCTGGGGGCCAGGTGGCTGACCTGGGTGGACAAGGGCCGGATGCAGACGTCCAGCCTCGAATCCACGTTACCCTCTGGCCTCGGCCAAGGACCAACCAGCCTGCGTCCTCAGGCTCCCATCCCCAGCCTCCTGCCACGTGCCACCATGCTCCCTATGTCCAGAGATGAGCTTTTCCACTGAACTAGCCCCGGAAGAAACCCGGCCAGCAATCAGCCACTGTAAAGAGAAAACGGGTCCAGGGGCTCATGGAGGTGCTCTGTCTCTCCTCCTCCTCCTCAAAGAACAAGGAGGAGGCTAGGGCTCCGCTGGAGAGGGAGAGGTGACCTCAGGCAGAGAACTCCAACAAGCTGGGACCAGTGGGCACTCTGTGAATCCCTCCTCCTCGCCTCTTTATGCCCAGAGACGCAGGACAGTCACATGGAGTCCCCATCTAGATAGAGCCGAGGACACAGCAAACCAGTGAACTCGAATGAATCCCTACGGAGAATAACCTACATGACATTAAAGGGACACACGAGGAGCAGAGGCCCGCTCTGAGAGAACTGTGTCTGGAAAGGCCTTGCTGAGGAGGTGGCACGGAACCTGAGTTCAGCAGGGTGAGGAGGAGAGAGTGAGGCCACCAGCTCGGTCAGAGGGAGAGACCCGCAAAGAGCTGGGCACAAGAGCTGGGCTCTCCAGGGCTTGCAGAGTGATGCTCCACACCCTGGCCTGTGACTGCTCTAGGATGTGCAGGGGACGCCATTCTTACCAGCGAAACACAAAGGAGAGACTTTGGGGGCAATTTAGAAAAGGTATCCTACCCTTAAAAATAAGCCCGAGCCAGGGAACTTCTCTCTCCTGGTCTTTGGACATTGATGTGGAAGGATGTGATGTCTGGCACCACAGCAGCTATTTCTTCACCATAGGGAGACAAATCTGAGGTCAAGGGCCAATGTGTCAAGCAGGAGAGTGTAAAGATGGAAAGTACCTGCTGACAGTACTGAAGCGCTCAGACTCTGTAACCATGCTCCCTCAGACTTCTCATACAGGACATATTGACATATGATTTTCCCTTGAGCTGTTTTAAACATGAATCTTACAGGCTACAGCATCCCAGCTGACACCATCCCTTGTCAGTCCGCTGGTTCCACCAGAGGCTGGCACTTCCTCCTCCCAGAAGATCCTTTAGGTTTTTCTACACCACTCTCTGCCAAGACAAGCCAAAGATGCAACCCTCTTCCCAGGGGAATTTCCCAATCTGCAGGTCTTGGGTTGGAAATCCTATCCTAAGCAGCCAATCGGTCAAAGTGCAGATCATAAAGATGGGGAGGAGGAGGAGGAGAGAAAAGTCCCGTTAATAACACTGTCTGATCATAAAGAGTCAAAGAGACCTCAAAACGCCTCATCCGTGCTACTTCTCCAATAAGGAGAGGTTGGAGGTCGCAGTGAAATCTTGTCTTTGCTCATTTTATGTTCAACAGCCCTGAGGTGGGATGTTCGCCCTCCCACTAGAGCTAGAGAATCCGAGAGCCTGTGAATCAGGGTGGGGCGGGCAGGCTCCAGGGCAGGAAGGTGGGGTTCCAACCCAGCACCTCCGTTCAGTCCCCAGGTGCGTGACCTGGGACCTCAGAGCCTTGGTTTCCCCTCCACACAATGGAGAGGATGTAAGTGCCACTCAGAGCTGCTCTGAAGATAACAGGAAACCACGGTCTGAAGGGCCCAGGGCGCGGTTTCCAACCAGACTGTCCACAGGGAAGGCCTGACGGCGCACCGGCCATCTCCAGAGTCACTCTCCCAAGGGGACGTCCAAGTCACCAGAGATACCTGGGCCGCACAAGGGACACCTGGGTGACAGCAGAGTCCCCTGGGCTGCCCCAGTGCTGAGCGACAGGCAGAGCTCCCCCGCATGGAGAAGCGGCCAGCACTCCTCAGGCATCTGCTCACTTTGTGCTTCTGATCTCTCCTCCCTAAAGTGGAGGCTCTGCAGAGCAACAAACCATCAGAGGAGGGCCAAGGGGGTGGGGGCCAGGCACCAGTCGCTAGCTAGAAACCCAACTCGCCCCCTCTCTGTCAAAGCATCCCCTTCACGGACAGGCGCTGTTCTAGAACCACCCAACACCGTGGATTTCAAACTTGTATAGAATCAGCTGAAACATCATTCACGCTGGGCCAGCTGGCGGAGACGGCCAAGACTCTGAGGCTGAAAGACAGACTCTGAGGCCATGGGGAGGGTCCTTGGGGGCAGGCGACTCTAAGCGGACCTGCTTAAGGGAAAGGCCGGCGGCTGGGGGAAAGGGCGAGGTCCCTCCAAGTGACTCCTGTCCCGATCTCCACCCCTGGCAGGGTGGACATCAGCCTGGATGTCACAGCCACCGAGGCAGGGCCAACAGGCCAGGGAAGCTGCTCGAGTAGTCAGGGCCAGGGCTGGGTATGAGGAGAAGGCTACCACCAGCCCAAAGAGGGCAGCCCAGGGGTTCCAAGGAATCGCTGAGCCTAGAGCCTGCAGGACACGGGGTGGACACAGAGGACCCCCTACAAGAAGGTCCCCAAGTCTCACAGGCGCAAGGCTGGAGACTGATGGACGGGGCAGACATGCCCACCTACAGGGGCAGCCCCGCCCTCAGATCCCAGGATTGTGGCCAGGCAGGACCATGGCCTGCCCACTGCCCAGAGAGGGAAGCCGGAAGTCTGAATTCTGCTGTGACATCCCCAGGTTTGTCAGAGCGGGCTTCTTCCTTTTTACGCACATCGCAAGCCAATCAAAACATCTCTGCAGGCAAGGCTCAGCCTGGGCCTCAGGTTTACAATCCTGCTCTAAAAGGTAGGAAGGGCAATGGGGGGCAGGAGCTCAGAGCTCAGGGCACCCCCCTCCCGCTCCCCTCTGCCCCCGCAGGCTCTGATTGGCACTGAAGTCACACGCGCTAGGTGGGGCTTATCTGCCTTCAGGAGCTCCACCCACCACCAATACCCAGGGCCCAGGACCCAAGCCAGGGAAATACCACTCCACAGAGGACATCCTCAGCTCAGGGCTCTTCCTAGAGCCTGAATTTCTTCCCCAAATAGGATGAATTTATGTGGGAGGAAAAAAAAGCTGCACATGTGCCCGCCCGGCTCCAGACCCGTGTATTTATACAGTTTCATAAACTGCAAGTGATGATGATTTTGTTTCATAAGAACAATCGCTATGCAAATGAAACCCCCAGCTAATACAAACAGGGCTGTTAAACTCACTTGCCAATGTTTATGAAAAGAAACCCGGGCCTGGCCCTGACCAGGCTGCTAAGAAAATGTTTAATCACAAGACACATTTGAGTGAGGAAATTAGGCAAATAAGAAAAGATGTCCTGACTTGGCTCCCAGAGCCCCCTCCCACCTCCCACCCCCTCTTTTATTCAGCAAGACAATGAGGTGACAAGAAAAGGTTCCCAGAAGCAGGACAGATGTCAAGGCAAATGTGGAGATGAGGGGAGTGCAGATTCCCAAATTCAAACAGCCCCTCAAGGCCCGCCCACCCGATTTTTTGCATTTCTCATTGGCTGGGAAACGGGAGGGAGGGTCGCTGGGGTCCTAACAGGCAACTCCTATCCGCTCCTGGCCCTGCAGCTGGCATGATGGGAGGGGGCCCCCCTGTGCTGGAGGTGATGGGGGACCCCCGCCCCGTGCTGGAGGTGATGTTCATTCGGGGGCACAGTCAGGCTGGAGTCAGGTCCCTGAACCCCAGGACTAGGACTCAGGATGGGGGAGGAGGTGTCCCCAGCTGGGATGTCTGGGGACTCAGCTTCCCACAGTCTGTCATGCAGCAGGGCGGCAGGGCACCTGAGCAGGACAGAATGAATGGTCCCCCAAGGAGAAGACCCCCCCATCTCAAGTCCTCAGAGGGCCCTGTCCTAGTCCCTGAAGAGCTAACAGCTCCGGTGCCAGGATCAATTAGAGAGTGGCAGAGTGAAGACAAGTCACCCATCAGGCTGCCCGGGACCCCAGGTATGAGTGACCTCCAAAGCATGTTCCTTCCCCTCCCTGTGCCTCAGTGGCCTCACGTTCCGAATAGGAAAGCGTGCTCACGGCCTTCCCACGGGACCCTGAGGTCACAATGTACAGCAGTTAGCCGAGTCCCTGGAACACAGTGGGGCTTGGTGAACGTCAGTGATCTGCGCCATTCCCTAAATGCACAGATGAGGCCCAGAGAGGGTTGGTGAGCTCCCCAAGTCACACAGGTTAACAGCAGACACAGGACTTGACCGGAGCTTGGGGCTATGCAGCAGAGACTCAGGGGAAGGATGGGTGGAGGCCAGGACCTGGCCCTGCCCCCGTCCCGTCCCGTCCCCTCTGGGAATGGCGCTTGGCAAGAAAGTAGGAGGAACCTCTGAGGCCGCTGCTCCCTGGGGCTGGGGGAACCGGAGCCGGGTCCTGGCAGGGCCTCCCCAGGGCCTGGGCAGGGGCAGCTGTCCAGAACTGTCTGTCCGTGGAGGGGGCAGGGAGGCTGCCACTAGGAGCACGCAGTGTGCCAGTCCCTGGGGCCAGGCCGGCTCAGCCTGCTGGCTCCATCCAGAGCCCGCCCCAAGGGATGCTGGGGGAGGCAGCCAGGATCAGAGCCGCCGGCTGTGCGCTCCCCTCCCCCAGCAACAGGGGACTAAAGTGGGTCAAGGAGGAAGGAGGGGGCCCAGGAGGGCTGGGGGAGGGGCTCAAGGAGCTCAGGAAGGCACCCAGGGGGAGGGGACCAGGGGAGGATGCCTGGAAAGGCAAGCCCATGTGTGGGGTGGGCCTGGGGGGCGGGGAGGGCAGCGAGGTGCTGTGGCTTTGGAGGTCCTCAAAACCCCCTCAGAATTAAGTCCAGGGCAGCCTCGGTCCTGGCTCCTGCCCCAGAAGGCCAGTGCTTGCCTCTCATCCCCCACCCTTCGGCCTCTCCACAGGCACGACTGGCCCCAGCCCAAGGGTCTCTGAGGAGCATCTCAGACGGTGGCTCTCTGGCTCAGACCTGGAGGGGAGCCCGGCTGGGACCCCCGCTGCCCAGCCAGAAGGTGGGTGCTGAGGAATGTAGGGAGACGAGGTCCAGCCAAACCCCAGGCTCAGTGGGACCGCAGCCATGCCAGGCCAAGTCAGGTCCTGTCACCAGGGAGAAAGGTTAGAGTAAGCTCTTGTTGCCCCCAGAGGAACCCCTGGGGAGCCCGGGTGCAAAATGAAAGGGAGGCAGACAGGAAATGCCAAAGAGGGCTGCTCCCCAGCTGGAGGGGAAGCCAGGCCCCAGACCCCCAGAGGAAGGGACTGGGGATCACAGTTTGATCCAGGGAGATGCGGGCTGGTGGTCAGCCTCCACCCCTGGCTGGCCCTGACCCAGTCATCGGCCTGTCTCCCAGCTCCCAGCTCCTCCACCCAGCATGGCCCAAAAGAAAAAAAAAGAAACAACACCCAGGCAACTCGATATGGTCCAGAAGCCTCCAGGGTCCCTGGGTTCCAGGAAGCCAGCAAAGGAGCGGGTGGAGGGCAGAGAATGCAGAGGCTCGGTTCAGTGGCCGAGGAGCTAGACTTCGGGAGGGAGCTCAGAGCCCCTCAGCCAGCACGGGTGCTCCATGAAGGGCAGCCTGAGAAAGCAGGCTCGGGAGGGGGCACACGCCCACCCGTTCTGCAGAGATGTCACAGTGAAGACTTTGCAGACTTACAGGCCAGGCCCGGGGCCAGAGGGCAGTTTGGGTGGAGGCAGAAAGAGGTCCAGAGGGCAGGGCCCCGACTTGAGTCCCTCAGCAAGGCCACACACCCCCAACAAGCACATCCAAGTTTCCAAGTTGAGCCAGTGGGGCTCCTGAGGCCTGGGGGATGGGGTAGGAGGGGACAGAATAAAAGGGAGGACTCTCCACCCTCAGTCCCTAAAAGAGGGAGGCACCTCCCATGTGGCAGAATAGAGCTGCTGGCCCAGCTGGGCCAGCGATGGACACTGCTATGTTGCAGCAGCCAAGAAGCCAGGAAGCAGGTGAAGCCCAGCCCAGCACCCACTCAGATGTCCCAGGCCTGGTCCTCCCACCCTTGACCAGTCCAAGCTGCTTCTCCCCCACTTGAACCTCAGCAGCTTGCCAGGCCCAGAGTAGGGGGTAGGGTGGAGCTGGCCACCGCTGGGTCCTCAGGGGGAACACAGTGTCTCCAGCCTCAGAGTTCATAACTGTTTGCCCATCTGTCCCCGAGACAAGCTCCTGGGGGAGGGGGACCACGATGACAGTGGTTCACCAGGTATGTAGAAGCTCTCCTGGGAGTGACTCAGGCAGGCATGGTGGCATCAGGCCACTATGATGTACCTATATGACCTTGGATCCCCGGCTGTCCCTCAAAGCCGCCTCAACTGCAGACAGGTGAACATAATGGTACCAACTTCACAGAGCTGTTGATAGGGCTCATGAGAAATGGCACTTCAAGCATGCAGCTGGCCCAGAGTAGACCTTAGTAAGCACTATAGATAAATGTCCTGTCCCCTTGGTCTCAAGTCAAACCTCCCTCCCCGGAAGCAGACTTGGGACTCTCCTAAGAAAAATAAAGCAGGACAAGAGGCACAGAGAAGTTCTGGGACAGGCTCAGACTCGCCCAGCTAGTCCAAGTGGGAAAACAAACTCAGTCCTGGGAATCCACAGCCCTCTCCATTCCCCTACAAGAGCCTGAGCAATGGGTATTTGGAGCCGTTTGGAGACCCAATTAAAGTGGACTTGTGGATACAATGGGCACATGGGGGCAGCTGTTTTCTTACTGACCTAGCTAGATCCTGGTTGGACAGGGTAGCTCAATCTAGAAGCCAGGTTCAGAGACTCGGGTGGGAGTAGCGGGGCACCCACCAGCATCTCCTTTCCACTTCCAACCCTAACGTCGGGTGAGGGGAGGCAGGCCTTGGTAAACTCCTCTCCATGGGATCTGGAGACCCAGGAAACGAACATCCCTCTGACAGATGGTCACAAGCCCTGCTGCAGGTGCAGCAGGACAAAGCTGCTGGCCTCTGTGGCCCTCCTTTCCTCATTAGACAAACAAGAAAGGACCCTACAACCTAATCCCTGGTACTCGGAGGTACCAATGAGAACCTCTGGGGACACGCAATTCACAGAAGTCGTACAAACCTTGAGGGTCAAAGCTCGAGGTCCAGGTGGCCTGCCCTGGGGACTCTTCAGACAGACCCTATGTGCATGCACCGAGGGCCACGCCACAATGCCACCCATGCCAGGCAGTCTCTACCACTGTCCTGCCCTGGCTCTTCTTCACCTGGGCTCCAATCCTCTCGGGAGAGCCAGTCAGCGCTCGCCCCTGCCCTTCCTGACATACACACCCAAGATTCCCCAGATTTCATCCTTTCAGGTCCTCACAGGCAGGGGCCACAGCCTTCTCTTCTCCTTCCTCCTTTGCAACCCTGGGGAAGGCACTCAGAGCCAGAGGGGACTACACACCTTCCTCAGCAGCCACCTCTCTTCATCCTGCACCAGCTGTCATGTCACCTCCTCTGCCATGTCCTCCCCGAGGACCCTGTCTAAGTCAGATAAGCAGAGCAGTCTCTCAGCAAGAAATCGCCTCTTGGTGGAACTGTTTACTCTTTACTGGGGTCTCACGGCCACATACCCCACCCCACCGACTGTCTGCTCCCCCAAGGTAGAGAGACCCCACAACAGCAAAAGGCCTGGCCGGGACTCAGAATATCCCTCAGAGGAAGGAGCCTGTGCATGAGTTCGAAATGGCAAACCCAGAAGGAGGACTACCATCTGCCTGCTGACCTCTCTGTAATTTCTTGGACATGATCAAATGCACTCAAAACAGCCCCCATGCCCAGATGCCCAGCCATCCATGCACGCCTGGACACCCTACAGGGACGACACGGTTCTGGAGTCAGAGAGGCCTATGTTCGGATCCTATCTGGTCCTAGCTGTGCCTCAGTTTCCTCATCTGTAAAACGGGGATAATCATGGCCTGACTCATAGATACTGTGAAGCGCATGTTAAGGAATGAATGAAGTGCTGCGCAGAGCAGTCCCTAGGACCTGGAAAGTGCATTTATTTTTATTGTCATACATTAGGACGGTCCGGGCTGCAGTCCCTGCCTCCTCTAACCCCGCCCCAAATCCGAGGGCCAATCAGTGCTCAGGGACCCCAGGACTCCCCCAAGGCGCACATCTGGCCAGCGGGGGCGTCAGCCCACCCACGGCCGGCGCCCAGCTGCGGGTGAGACGCCGCGGCGGCCGGCGCCCCTCGGCGCGGGGCCTGGGACTCCGCAGTCCCGGGGGCGCCAGACTCCGAGGAGCGGGCGGCCCGCGGCGCGGAACAAGCCGACCCCACCCGGGCAGCGCGAGCGAGCGGCGCAGCCTGCGCCTTCCCAGCCAGACCCCTGCCGCGGCCGCTTTGTGCCCAAACCTGGCCCTGAGTTATTGCGCCGCAGCCATGGAGCCCTCCCGCGCGGGGGGCGGCCCGACGCGTTCCCAGGACGGCGGCCTCAAAGAGGTCCCGGGCCGCCCCCGCGAGCCGGGCAGACAAGGGCCCAGGAGGGGCCGCGTTCCCAAGCGCCCGCCGGGCTCGCCTGGGTCGAGGGGCGGGAAGAGCCCCCAGACCCCCTCCCCGCCTTACCCGCCCCAGTCCCAAGGCCACCGCCCCCCTCCCCGCGTGACTCCTACCCAACTGCCTACCCCACCCCACCCCTGCGCCCTCTCCCACCCTCGCCCCCTTCCCCTCCCCCGCCGCTTCTCCATCCCCCTCCTCCCACCCCGCTCTTCCCGCTCCTCTCTCAGGACCCAAACCCTATGGGGCCACTCTGCAGACAGGCTCCAGGAGGCTGTAGGGGCCTCAGCTCCCCCGTCCTGGAAATCTCTGTTGTCCCCAACACCGAGGCGCACCCCCCCACACACACCACCGGCCTCGGGTCACAGCCTGGCTTGGAAAAGGGCTGGATTCTGGGCCGGGCCTCTGCGGGAACGGGCTGGGGAGCCTCCTGGCCTCATTTCCCCATCTGTCAGATGGGGGGTGGGGGGAATGTGAGTCCAGTGCCAGGCGCTGGGGACACGGCATGGGCACACAAGCAAGGCGCTTGGCCGGGTGGTGTGCACAGCAGGCAGGCCCAGGGAGGAGTCATCCTCCTCCTTTCATGGTGAGAGTTACATCGAGATAGGTCTGGGGCAGAGAAAGGGGCCAAGCCACTGAGGTTCCTAGGACAAGATTGGAACCCAGAAGCACCCGTGCCTGCCACCATCCCGTTTAACTGACTCAACACCAGGGGAAGCCTCTCTCTGGTTTCTGGATTGCACCAGGGAAACAAAAGGGTACTGAGTTGGTAGCAGGTGCTCCCAGAATGTGAGGGCAAGATTCAGAGAGCACTCTTTCCAGACTTCCCAAAACCTCCCAGCCCCTCCGAAGCATCCATTGCAAAGACTTTCGGGTCCCCACATCCCCTCATGAACCCCCCTGTCATCTGAGCTCAAGTGTCACCTCCAGGATGGCCTTAACCAGAAAGCCTCCCACATCATTTCCTGCCTATTCCAGGATTGGCTTTCCAGGATGAATGGACTCATATACTTGTAGATGGGCCCTTCGATCCTACTAGAATACACTTCTGTCTTCTCACCTTTGGAGCCTCAGCACCTTAAGCAAACCTGGCACATAATAGGTGCTCAGTAAACACTTGGGCTGAATGAATGAACAAATTAACAGCCAGTAAACAATGTCAACCCTAAAAGCCTTGAAACCCAAACTGTGTCCAAGATAAGAGGGTTCCACAACGAGTAATCTAATAAGTTTGCAAATCACAAACTACTAAAAATATCTGAGTCCCACATTAGCATTTTAAAGGCTCAGAGAAGCCCTAAAGGTTTTAAAAACTTTTTAACTGTTTATTCCAGCGTTTGCCAAATGCATTTGGCCGTAGAAAATACTTTTTAACCACCCTCATGACCACAGCTTTATAAATGGTCAACTGATTCTTAGAAGAAAGAACGTGCGTCTTTGTTTTTACAGGACTGAGTCTAGCGCAGTGCTCCACACACGGAAGATGCTCCAATTATTTGAATGAATGCATATAAAGTAAATTCACCCACGTGCATTCTCTCTGGGTGCAAACCTATGAACCTAGGAGTTCCAAACTTTGGGTACAAACTGTACCCAAAGTAACACAGCCCCTGTACTGAGATTCTGAACCAGGCAAGCAATGACAAAAGTCCTCTCCCCTAGCTGCAGACACACAAGGCCATCACATACATTCATTCACATTGACTCATGCACACGTGTACAGATGCATGTGTGAGCACACATGAGCACACCAGCACAGACACACTCACATGCAAGTACACATACCCATAGGCACATGGACTCGTGCACACACAGACACAGGGGCAACCCATTTTGGGGCATACGCCTGCCCTCCCACACAGCCAGCTTCCCTGTGCCTGGCCCAGGAGGCTCCTGAGATGGGCAGCAGTCCTCTGGTGGGGTGAGAGGATGGACATGAGGAGGGATGCACAACCTGGCATCACCAAGAGGGCTAGGTGTCATCTAGCAGGTGACAGATTAAAAGTCTGTTGTTGTTTCCTGCCCATTATCTCCAGCGCTGCATTTTGAGCATAGATATAGATGAGAGGGAATGGTAGAGTCTGCAGTTGAATCCCACCAGAAGAAATAACTAACCCTCCTCTGTATGGCTATTCAGCTTACAGCTCTCTCTCCCTTAAGATTTCTATTTTTTGAACCATGGGTTGAGCCCAGGGATGCTTAACCACTGAGCCACATCCCTAGCCCTTTTATTTATTTATTTATTTTTAATTCTGACACAGGGTCTTGCTGAGTTGCTTAGGGCCTCAATAAGTTGCTGAGGCTGGCTTTGATCTTGCGATCCTCCTGCTTCAGCCTCCCGAATCACTGGGATTACAGGCCTGCACCACTGCACTCGGCTCCAGGGAGCGGTCCTCACACTCCCCCTGGGAGGGAGGAAAATAAACCAAGACTCAGCAGTAACACAGCAAGGATGGGTGGGAGCAGGGTTGGAGCCCAGACCCATCTGCTCAGAATTCCCCCACACTCCAGAAGCTTAGGGGTCTCCAGGCTGTGTCCAAAGTGGGTCCTAGCCTGGGTCAGTGGCCGCAGCAAGCTTCCCCGGCACATCTGTGCCCTTCTCCTAGGCACAGTTCTGCCACAAGGTCACTGTATAACCTTGGACACCTGACTTGCATCTCTCTGGGCAAGTCTGACCATCCATATGAGAAGGATGCTCAGCTGAGGATTCTCCAAGATCCATTGTTGCTCATGAAAAAGAAAGCCTGAGGCCCCCGCCTAAGCGTCAATTAGTGCCAATATTAAATGAGACCCTGCCTGTAAAGAACACAGGCCGGCACCTGTACCCAAGGGTGCTCTTCTGATGTCAGCTGCTCCTGGTGGTCTGATTTCACCCTTCAGGGCCAAATAAATTCTATTCCCAATGCTTTGCCTGATTTCCCCTATCAAAAAGGATCTCCCCCCAACTTCCCCCCCAGCCCTAAGCCTGGACCTCTACAGATGCCCTGTCTGGTCCAGGGATTGAGGCCTCATACCCTTCCAGTCTATGGGCTCCCTGAACACATGGCTTCCTCTTGGTTCTCAGGCATCTTCCTGGGAGTCCAGGCTAAGCCTGAGCTGGGTAAGATGCTCCAGATTTAGATGGAAGAATGGATGTATGGAAGAGAGGTGGGGGAAGGACTGAAGGACTCACCGAAGGAAAGAGATGCCTACATCCATCCCTAACCTCTGCACCCAGTGCAGCCCAGCTGCCCGGAGAAGAAATGAAACCAAAGTGGTCAACTTTACTAATAATAATAAAAGAAGTACAAACAAAAACAATGTGCAATGTCTTGCTTGCCTGATGGACAAAAAGAAAAAAGGGAGGAAATGACAAAACAAAGAGAAAAAAGAAAACCTCCTAGGTGGGCAAGGGTTCAGAGGAACGTGCCATGCACCTGGGCCCTGTTGTTGAAGAGTTCCCCGGCACAGCCTTTGCACAAGGTGACTCAGAAAGATCTACCAAATTGCTGGATGCTGTGGCGCAGGTTGTAATCCCAGCAGCTCAGAAGACTGAGACAGGAGGATCACAAGTTCAAAGCCAGCCCCAGCAACGTGAGGCACTAAGCAACTCAATGAGACCCTGTCTCCAAACACAATACAAAATAGGGCTGGGATGTGGCTCAGTGGCCAAGTGCCCCCTGAGTTCAATCCCTAGTACCAAAAAAGAAAAGAAAACTATCAAATTTTTTGAGTGATATCCTTAGACCCAACAATTCCACTTCAAGGAGTTCAGCCTAAGAAATACTCAAACAAGAACACAAAAATGGATACCTGAGGATGCTTGCTGCACACTGTCACTAACAGCAAAACACTAGAAAGCAACTGTATGTCCACCGCTAGAGGACTGTAAGTTCTAGAGGGCTGAGAATGCAGCTCAGTGGTCCAGTTCTTGCCTAGGGTACTGAAGGTCCTGGGTCTGATCCCCAACTCCATGAAAACAATCAATAATTCTGTGCATCCTCTCCATAGAGCCCCTCTGGCTGTAATGTGGAGATGTGTGATGCACACATGGTGCTAACCCCTTCACCAACAATCCTTAACCCTGGCTGCACATTCAAGTTTCTCAGGAAGTTCTCAAAGAAACACTGACCTGGAACCACTCCTCAAAGACTCCAGATGCTGGGCCCAGGTCAAGTTATTATTATTTTTTTTTTTGAGTGCCTACCATGATGCTAACTGTGCAACCAAAACTGAAATCTCTGCTACTGAAAATATGGAATGAGAGTCAGTGTAGCCAGGGAGTAGCAGGCACCATCTGTGTTTAAACTGACACATACCAGTGTACACACCCAGGTCTAGTGTAAAGGCACCACTGAAAAGGCCCTGGGGAGGGGGGCACCCAGGATGCTGGTGCTCATCTCTGGGAAAGGAGCAGGACTGTTTTTTAAGATGTCGACTTTTTTCCCCCAGATTGGAACATGGACAGCCCTAAAGGCAGAACTCCACGGATGGACAGATGGGTGGGAAGGAGGGCTCCCCCGGGCGCCTTTATTCATGGCTGTCTCACCCAGCCCAGAGGCGGGCCTCGGCTGTCCTTCACAGCCACAGAGGTAGTTATAAATAAAGGTGGTGGTGACTGACTCAGGCTCTGGTCATAGATAAGGCCTGCCCTCAAATCCCAGCTCCGCTACGTCCAGCAGTATGACCTTGGGCAAGGGACTTCTGTGCCTCAGTCTGCGCACCTGTGAAACTAAGATAAGTAAATCAGAAAGCTGCTGTGAGAATCTCCTGGAGGAACGGGGGACGAGAGGAAGACAGAGCCCCATGGTGCCCAAAGAGCCAGGTCCTGACTGTCCCTCCGTGTGTCCTCCCCAGGGATCAGGGCTGGTGACTCTGGATGGATATGTGTCTGGCCTGGTCACCACTGGATTACAGCAGCACCCAGATGACCAGCAATGCTTTGCAGAATACGTGGAGCCAAAGAGTCTGGAACACCCCCAGCTGGGACCAAAGATGCCCATCACCACCAACTCTCCCTCTCAGACACCTGGAAACATCACCGTCAAGCCTCCAGCCTCTCCCAATCTGTTGTTCACCCCAAACCTTAGAAAGGGCTAGAAAGGACCCAGCTGCCCTGCAGCAGATGCCCTAGAGAGCCAACTCAGATGTATCCACTGTGGCCCCAGCACTTGGAATTTTTTTTTTTTTTTAGTACTGGGGATTAAACTCAGGGGCACTCAACCTCTGAGTCACATCCCCAGCCCCATTTTATATTTTATTTAGAGTCAGCTCACTGAGTTGTTTAGTGCCTCGCCATTGCTGAGGCTGACTTTGAACTTGCGATCCTCCCACTTCAGCCTCCTGAGTTGCTGAGATTACATGCCTGCACCACCGCACCCAGATTAGCCTGCATTATTTTAAAATCCAAGTTTTGTGTGTTTGCCACTTCTTGTATTCCAGGAATTAAAATCCTGTACCACCTAAGACATGCAGCTGACCCAATTTCCATCCCATTTCATAGATGGGGAAACTGAGACTGAAAGAGGACACTCTCTTGCCCCAGATCATGGAACACATTGCCCTCCGACCCACATCTATCCCCCACAAGAAAAACAAAGCATTTTGAGCCTCACCTTGGAGATAGGGTTGTTTGTTTTTACAGAACTGGGGATTATTGAATGCAGAGGCGCTTTTCCACCTAGCGACATCCCCAGCCCTTTTTATTTATTTTTTTTATTTTGAGACAGGATCTGGCTAAATTGTTAAGGGCCTCACTAAAATGCCAAGGCTGGCCTCAAATTTGCAATTCTCCTGCCTCAGACTCCTGAGATCACTTGCTGGGACCACAAGCATGCACCACTCTGCCAGCTCAGGGTGGGCCTTGGTTTCCTACCCTGGGCAGCAGGTTTCCCTGTGAGCATTGCCCAATTCCTCCCTCCTGCTTCCTTCTCCCGACCCTACCCCTCACTCTTAGTGCTAATCCTGGGGCAAACCTCCCTGAAAGGTGAGGAGGGTCCTGAAGGCCACTCAATGGTAGCTGAACTGCCAGCACTGGCCAGCACCAAGCCAGTTAAGGATGTCCCGTCTGACCCCTGAATCTCTGTGGCGGGATGACCATAAGCAGCAGGATGGGAACTTAATGAGTCAAACATTCTGTTTTATTTCAAATTAATATAAAAATCTCATATTGCTTTTATCATTTTTAAAGGAATGTTTTTCAAGCCTAGCACCGTACAGGGCTCAGGCCCCCCGTGAGCAGCAACTACCGTCTCACCGCATGGAGCACCTGAGAAGGAAGAGGATGGCACAAGCCACTCCCAGCTCCGGGGCACAAGGGCTGGCAGCCTCACCTCCTGAACAGGAAAAAAGGCGGAGGGAGACCAGGAGGGCGGGAGAGACCAGAGAGAGTAACACCCATGGAGCCCAAGTCCTGCCTGGGAGCTCACCCACTCACTGTTTCTCTTAGGAATTCATTTAGCCACGACCTGATCATTCACTCACTCCTTGCTCACCCGTTCATTCCCCCAACAGTTTACACCTTCACTCGTTCAGTTCAGAAGTCCTTTTATTTTTAAACACAGTAGTCCAGAATCCCAGCTTGGGTCCTCATCTGTGATGGAGCAAGAGGTCCCGGAGGCCCCCCGAGGCCGCCCTGTGCCAGGCAAGGTGCTCTCCCATGAGGAAGGCAGGACCAGCCCAACCAGCAGCTCTCCACAGGGTTGCTCTGGGGACTGGGAACCTGAGTGGTTCTCTGTGGCCCCAAGAGGTGGAACGAGTACCCACGCACCTAAATTGTGGAAGCCAGATTGCAGATGGATGTGTGAAATTAAAGATGCACGGATGTGGCACAGAGAGAGAGAGAGCTCCCTGAGAACAGCAGTGTGCAGGTCCAGACACACACACACACACACACGTCAGAGTGAAAGAACTCCAGGGTCCCTTTTCCATGGTTTTCAGGATTCTGAGAGATTCAAAGGCCTGAATCTTCCCAATGTACATGCCCAGGGGCCTGGCTGACCACTATCCCTCTGGGGGTCACAGGGCATCTGCAGAGGCTGCTTTGGGACGCCAAGAACAGGTGTACTGCTCACGGATCCCCAGAGAAGCCAGCACTCTCTGCAGCCTCCATCTCAGGTGACGGGAAACTGTCCCTTTTTTCCATCTCCCTGCCACCAGCCTGCCAGCCTGCTCTCCTCCCTTGTCCTCTCCCTGGGGAGTCCCTGGAGCTGGTGATTGTCTCCCGTCTCCCCAAATTCAAACCTACAGCCCCATGGGGGCTAAGGACAAAACCTAACCTCTTGTTCAGGAAGCAGAAACCCACTGTATGCTCCATGGACCCACCACACCCAGGCCAAGGGGGCACGGCTCCTCGCCTGCCACCCCCCACCCCCACTATCTCCAGGAATGCCCTGCTCCCTGACCAGGCCCAGATGGCCATCACTCTGCCTTCAGGCAGGTAAAATTTGGTGCAACAGGAGTTAGGTGAACAGTATGTTTTATTTAATTAGGAACAACAGAAGAGATAAACCTCACAGCAGGACAGGGAATGACAACGCTGCACCAAATAATTCATGCCCAGGTAACGAAAGGGCAAACCTCAATTACAGGGAAATCGGGAGGAAAAAGTTCCCCAGCCCTTTGGAGGGGACAGAGGAGGAGGAGACCGCACGCTGAGGCAAAGCCCAGACCCGCAGGCCCAACATGGGGCTTCAAGGACACCACAAATCAAGGCAGCCAGGTGGCCCTCCTGTAGCAGCTGCTCCTCCCTTCTCCCCACCACAGACAAACCTGCCCCAAGTGCACTGGGCTGCGTGAGCCGCTGCTGCCTGGGCCCTGGCAGGCAAGTGCGGGGGCCACTCGAGATCTGGCCTATGGGGGCCACTAGGGGAGCTCACTCCCAGCCAGGCTCAGTCTCCAGAAGAACGGCACCCCCAAAGAGAGGGCAAGTGTTCCAATCCTGGGAATGGCCACCAGATCACTAGGAAGTTCCTGTCCTTGTCCCTGGCACCCCAGTCCCACTGGCCCTGATGGGGCTAGGCTCCTGCTGTCTCTTAGCGGCAGGCAGACCTGACTCTCCTCTCACTCTGGACTAAGAAAAAGAACCACCAGCTTTTGAGACCCCACATCATCTTCTGAGCCAATTTTTTCACATCTGCCCTGGAAGACTGAAGTTTGAACTGATGGCCTTCGCCCAACCATCACTACTTGGGGGTGGTGACAGCTGCAATGTTGGGTATTTAAATACTACTTAAAAATGGCTAAGATGTAAATTTTATATTATGCGTATTTTACCCCCATTTTTAAAAGAGGAGGGACGCAGAGTTCTGAGCCCCTGCTCAGGTCAGCCAGGTGAGCAGAGGTCTCTGGGATCCAGGCCCAGGAATGCGGGACTTTAAGCGGCTTCACCATGCAACAGCGAAAGGACATGACAGTCGGGGACCCACACATCTGTAGGAAGCCACTCTCCCCCTGCCAGGGCTCCCCTTACCTATCCCAGCACAAGGCCTTGAATGATCTCAGCAAATATGTCTCCAGCGACTGAACATCCTCAACAATGAACTCTCCAAGTTTCAGAGCTCCAACAAAAAGATTTTTATTGGCGCAGTCCCCCTCCCAAACAAACCCCCAAGGAGCACAAGGAGTGCCACCCAGGCCCCCTTCTCTCAGCTCCCAATCCCTGGCCTTAGGTGACATAGGCCGAGCAATCCCCATTATGGAGGAGAGGGAAATTGCTGTTAGATTAGTGAGCACATCCACAGAGCCCCATTTTATATCCCAATTCAGAAGATGACATGAACATCTGCTTTCACTTCAAGACATTAATTTTCAATTATTGGAGAAAAACAAAATTAGTCCTGACAAATTGCTGGCGAACACACGCTCTTGTCTGGTGGTTCATAATAATAACTTCGGGGGCCCACAATTAGTGTCCTCGGACGGAGTTTCCTGATGGAGCCCGTCATCTGCAGTCTGCGGTGGTGGCAGTGGTGGCGGGCAGTGCCAGCGCATCTCCTACACCCTGTTCTGTGGGGCGAGAGAGACGGTTCTGCGAGCCCCTGCTCCAGGTGACCACCTCTTCCGTGACCAGGTTAGGGAACTCGGGACTTTCAGATTTTCTGAAGAAGGGAGGGATGGCGAAGATGGCAGGTAAATAAAAACACCCTCTGGAACCATTTTCAGCTTTAGACATGTCGAGGCTTCCTTCCATTCAGTAGCAAGATTTCACACAGGGATGTAAATCCTTCCCAAGCCCAAGTGTGCCCAAAAAGGCAGGCTGGAATCACCTCAGAACAACACCTTATAACCCGATTTGTCATCTGCAGTGGGGGAATGAACTGCATGCTTCTCCTATGAGACACTTCCACCCGTGACAAAAGGCCATCCAGGATCCTAAATCCCAAACTCAACAGCTCTAGCTGAATGCTACATCTGCTATAATAATTAAAAAAAAAAAAAAACTGTTTGCCAGGGTCCCATCTATCTGGGAACCTGGTTCAGCTCGAATTGCAGGCTCCAGGAAGAGGGAGGAGGAAAAAAATTTTAAAAAAAGCAAGCTCTGAATTTGCTAACCTTAGTGACCCCCAATCCAGAGAACAACCCACTTGATAAGAGATTATCAACACTATAATCTCGTTGGATGGGTTTTTTATGTATCTTGGCTGCTGTAGTCACTATATCAATAAGAAGCTACTGAGATGTGAATGAGCAGAAGAATTCAGAGATAATGATGTAGCGGTCTTTGAATTTGGATGGTCACAATTGAAACCAGAGTGTTTGCCTTGCTCACATGTTCAGACTCTGGAGGGGGGCATGGGGGGGTGCGGTTAGCACATGGAAGGGGAGGTAACCAGGGAGGGAGGCAGGTTCAAAAGGAAAGGGAGAAAACAAAACAACAACAACAATACGAAATTATATCTTTAAGAAGACAATGAAAGACACTGCTACTTCCAAAGTCAACTGGGTAACTGAGCTCTGACATTGTGTAATTGACTTTGCAAGTAGAACAACAGCAACGTAACAAAGAAAATGTCAGTGTTTTCACAGCACTAATCTATAACGCTGGGAGGCCCTCCCGCTGTCAGGCAGGGCTGACAATACAATAGCTTTCAAAGGGATATTACCATCATGCTTTTATTCCTGACATCAATCAAGACAAAGAGAATCCTTTTCACAAGACATTAAAAATCAAACCTTTGTACAAGAAGATAGGTAAAACAGCGCTCTCCTTAAAGACAGCCATGCGGAGCAATCAGCTAATTGGTGATCCTTGAAAGCAGTAAAGTATTTTTATTTACTGAGTGTACAACCCCAGTTGCTGGCTGCCACCCCATCCTGGCAGGTACGCTATGAATCAAAAGTTTCCATCTTCAATCTCCCCCACTCACTTCACCCTGCCTGGCGCCCACAGCAGGCTAAGGGAGCTGACAGCCAGCGCTGAAAACTTCAAGTGGGATATATGACCAATCCAGGATTCACTAGTCCATTTTGGGTGCAAAACTACTCTAATTACAGACTAATATATCTACACACAAAACGCCCTTGCAAGCCAAGGGGAATTTGCAGAAATTGACAAATTGGCCCAACCACACCTATTGAGGTTACCTATTATAACCAGGCACTAAGAGTTTCCAAGGTACTCTTCTGTTTTAATTACCCTAGACACTCACTCAGATAGGAAGAAACCCGGACATCTATGCAAATGTTTTCAAGACATAAAGATAATACTCTTTGCAAACATCAGTGTACCATGCATAGACAAGTCTGGACTTTACTTCAGCCAGGGATCAGGAAAAGCAAGCACCTAAAGCCACCCATCCACCTTGCAAAATGGATGGGGCCATCAGGAAACCTAGCCATCCACCACTAGCTTACCTCGAAACAGTTAAGATGCCTGCATGCCATAAGTTAGTGACACTTAAGGAAAACTGCAGGTCCCGGAGCAGGAAGTAAGGGGGAACTAATGTTCAAGAGAGTTGATAATCTACACACTTTCTGAACCGTTGATGTATCCAGCCACCAGCCTTCCAAAAGGTCCAAGCTGATGGCCTTAACACCCAAAGGAGGTCACCCCCACTCAGGGCTTGACAGAGCTCCTGGTACAGGTAGCTCCAAGTCCTAGAGTGTTGTGAAGGAGGAGAGGAAGAGAGAAAGACACTCTGCTGAAGAGCCCAGACAAAGTGTTTTGTCCCTCTGATATCCAACAGACCACATGCCAAAACTATACAACCAAGTCAAGTCACCCTGAGACAAAGATGTTACTCTAGAAGCACCAGAGGCAGCAATGGTCGCTTTTACTTTTTCAGACAGAAGTGGACACTGTTGTGTCTTTTTTAAAACAGTGTTTGAACAACAGGCTCCCTTCATTTCATTGCAAAAAATGGGGAGAAATGTTAAAAGAAGAGGGAGCTGGTCCTCACGCTGCCTTGAAAATGAACTCTCCCACCACTGCCACCTAAATGAGTCTTTTCCAGAGCCAGGCAGCAAGTCTGCAGGCTGGCCTCAGTGGTGAGTTCCTTTCGTTTACACATCCAAATGAACAGTTAAGAGAAATCAATGCATCTAATTGCCAGACTATTAAATCCTACATCAGGGGAAGAATTCCACAGCCACCAGCTTAAGAGTTGGCTACCGATATAGCAATTATTGCAACTTTGTATTAGATTGAACCAGATCCCCAGCCTTCTGACTCCAGCCAGGAGAGCTGTACTCCAAGACGCCTAGCTCTGGTTTCCTCCTTGCATGGTTCCCCCTCCTCCTCCTCTGTGGACGCGCTGTAGCAGGCCACAACACTTGCCAGGGCTGGCGGGTTCTGTGGAATTACTTTATGACTGTGAAGTCACCAGCCTTTTTCACCTTTCATTATTAATGCACACTTGGCACCTCATGGTTAAACGTTTAGCAGGATCCTCCTGCCAGAGGCACGTAGTTATCTTATTTTATTGCTTATTAAGTTTTTGCAAGGAAACAGGTGTAAGAATCTAAACAGCAATTACTAGACATAAAGAATGTTTTCTAGAATGAAAAAAACAGGCCCTTCCAAAGCTAAGAATAGGTAACTTAATTGGGGGGATTAAATATTAGGATTAAATATCAGTTACCCCAATCCACATAGAAAGCTATGGAACGTACAAAGGATTTGTTTTGCCCTTCCTGCAAGATCATGTACATTTAGCCAAACAAATGTCGACAATTTACACTTGTATGTGGTCTCAGATGAATCAAGAAACCTGTAACCTCAGAATGCCTCTATTTATTACATCTCAATTATTTCCATGGAAACACTAGCAATGGCGAGCTACACTGTTCCCAGGTCCCTAGACTACCAAATTTATAAAATGGACTTTGGAGGAGCTCGGGGCTGGCAGAAGAAGACAAAGAAGGGGAGGAATGGAGAGAAAAGTCACTGGGGGTAGTTTTGGATGTTGGGGTGGGGATGTGGACACAGCCTGAGTGCTAATTAATATTAAGAACTGTAATTAACAGGCAGTTGCTAGATGGAGAAAAACTGACAGCAGTACAGATTATTCAAAAGTTTTAAACTGAGGCTGGGAAAAAAGACGTATTCCTTTCCCATAGAAATGAGAGAAGCTGTTGCATGGATCTGAGGAAGCCAGCAGCAGCCAGCCCGTAGGGTAAAGGGAGACAGGGCTCCTTAACGTTGAGTGACAGAGGGAACTGCGAGGTAATCGTTACCAAACCACCTGATATCATCAGCCGAAATAACATCAGTGAGCGAGATGGGAACAGCCTGGAGAATGAGGCCAAAATTATCAAAGGGAACAAATCATTGCAACTACCACGCCGCACCACCAGGACTCAAAAAAGGGGAAAGGGGTGTAGGAAAATCAGTCAGAAAATGCGACTTTTGTAACATTCATGGATTTGTTGGGGTTTTCTCTCTCTCTCTCTCTCTCTCTCTCTCTCTCTCTTTTAACAAAATCACAAGGCTTTTGAAAACCAATGAGGCTGCTCACTCCCTGCCCTACCACCCCAGCCCCTTCTCTATTTGTTGGGTATCCTCCCTCCGGTAAATCTGGGTTTTCCAAAGAAGGACAAACATCCTGGGGGGACAAATGACGCCCCACTCCAGGGGGAGGCTGTGTCCCCGAGTGGGAAGTGAGCCCCCCCAGGCCTGTTTGATTTTCAAAGCAGCAATGCCTATGCTTTCAAATCACACTCTCTGAGCATCCATTCAAAATTGTTACATTTCTGTCTTTCCTTCCTGCTACGGGCTTTCACATTTCCAAGATCAATTACGAATTACGGTCAAGCGACTTCCACTGCAGAATGCACGGAGCTGGGGAAGTCCACAATGCCTCCACATTAGCCCTGACACACAGCAGTGGAGGCAAAATAAAATAAAATAAAACGTAAAAGGCACCACTGTTCCTTAAGAAGCACCTTCAAGCATCTTTAAAGGTGAAGACCTTGCCATTTCAAACACTTGGTGCGGAGCTGTCCACACTTAAGCACACACTTTTGAATATTGCTTGCGAGAAGGGGGGCAGTTCTTGAAAAGCAATAAATCCCTCACCTGCTGTAACTCTTATCTATTCAAATTATCTACTCTCTTAATTCCTCCCTTGATAAGTGGCCACATCTCCACCCTATGCACTCCAGTAAACTGAATAAAAGGCAAAATGGTGAGAGACAAAGGTTGTGGCTGCTTTTAGAAAATGTAAAGCTCCATGGGAAGAATCAGGGGGCTTCTGATGCCAAGGTTCTGCAGAAAGATTGTGTGGCTGGTATGTACAACACTTCTCAAAATGCCTTCACTGGTCTTCTCCCACCTAGCTGTCTTCCCCCGTCAATTTGCTTGAATTGTCAGCTACATATACACACATGTACATGTAGATTCATTTAAAATCATTTCAAGGCTCATTTCGTGAAAGGCTAAAGACCAATTCTTGAGTCTTTCTCTGAGATCCACAGAGTGGTTTTAGAATTCGGTTCAAGCAACTCTGAAACACCCACCCATCTGTTCACTGCAAACTATTCTACCTTTCCTTTCTGTGGCTTGCCTTCTAAAATAAGGAGATCTGAAGACACATTACCAGGTTATAGGTAAGCAAGCTTTGCATCTTTACAAAAAAAAAAAAACTGCAAGTTTAACCCAAAATCAACTGCCTGATTTAAAGAAAACTCTTTTTGCATCCAGTAGTTCCAATTCCAATATCTTCTTCTTAAGTGACTCTAGAAGGAGTGAGCAATGAGCCAGGAAAAGAGAAAAGAAATCAAATATTACTTAAAGCTCTGGGTGCCCTTCTATTCAGCAAAAGGACAAACATCCACCCTTCTTCCCTCTTGTGTTCTGGGAGTCTCTCTTCTGGTTTCCTTCTCTTGATCAGAACACCCTTAGTACCCCCACCTCTGTGGGACAGAACAGGCTATTCCGAATTGGGATACAGAACAAGGAGCAGAAGTAAGACCAACTTCTCCCAAAGCGTAATAGAGGTGCAGTCCCGCTGCTGAAAGTTGAACTGAGTTGGTTTTCTTCTAGGATGACAGGGAGCGTCTCTTCAGGCCGGCTGCCACTGGCTTTCCTGGGACTTTAGGAGGAGGGAGGTGGTGTATCACCCGAGTTGCCAGATTCAGTCTCAACCACTCCAGCCCAGAGCAAGGCTGGCAGGAAGAGAGCGGGCCCCAGCGCCTTCCCGCGCAGGCCTTCAGGAAATGAACTTTTCAGAGCAGAACTGGGCTGCGGCCAGAGGTCATCAAGGGAGTTGGGAGAGGACAAGGGCCTCAGGACTTTAAGGCTCCAGAGGCATATAGCCCCTCTCATCCTGTTCCTGGGTCATCCCTCAGTGTGTCCAGCGGCTAAGCACCCCATCCGAGGGGCTGGAATTGGGACAAAGCAGCAGGCCAGGAGAGGGCGGCCTGTGAGGGGGAAAGGGCAGGGGAGGGGCTCAGCCCGCGCACTGCCTCTCCGCAGGGCCTCTGCTCTCCAGGGGCCCCTGGAGCCGGGGACCGTCGTGTAAATAGAAAGCAAAGCAAGGAGAAGGAGTGCGTGCGTGCGTGTGCGTGTGTGTGTACCTATACATCCATATCCCCTCACAAACGTGCGCACCCTGGGGACTCGGTGCAGGAAGCTGGCCGGGGTGCGGAAGGTGAGTGTGCCGGGGGTGGGGTACCCGGCACACTGCGCGGAGGGGCGCTCCTGACGGCCGCGGGCTCCCCGGGGGACCTGCGTCCCGCCGGCGTGGCGCAGACAATGAACTCCTGGCGGAGGCTCCCTGCCCGGTTGGCCTCGGCGGAGCAGGCAGGAAGTGCGGGGGCCCGAGCCGGGAGCGCGGCCTGGGCAGGGGCGGGGAGGGGGCGCCGGGTGGCCGGGGCCGGACGCCGCGCCTGAAGCGCGCGCAGGCAGCGCCCGCCGCTCTCCACAGCCCCGGGCGACAAGGAGGGGGCTGGAGAAAGCCAGCGAGGCCCGGGGCCAGCGAGGGCGGCCTCGAAGCTGCCAGCCTCCCGGGCGCCCGTCCTCGCCGCCTCTTCCTTCCTCTCGCCGCCACCGAGATTCGCAATCCCCGCCAAGTCGGGCCCGCACCCCTTGATTGGCCACGCGGGCCCGGGGCCCGCAAGGAGGGAGCGGCGAGGGCCCCTTGTAGGCGACCCCAGGCCCGGTCCCCGGCGAGCGGTGGCTCCAGGCCCGGAGAGGGTCCGGGCGGGTAGGGTGTCCACGGCGTGCCCCCTCCACCGCCTCCGCCTCCGCTCCTGGCTTCCTCCTCCCCCTCCTCTTCCTCCTCCTCCGCCTCCGCCTCCTCCGCCGCCTCCTCCTCCTCCTCTCCGCTCGCTCGCGCGGGTCCCCGGCCGCCCGCCCGCTCGCCGGTCCCTCCTCCCTCTCTCCCTCCCTCCTCGCTCGATCGCGCCTCCGCCGGGCCTCGCTCGCTCACCTTTCACCGAGCGCGGCTTCGCCTGCTTCCGCCTGGACATGTCCGGGGCTCCGGGCGCTCCGTCGCCCTCCGCGGCCGGCTCCCCCCGCCGCCCCCCGCCGCTCCGGGTAGCCCTTCTCCCCCTTCTCCGCCTGCCTCTCGGAAACTTTTTTTTTTGCAGCCGGGTCGGCGGCTGCGGGGAGCGGACCGCAGGTCCGGGGCGGCCTCCCTGGGGGGGGCGGCCCGGGCCGGCCGAGGCCGCTCGGGGGCGGGGGGAGGCCCGGGGGGCACGCCGGGGCCCTGCCTGTTGCAATGCGGCAGCCGGGGGCTCCCGGTCCCAGCGGCGGTCCCAGCGGCGCGGGGAGTCCGGAGGCCACTCGGCCGAGCCGAGTTATGCAAAAAAAAAAAAAAAAAAAAAAGCCGCCCCCCTCCTCCTCCCCACCCCCCGCCGGCCCCCGGCCCCTGCGGCCCCCTCCCTCCCTCCCCCACCCCACCGCCACCCTCACCCTCCTCCTCCTTCTCCTCCTCCTCCGCCCCTTGCCGGATTTTTGTGCAAAGTTTGCAGGCGTCCGGCCACGCAGCCCGTTGCGGAGCTCACAATGAACCCATCTGAGGAGGGGGAACGGGGCTGGAGTCGAGAGGGTCTCAGGAGGGGAGGAGACGGGGAGGCGGTCGGGAGAGCGGGAGCTCAGTACCCCCCGGAAAAAAAAAAGGCTTCAAATATCCCCTGCCGCACACACAAAAAAAATAAATATTAATGGCTCAAAAATGCCCAAACGCCCAGTTTGGAGATTATGATGGATGGCGAGGGGGGACCTCAACTCAGCCTACTTGGGGGTGGGGGCTCAAAACGGCCGTAGTGGCTCGGAAGCCGCGGCTTGGGGCCCCTGGCTCACGCCCCCTTCTCTGGCTCTCGGCTCGGTCCGGCGCCGGCCCCCCAGAGGAGGAAGGGGCACGCGGGGGCGCTCAGGCGGCGGCGGGCAGGCGCGCCCGTGCCCCGGGCATCGCTCAACCCGTGCGCCGGGCCGCCGCTGCCTGCCCTCGGGCTGCGGTGCTCAGCGCGCGGCGCGCAGCCGATCCCCAGGCCGGTGCCAAGTCGCCGGCCCCGCTAGCTGCCTCCATGGGCCAGGGGCTCGGAGAGGGGGGAGGCGGCGGCCGCGGTGGCGGAGGAGGAGGACGAGCAGGCGGCGGCGGCGGCCGGGCTCCCGTCCTCCCGGGCAGCGGCGGCGGCGGCTGCGCCCCGGCTCCTCCGCGCTCCAGCCGGCGCCGGCCCGCCCGCCAGCCTCCCTCGCGCTCCTGTCTTCTTTGTGGTCGCTGGCTCTCCTCCTCCCGATCCGGCTGCTGGGGCTGCACTGCAGAGACACATAATAAAGCCAGGCTTGGCTGGAAATGTAGCCGGGTCCCAGCAGGAGGATGTGAGGAGCGGAGTCCCGGCGGGGGAGCGCTCTGATCCCGTGGGGCGCCCCGCACTGCTCCGGCTCGGATCAGACGGAGAGAGGGCCAACAGCACCGAGCGATGGACAGCGCTGGAAATACAGCTCCGGCCGCCCGCAAAACCCGGACCGCGGCGACGGCGGCGGCAGCAGGCACCGCGCGGGCGCGGGCACCGCACCGGCTCGCGGGGCCCGAGCTCTGGCTGCACCGGGGGCGGGAGGAGGGAACAGAAGGCCCACGCGGGCTGTCAAGCTCACCCAGATGCATTAGCATTACAAACTGCAAAAATTGAAAGAATGGGGGAGCAAACAGGTTAGCTACCCTAGCGTTGCTTCTTGTACCCCACGCACTAGAATTATCCTCAGACCTAGCTGTTCCCTCTCAATTGACTTTTAACGATGGGTTGGTGTTCCAAGACCACTCTTACCCCACATCCAACAAACGCTTACACCACTGGGCTAGCCTATACCCTCATTTGTGGGGTTCTTGAGCCTGGTGCGCACTTTCAGGCTGTGACTCTTAACACCTTATCTCCAAAACACTGCAGTAACACCCCTTCCCTCTGAGGTTGGTAAAAATAAACCAGTTGCTACTTTCCACAAAGTTTTGCCCCAGCCACCAGGGGGCGCCTCAAGTCTCTGTAGTTCTTGAACTAGTTGAGGCTCAGATCTCCTAGCAGGTCCTGGGGTCCTGGAAGGGCACATGCTTAAGGAAAGTCTTTCCTGGGCGGCTTCCCTAAACCGTTACTTTGAAGGTTCCCCCTCCCCCGCCAGCTGCTGGCGTCCAGGTCCCGGGTAAGGGAGAGGCCCCCACATCTCCCCCTCCCAGGCAAGTGGCGCCACCTTGGGCCGGCGCGCCTTGAGCCCGGAGAGCGGAGCGGGTGCGCAGCGCGGCGCTGGGGGTTATCAATCTCGCGGATCGATAAGTTGCCACTTGGAGAGGGGAGGGCTGTGTCCCCTCGGAGACGAGTTACCCAGGGCAACCTTTCACGGAAAAACCCGCTGCCCGCCGAGAGCAGCGCTGGGCCAGCCCAGCAGCGGCGCCCGCCACAAGCAGGGTGCCCGCACCCCGCGGTTCCCCCGCCTGCCCGCCAGCCGGCCCGCGCCCCCCTCAGCTAGCTTCGCAGTCCCGCCGGGCCCAGCTCGCCAACCCCGTGCTGGGCTGATTGCCGAGGTAGATGCCACCCCCGCACCCCTGCTGCTAGGGAGAGCAGGCCAGCGGATGCGGAGAAAGGCCTTAGGCAGGGGGGCCCGTGCGCGCGCGCCCAAGGCCGTCTCCGAGGTACAGTCGGGTGACAGGAGAAATGCAATGCCCAGGCAAACACGCCACAGCAGAGACCGAGCGTGAGGATACCCGGACAGGCTAAGGCCGGGTCATCCACTAAGTAAGACCCAGGCCCCGAGGTCCTCCCCTTCTCCAGTATAGGGTTGCCACCCTCAGCCACCGCCCTCCCCAGTTCGGTGAGTCCGAGAATGTCCAACATCCCCAAGGAGCCACCTCCTGCAGCCAGGGATGGCCAGGGTTAGACTGAGGAGTGCCAAGGGCCGAGGCGAGGGCAGAGTCCGCTAGGCGCCTGGGAAAGAGCCAGGAAGGAGGGGCCGAACCAGCCGCCCCCCCACACCCCCACCGGCGCCTGGGATCGAGGCCCACGGAGAGAGGCTGACAGGCGGCAGATGGCACACGCTGGGGGAGGGGGCGATTGGCCTCGGCTCTGGGGTGCCCCTGTCTCGGGCTGCCTCTCCTGGGGAGGAGGGAGAACAACCCCCAGCTCGCCCGCCGGGGCTCTCGTGGGGGGGGGGGGGGGGGGGGGGGCGGGGGCGGGGGGTGGAAACTGCGGATCGTACCCATCCAGGAGACAGGGGGTAAACAAAAGGACCGAGGTGGGGATGGGTTGTGTTGGACGAAAGGAGGGGGTCATCGGCGGGAAGGGGCGCCAGTGCCTCTGCCCTTTCTCTGTCCTAAGGGAACTGCCAGAGGCTCAGAGGCCGGAGGTAACAGAATGGACTGGGCGGGGCGCGGGGGGGGGATTTGCGGAGGGTGGGGGGGTGGCAGGGATGACTGAAGACCTTTTAGAACTAATCCTCAAGGATGAGGGTCCTGGAGCAGCACACAAAGTTTTTTTTTTTTTTTTTTTCTTTTTTTTTTTGGATGAGTTGCGTGCACCACTGTGAAGCAGGTTTGCGACTAGACCCTCACCCCGCCCCCACCCCAGACCTGGCTGCTGAGTCCCTGTCAGCTACAGTCAGGGTGCGTCAGGGTGCAGAGGGAGCTTGACCTCCTCCTGCCTCCTTTCTCCTGTTTCTCTAAAGCTTATTTCATTTTAAACTCCTTCCAGAAAAATGTTGTTATAAGGAAAATCTCAGAGCTGCAAAAAACCAGTACTGTCCCCCTTACTACCCTAGCCCTGTTGAGCTCGGATCCATACCAGAAGGGTCTCAAGGGACACTTGTTGAAGCCTGGGCCTTGCTTCTCACCAACCTGGTGACTCTGTACCAGAAAGTCAATTTCAGGTGATGTATTTTACACCATCTGCCTACCTCCAGCAGGAAATCCAGGTTTAGGGCCCCTCCCTTGTTAAAAAGGTCCCTTTGGCCCAAGGTGCATGCCTGTTATTCCAGCAACTGAGGAGGCTGAGGCAAGAAGATCTCAAGTTTGAGGCCAGCCTGTGCAATCTATCAAGGCCCTATCTCAAAAATAAAAAATGAAAAAGACTATGAATGTAGCTTGGTGGTAGAGTGCTCCTGGGTTCAATCCACAATGCTAATAATAATAATGATAATAGAAGAAACAATAACTTTTTTTGTACTGGAGATTGAACCCAGGGGCACTCTACCACTAAGCCACATCCCCAGCCCTATTTTATATTTTCTTTAGAGACAGGGTCTCACTGAATTGCTTAGTGCCTCGCTTTTGCTGAGGCTGGCTTTGAACTTGTGATCCTCCTGCCTCAGCCTCCTGAGCTACTAGGATTACAGGTCTGCTAGGATTACAAGTCTGTGCCATCACACATGGCAATTATAACACTTTAAAGGCATTTTCTGACCTCAATTTCATCTGCTTTAGGTGGATTAAGATTTAGAGGAGGCAACTTCTGCCCTGCTCAGAGAAGTGGTTGGGAAACCTAGAGTAAACTGTAAAAAACCAACATCATAAAGGCAAGAAAGATTACAAATTGATGATTTTGAAAACAAAGAAGACTTGCTCACATAAATAGGCATATTCCCTCAGTCGTCATGTGGCTGGAGGAGGGGAAGCCAAAGAGCTGCCATTCTCCCAAATGATGCATCTTGAGAATGCGTCTCTGAACATGGAGCAAGTGAGGCTGCTGCTCTGAATTTCCAAGAAGAGGCAAGTGTATCATCCAGAGCGATCTGGTGAATGCAAGAGTCCCATCAGCAACAAAAACAAACCTGTAAAACTGTAGAGCCCGGCGCAGGGGCACACATCTGTAATCCCAGCGGCTCAGGAGGCTGAGGCAAGAGGATTGCGAGTTCAAAGTCAGCCTCAGCAAAAGCGAGGTGCTAAGCCACTCAATGAGACCCTGACTCTAAATAAAATACAAAATAAAGCTGGGGATGTGGCTCAGTGGTTAAGTGCCCCTGAGTTCAATCGCTGGTATCCACCCCCCACCCCCAACAAAATCCTATGTTAGAGTTCCTTTTGTGGCCTCTAAATTAGATCCTGAAGAGTTCCCAGAGTCTTTTAAGAGATGCTTTGCAAGCCAGGCACAGTGGCACATGCCTGTAATCCCAGTTATCAGGGCAGCTGAGACAAGAGGAGCATAAATTCAAGACCAGCCTGGGCAACTTAGGGAGACACTGTCTCAAAATAAAACACAAAGGCTAGGGATGGAGCTCAGTGGTAGAGCATCTTTGGATTCAAGTCCCAATACCAGTTAAAAAAAAAAAAAGATGCTTTGCAGTAAGTGACCTAGTGACCACCTTCTCCCCTACATATCCCCACTGGTATGGGCACACACACACTTGCACACTTACTTTAAATGACAGCCGTCACCTGGATATATGCAATCTGAAATTTGCAACTTTTGCTTGCTGGTTTATTACTTGAAAGTCTCACTCTCTGTAGGGAGAACTTGCATCAGCCCCTAAGAATCAGTCATTTGGGGGAGGAAGATTTATAACTTCCTGGGTTCACTTGTTTATTGAACATTTATTAACTGATTGTGTGCCTACTGTGTGCCAAGACTGAGGGTACAACAATGCAGAAGGATTACAACTCTTCCCTGCTGGGGCTTGTTTGCTAGGGTTGGTAGGGTGATTAAAAAAAAAAAGGCTTTTTTTTTTTGAGGATTTTGTTGGGGGGGTGGATACCAGGGGTTAAACTCAGGGGCTCTCAACCACTGAGCCACACCCCCAGCCCTGTTTTTTATTTCATTTAGAGACAGGGTCCCACTGAGTCATTTAGTGCCTCGCTTTTGCTGAGGCTGGCTTTGAACTTGCAATCCTCCTGCCTCAGCCTCCCTAACCGCTGGGATTACAGGCGTGTGCCATCGCACCCGGCTAAGGCTAACTTTTTAAAATATATATATATATATATTTTCAGTTGTAGTTGGACACAATATCTTTATTTTATTTATTTATTTTTATGTGGTTCTGAGGATCAAACCCAGGGCTTCACACATGCTAGTCGTGCATTCTACCGCTAAGCCACAACCCCAGCCCCTAAGGCTAACTTTTATTTTAATAGATGATCATGAGAATAATGATTTAAACAGTTTTGAACAAATCCTGAGAAGAAAAAAGATAGGACAAATGAAGCCAGAAAAATAAGGGTCACACTGGTGGTTTAGCTAACATGCTGAAGGAAGAGAAGGAAGGAGTCAAGGAAGAGGATAGAATGTACAGTATGTGCAAAGGGCCTGAGGTGAGAGGAAGCTGGGTGGTTGCAGTGAGAGGTTGTCACAGCTCCTGCAAAGAACCAAAGGAGGCATTACAACCCATCCCATCCCCTTTCCAATCCATCTTCCTCATTGCGTCACTGGAGAACCCCAAGCAAAGGGCTGTCTGTGTTTATAGTTTCTCATCTGCATGATGAGAGTATCGGTAGCACAGACCTCATGAGATTGTCCTGAGAATTTCATGTCAGTAAGCACTGCCTGTCTGTCCTAGAATGAGGCCAAGAGACAGCTGTTACCAGGCCTCACTTCCCTCCCTTCCTTTCCCATCTCTCACCTTCACCACCTCCAAGGTCAATGCCATTTATAGAGAGAGCCAACCACATAACTGTAAATTCCCCCCTTGCATCCAGTCACTCCCCCATCTCATGTTCCCTTGAGGCAGACTTGTGCTTGCTTTGTAGAAGATGGCTGCTGTAGGTCTACCAAGGAGACAGTATGCTTTCTGTGCACTTGTGCTTGAGATTGAACCCAGGGCCTCAGCATTGTGCGTTTTTGTTGCATTTAGTGATACATCTATCTGTGGAATCCATGTTTCCCTGGGCACTCCTGTCAAGGGGGCAGTAAGGACACAATGGCCATGTACTCTCCTTGAATCTGTCAGGTAGCCAGGCGCAACACATGCAGCCACCCACCAGGATGGGTCTGGCTGCTTCTTTCCCAGTGTGCCAGTGTCTGGGCAGATTGAGGGCTTCTCCCCAGGAACCTGGTCTTGAGGTTGTATTGTTGTTGTTGTTTGGGGTTTTTCTTCTGGTACTGGGGTTTGAACCAAGTGAGCTCCTTCCCAGCCCTTTTTGTTTTTTACTTTGAAACAGGGCCTCCCTAAGTTCCTGAGGCTAGCTTCAAATTTGCAATCCACCTGCCTCAGCTTCCTGGTCTAGAGGTTTTGGCTTCTCCTGCTTTTCACTTTTTGTGGGCATAGGGGTTGAACCCGGGACCTCTACCTACATCACACAAGCGCTCTGCCACTGAGCTGCATCCCCAGCCCCTTTTCTTTTATTTTAAGACAGGATCTCACTAAATTGCCTGGGCTGGCCTCAAACTTGCAATCCTCCTACCTCTGCCTCCACAGTCCCTGGGATTACAGGTATGTGCCACCACACCCAGCTGGTCTCGAAGTTTCTAGGCATTCACAAGAGGGTAAGGGCAAGAGAGAGTGTCCCCTTCTTTGCTTCTAGTTCTCAGCCTGCCATTTCGGGGGAGGAAAATCCCTGCAGATGCTTCTGAAATTCCCCAGAGGTTCCCCATTGTCCCCCCCCCATGACCACAACTCAAAGAGGCCAGCAGCAGACCCAGACATCTGCCTCCCTGGGGCTGCAGGAGCCTGGTGCCAAAAACAATAAGTCGGGTGTGGGAACCTCCTTGTCTTCTCCAGTTTCTGTTCAGCTGGGAAAGCCATCTCTATTTTATCATCATTATTATAATTATTTAGTTCTTCAAGCATCAGCAGTCTTTGCAGGGAACACCCACAAGGCAGCAAGGAAACCAACTCGTTGGGAGGGTCCCCGGTGGATTCACACCCTCAGAAAGCTTGAAACTCCTGGCCCTGGCCCCAGGAGCCTCCGCCCGGACCACCTCCAGCTGCCCTTGGTGTGCCGCCATGCACTAGAGCCTGCGGGTGCTCGACTCTGGTTCACTTACAGCTTTGTTCTCTGTTACAGTGTTGGTGACTGGCTTTCATTTTCCCCCAGTACTAAGGATCGGACCCTGGGGCACACTACCACTCAGCTACATTCCCCCATCCTTTTTATCTTTTATTCTGAAGTAGCATCTCCCTAAATTGCCCTGACTGCAATCCTCCTGCCTCAGCCTCCCATGTAGCTCTGATTAATAGATGATCGTGAGAATAATGCAGGTACCTCTGCCCCCGGCAGTATTGTCTTTAATTTTAAAACAAATTTTTTTTTAAAATTCAATATAATAAATGTGATATGAGGCCTGGTTTGATAAGCTTTGACTCAGAGTGCACAGGTAGACAGCCCCAGCAGGCAGTGGGCACGTTCCAGGACTAGTCACATGTCCTTTGGTCTTGAGTAGATCATTCAGCCACCAATAAATTTAATTATCACACTAGAAAACAAACAAACAAAAATGTGGTAGATTTAGAAATGGGCTCTCATTGGTGACGTCCAAGGCCTTTGAGGTGTGGTTTCACAAACAGCGCCTAGAATGCTCTCTACCTTGCATGAACAGGTGAGGCTGAGGCAACTGCACACCCCCTACACACACAGCTCCACCCCCAGGCCATCCTGTGTCCAGCCATGAGTAGAAATTCTGAGGACACCAAAGCCTGCCTAGGAATGTGATGGGCTCCTCACTCCGGGGAGTGGGCAGATAGCCTGAAACATGGAGCTGGGACTTCATTGAGCTGTTGAAACTACTTTATAGGGCCTGTTTTATCTTTAAAATGACCCCATTTTTGCCGGGCGCAGTGGCACACCCCTGTAATCCCAGCAGCTCAGGAGGCTGAGGCAGGAGGATGGTGAGTTCAAAGCCAGCCTCAGCAATAGGGAGGCGCTAAGCAACTCAGTGAGACTCTGTCTCTAAATAAAATACAAAATAGGGCTGGGGAGGTGGCTCAGTGGTTTAGAGCCCCTGAGTTCAATTCCCAGCACACACACACACACACACAAATACCCCACTTTGCTGCTGAATGTCTGTGTGATGACTGTCAATCCGTGTGGCAAATTTGGCCTAAGACTTGCCTTCACTATCACCTGCTAGGGAGGTTGTAGAGCAGCAGGAGACCACACCTGTCTCTAACCTCTCTCATGTGACACTGTTATCTGAATCTACCAAGAAGCACCAAACTGGCTCAGATCATTTTGAGAAAAATTAAAACGTTCGTTTGTTTCCTTTTATTCTGAAGTAGCATCTCCCTAAATTTCCCAGACTGGCCTCAATCTTGCAGTCCTTCTGCCTCAGCCTCCCATGTAGCTGGGATTACTGGTGTGTACCCCTGCACCCGGCATGGGTACTTTTTTTTTTCCCTATGTACATAGTCCTTCCCTGCACCTTCACTCCTACTGTCATAGAAAGAATCTCCTAGGTACACAGGACCAGGAGGAATATTAGGGAGGTGTCAGCATGTGTGGTCCCTGCCTCAGCTGAACACAGGGAATGCTTTTGGGGACCCAATACCCACCGGCAGAAAGGAGGGAGATTCTGTCATCCGCTCTGGGTCTACTGCTCCCTTTACATCCCCTGTGCCCTACGGATGCTCGGAATGCAGTGATATCATCAAGAGAAAGTCCAGCATCCTGGCTGGCATATAGAGGAGGGGTCCATATACAGTGCACTCAACCACTGTCACATAAAGGCTCTCTACTGGACAAGAGGACCAGGGGTACAAAGCTTGGCCCACCCAGGTAAACCAAAGGCTGTTTCAGGACAGAGGCCTAGATCTCATCATGGTGCCTACTCCCTGCCCAGTGAATGAGGGGTGACTGGAGTAGCTGTCAGGGCAATGCCCAGAGGTCAAAGGTGGGCACTGGACAGAGAGGGCCGCCACATAGCACAGAGGCTCATATCGCATAAAGAACCAGGCAGGGCTGAATTCGAATCCCAGCCGGGCCCTTTACCAGCTCTTGCGCTTTGTACCTAAAACCTTTCCCTGAGGCTCCTATCTTGAAGGCTTGGTCCCCAGAGCAGCAATGTTCAGAGGCAGGGCTTGGGGGAGTGATAGGATCATGAGGGCTCTGTCTTCATCAGTGAATCAATCTACATATTTGAACAAACCATCCGGAGGTAGTGGACACTGTAGGAGGTAGGGCCTAGTTGCCTCATTGGAGGAAGTAGGTCATGGGGGGGGGGTGTCCTGGAAGGGGAGCACCACAGTGACTGGGCTCATTGTTGCTTGGAGAGCAGAGAGGGGGCTAAAGCTGGAACATGTCTAGTCTAGCACACGACACTTTGCACCTAGTAGGAGCTTGCTGTTAATTTTTTTTCTTTTCTTTTTTGCAGTACTGGTAATTATAGTGCTTTACCAGTGAGCTACATCCCTAGCCCTTTTAATTTTGTGGTACCAAGGGGCACTCTATCACTGAGCCACATCTTCACCCATTTTTTTTGTTTTGTTTTTGAAACAGGTTCTCAACTAAGTTGCTGAAACTGGGCTTGAACTTGCAATCCTCCTGCCTCAGCCTCCCGAGTAGTTGGGCAGGTGTGCACCACCATGCCCAGCTATTAGATATATTTTGATAGTGCTCCTTCATCAGTAATAGATGTAGCTGAGACCCTAGCGAGGGGTGGCCACACAAAGAGGAGGCTCATTTGCAAGGACTGGAACTAAATAAGACTAGAAGGGAGCTAGCCAGGCAGTGTCCTTGAGAGACAGATCGCTGGGTTTCCTCTGCCAGGTGAATTCCTGGATTCATCAACTGCATCCTTCCATATTATATGTGCTTAAGAAATGGTAGCTGTTGTTCACATTTACAGGACAATGACAACTCAGTATGTTTAGGTTTCCTGAATGGCCTGGGGTAAGCCCTCTCTGCCTCAGTCTCCCTGTTTGCAAAATCTCTCTGGTTCTCTGAATGAAGAAGCAGTCCATTCCCACCCTCTGGCCCAAATGGCACCCAGCCAGCGTTTAAAGCCAGAGGGAGCAGAGGAAATTCAGGCAAGAGGCCACTAAAGGGAGGTTATGGGGCTTGGGCCCCACTGGGAGAGGAGCAGAGTGGGTGGGGCCCAAGGCCCCAATGGACCCAGCCTGGTGCTACATTTCCCAGGGCCTGCTGCTGCCTTCTCTGAGTAGCCTGGCCCCATCCTGGTCATGCACATTGGGACATGCCAGGGCCTGGCTTCCCAGGGGCCAGAGGGAGCTCCCGCAGGGGACTTCAAAAGCCCAAATGCCTTTCAGAAAGGAACTAAAACTTTCTGCTTAACCAAAGCCTCCACAGGAGAAGAACAGGCCTAGCCCTTTTCTTTTTAAGTCTCTTTATTTTCCAGCCGGCTGGCCTGGTCATTCTCTTTTTTTCCTATTATAAACGGTCCCAGCTGCAACACACAGGGAAAAAAAAAACCATCTCCCAGGCCTGGGCAGGGGCTGGCTGGCCTCCTGGGGCAGACAAAGGCAGCTCTGGCCTCCGGCACCCACTGGGAGAGGCCCTGGAGCCCCTGCCCAGAGCCAAAGCCACAGCAGGAGTGAGGGGAGGATACAGGAAGTCTCTGTTTGCACCCCAAACCTTCTCCTGCCCCTGGGAGCAGAGCTGCCATCCAGCCAAGGAAAGGATTCCTAAAGGGCTTGTGGGCAGAGAAGGAAAGATCAGGCACCCCCTGATCCAGGGCCCGTGGGGACACTGATGTCTGGGGAAGAGTTGCAGAAGGTCACAGTATCAACAAATGGCAGGGCTGATCTTTGAAGCCAACATTCTCAAGTCCAACATCAGGTACCAAGGAAATGTCGGAAGAGGGGTCCAAGGAGGAGCCCTGGCCTCCTGAGGTTGCTGTCATTCCTTTCTCAACTTCTCTGCCTCCAGTAAGTTAAGTTCATTTTTCTGTGACTCAGTTCCCTTATCTTTGAAAATGAGGACATGCTTGTACCCACCTTGTAGGGCAGCTGTGAGGAGCACAGGAGCCAATAGGTAAAGGACATAGAACAGTGATTAAAAAAAAAAAATCACCTCTTACTCCCTGTAAATGTAAAGTTTGTGTTCTTCACCTAAGGAATGTTCACTGACCTCTCCTAGGACAGGCCCTGGGCCAGGTGCTGGGGGATGCAGCTGGGCAAAGCAAAAAGGTCTCCTGCCTAGTGGAACTTCCAGTGGGGGAGGGGGCAAGCCAAGGGACACAGTGGATTGATTCACTAGATACACTGCCTCGTGGCACATTCTAGATCTCTCTTCTCAGGGAGGGAGTAGGGTGGGGGGGGTGGGGGGGCGGTCAGAAACTCTCTGGACTCAGGGGCCAAACTGATCAGATGGGAGAAGGCAAGGGCGCTCCTTCCCTTGCAAAAGGAGGCGGGAAAATGTTGAAAACCAGTTTTTGCAGTTTAATTGTTTTTAAGTGAAAGTGGGCCCCAGGCCGACAGCTGGCCACCTCCCCATCCTGGTGGGCTGGTTCCTCTGGTTCAGCCTCAGAGCGCTCAGCGCTTGGGTCCTCGTCGCTGAGCCTCAGATGCAGGGCTGGTCCTGGGGAAGTGGGAGCCTTTGTCCATCGCGTCCATCAAGGGGGTTCCATGCCCCCCCTTTCCGCTCACAGGGTTCCCCACTGCCCAAGGCGACACCAGCGACCTCCCAGAACTGCGAGCTGGAGCGGGGCCGGGGCGTGGCCTGAGGGGCGGGATAGGGGCGTGGCCTGTGAGCGTGGGGCGTGGCCTGTGAGCGTGGGGCGTGGTCAGTGCCACAGCCCGATGCACTCGCCACGCCCAGTGCGCCTCCCGGCTCAGGCTGCCCAAGGTGGCCGAGGGGACACTGACTGACTCGTGAGGCGCCAAGCCTTTCTCAAAAAGCCAACAGAACTCCCCCGCCCCGTGCTTCACGGAAACCTCGCCTGGGTCTGAAGCGGGTAAACTGATAGGCAGCATCCCCTGGGCTGGGGGAAGGACGACCTCCTCCTGCCCACACTTTCCTCCCAGTGCCCCACCTGATGCCCTACAGAGAGCGCTCCCTACACAACTATGCTGATGCCCACGGTGCTGTTATAAATTCCATTTTACATGTAATAAAACTGAGGCTCAGGAAGGCTGATTAAGTCCCTAATCCAAAGTCACATAGCCCTTAAGGGATAAAGCCAGGATTGAAATCCAGGTGAATCTCCCTCCAAAGTTGGAAAATTTCCCCTCTCCAGCTAGTTAATTCCAGCTTCTACACTTTGCCTGAAGCATAGCATTGATGTATCGATTTAGATGGATGGATATATAAACCGCTAGATAGATGTGGAGGTTAAGCTAGAGATGGAGATAAAGATGGTATCTTGGAACCACAGACAATTGTATCAGGCGTCAATGGGATGGGGGCAGATACCCTTTTCCCAAATCTCCATCAATCCCCAAAACCTTTTGTTTAAGTCAAAAAATTATTTTAAAAAAAATTTTTTTTAGATGTAGATGGACACAATACCTTTATTTATTTAATTTTTTGTGGTGCTGAGGATTGAAACCCAGTGCTTCACATGTGTTAGGCAAACGCTTTACCACTGAGCTACACCCACAGCCCCTAGTGGAAAGATTTTGAGAGGGTGTACCAAGCATGGAACTTAGGGGCACTTGACCACTGAGCCACATCCTCAGCTCTATTTTGCATTTCATTTAGAGACAGGATTTCACTGAGTTGCTTAGTGTCTCCCCAGTGCTGAGGCTGGCTTTGAACTCGTGATCCTCCTGCCCCAGCCTCCGGAGCTGCTGGGATTACAGGTATGCGCCACTGTGTCCAGCTAGTTGAAAGATTTTTAACATGTAGAAAATAATACAACAGATTTTCATGTGCTCCCAATAGAAGATAAAATTTTACATTTGTTTGGGGGACTTTCTTTGTTGTGGAACCGATGTTGTCTCAATCTTGCAGACAGAGCTTCAAGTCAAATGTCCTACCCACTTCTACCCCCTCCAACTAGACCTAAGCCCCTCCTAATTAAGAAAGTTCCTATAGGGTTACAGGCCTGCCCTGGTAGCCAGCAGGGCTGGAAAAGCCCCCAGTATTTAAGTATTTGCACCTCAGGAGAGAAGTTCTGGCTCCTGGAAAGAAATGTCATATGGTGAACAGGCAGGGAGGTGAAGAGGGTCCCATTTTACAGGAGTGAAGCTGAAGCACAAAAAGTCACTTGCTCTAGGACAGAGACTCCGTTCTTTGTTTATCTTACCCAGTCTTGTCTCCCTGTTTTGTTTTGTTTGATTTTTGTCTGGGGGGGGGTGTTGTTTTTGGTTTTGTTTTTTTGATACTGGGGATTAAACCCAGCAGTACTTAACCATTGAGCTAAATCCCCAGCCCTTTTATTTATTTATTTATTTATTTATTTAAAGACAGGTTCTCACTAAGTTGCTTAGGGCCTCACTAAATTTCTGAACCTGGCCTCGAACTTGCAATCCTCCATCCTAAGCCTCTGAGATTACAGATCTGCGCCTGGCTCTGCCTTCCTTTTATGCACTGCTTTCCTTAGAATGGTGGATGCCAGAAGGAAGGGGCACCTTAGTAGGAAGGAGACGGGGAGGTCAAAGCTCCTGGCAAGAGTGAGGGGCCAGGAGGCTCTGCTGAGCCTCCAGGAGAGAAGGCTGCAGGCCCTGCTGATCTGCGGCTCCGTCTGATCCTCAGGGGTGCTGGGGTTCTGTTGGCCCCCTTCAGGACATCTGAGAGTTGAGAAGGGGATGTTCAGAGGTGTCATCAGGAACAACAGACACTCCACATGTCAGGCAGGTTTGTGGCTCACTCTCCCACCTCCATCCCTTGCTAAGCAAGTGCTCTATCGCTGAGCTGCACCCCAGTCCAGATTTCCATCTCAAACACTCTGAACGGCCTTCTGCCCCGATAGAAAGCCCACCTAGATCAGTGCATTGTGCCTCCTGGGCTCAGGAGCCTCGGAGTGGACACACAGGGATGACAGTGACCACAAATCGGAATTTTTCTATTGTAAGTGATTTTTCAAAATCTGGCTTCAACAAAAAGAATTGTAGTTTCAGCTTCAGACTCTGGAGGATTCAGGTATTCAAGTAATATGACGAGAGACACAAGCTGTCTCTCCATCACTGGGCCTGCCACCCCTCACTCCCTAATGGTGACTTCATTCCAAGTCCGCACAATGACAGTATGGCTGCCAGCAGGTCTGGCTGTCCTGGCAGTCTCAAGGTCAGTGAGAAAGAGCTATACCTACTTCCCCAAACCTTTATGCTGACCAGCGACCAGCGTCAGTGGGCCAGCCAACATGGGGCACCTACCACTTCCTAAATGCCAGGCATTGTCTGCATTGTCCCCTTGATCTCATGTTTATTTGGGGTTTGAGGAGAGGGTTTTGTTATGTTTTTGCAATACTGGGGATTGAACTCAGGGTCACTCTACCACTGAGCTCCACACCAGCTTGTTCTCAAGTGGGGAGTAAATGTTCACTAGGATTCTTGTAAAGCCTCTTGACAGGGCCCAGAGGAGTCTCATCATGGCTAATGGTCCCAGGGATCCTTGGGCTCCAGGAAAGGAAGGGCTATCCTCCAAACCTCCTCTCCAGAGAGCGTCCCACCTAGGAAGGTCAGGGAAGTCATTTCCCAACTCCTTCCTGCTATGAGACTGCCACAGTGGAAGGGAAGGAGTGAGGACACACACCTACCGCTGGTGACCAGCTGACTCTCCTTTAGAATCTGCTCATGCAGTTGGGCTTATAGAAAGGCGCCTACCTGAGCCAGGTAAGTGCCTAACCTAAAGCAAGGCTAAAGTGGGCAGCTGCTGCTTACCTGCAGCCGTCTGATTCCTTGGTCACCCCTGAGAAGGTAGTGGTAGGGGACAGATTCCCTCTTCTGGATCTCCAAAGGAGCATCTGCTGGAATCACTCCCATGCCAAGCTCCGGCATGTGGGAGCCACAGCTCCACCACTGCCTAGGGCCAAACTCATTCATGCAACAAATACTTACTGGGCATACATTATGTTCCAGGCGCTGTTCCAGGCGTAGGGGGATACACTAAGGATCACACAGGCAAAGCTCCCTGCACTCATGGAGGTGATATTGTCCAGCAGGGCTCAGCAAACTTTTCCTCTAACAAGCAGATAGTATATGTTTGGCTTGGGGGGCCATACGGTCTCCATCGAAAGGATTTAACTGCCTTCCCAGTAGGAAAGCATCCACAAATGGGTGTGGCTGTGTGCCAATAAAACTTTATTTACTTGGGGCTGGGGATGTGGCTCAAGTGGTAGCGCGCTCGCCTGGCATGCGTGTGGCCCGGGTTCGATCCTCAGCACCACATACAAACAAAGATGTTGTGTCCGCCGGAAACTAAAAAATAAATAAATAAATATTAAAAAAATTCTCTCTCTCTCTCTCTTTAAAAAAAAAAAAAAACTTTATTTACTGATACTGACCTTTGAATTCCGTTTTATGCATCCTGAAATAAGAGTGTTCTCCCCCTGCCCAACCATTTAAAAATGTGCAGATGTATAAAACATTCTTAGCGTGAGGGAGGGCCAAATAAATACACTACACGTGATGCCAATAATAAAAAAAGGAGACATACACAACACTTAGATGTGCCAGGTATTGTTCTAGGGCTTATGTAGATTAACTCATTTAATCCTTAGAATAACTCTGGGAGAGGTGTAACCGTTATTGGCTCCACTTTACTGAGAAGGAAAGAAGAAATGCAGAAATTTACATGGAGTGATACTACCAGAAAACTGTGTAGCCAGGATGCGGGCCCAGAACCCCAGTGTGCATGCTTTTATACCTTATTCCTATCCTTCTGCTCATAAAAACCCAATGAAGTGATCAATTTGTTAGCATCTTTGTTGAGCAGACAGTCCTAGGCATCAGATCTACAGTACAGGAAGGAAACTCCAAACAACCGTATCAGACAGGTGTCCTCGCCCTCAGTGTAAAGCAGTTAACCGTAGGTGAGGTCACCCTACTCCCCTTACTCTCAATTTCTTTGCTTTGCCCCAATCACCCTCCCCTACCGCATCAGCTTCTCAGCGTTCCACGTTCTGGCTGCATTTCAACTTGAATTCCACCGCCAGAATGATGTTGGCATCCTTTTAACACTCCCAGATATTCGAGGAGGAAAGATTCAAAGTTAAACAGCACCTGTAGAGACAGAGACCGGGGAGGTTTGGGGGCCTCTGAAAGCCATTTGCTGGAGAGTAAGAGGAAGTCTGGGGGGGATGGGGACGAACCTTGGAAAATAAAAATCTCTTAACCAGGCATCTGCCCCCATCCACTCTGCCCCCCACCCCCAGCAAGCCTTGGCCTCCTGGTCTCTAAGGGAGGGGGCAAGCAGGTGAAGGTTCCCACTCTGGGAACTTGGGGGAAATGCTTCTGGCATTAAACAAAGCCTCTTTATATTTAAACTGCCAGCCCAGGATTTTCAGAAAAGTTTCCCCAAGCGCCACTGAGTGTGTGTGCACAAACAATTACACACCGGCGTAGGCACACAGTGGGATGCACAAATACGCACGTGTGCGCGCTCACGCACCGCCCAGAGGGACCCAGCCCGGCCGCGGCGCCCCCGAACCCCGTGTTCAGTGGAGTGCACACTCGCGCAGGGTCTTGCACACGCGGTGCGGGCGGGAGCGCGAGGGCGGTGTAGTTCCAGCTGGAATTCCAGAGCCACGGGGGGCCGAGGGGCAGGAAGCCGCGCCTCAGGGTGGGGAGGCCGCAGCATGGGGAGGCGGGGCGGGGAGCCCCGGAGCTGGGGGCGCAGGCCGGGGGCCGCGAGTTCCCGGCCCCCCACTGAGGAGCCACCCGGTGGGCAGAGTGGGGAGGATCGTCCTGGAGCCGGGGAGCCAAGGGGGACCACCTGGGACTGGGGCACCCCGTAGGGGGCCGGAGAGGGCTGAGCGCAGGAAGGGACCGGGCGGGGCGGGGAGAGGTCAGGGTGCAACCTGGCGGGCAGGAGGTGGGAACTGCGGCCCAGGGGGGTTCCCAGAGCGAGGAGCCGGGAGACTGCCCCAGGAGGCTCCTCTGTGGGCCGGAGGACAATGGTCAGCACGCTGGGTCGGGCGCCCCCTGCCGCCGTGCGGGGCGGTGGCTCCGCAGACCCCGGGTTCCTTTCCTCTGGGGGTCTGAGGTTACACTGGGCAGGTTCTGTTGGTCCTTCAAGGGCTCGAAAGCTGGGGCACAAGAACCCGTCACTGGCCAATATATTTTTTTTGTTTGTTTCTTTTTGCAGCACTCGGGGGATTGAACCAGAGTGCACTTTACCACTGAAATACACCCAGTCCTTTTTATTTTGAGGCAGATCGTTAAAGTGCAGAGGCTGGCCTTGATCCTCCTGCCTCAGCCTCCTGAGTCACTGGGATTACAGGCTTGTCCATTACAGGCCTGAACATGTGTGATTTTTGCTTTTATTTATTTGTTTGTTTTGGTGGGAGGGGTGGTACTGGGATTGAACCCAGAGCCTCTTGCTTGCCTGGCAAATCCTCTACCACAGAGGTACATCCACAGCCCTTTTCTTGTTTTGTTTTTTTGTTTGTTTTTGCTTTTGATACAAGGTATTAATTCCAAGAGCCCTTCACCACTGAGCCAAATCTCCAGCCCTTTTTTTAAAATAAATTTTTAAGTTATGAGGCTGGTTTTGAACTTGTGATCCTCCTGCCTCAGCCTCCAGATAGAAGCTTTGAGTCGGTCAACCCCCACCCCTCCCCACCCCCACAAATAAGTCTGCAATGAAATTTTGGCATTCACATTGAAAAGAGCATTGTTAAAGAAGTAGGTGATACTGAGGCCCAGAACAGAGAACATCAAACTGTCAAACTCACCAACTCCACAGCTGACCAGAGGCAGAAATGGAGCCCAGATTCATGTCTCCCCACCCTCATCCCTGTGGAACATTATACTGTCTCAGTCCTGAAAGCAAATGGGCTTATTTTCCAAGACCAGATTCAAGTTACCAAGTTAAAAGTAGCTGCCGATCGCTTTCCCCCTTCATTCACTGAACACTTTTTCTGTGCCAGAGCTTTACCTGAGAGTCCTTCCTGCATTGCCCACAGCCCTCCGGTCACATTGGGAAGACAAGGCTCAGTGATGTAATGGAACTTACCTCTCGGGTCCACATCACAGCCAGGATTCAGCCCTGCATCTGGTACCGCGTGTTCGTGTCCTGCTTCTAGCCATTAAATCAGAACTTTGGGGGTACTAGGGAGTCAGTGTTTTTTAAAATCCCCAGGGATTTCCAGTGAGTTGCGCTGATGAAAACCACAGCACTAAATGTCAGACAGAGACTTTCCAGTCCCAAGTTAGCAAGCCAGGGTCTCTGGGCCCAGTCTGCTCCCTGGTGTGTCTCCTTTGATCTCCAGAGGTAGGGTGTACAATTTAAATCCATTACTAGCAACTAAAAATCTATATTTTATCCCAAAATCTGAATTTCTAACTTTTTCAACAGAGAATCAGACAAAACCCATTCCTGACTCGTTTCCTTTCATTGCATGGATAAAATGACCAATAGCTAGAAGGGCAAGGTTTTGTTCAGACACCCACAGCTGAGGTTGAGGGACAGAACTGGTGCTTGGGGGAAACCAGGACTCCTAGCTTTCTGACCTGACCCCAGACGACTGCACGGAATCATTTTAAGATGGAGCTATTCAGGCAAGCAGGAGTGGTACCTTGGCATGTCAGCTTGAGGTAGGATAGAAGAGATACAAAAAAGACAGGTAAAAACGAGACAAAAGAAAGGAAGAAAGACACTTTTTCCTTTCATCTGAAAGCACCGTCGTAAAGTTCCTCATACTTTCACTCCCCAAGCCAGTTTTTCTCCCAGATCTGGCACTCCCAAATCATCACCCACAATCTTCAAGTCGCAGGAAACTCACCACTTAAAAAAACTGCCCCGTGCACTGTTAATGAACCCACTAATACATGCATTTTTAAAATAGGTTGAGAAAGGGAGATAGGAAACCTATAATATAGGGTACTTTCCCAATCTTATCTATTGATCAGATAGTGGAGAAGATGTCAATCTGAGGATCCCTGGAACTCCCAGACCTCATAAGCCATCTGTGATCACCAGACTGATGTCATCTCCACATACCTGCCCAGGCCCACACTCACCAAGTTTCCTTTAAAAGAAGAGCCCCAAAACTGCAGAAGTGCTCTCACTCTTGAGATAGCCTTATTCCCGCCCACCCCACCCCCTTTTTTTTGTACCAGGGACTAAACCCAAGGACCACTGAACCACTACATCCCCAGCCCCTATTTTTATTTTTTATTTTGAGACAGGTTCTTGCTAAGTTGCTGAGGCTGGCCTTGAACTCGTGATCCTCCTGCCTGAGCCTCCCTAGTTGCTGGGATTATGGGTGGGCACCATGGCACCTGGTTCAAATTCTCTCTTGAATGTGTGTACTCCTTGCTTTCCTAAATAAATCTATGTACCTCAATGTCTGACACAGGCTAGAATTCTTTACTGTCACATACATTAAGGACCCCTGAGTTGAGGTCCTTCTCCAGTGACAAGACAAATCCGAAGCCAACCCCTTGGCTTCTACAGTCCTGTGCTCTTTCCTGCTCCACAGTCTTGTGCGAGACCCAGGAGGCTCCAGCAGGTGTGAGCCTCCATAGATGCTTTCAACAGCCCAGTACTCACAGGTGGGCGTGTAGGCTAGCTGGGGCGCTGTCAGGGGCAGGGTGGGATCCCGCGGAGCAGGAGCTGTCTTAGGTGAGAGCCAGGCAGACCTCTAGGAATCAGATCCCCAAGTGAAGGGGATGGACGGATTCACATTCTCAGCCCCTTGGAATGAAAGAGGGGGCTGGGGTCCCTTCCTCCCCACACTGCAGAATGGCCAACAGAGGTTAGAACAGACTAGGAGAAGGTGAGCCCTGGGAGAGACCTCGGAACTGAACTGGGATGAGGTGGCAGATGGGCTTCATCTCACATGCCATCTGGCATGGGGGGCGGAGGGCTTCCCAGGTGGGTGCTGCAGGAAGCAAGGCCAGGATGGGAAGGCCGAGGGTCAGCATGGCATGGGCAGGAGGTGGGGCCCAGATAGGACAGGCCATGAGGCCACTAAGCTTTGATTCATCATAGGAGAGATGGGAAAATGCCGACAAGGGTTTAGGGGTTAAGGACCAACTGAGGCCAGAGGACTCTGCAGGCTGCAGAGTAGGATCAGAGCTGCCAGATAGACGCAGTGCTGGGGGCTGGGTGGCGGCTCAGTGGTAGAGCGCTGGCCTAGCACGTGCGAGGCACTGGGTTAGGTAGAGATATAAATAAATAAAATAAAGTTATTGTGTCCCTCTGGAACTTGACAAACAAGACACAGTGCAGGACAGGGTGACCAGATGGGTGTGGAGATCCGGAGACACCCCTACCCCCCCTCCCACACAGACACACAGAGCCCAGGCCAGATTACAGGGACCTGTGCCCAAGTGGTAAGCTGGGATCAAGTCACTGCCAGCTACCATTTCCACAAGTCAGATTGGGAGCTGGGAACCTTCTCTTGGTCTCCAACTCCTTAAAACACCAGCAAACCAGCTGGCCCACGCCTGTAATCCCAGTGACTCGGGTGGCTGAGGCAGGAGGATGTGAGTTCAAAGCCAACCTCAGCAACTTAGTGAGGCCCTGAGCAATTCAGTCAGACCCTGTCTCTAAATAAAATATTTTAAGAAGGGCTGGGGATGTGGTTTAAGCACCCCTGGGTTCCATTCCAGGTGCCAACCCCCACCCCAGCAGCTCAGATGTTCAAGGCCAACAGGGCCACGAGGCACCCACAGGAGGATCCATCCTGGGCTGTTACGGATGTAGCCTGTGATTTGAGGAGCCATACACCCCTCTCAGGTCTTAGTGGGTGGGGGGGTCTGATGGTGGTCTTCCAAGCCGACCACATTGGCTAGATTTTCTCACCTCAACCATAAACAACGTGGCCATAGGACAAGGGCTGCAGAAGATGCCGGAAGTGTGGGCTGAACGGCCACTTTGGAGGCAGAAAAGAGGTATATGAAGGACACCTTGTGAGTTTCAGGATGAAGTCTGTCCAGCAAAGGCCACAGATCTCCCAAGACGTCCCTGAGGGTCCTTCTTATCATATGTCCTCAGTTCCCGGGCCTCTGACTCAGGGAGCAGTTTGCAGATACACCTGGCCGCTGTCAGGGACAGCTGCAGGAGCATCTCTGCCCAGGAGACCAGACCACCAGGATCCAGAGGCTCTGGTCCCTGCCCAGGACCCCAGGCACCGTCCCATCTCCCTTCTGAGGCTGCCTGTTGGGGGGAGCCAGAGGATGGACCTGGGGCTGCGGGAAGGGCAGGGCCCCTCCCTACTCTCCTCGCCAGCCACGTGTCCTGGGGCAAGCCACCTCCCGGCCTTGCCCAGCGCCTGGGGTGGCAGTGAGAGCTGGACGAGCAGATGGAGGAGGAGCGCCTGAGGCCACGGACCAGCGCTCTGTCCCAAGCCAATGTCCAGAGTCCAGTGTTCACAGTTGGGCTGGACCGGGGAGGGGCTTCCAGGGTCAGGGGAGGCCGACCCTACGGGGGGAATGAGACGGACATCATTACCCGAGGTACATGTATGATGGCAGAATGGTGCGACTCTACATCATGTACAACCAGAGAGTGAAAAACTCTGCTCCCTTTGTGTACAAGGAATCGAAAAGCTTTCTGCTGTCGTGTGTAACTGATTAGAACTAATAATGAATTAATTAATTAAAAAAGAGTCACAGAGGTGGCCTTTGTGTCTGGGCAGCTAGGGGCAGGAAGGGAGGCAGCATCTTTGAGTTTGGAGTCCGATTTGTGTGGGTTCAAATCCTGACCCTGCCACATGCTTGTGTGACCTTGGGCAAGTTATTTAGCCTCTCAGATCCTTTATTTTCACATCTATAAAATGAGATGAATAACTACAGAAAATATTAAAGCCAGGTGCCTCTGTAGTAGTCCCAGCTACTTTGGAGGCTGAAAGAGGAGGATTGCTTGACCCTAAGAGTTTGGGCCCAGACCTCATTTCAAATAAATCAATAATAAAAGCCAGCATTAAGTTCTAGAAATTGCTCTAAACACTTTAAATGCTTTATATCATTCTATAATACCACACTGGTGTGTAGGTGCTATTTTAGTCCCAGGGGATACAAGAGGAAATCAAGGCCCAGAGAAGCAAAGTAATTTCACCAGATCACATAGCTAATAGGTGGCAGATGATCCCGACAAGGTCCCTAATTCCCACCTTCCAGAGTTAATGAGGATCAGCTTGTCACACGCAGGTCATAGTATGTGTTTGCTGTTGTTATTGTGGTGATGGTGGCTGTATTAGTTTGCTAGAGCTGCTGTAACGAGGATCACTGATTTTCTCTCTCTCTCTTTCTTTCCTTCTAATTGGATGACTTAAACAATCAAAAGTCTGAAATCAAGTGTTGGCAGAGTTAGTTTCTGCTGAGTCTTCCTTCCTTAGCTGTCTTCTCCCTGTGTCTTCACCTGGTCTTCTTTCTGTTTGTGTCTGTATCCTCTCCTTATGAAGATACCTGTCCTATCGAAGTATGGCCCATACTCATGACTTTGTTTTTGTTTTTCCCAGAAATAAACTTGCTTTGTAATCAATATATTTTCTGGACCTTGGAATCTAACAGGACACCCGGAACCCAAAGTTCCCTGTGAGTTTAAAACTGTGCAGGGGATCAGGAGGGACCCAAGGCCAGGTGTGGACAGAAGGAGGAAGTAGACTCTGGAGTGATGAGTTCTGCCCTGAGTGGGGGTGGGTAAGTGGAAAAGGAGGCGAAGGCTGGGCACACGCCTGTAATCCCAGCGGCTTGGGAGGCTGAGGCAGGAGGATCGGGAGTTCAAAGCCAGCCTGAAAAACTTAGTGTGGACCTAAACAACTCAGTGAGGTCTTGTCTCTAAACAAAATACAAAATAAGGCTGAGTGCCCCTGAGTTCAATCCCTAGTACCAAGAAAAAAAAAGAAAAAAGAAAAAAAGGGAGGGATTCAGCCCTGTAGTGATTCAGACCTGGGAGTGGGGGTGGCTGTCCCCTAGAATGTATGGAGAGTCACATGCTCAGCAGTCACCGGGACACAGTAGTAGAGGCAGAAGTGTCCAAGGAACATCAACTCAATAGCGTGGGGGAGTGGCTCTTGTTTCGTGTACCTGTGGCAGAGGAAGCGCAGCTAGTCCCAGGAGAATTAGCGGGTGTGTAGAGGCCCAGGGGGAAGTTGGAGGCAGCTGTCCTCCTGTACACTCCCAAATGCCCACCCTCCGAGCTGTGTTGGCCTCTTTTTAACTCAACTTTAAAGACTCTGTCACCAAATACAGTCACAAGCTGAGGTACGGGGGGGTTAGGACTCCAAAACATGAAATTCGGAACAGGCACCATTTGGTCCATAGTGGTGAGAAATGTGGCTCCCCGTTACCATGGCAGGGACAGAGAGGGAACAGGCTGGAGGACAGACAGCAGCTGCCCAGATGCCCCCGGTCCTCAGGCCTGATGGTCAACTCCCCAGAGCCAAGGAAGGCTGGACACCACATCAGGGCCACCTCCCTGAGGAAGAAGCCTGTGGGGCAGAGGCCTTCACACATCTGGGCCTGGGATGGACATTCAGGCCCAGCACTTTGGGGACGGTTTCCCCAGTCCTTGCCTGTCCCCAGGGCCACACAGGGTACCCGGGCTCCACCCTGCCAGTCATGCTTTCTCCCACCCAGGTGGACCAAGAGCATGTCTCACGGCCGGGAAGCCTCCTGAGGCTCCTGTTCTCCCTCAGGAAGTGCCGTCTCAAGCTCAGTGGTAGAGATCTGGACCAGCAGGCGTGAGGCCTTGGATCCTTCCCCAGCATCAAAAAAAGAAAAACTCTGCCCGGAAGGAAACGAAGACAATAAAAAGGTTTTTCCAACCCCCTCAGGAACCCTGGGCTCTTCAGCCTTGGTTTTTCCCCACCTCATGCGCAATCTGGGTTTGGCCAGCCTGGGAGTGGTGGCTGACACCCCACCCTCGCGCCCCACCAGCCACAGTGTGGCCCTGGAGCCTTCTGGAAGGCAAGTCCTGAAGCCAGCACAGCCAGGCCTGGGCTCATCCTGGGGTCACATGTCCTTTTTTCTCCCAAAGATATCTCCTTCCTTCCAACTAGCCGCCACCTCCCTAGGGCTGGCCGCCCCTGCTCTCTCCTCCTCGATGGTCCCCGGACTTCTCCTGTGGATCAGCCACCAAACAGCCAGCGGGACCTTCTCACACATACACCTGACCATTTTGCTCTGCTAGGAGCACCAGACCAGGGCAGGAGGAGGCTGGTGCACCTTTTTGGGCACTGGGGATGGAAACCAGGGCCTCGGGGGTGCCAGGCAAGCGCTCTGCCACCAAGCCCCAGCCCCAGCCCCAGGACTACACTTTGTTCTTTCTTCCCTCTCCACTGGGGACTTGGTCAGAGTTCCTAAGGGTCTGGAGGGCGGGTAGTTTCTTTGGCAAAGCAGGGATCAACCGTGAACGCACCAGAGTCTATCTAAAAAGAACAGATTTTTTAAAAATTAAAAGAAAAAACAACAGTAAGCGCAGCTGTATGGCCTGTGGTAAGAACAGCCCCAGGCCAGTTGTGCTCCTGGGTGACCTTACCCCAGAACGGGGGCCAGCTGATGGGCAGACCCCCGCTAAGGTGGTATTATTGCCTGAAGTCCAGACCAGGATGGTGGCCAACCTCGTGTCCTTCCAAAGGTGGAAAAGTCTGGGCATAAATGGACAGAAGGAGAAATAATCACTGAGGGTCAAGAAATGATTGGAAGGAGGGAAATTCAAGGAACACGGATACCTGGAGAGGCTCAGAGCAAGAGAGGACAGTCTCTCTTAGGCCAATCAGAGCAGATTCCTGAAAAGACAAAGCCATCTGACAAGACCACTTCTGTTTTTGGAACCTGACAAGATCAAATGGAAGCCTGCAAACCTGGTGACCTAGTTCTGGGAAACATTTCCATATGTCTGAAGGGTGGAATGGACTAATTATTCATGATTGAATGGACTTCTAGTAATACTCATGTCTTCTGAGTTGCGCATCACTTCGCAGCAAGGGATTTGTGTTTGAAGTCCACCGACTGTGATATTGTGGTTGATTGATTGATTGATTGATTGATTTGTGTAGGACTTGGAGTTGAGCCCAGGGGTGCTCTGTCACTGAGTTACATTTGTGGCTCTTCATATTTTATTTTTATGAGGCAGGGTCTCGCTAAGTTGCCAAGACTGGCCTCCAACTTGGGAACCTCCTACTTCAGTCTTCCTTAGTTGCTGGGATTATAGGCAAGCGCCACCTCTCCCAGCTGACATTGTGATTCATAAATAAAGAAAATATTTTGGAGCCATGCATGGTGGTGCACGCTTATAATCTCCGAAGGCTGAGACAGGAGGATCCTAAGTTCAAGGCCAGCTTCAGTAACTTAGCAAGATCCTGTCTCAAAATAAAAAAGTACTGGGGGTATAGCTCAGTGATAGAGCACCCCTGAATTCAGTCCCCAGTACTATAACACACACACACACACACACACACACACACACACACACATTATGGTCTTCATTCCCAGTCCCTGGCACAGAGTTCCTAAATGCTTGCAGTTTTCTAGGTGATAGTGGTGTCTTTTGCTTTAATGAGGTGACTTTCTTGGTAGTTTTCAGGATGGGGGCTGGTCACCAGCATGATCAAGCCATTATTAGAAGCTTGGATCCTTCCATGTCAGTCCTCATCCTCTAGGGAGGGGAGAGGGGCTGGAGATTAGGTTGAAAATAAAGCAGGCCTAGGGCTGGGGTGTAGCTCGGTGATGGAGCGCTTGCCCAGTGTGCAAATCCCAACTCTGCCCAATCAGCCAGTCGGTCGTACCCCCAGGATAAAACACTCCTAAACATTCTGAACTCTGGGGACTCAGGGTATTTCCAGATTGGTGAATACATCCATGAGCCAGGAGGGCCATGCTTCCCAACTCCACGGGAATGGCAGCTCCTGCCCTGAGGACCGGTTCAGAGCTCATCTGACCCTAAGTACTTTCATCGATGTCCTTTATCATATCCTTTAATGAACCAGGAGGCAAGTTCCCCTGAGTTCTGTGAGCCCTCTTGTTTAGTTATCAAACCTGAGGTGGGCACCGTGGGAACCCCAATTTATTTTAGCCAGTTGGTGTGACATACAGGTGACACTCTGTGACTTACAAGTGGCATCTGGACTGGGGTGGGGGCAGGCTTGTGGGGCTGAGCCCTTCACCTGTGAAATCTAACTTACCTCTCAATGGTGTCAGAATTGAGCTGAATGGGCAGGTCACCCAGCAGACGTCCATTGGAGAAGTGTGTGCAGGAGAGCCACCCCCACACCTGGCCACTGAAGTCCTCTGTGCTGGCCGTTGAGAGTGCAGGAAGAAAAAAACAGTTTGCTTTTTCTGTTATATAAGCACTAAGTGTGCTCTCACTTGCTGTCAGCTCCTACGGACTCCCACGAGCCCTCCTTCTCCAAGGGCTTTGATCCTCTCTGTTTTCTGAGCATCCACGGCAGAGCTGACCTTGGGCCAGCATGCCCACATTCCCAGCATCCTCTGCAGCTGGGGCCTGGGTCTGTTGGGCTCAGTTGGTGGAGGAAACCTATCTCTTGTGTTCACTCCAGGACTTCAAAGAACTAGGGAATGATTTGTTCAGCCGAGACAGGTCTGAGCTTCAAGGTCTCCCACCGCCGAGCCATGCTCGCTACTTGGGAATATTTTAGCCAGAATCTGGGACTGAGCCTAGGGCAGGGAATAGGGGTGTGATCACTCTGCCCAGGGACCCACACCCCCTGATAGGCTCAGTTTCCCCCAACTCTCCCTGGACACCACAGTAGCCGCTAGCTCTCCTTCCAGGGCTCATACTTTCTAGAAGGAATGGTCAAAGTCACTGTATTAGTTTCCTGTTGCTGCTATAACGAATTTGCACAAATGAGGGATTTAAAGCAACACAAACTTATCTTATGGTCCTGAAGGCCACAAGTCAGAAGTGGGCCCCAAGCTCCTCCCCCGCCCTCCAGTGTTGTCACGCTCCATTCTTTCTGGAGCATTCCGGCCCTTTCCAAGTCCTGAAGGCCTCGTGCATTCCTTGCCTTGTGGCCCCTTCCTCCATTTTCAAAGCCAGCATCTGCAGATCTCTTCCCTCCTCTCCTCTTCTGCCTGCCTCTGCTACTCCAAAGGACCCTTGTGATTCCACTGCCCCTGGCCCCAGTGGAAGAAACCAAGGGCATCTTTTTATCTTGAGGCCATCTTAGAGCAACCTTGATTTCATCTGCAACCTTAATTCCCCCTTGCCACCTTATATAACGTATTTACAGACTCCAGGAATTAGGACATAGATGTCTCTGGGGGGCCATTATTCTGTCTACCACAGCAAAAGACACCATGCCTCCCAGCACTGGGAAAACAGAAAAAAGAAAAGAGAGTTACAACCAACAATAAAAAATTAAAAAAAAAGAAAAGAGAGTGAAAAAAAAAAAGTCATCATGCCCCAGTTAGAAGGCACAGGTGGCAGTTAGGAGAGTTGGCCCTGGAGGCACTCACCTGGGTTCAAGTTCACCAGCAAAGTTACCTTGGGCAAGTTGCTTCATTTCTCCAAACCTCAGTCTCCTCGTTTTTAAAATGGAGGATAATGTGATACATCTATACAATGGAATACTACTCAGCAGTGAAAAGGAATAGATTATGACTATATCACAGCAGGGTGGACAAATTTTTATGAGTGAATGAAGCCAGATTTTTGTTAAAAGCACATATCACGGGATTTTGTTTATATATAATTCTAGGAAATGTAAAATATTTTATAGTGTCAGCAGATAGGTAGTTACTTGTGCTCAGAGAGTGAAATTACAGGGTGCATAAAGAAACTTTTGGGCAGGTACACACTTGTTATCCCAGACACTCAGGAGGCTGAGGCAGGAGGATAGCAAGTTTGAGGACAGCCTGGAAAATGCAGTGATTCCGTCAACAATTTTATAAGACCCTATCTCAAAACAAAAAAATAAAGGGGTTGGGAATGTAATGCAATGGTAAAGTACCCCTGAGTTCAATCCCCGGTATCCAAAAAGAAAAAGAAAGAAAATTTGAGGATGATGGGGTGATGGAGAAGTTCACTATCTTGATTGTGTACATGGTTTTGTGGATGTATATAATAAATTGTTCACTTTAAAATATGTAGTTGGGGCTGGGGATGTGGCTCAAGCGGTAGCGTGTTGCCTGGCATGCATGTGGCCCCGGGTTCGATCCTCAGCACCACATACAAAAAATAAAGATGTTGTGTCCGCCGAAAACCAAAAAATAAATATTAAAAAAACCTCTCTTTTTTAAAAAACATATGTAGTTGACTATATGTCAAAAATATGTATTGTTGGGGCTGAGGTTGAGGCTCAGCGGTAGAGCACTCGCCTAGCACGTGTGAGGCGCTGGGCTGGATCCTCAGCACTACATTAAAAAAAAAAAAAGAGAAATGAAAGTAAAGGTATTGTGTTCAACTACAACTAAAAATAATATTTTAAAATATGTATTGTTGATTGCACATTGTTTAACCCCCAGTAAAGCTGTTTGAAAGTGAATTCCACTATACCAACATCCATCAAGTCCCACAATGTAATTATGTGAATATCTTCCCGATACTTCGGTCAGGTAGGCCAGCACTGGCCACAGTGGTTCATTCATTCATTCATCAAATGTAACCTCCATTAAGCAGCCCCAGTGCTAAGACATGAAGATGGACCTGCTGGGTGCCTGGTCTAAGGGGAGAAATGGATGAAGAAACAGGTCCACATGGTGAGGAATGGGGCCCTGGAGACCCACACACAGGAAGCCACCAAGGCAAGGAGGAATCGGGGAAGGCTTCATAGAGGAGGAGGCAACATTTTTATGGGTCTTGAAGAATGTGTAGGAGTTTGCCATGAGAAAAAGAGTCATCTATGGCTGTGTAACGAATTACCCACCACTTACAACTTGTGGGAACCGTCTTATTATGTTCTTAAGAGTCTACAGGTCAGGGGCTGGGGCTGGGGCTCAGCGGTAGAGCGCTTGCCTTGCACATGTGAGGCCCTGGGTTCCATCCTCAGCGCCACATAAAAATAAATACATTAAATATTCTGTCCATCTACAACTAAAACAAAACAAAACAGAACAACAGTCAGTAGGTCAGGAATGTGGGCAGGGCAGGGTGGAGGGAGCTTGTCTCTGCTCCTAGAGTCTGAGGTCTCAGTAGAAAAACTAGAGACTGGAGCAACTTAAAAACTGGGGGCTGACATGATGTGAGATCTCCTGTGTCTGCCCAGGGTGACCCAGACACTGGGACAGCCAGCCCCTCTCCCACAGGTGTGGCATGGGTGGGCTCCTTCCCATCAGGGGGCCTCAGAGACGCAGTACTGCACTGGAGAAGAGGCTCTGCACTGCTTGTGTGCAGCCTTGGAAGTCACAGGCAGGACTCCCCTGCATTCTCTTGGCTGAGGCATCCTAACCCACCCAGATTCCAGGGGCGCTGATGGGGGACTGCTCCAGTGTGCTCAGGGAGCGTGGCTGATGATGGAAACATCAGATGTATCCCTGGAGCACTTACTTACCCATGCCAACACCATTCTGAGGTCCTTAAGCAGGAACTCATGGAGTCCCCCATCATCCTGAGGCGTGGGGAACTCTACAAAGTCAGAAAGTGGGCAAGCAGGAGAGCTGAGACTTGAACCCAGGCACCTGGCTGCACTGTCCAGGCACCAGCCATTACACCACACTGCCTCCTCTCAGCAGAGACCAGCGTGGCTGGACCATGTGGCGCCAATGGGGAGGGCTGGAGCTGCGTCTGTAGGGGGGCAGGGGTCCAGAACCTGAAGACCCCTGCCAGACACATGGAAGAGCCTGGAGTTCGGGCCAAGAACAGTAGGGAGCCAGGGAGGGGACTTGTGCAGGAAAACAGCGTGACCAGACCTGTGTCTCCGGATGAGCCCTGCAGGGATGGGCAGAGCGGGAACTGAAGGAGCCAGAGCCAGAGATGGCAGCAAATCAACAGTTGCTGCAAGGGCTCAGGGAGGACCTTGATGTGGGGAAGACAGGACGGGCTCCATGAGGGGGTCAGTAAGCGCTGTCCTTCAGATGGTCTGCAATCCTTGAATATCTTGCGTTTGAATGACATTCTTTCTTTCTTTCTTTTGATGCTGGAAATTGAAATCAGGGGTGCTCAACCACTGAGCTACATCCCCAGCACCCCGCTTAAAGACGTTTCTTATTTTAAGACAGGCTCTCTCTAAATTGCTGAGGATCTCACCAGGATGCCGAGGCTGGCCTCCTGAGTTGCTGGGATGATAGGCAAGTGCCACTGTGCCTGGCTGGAAGAACATTCTTACAATATATATACAATTAAAAAATCAAAAATAAATAAAAATTTAAAATAGTACAATGCATTTAACATTGTAAAACGTATGTAAAGTATAATAAATAAAATGTTTATATATTATGTAACAATATATAAATATGTAATGTAAATATATAAATAACATAAATATAGAACATAATATCAATGCATAAATAATGTATAAATACATAATATAAATAATATATATGTATATATGTATTTGTGTGTGTTTGTATTATAAAAGTCATACATATATCTATATGATTTTTTGGTGCTGGGGATGGAACCCAGGGCCTTGCTCATGCTAAACGTGTGCTCCTCCACTGAGCTACACCCTCAGCCCCTAATTTATATTAATTATAAATTATAAAAAGTTAAATTATAATTTATATTATTATGCTTTTATAATAATATGTATTGTAGTATATAAAATATGGGATATAAAAATTCTTACAACATATTTTAAGCCCAGCTTAAAATAGAAAGCTCAAACTGTACTCCAATTTATATCTTTATTATCTATTTCTTTACTTTGGTGGTCCCGGGAAGAGCTTTAAGCGCGTTGAGTGAGTGCTCTCCCTCTCACTGATCGACATCCCTCTCGTAATCTCAATTTATTTTATTTTACTTATTTATTTTGGTCCTGGGAATTGAACCCAGGGATGCTTTACCACTAAGCTACACTCCCAGCCCTTTTCATTTTTTAAATTTTGAGACAGGGTCAAACTAAGTTGGTGAGGCTGGCCTTGAACTTGCTGTTATTTGGTGTGTTGCTGGGATTACAGGTTTGCAACACCACGTCCAGCACCTTGATTCTATGTATTTTTATTTATTTTTGTTTTTGTGGTGCTGGGGATGGAACCCAGGGCCTGCTGCACTGAGATACATTCACAGTCTTCCGTTTGTTTAAAATTCACTGACCTCCTGTGCGGTTTACTCTCCTCCGGCCCCTACCTACTCTCTTGGCCTCTCTGTCCTCTGGCTTTCCTTATACTGCAGATCCCCTCAACCGGGCTCCTCTCTCTTGGGTGTTCTGAGTCCCTCTAGGTAAGGCCACAACTCCTGGTGGCCCCTCTGCCACAGATCCAGCACTCACTGCATTCTGGCAACACCCCTGCTCACCCCCCAAATGATACAACTACACACACACACACACACACACACGCACGCACGCACGCACGCGCGCGCGTCTAGATGGAAACACCTCAAATTGTAAATAGGACTTATTTATTTATTTTTAAATATTTATTTTTAGTTGGACACAATATCTTTATTTCATTTATTTATTTTATGGGGGGCTGAGGATCGAACTCAGGACCTCGCATGTGCTAGGGGAGCGCTCTCCCCTGAGCCACAACCGCAGCCCAGTATTTGGCATTTATTCAGGTCGTAGGATCAGAGGCATTTTTCTATACTTTCTACTTTTCTGAATTTTTTGCGATGAACTCGTATACCTTCCATAACTTAACAAAACAGCATGCTGGGGCTGGGGGTGTGACTCGGTGGTAGAGCGCTTGCCTAGCCTGTGCAAGGCCCTGGGTTCCATCCTCAGCACCACCCAAAACAAACAACCACAGAGAGTCGTCATGCCTCTCCCTCCCCCTCCTCTCTCTCTCCTATCACTGGCTCTGGAGGAAGCCAGGGGCCCTGTCATGGTGACACTCAAGCAGCCCCAAGGAGAAGTCAGCATAATGAGGAACCGAGGCCTCCTGCCAACAGCCAAAGGAGTGAGCCACCTCCCAGCAAATCCTCCAGCCCCAGCCCAACCTTCAGACAACAGCGGTCCTGCAGCCCCATGAGGGACTGATCCGGAGCACCCAGCTGAGCCACCCTGGTTTCTGACCCGCAGCCTATGTGGAAGAGGATTCAGCGTATTGTGTTAACGCCACTTTTAAGCTAGGGTCATTTGTCACAGAGAAACATCACTAATAGAGCGTTAGGAATGGAACCCTGGATTCCAGTTGGGATGTTAGGTTAGATGAGATTCAAGACCGGGAACTGTCCCGGGGAGAGGGTAGTCTCCCTTTGGGGGACGTTGAGCTCGGGGGTCTTGGGTGAAGGTGGCCCATGGACCATGGGTATAAAGGCTTGAAGGTTAAAAGGGAAAGATCAGGAGAGGGAGGGGTGGGAAAAGACACTTAGGGAGGAGTTCATGGAGCCGAGAGAACAGGGCCCAGGAAGACCACAGTGGAGGGGGCCGAGGAGAGGCCATCAGAGAGGCAGAAAGAGACTAGAGATCAGAGTAGTGTCTGGGAGAGGGAGAGCTTTGGAAAGCCATGGACTGAGAGGGGACTGTGAAGTCCCCAGGGGCACCATGGTGGCCTTGCTGAGAGAGTAGCTCCAAGTTTTCAGACTTCTAAGTTCTGGCTGAGGGCTTTCCTCAGTGAAGTCACTCCTCAGTATCCTGGACACCCTCCCTGTCCCCACACGGATACCAAAATCCCTGGGTGCTCAAGTCCCTTAACAAAATGGCGCAGTATTTGTGTGTCACCTGTGCCTACTTCCTGTACTTTCAACCAGCTCTAGAGGACTTACAACGCCTAATACAATACACATGCTATGGAGATCACTGTCATACTGCAATTTTATTTAAATCATGTTTTATTGTTGCATTCCTATTTTTAAAAACCTTTTCTCTCCACAGTCCAATCGGTGGATAAGGAACCGGAAGGTTGGGCCGACTGTCCGTCCTCCCACAAAGGACAACCCACCCTCACCCTGGACCAAGAATGTTCAGGCAGATTCTCCAACCCTGGGAAACGGATCACCTAGAGCTGGTGGGGAGAGGGGCTCCTCACATGGGTGGCCCCTGTTCTTTGTGCTTACTCTGTTGGGAGTGGGTTTGTTTGATTTTTTTTTTTTCATTCTTTTTCCCTTGTACCTTTCAAGAGCTTTCTCAATTTCCTCATCCTCTTTCCATGCTCCTGTCGGGGGAATGAAGTGTAGAGAAACCCACCTCTAAGCACACACTCCACAGAAACGCACTTACGGATCCACACTTTCAGGCTGTTGGTAGGTGGGTGTGTGGGGTTCCTCTTAAGATCCAGCCTCTTCTTGAGTAATTTCACTGGTGGCAACTTCAAGGGGAGGGAAGGCCCCTTCAAAACTCCACACAGCATCCACGTGGGACCAACTTGCCTTCCCTGAGTTCTCAAAGCCCAATTTAATCCAAGCTTATTAACACATAACATTTTAATTTGCCTTTTCAATACGTTCTGCACTGTATAAGCGTAACAAATTTAATAATATCAGAAGTAAGGATTTCATATGTTAATTACAATGCTCTACTTCTTCAAGAAGCTCCATCCAGTTGGGGGTAACCCCTGTGGAAAAGAGATTGCTGTAAAGAGAGACAGTTTCTGGTCCTTCCCCCCCCCCTGCATTCCCCATATCGCTGTATTGAAAGAAATCCAAAAGGAAAAAAATAAATAAATTTCTTAGGTACAAAAAAATGATCTGAAATCTCATGTTCTCCAGTGTCTCCATGTGGGTTGCTCCAGAAGCAGAGAATGAGCTAAGGGTCCCAGTGTATGTTGTTTACTTGGAGCCAGGATGTCCCCGAGGGGAGAGGGAAATTAAGGGGAAGAGGAGCCATCAGTAAAAGATGTATTATGGATCCTGCTGCCTATCCTGCTGGGAACTCTGGGACCCAGGACAGGACATGTCCCACTTCAAAGTTATCACCAGAGAGGGGAGGGTCTGTCAATCATTGGTTAAGAGCTATTTCCAGGGGCCATTAATTCCCTGGCAGTCCACTGCATGGTGGCAACATCGGCCCCAGTTCCCAGATAAAGCCACAGACAAAGACAGGCAGGCGCGGGCAGCAGAAGTCGGGCTGGTGCATGCGGAAGGGGTCAGAGTGGAGGAAAGGGGGTGGGACAGACATCCCCTGGGATGATACAGCCAGGGGCACAACCTCCAGCCCCAGCATGAGCTTGTTAGCTCCTGGATTGTACCAACGTTCAATGCAGCTCTGAATTTTCCTGGGCCAGGAGAGATTCTCAATCTTCAGAGCTAAACCAGCCAGCAAATAATTTTGAGCATTTATAAGGCACTAGGTACTAGTTAGGCCTGGAGACTCAGTTATGAGTCTTGACTTTTGTCCTGTACATGCATTCAGTGTGCAGACTATCGCCTAGAGGTGGCACGTGAACATCTAGTGGCAGACAGGGTCACTCTAGGGGGTTGCAAGAACACTTTTAATTTTTACTTTGTTAGTTATATATTTATTTTAATGAGTATCCAAAACGTAGTTTACCATTCAACTCTAGTTTGGTTTTTCCTTTTCTGCAGCGCTAAAGATCAAACCCAGAGCTGGGCATGGTGGCCCACGCTTATAATCCTAGTGACTCAGGGGGTTGAGGCAAGAAGATTGCAAGTTCGAGGCCAGCCTCAGCAATTTAGTGAGGTCCTGAGCACCTTAGTGAGACCCCATTTCAAGATAAAATATTAAAAAGGCTGGAGATGTAGCTAAGTGGTAAAGCACCTTGGGCTCAATTGCCAGTTCAAAAAAACAAAAAGTTCCAATCCAGGACCTCATGTCTGTTAGGCAAGTGATCTGCCACTGAGCTACATCCTCAGTCCTTGGTTTTCATAGATACTATTGCTTAGGACCTGGCTGAGTTTAAAAAGTGAGCCAATCCAAAAGGTTACTAATGGATGAATGGATAAAAAAAAAATGTAGTTAACACCAAACCCGGGTAAATATTAGGCATAAAAAAAATAAAATTCTGACACACGCTCTAACATAGATGTACCTTGAAAATGTTATGCTAGGTGAAATAAGCCAGACTCAGAAAACAAAATCATGGCAGGATTCCACTTGCCTTAGGTACCTCGAGTGGGAATATTCAGGGAGACGGAATAGAATAGATATCACTGGAGGCTGTGGGGAGAAGGGAAGGGGGAGTTATTATTTAATGAGGACAGAGTTTCTGTTTGGGATGATGGAAAGTTCCAGAGATGTGTAGAGGGATGGTTGCATAACTTATTGCCACTGGAACCTGGAGGGAATGATGGTTAGGGGCTGAGGAGGCAGCTCAGTGGTAGAATGCTCGTCCAGCCTCCACGAGGCCCTGGGCTCAACCCCTAGAAACACACACACACACATATGCACATACACATGTACACACACACAGACATGCACACCCCGACACACACATATGCACATGCACACACACACACACACATGCACACATACAGACATGTGCACACACACACTCATATGCACACACACATGCACACACGCATGGTTAATGTGGTAAACTTTATGTCATGTCTATCTTACTCCCGTAAAAAAAAGTGTGAGCAAATGAAAACATTGATCTAAATAAAAATACCAAGTAATGTACACCTGGCAGCGCCCTGCAGCAAAGGATGTTTGAGGAACTGTCAGGTGAACTTAGAGAAATGACAGGTGGCTGGACGAAGGGTCAGGTAGACTCAGGAAGCAGATCCAAGATCTTGCCAAGGTGAAGAGGGAGGAAAGACACGGCAGGGACATCCTCTCCCGCCCTGGGGACAGCGGTGCTCTGCTCTGCTGGGGAGGACGGGGCAGAGCAGGTGCCAGTCGTCCCACAGGAGGGGTAACGCAGCTGGCTGCAGGCTGCTCCGGGAGCACAGCTCTTCCCCACTTCTGGTCCAACTCGTGAACAACGTCAAGGGGCCAGAGAAAACCCCTCAGAAGTCAAGGGTTGGCAGCCTGAGGCCACGAGATGGGCCCGCCCACCATGGGGGGGGGGGGCTATGACAGGTGCCAACGTGTCCGTGACAATAGTGCAGCTCCAGGCCAGGTGTGGTGGTGCACACTTGAAATCCAAGCAGTGCAGGAGGCTGAGGCAGGAGGATGGTGAGTTCAAAGCCAGCCTCAGTGACTTAGTGAGACCTTGTCTCAAAATAAAAATCTGAAAAGGGCTGAGGATGTGGCTCCATGGTTAAGCACCCCTGGGCTGAAACCCAGGTACAAAAAAATAAAAAAGTGGGGTTCCGTCCTGATGGGTTTTATATTGTGACAAGTTCTTCCTGACGTATGGTGGGGGGAGAGAGGAAACCATCGTTCCAACACAGGCTGCTCTGCCCACCATGCTCTCCAGGAGTGAGCCCTGCCCCTCCTACCTTCTTTGGCCACGGGCCACCTGAGACCACATCCCTGCACTGGGGACCCTGGTAGTGTTTCAAGATGTGTATTCTTCCTTCCACTTGATCCCTCAATGCAAAACAAAAACGTCACCCAGTCCTAACTTAAAGACACTGGCCATGTTGGTTTGTTGGGAGAGACCCAAGGCAGGTAGGGAAGGGCTCTCCAACGTGGCACCTACCTGAGACCAGGCCTCCTTGGGTGTGTCGGTGCCCCCATACCCTCGCTTGCCCTTCTGTGACCCTGTCTCATTTGTCATCACTGACTGGATGGTCCCCCATGAATCTCAGCTCCACAGGGACAAGGACAAGGCCAAGTCAGTCACACTCACTGCTGTGTCACCACCACTAACCTGGGTCTGGGGCCATGAGGCACTCAGTAACTACCCATCAAAGAAACTCGCAGCACATGCTGGTGCCTGACCCCGAGCCACAGGCTTGATGACTGCTCTCTTAACAAATCACAATCACCCTACGACATAGAGCTTCTGACTTATTTTTAAATTTTATATTGTTTTGGGGGGTACCAGGGATTGAACTCAGGGGCACTTGACCCCTGAGCCACATCTGCAGCCCTATTTTGTATTTTATTTAAAGACAAGTTCTCACCGAGTTGCTTAGCACCTTGGGGTTTTTTTTTTGTTTGTTTTTTTTTTTTTTTTTTTATTCTCTAGTTTTAGGTGGACATAATGTCTTTATTTTTTTATGGTGATGAGGATGGAACCCTGTTCCTCACACGTGCTAGGCGAGCACTCTGCCATTTGAGCCACAACCCCGACCCTCAGTGCCTCCCTTTTGCAGAGGCCGGTTTTGAACTCACGATCCTCCTGCCTCAGCTCCCGAGCCGCTGAGATTACAGGCAGGCACCACCTTGCCTGGCTTTACCTTATGTTTGAGGCGAGGTCTTGCTTATGTTGACCAGGTTGGCTTCCAACTCCTGGGCTCCAGTGATTCTCCTTGTCTCAGCCTCCTGCGCAGCGGGGACAGCGGGGACTACACGGACACGCCACCGTGACTGGCTTCTTATTTTTTAAACAAGGCTGTTCTGGAGCTGGGCTGTAGCTCAGTGGTAGAGCGCTGGCCTAGCATGTGTGAGGCGCTGGGTTGCATCCTCAGCACCACATAAAAATAAATAAAATAAAGGTTAAAAAAGTAGAACAACATGATTTAAAAAACAGACAAACAAGCAAGATTGTTCTGATGATCCTAATTTTACAGATGAAGCCGTGGAGGCTGGGGCTGGGTAACTTGCTGTAGCAGACAGCTGTGGGTGCTCCATCCACAACCCCCTGCCATCCGGCTCAAGGCCCTGAGGACTGATTTCCATCTGCCAACCCCCGTCTCTTTCCCTGGGGTCTTTTCCTAGCCACCAAGGCTGACTCTGCTCACACTCATGGTGGGCCTGAGTGCTGCAGAATCAGTACCCCCGTGAGCAGGCCTCCATCAGTGGTGACAAGAGAGGCATATAAATACCCCAACCCCTCCCTCCTGATTCCCAGTGTATGAGTCAGTTTTGTGTTGCTGTGACAAAAGTACTAAGGAAAAAAAAAAGAAAAAAAAACTTAGAGGAGACATTTAATTTATTTTTATTTATTTATATTTGTGGTACTGGGGACTGAACCCAGGGCCTCACCTCTGCTAGGCAAACAACTCTATCACTGGGCTACATCCCAGCCCTCCAAGTCACTGTGATTACAGGTGTGCACCACCCTGGCTGGCTGATTTTGTCCCTCTTGTCCAGTACTGTCCCCCAGAGCTGGGCACAGAGGTGGTGCTCGGTAAATCTGTCAGCACAGACGGACACTGGATGGATAGAGAGATGGATGATGAAATTCCATCTCGTGCAACTGCCAAGAGCCGGTGGATGAAGCAGAAGACAAGAACCAGACACCAGCGTCTGCAGGAGAGCCGGCCTCCCTCCTTCTGCTTGGAAATCCTAACGATAACTAAGCAGGAGACACCTGCGAACGCCTCCTTGCAGATCTTTGTGCCAGATTCAACCACTCCACCAGTTCATTTTCCACCCAGCCTCCTGCGGTCCCAGGAGATCTCCCCCAGGCCCCCGGGGAATGCTGTTCCCACTTCTGGATGGGGGGGCCTGGCAACCAGGCCCTGGACGCACCAGATCCTTTGTACCTTCTCAAGGTTTCTCCTGGTCCCCTGAGTCTTTGGTGGCCTCTGCTCAGCAACCTAGGCCTCAGCTGGGGAGGGAACAGGTCCCCGAGGGAAGGGACTGGAAAGTGAGACTCTGGGGGTCAGGGGCCCTCCTGGGAGAGGTCCCCGGGGGAGTTGCCCAGCTCCAATCACCCACAGCCCCCTCTCCAGGGTGCTGCACCCATGGGAGGCCCCGCCTGGAGACACAGCAGGCCATGTCCTCAGAGGATGCCTTAGGCCACTGGAAAGTTGTCTGGGAAAGTTTGCCAATGTTCTTTCTTTCCCCCAGGTGCATTCTGGGCCTCTGGGCTCCTGCTGCCCCGAGGAGGACAAGGACACGAGTCCCAGGAAACCTAGTCCCCGGCTGGCCTCACTCTTTCCGAGGTGGGTCTCAAGGGCCAAGAGCTCATGGAGAATCCACGTCTGGGCTCAGGAGACCTTGCTGGGTCCGGGCCCTGCTTTCTAGCTTGACCACACCCAAGCGCCCAGAACGGCACTGTGTCACCTAAAGTCAGGAAGTGCTGTTTTTAGGTCCGACTGCTGTATTCTGAATGTGTGGCTTTCAAAGGTCAGACCACATCTGTAGCTTCCTACATGTGTCGACCCAGCCTTCAGAAGTAGGGAGTGTAGGAGCCTGGAAGATGCTGTCTCTCTACTTTCTCCTCTTTCTGCTCGAGCAGGGCTGAGCAGGATGTGAGGGCAGAGAGCCCGAGCTCTGGAGTGTACTCCCTCTCTATTCCTTCTGCTGCATGACCTCTGGAAGGGGTTAGAGCTCTCTGAGCCTGTAGGTCCCCATCTCTAACATAAATAGAACCCACCTACCCACCTCCACTGACGGACGGCACAGGAAGATCAGCAAGGGCCACGTGCAGTGGCAGCTGCTACGGGTCGAGTGTTCCTTACTCAAAATACTTGGGATGGGATTTTGGAGTATTTTAGGACCTATACATAATGAGATGTCTTGGGGAAGGGACCCAAGTTTACCTGTGAAATTCATTTACGTTTCAAATACACCTTATACACAAAGCCTGGAGGGAATCTCATTCAATTTCTTTCATAATTTACTGCATAAAATAAAGTTTCATGGTGTAGAATTTTCCACTTGAGAGGTCATGTTGGAGCCAGAGGAGTTTGGGATTTTGGAGCATTTTGGAGTTTTGTATCGGAGACGCTCAACCTGCACCACCATGGCCCTGTGTGCTGAGACTTGCCCTCCCCTGCCGCCTGGGGACTTGCAGAGCTGAACGTACCCGTTCTCCCCAGGCCCACTGGGAGGTGTGGAGCCCGGGGCAAGGGTGAGCACCCACCTTCTTTCCTCCCGCCACATCCTGGGCACTTTCTCATTCAACACCAATGCAAGCAGCACAGGGTGTCATACCCACCAGCCAGCAGCTCACAGCCACTGGGGTCACCAGCAAGTCACCAGGTCACTGAGAGAAATGTTAGGAAGGGAGGATGGGGTGGAGTGGTTGAGAAAGTTCCATCAAGGCTCCCGGCAGGCGGGGTCCAGGAGGAGCAGCTGCGGGCACCGAATTCAAGGGATTGAGGAGAAGCTCCCTAGATAGGGAGACCCCCCGGGCCGCACAAGACCCAGCATCTCCTGTCCCAAGGCCCACTTCAAGTCATTTCTTTATTTCACATATGTTGTTTCATTTAATTTTTTGAACTGGTATGATTTGCCAGGGACCCATTTTTCGTGAATGACCAAATGAATTTTACACAGGTGTCTGCCCACGCGATTACTCCAGATTTAGGACATCCCTGGGGCGACCCTTGGTCCGACTTCTAGCATGATAGAAGTATGTGAATTCAATATACATACACACGTCATACACCCGTGTATTCGCATGTTGTGTATATTATCGTTTGCATCTAAGAATGTCCCCGGAAAAAGCTCCTGTTTTGAAAGTTTGGTCCCCAGTGCAGCGAAGTTGAGGGGTGGGGCCTTTTAGGCAGCGATTAGGGCTGTAATCTCATCAGTGGATTAATCCACTTGATAGGTGACTAATTTGAGTGGACTACTGGGTGGTAACTGCAGACGGTGAGTGTGACTGGAGTGTGGCTGTGGGGACATGGTCTTGAACTGCATCTCTCCCTGGTTCCTCTTTCTCTGTCTGCTCCCTGGCTGCCAGGAGCTGTGCAGTCTTTGTGCCAGGCCCTCCGCCATCATGGTCCGCCTCACCTTGGGCTGGAGCCATGGGGTCGGCTGACCATGGACCAAGATCTCTGAAACTGTGAGCCCCCAAGAGATCTCTCCTCCTCTAAGTTGTTCTTGTCGGATGTTTTGGCCACAATGATTCAAAGCTGACTAATACAATGTGCATTTATAGCAAAACACTGTGTAAGTGGTTTAGGATACAAATGTTCCCATAGGAATATCCCAAACTAAACCTTCCCACTGTCAAAAGCCACATCCTAAACCTTCCCACTGTCAAAACACATCTGAGGTCCCTAAACAGGGACCTCAGAAACACTCTCAGCACCCACTCTGGTCAGATGGGCAAGCCTGGGCCTCTGAGAGGGAGTGGGGCTTGGCTAAGGTCATGGGGTGGGTTACTGCCAGGGCCAGGGCCAGACCCCAGATCTGAGTGAGAATACTGCATAGTGTTAATAGCCCAAGCTACAGGGTCAGGTCTCAGGGCTACACTTTATTATCCCCATAGTGTTGAAAGAGGATTTGTACAAGGATTAAATGAGATAATTCAGAATGCTCAAGATTAGCACAGATAAGCACATTCATCACTGGACAGATGTTTATTGAGGATTTACTATGTTCCAGGCCCTGGGACGAGTGTGGGAGGTGGACAAGGGTGTATAATGTTTCAGGAAGCTGGTCCTTTGGCAGGGAAGATCCTATACACAAGAATAGTGTATAGGTCAATGGTGAAATATGAGCAGATGTCAGAAAAGGAAGTAATTTAGGGTTTCTTAAAACTAGGGGACACAGGAAATGGTCTCTGATGGGGTCACACCTGCATTGAATCAGGAATGATGGGCCCCTGCTGCCCAGGCAAAGATGGAAGGAAGCAGTCTTCTAGGTGGAGGGGCAGCCAGTGCAAAGGCCCTGAAGCAGGCTCTGAGGGAGGAGAGTTCTAGAAAAACAAAGGCACAGAGAAGGAGAGAGTTAGACATGGAGTTGGCTAGGGACACGAGCTGCAGAATTGTACTCTGGTTGCAAGGGAAGCCTGTGGAAGGGGTTAACCAGGGATAGAGCGAGACCTGGTTGACGTCATGAAGAACTGCCTGACTGCTCTGTGGAGAAGGACTGAGGGGGGATGACAGGAGGGCAGGAAGGCAGGAAGGAAGCCGCTGAGGTGTCCAGGTGGGAGGCAGCAGAGGCCTGGGGCCAGGAAGCGGCTGGCGGGCGGCAGTGGGCAGGTGTGGACGTCGGGACTCAGTCCACAGCAGCAGGCTGCGTGTTCCCACCCAGTGTCCTTCCTGCTGTGCACTGATAACCATGGGCCTGGGGCAGCTCAGTGCTTGGTCAATGCGATTGGCACTCCTTCTGGACCTACTGTGTGCAGGGCTCAGCACTCGGCTGGACTGGACAGGGCTGGTGGTGACAGAAAGCAGCGGAAGCTCCCCTGGTTTCAGCCAGCTGGCAGAGAGCCCCACGTCCAGGGCGGCTCCGGCCGAGCCTCGCCACCGCCTGCATGGCCTTCAGCAGGCCCAGCGTCCTGTTAGCCCATAGGGACCCCCCCAGGCCCCGCCTCTGGAAGTCCCTCCATGTTCTGCCTCCAGGCCCTTCTGCCTTTGACCCAGCAAGGGCTTCCACACTGCTGCTTGCTCGGCCACCAGGCCTCGGCTGACTGTCCTGGCAGTGCCCTGGGGTCTCCCTCCTCTCCGGCAGTGCAGATCAACATTTGGCCTAAACCAGTAGAAGGAGTGGAGCAGTGCTTGTGAACTTCCCGAGTGCACAGAGCAGTAGGGGTGGCAGGTGCACCCGGCCCTCCCTACTCACAGTCCCTGCATCTGTGACAATGGCAGGGCCCCACGGGTTGCCTGTAGGTTATAGCTAGACTGCTCCCTTGACCTCTAGGAGCTTCAGCCCACTGCCTCCATTTTACAGATGAGACAGTAGAGGCCCCTGGGCTAAATCACTGGTCACAGGAGACCTGGGCTTACACTGCCCCCATGTGGACACACAGCTTTCCTCTGGCCTTCCTGGGGAGGAGAGTCTCCCTCCAGAAGAGGTCCCCGACTGTCCTTCCCCCTCCCTTCCCACAGACCTCACCCAGCTCACTGACAGCCCATGAGCTCCTTCACACAGCCGCGAAGCCACCCGCGTTCATCTGTGACCCCAGCTTCAGGACACACCTAGAACTCACTTCTCCACACTTCCATCTCCTGGCTCAGGTGTATCATCTCCGTCCCCATCTTCTGACCTTGACCCGTAACTGTCTACAGCAATGCTGTCCGATGGAAATATAAAGTGAGCCACATGAAGGATTTAAATAGTGTGTGTGTGTGTGTGTGTGTGTGTGTGTTGCTGGGGATCAAACCCACGGCCTTGAGGATCCTAAGCCAACACTACCATTCAGCTACCACCCAACCCCTTAAAGTTTATTTAAAAAAAATTTTTAGCTGTAGATGGACACAATACCCTTATTTTGTTTATTTACTTTTTTATGTGGTGCTGAGGAGCAAACCCAGTGCCTTATGTGTCCTCGACAAGCACTCTATCACTGAGCCACAACCCAGCCCCTTAAAATTTATTTTGAATTGACAGGTAAAAATTGTGCATAGCTTATTATGAGGTTGTAGCTCAGTGTTAGGTGCTTATCTAACCTAGCAGGGCCCTCCCTGGGTTCTGTGCCCAGCACTGCTACACAAGCATATAGACAGCCGGTGAGATCCACTTGATCTCTCTCTCTCTCTCTCTCTCTCTCTCTCTCTCTCTATATATATATATATATATATATATATATAAAATATTATATTATATTAATTTGATGTTTAGTATAGAATACAAACATGTTATATATTACCATACAAAATAGTAACATATGTATTATTATATAATACATAATATTATATATTAATATAGACCATATTATATTAATGCAGTATTATAATAATACAATATTATAATATACATTGTCTATTAATGATGATATTATATATTCATATTATATAATATTATATTAGATCAATATATAACATGAATATATGATATCTTAATATAATATATTAAAATTATATATAATATCATATAATGTATATGATATTATATATTATACTAGAGATATCTATCCCTGAGCTATGTTTCCAATCCTTTATTTTTTATTTTATTACTATTATTTCTAAATTTTGAGAAAGGTTCTTATTAAGTTGCCCAGGTCTACCCAGAATTCACGACCCTCCTGCCTCAGCAGGTGCAGGATTACAGGTGTGTGCCCATGCTCCTGGCCTGTATGATGTTTTGATTCATATGGACATTGCATAATATCAATTTTGGATGATTTTCATATCCATCATCTCAAACATTTGTTTTTTATTTGTGGTGAGAACATTCAAAGTCCTCTCTTCTAGCTACACATTGAAATATACAGTGTACTGGTAATAACCGTAGCCACCTATCGCACAAAAGAACACTAGCACCATCCCTCCCATTGACCACCTCTGCACACCCTGTCCTGTGGGAGGCCATCCTCACACGTGATTTGAGTTACCTCCCTGGCTGGGCGAGAGGTGCTTAGACAACTGTGTCAGAGCCTTCCCCACCCTGTCCCAGGTCCGAGGGCTTGTCCGTGTAGAGGCGTGTCTGGCCACTGACCCAAAGACCAATCGCTGGCCTTCACCTTGGGATGCTGCTCCCCTCGACCTTCATTGGATGGAATTTTCCCTTGAATTTTTTGTTCCCCAATAAAAGCTCACTCCCTGGCCTGCTCTCCCTCTCTCGCTGGCCTCTTCTGTAAACCTCGCCACCGCATTAGGTGGCTGGAGGCGGGAGCTAGGAGAAGCCGTCTCGGAGCTGGGCAGTAAAGGTAACGAGAATATGTCTCTTTAATTTTAAAACTCACTAGTTAATTTTTATGCTTTGAACCTTCTTTTATGAAGCTCGCGCTGGTCACGTGGCAGACTGTTCCCTCTGCCTCTCCCACCTTTTGTAACCACGATCCTATTTCCCTCCTCCTCCTCCTTCCTGTCCTCCCCTCTTCCCTCCATTGTACTGGGGATTGAATCCAGGGGCACTTTGTCACTAAGCCAAATCCCTAGCCTTTTGGAGTCAGAATCTTGCTAAATTCTGAAATTTGGCCTTGAACTTGCCATCCTCCTGCCTCAGCCTCCTGAGTGGCTTGGAGCACATGCGTGGGCCACCTCACCTGCCCTTGCTCATAAGTCTTGGACGTCCGGTCTCTAGGGACACCCACAGCACTTCTCAGTTCAGAGGAGCCACATTTAGAGCACTCAGTAGCCACAGGTAGCCAGTGGCTTCAACAATGGACAGGGCAGCTCTGTTTTCAACACAGCTGCCAGAGTGGGCCTTTAAAACAGGAGACCCAGTGCATGTCACTTCTTTGTTGGAAGTGCTGAAATGCCTCCCCATTTCTCTGACTCAAAGTCCTTACAAGGGTGTACAGGCCTTATGCAGCTGCTTCCAACCTCCTCTGCCTCCCACAGGGCCTTTGCACCTGCTCTTCCTTTTAGCTGGGTGCTCTTACTCTGGATGCCCCTGGCTTACTTCTGGCCTCCTTCAAATCTTTGCTCAAATGTCACACTTTTAGGGAGGCCTGCTTAGATCACCACCCTGTTTAACCTCCGTCCCGCCTCCAATTTTCCTTCCTTATCTCATAATCTATCCCTAATTAATTTCTCCTCCCAGCACTTATTCCATGCTAATAGGTGACATAATAATGTTCCTATATATTGTGTTTATTGCCTTCGTCTCCCTTGTCAAAATACTGACTCTAGCAGAGGACGGCTTTTTTTTTCTGTCTTGCTCACGTCTTCACGCCCAGAGATAGTAGGTGCTCAACAAATATTGCTTGGCCAGAAGAAGGGGTGGATGGGTGAATGGATGGATGGATGGAGAGAAGGAGGGAGGAAGGGAAGGAGGGAGGGAGGGGTGGAGGGAGGGAGCAAGGGAGGGACAAATGCAGATCTACCATATGCCAGGCAGGTTTCCCAGGCACACAAATCACTCAAGCACACAAACACATACGCTGGGCAGGAACTGGGAGGCCTGTTGTCCACCAGAGGAGCAGCCTTGAGCTCTGCTGCATGCAGCAGCCACCTTCCAGCAGATTCTAGGATGTCGGGAGAGGTGGCGCACACCTGTAATCCCAGGAGCTCGGGAGGCTGAGGCCTGAGGATGGCGGGTTCAAAGCCAGTCTCAGCAAAAACAAGGTGCTAAGCAATGCAGGGAGTTCCCCGTCTCTAAATAGAATACAGACTAGGGCTGGGACGTGGCTCAGTGGTCAAGGGCCCCTGAGTTCCAAAGCAGAAAGAAAGAAAAAGACGCAGCCGGGCAGCTGCCGCAGGGCCAGGGGCTGCCTGGGCCACCTCTGCAAGCTCCTTTTCTCAGGCCGGTTTCCTGTGGTCTGGGAGGATTTAAAATCGTCTGTGATTTAAAGACAGAAAATCTCCCAGTCTGCCCAATTAATGCTCACAGCTCATTGTTTGTAATTGCACATAAAATTTTGTAATGGGAAATTACAAGAATTCTCTTTGAAGGCTCCCTCCAAGGAACGGATTTAGGAAGAAAAACCCCATTTCTGCTTTCAAGGGATGGGTTCCTTTCCCCACCCCGCCTTCTTTTCTTTCTTTTTTTTTAACGAAGCTTGGGATTGAACCCGGGGCCTCACACACGCTAGACAAGTGCTCTAGCACTGAGCTACACTGCCAGCATCTGGAGTGTCCTCTTAGCAGAGAGTTCTGCAACCTTCCTGAGAGATGAGCTGATGGGGCAGGGGTGGCACACAGACAGCAGGAGCTTTGGGCTGGACCCCAGCTCTGCAGATGAACCTAGTGGCCCTGGACTAAGCACTTCACACACCCAGCCCCAGATCAGAAAGGCCAAGTACAAAGGATGGTGCTTAGGCCTCAGAGGGATTGATTAGTCTCTCCCCAGTGGGACACACACCTGGATATCCGACCCAGTGTCTCAGGGAGGCCAGGTGGCCTTTGCCACAACATCAGGCCTTGAGGGTCTCCCAGTGGGTCAGCATAGTCACCCCACAGAGACCCGCTGCAGAGACAGTGAAGAAGACAGACCCTTTAACGACATCCAGTCACCCCGCCCCCCACCCCACTCCTGCAGAACATAGGAATGGATAATTTTGGCTAAAAACTGTGATTATCTTCTGAAGAGAATAATTGCATGGCAGGATAATTTTTGAATGTACTCAAGGGCTAGTTTTGCTGGGCACAGTGGCATACATCCGTAATCCCAGTGACAGGGGAGGTTGAGGCAGGGGGATCACAGGCTTGAGGCCAGCCTGGGCAACTTAGCAAGACCCTGTTTCAACAAATAATTAACTAGAAAGAGAGTTAGGGATGGAACTCCGTGGTGGAACACCCTGGGTTCAATTCCCTGTATTGAGGGGGGAAAAAGTGTTGATTTTTTTCCAATGCAAATGTTAAAATACACAATTTTTGAAACACCAGGTTGCTATTGTTTTTATTTGTTTTCAACTCTCTGGAGATTCAAAAAACAACATTGCCTGCGTCTCTCGGCTCCCAGAGGCCCCGAGTGCCCACGGGCCTGAGACAGGCTCCTCTGTGGCCACATGACCTCCCTGGGACTGGGGCGGGGTGTTCCCCACTCTGAGCCTTCGTCTTGTTCCCAGCCCTAACATTCCAGGAGGCCGGACTCAGGCTGCTGCCCCAAGGATTCCTGGGAGCCATGACGGGGGACACCTCGGACTTCACCTCGAGGCCACCCAACTGCTGCCACCCCTTTGCTAGCAGCCCCCCCCACACACACACAGGCATGTTGGTCAGATCTTCATCATGGTGACACAAACCGGACAAGAACAGCTTAGAGGGGGAAAGGTTTGTTTTGGCTCAGGGCTGGCCAGCACCATCCTTCAGGCCTGAGTTGAGGCACAACGATCAGGGCAGAGGGAGGCTGCTCAACTCTGGCATCCGGGATGCAGAGACAGGACAGGACCAGGGACAGATATAGTCCCCAAGGCCACACCCCTAGTGACCTGCTTCCTCCAACCACGCCCCACAGACCCACAGTTACCACCCAGTAGTTCATGCAAATTATTAATCCATCAAATGGATTAATCCACTGATGAGATGAGAGCCCTCATTTCCAATCTCTTCCTGGAAGGGCCACCTCTGACTCTTCCTGCCCTGGGGACCGTGCTTTCAACACACGAGCTTTTGGACATTCCAGATCTAGACCATAACACAGGGTCTTTATGGTTCTGTTGTCCCACCCTGGGAACTTTGCAAAACTTGTCCTACATAGGGGCGCCCTCTGGGGTGGGCAGCAAGCCATCGCCCTCACCTGACACCCAGAGGCAGCTGTGCCATCGTCCTCCCCTTCTGCCAAGCCTCGGCGTCACAGAACCTCCTTCCCAGTGCGCCTCCTCTCCAAAGGCTCCTCTGCGTCAGAAGCCTGGACCTGCCACTTTCACTTGGTCTCTCGGTCATTATTGAGCACCCACTGTGTGCAGACCCTGGGGCTATGGCAGCAAACAAATTTGGTCTCTGCTCTCAGGGAGCTTGATTCTTCCTGATGGCAGACAACGCACACAAAAGCAAATAAATAAGCAAAAGGATTCCAGAGGGACTAAGTGCCACCAAAGACAGTCATGGTCATGAGCCCTGGGGTAGGACTTAGAAGAGGAACTTGATGATAAGAAGGAGACAGAGGGGCTGGGGTTGTAGCTCAGTGGCAGAATGTCTGCGTTACATGCCCTGGGTTCAATGCCCAGCACCAAAAAAAAAGAGGACAGGGTCTCACTAAGTTGCTGAGGCTGTCCTCAAACTTGTGATCCTCCTGCCTCAGTCTCCTGAGTTGCTGGGATCACAGGGGGCACCACCACACCCAGCTCAACATAAGAACTTTGGAAGGACACAAACATCTAGCTCCTAACAGGTCGTCACTCAAAGTGTGGCTCACAGGGAGGACTGGAGTGATGTCCAGGGATGGACATATACTCCTCCAAGCTCCCCCAGGTCCGAGTCACGGTGGGTTCAGAACAGAGAACCAGAAGAAGACAAAGGAGGAGAGACCGAGGAGCAAGCTACAAACTCAAGCCCCTGAAGGACTTCCACAGGGACTCACGATGACAAGGTGGGGCAGCCTCCTTACCACTGCTGTGTCACAGCCTCCCACAGTGCTCATCCACCATTCCCGTCAAATCCAGAAAAGGGCAGTGTCCCTCTGGACACTTGCTCTAACTTTCCTATGTTGTTAGTGCCACGAGGAAGAGAGGTCTCACGTTTCCGTTAAGCCCGCCGTTAAGACAAACTACCCTGCCAACCAAACAGTCTACGGCAACTGACATCTGGCTTTAGGGTCAGAGAGGCAACAGGGAGAGGTGGAGTCTGCAGCAAACTGGGGCTCTGGTTCCAAGGGCCAGTGGCTGTTTTGATTCCAGACAGTTGTTGCCAATGAAAACACAAGTCTGTGTGACCAGATGTCCTGAAGGCAGACCGTGAAGTGCATGAGAAATCTCCCATTTTTTTCCTTCTTCTTCTTTTTTAATGTTGGCAGTGTTCGGAATGTTTTGCAGTCGTTGCTCAGGGAAACTGGGGGCAGGCAGGAAGGAGCCAAGGTGCCAACTCTAAGGAAAAGGGACATGGTTTCAGAGCATGGAAGGTGGGTTTCCCACCAGGGACTCAAGCTGGAAACCAAAGGTCCAGGAGAAATCTGGGAGATGGGGAAGGCCTGCTGGCCTGACCATGCCTGCTGCGGCCAGGGATGGACAGTAGTATGGTTAAAACAGAGGATGGATGACCCGCAGAACTGGCCCCAATGACAGGCACAGGAACCTAGAATTTACTCTGGCCTGGCTCTTGCCTTCCCCAGGAGGGTTTCTCAATCTTTAGGTATTAGGGAGAAAAGGCCTAGTGGACTTTTGCTAAATCCTCAGCCCTGCCCGCCCCCTCCGCCAGAACCCCAGCACCCCTCCCTCTGCTAATCTCCGTGGCTCACTCATAAATTATGAGCACATTCATTTGCATGTCAGAAGCCGGGCCAAGAAATTAGATAAAATTGATCCGCCGCAATTTATTCTCTCTATTTTTCCAAGAAATGGCCTCCCTCCCATGTTTTATTCATGGAGACACCCAGCTCTCTCTTTTATCTCCAACCCTCAGTAACATTTTCAATTTACTCAATTTATAGCTGCAGGACGCCCTTGGGCCGGGCAGGAGGGGAGGCCACCCAGAAAGGGCCGGGCGCTCCTGGCGCTCACCCGGGCTCTGGGGTTTTCTTTGCCAGGCGCTGAGGCGGGACGGGAGGGTGGTTCCAGCAAGATCTCACAGGCCCTGGACCCGGAGAAAGGTTTCCAGGGGGGCAGCCTGCAAGGAAGGCTCTGAGCACTAATGAGTGGCCTCTGCCCCAAGAGGAGGCAGGGAGGGGCCGGGTCTGCTGGATCTGGAGAGCTCCAGACAGCCCCCGGCTCCTGACACCCAGGCTGCCTGTTGGGGGAGAGAGATGCCAGCCTCCATGCTGCCCGTGTCCAGTGCGGAGATGCCAGCTGAAGACAGAATCTGAAGAGGCCTATCTTCCCATCTCCGGGGCGACAAGCACAGGGTGTTGGAGGAGTGTGGGGCCGACTGGATTCTGTTTCCAGAACCACCGTGCTCTCCGGGAGGCGCGATTTCTAGTTCACACCTGCAATGCGGGTTTTGGCAGGGAGATCTGAAGTCCGTCCAGCCACCCGCTGGGGCCCTGGAGGCTGTGACCTCAGAAGCCCACAGTGGCCATGCAGGTATCCCGGTGCAGCGAGCAACAGAGAGGGGCCTTTCTAGAAAGGGCTGCCACTCCCCCGGTCAACAGGTGAGGGAGTCGAGCAGGCCTGGCGTTGCCGGAGCGTCCAGTGTTTCAGGAGACTCCAAAATTTCATTGATGAGGCCCTAGCGACTTAGCAAGACCCAGTCTCAAAAAATCATTAAAAAAAAAAAAGGCTGGGGGTGTAGAGTGGTAGGGTGCCCTTGGGCTCAGTCAGTCCCAGTGCCCCCATCCCACTAAACCCCGACCCTTAGAATTCTCCTAAGATGGTGTGTGTGTTACTGAGGATTTAAGGATGTGACCCAGAGACGCTCTGCCACTGAATTACATGCCCAGCCTTGTATTTTAAATTAAAAAAAATTTTTTTTTAAGACAGGATTTCATGAGGTTTCCGAGGCTATCCTGAGACTGAATTCTGCTGCTTCAGCTTCCCGAGTTGCTGGGTTGACAGGGGTGTGCCACCACGTGCAGCCCCAAATAGCTCTGGAGTTTATTTGGGGAACAGAGTGTTTTTAAGAGGTAGTTGTCTTAAGCTGGGTGCAGTGGGTTGAGGATGGAGCCAGTGGGTTCCATATCCAGTACCAAAAAAAAAAAAAAAACCAGAAAAAAAAGCTATGTTGGGCACGCCCTCTGAAATCCATGGGTGCTGAGCGTCGGGACCCTGTTTAGTTACGCCTGTGGCACAGCCGGCTCCTGCGCCTGGCGTACTCTTGGAGTCTGCTCTAGTTTGATTTTGAACATTCCCCCGAACGTCCACGTGTTGAAGGTTTGGTCTCCAATCCACGGTGTTATGGGGAGGCAGTGGGACCTGGAGGACTGGGGCCTGGTAGGAAGTGATGTCACCCCGGTCATAACCTCTGAAGGAACCATAGGGACCCTGGCCCTTTTTGTCTCTTTGCTGCCTGGCCACAAGCGGTGGACTGGCCTCCTCCACTGTGCCCTCCGCCATGATGTACTAGTCCTCTAAGGCTCAAAGCAACAGGGCCAAGCAACCGTGGGTGGAAACTTCTGAACTGTGAGCCCAAATAAACTTTTCCTCCTGTGTAGGTTGGTTTTCTCATGGATTTTGTCACAGTGACTAACACAGTGCCCTGTAAATGTGCTGACCTACAGTGCGCATCGAAGTCCTCGTGGCAGAGGCTGCTCTTCACCTTCCTGATCTCTGTTCTTTCTTTCCTCTTTGGAGTTATCCATCCTCGAGTTTTGGCTGAGCATATTGTTTCCCGGCATCAAAGGCACATTTCTGAATTTCCCTCAAAGCCAGGAACTATGTCCCAGTCAATGAGAAATAAGTGTAACTACTGAGTGGGGGGACATCTAGGACAGGTGGGAACTGACAGAGCTGGGAGGAACCTTGTTTTTGCTCTTTGGTTTTTCTACCTTTATGTGATCCTGGTCGTGATGGCAGGGCCTCTGGCAGCTGTGTTGGACCAAGCAGTGACCTCAAGGAGGAAAGCCAACTGTGGTTGGTCGGGCAGAAAAGAGAAAGAGGCTGGGTCACTGATAGTGGCCTGTCTACAATCCTGGGCTGCCCACGTCTGGGCTCGCTTTATAAAAGAGAAATAACATGTACCCTCTGGAAGCCGCCATGATTCATCCTAGCTTACGCCCTCTCTTCCAGCACATGATGCTCAGCGCCACTCCCACCATTCCCACGTGGGGAAAGTCGCATAGACTGACCCCATGAATACACTGAAGGCAAAGAGACTAACGCTGGCCTGAGGAGCTCCTGGGATCCCTCTGGGTTCTGTTCACAGAGGCCCAAAGGAAGATGCTGTCTTTGGGAGGGAGGGGGATGCTGTCGTGACCCTGATGGAGTGTCGACCTGCCTGGCACAGTTCAGCTCTTGGCCTACAGGGGGTCATGAGCGTGGATCCACGGCTCCGGGTGGTCCTCACTCTGCAAACTTGGGAAGGCGGGCTGGGCGTGGTGGCGCATGCCGGAATCCCAGCCACCCGGGAGACCAAAGCAGGAGGATCACGGGTTCTCTAGGCCAGCCTCGGCAATGTAGCAGTACCCTGTCTCAAAATATTAAATAAATAAATAAATAAATAAATAAATAAAGGACTGGGAATGTAGGTTAGTCGTAAAAAGTCTCTGGGTTGAATCCCAGTAAATGCCCACCTCCACCCCTACAAACAAGAAGAATGGAAGGATGGTTGCGTTTGTAGGTGGTAGTCCCTAAAGCTTAGGACAAAAGCCATTGTATGGGCCCCCCTTCCCCCTCTGAGCACACCCAGGGCTGGACCCTGCTTCAAAAGGTACCACCAGGGCCACAGAACAGGAGGCGCGCCTCCCCTCTCCCACCCTGTGCCTGACAGAGCCCCCTGTGGTCTGGACTGGAGGGCAGGAGGTTAAATGACACCCTCTGATGCATAACAAAAGTCCCTGGGACAGAAGGCCGACCCCAAGAGTGTGCGAGGGTCCTGCCAGGTCTCCACTTGCCACTGTCCCGCTGGGTGATCTCGGGTTTGTAAGTGATTTTGGAAGCAAGTAACAGAAGACCAAACTCTAAATGGTTTGAGCGTGGGGACTGGGGATGTGGCTCAAGCGGTAGTGCGCTCGCCTGGCGTGCGTGCAGCCTGGGTTCGATCCTCAGCACCACATACAAACAAAGATGTTGTGTCCGCCAAAAACTAAAAAATAAATATTAAAAATTCTTTCTCTCTTAAAAAAAATAAGTAAATGGTTTGAACGTGGGAACTCTTTTTTATGGAATAAACAACAAAAAAGCAAGGTAAGGCCACCCCCAGGCTGGGTTAATTTGGCAACCGTATCCTCAGGAAGAAGCTGCCTTTCATCTTCCTGCTCTGTTCTCTAGAGTCGATTGGAACAATGCCCCATTCTCCACCCCATCCCTTAATTCACATCCTGTGCTATGTGACTGCACTAATCACATCTCCAGGACAGTCACCAGCCCCAGTCCCCTGACACTGGGCTCAGTCACGTCCCTCTCTTTGGCCATGCAGTGCTAGCACCTGGATGCAGGCAGGGGCTTGATATGGGCAGCACACAAGATTATCCTTGACGCCTCTGCCATCACCACGGCACCTTCTGGAAGATGAGACCTTTGGGGCAGACCTGAGCTGACCTACATCACCTAAGTCCACTCGTGGGAGCAATGAGGTTGCTTGTTACGCAGTGTTATTGTGGCCATCGGTGACTGATATATGTCCTCAGCCCATGGACTTAAGCCTTAGGGTAGCTCTCCTCATGACCCCAAGATGGCTGCTGCAGTTCCTGAATCCACACGTAGCCAACAATAATCAAAAGCAAGAAATAAAATAAAATAAAAGAGAGTATTCCTAACCCAGGTCCATTTATCAGAGCAAGGAAAACCACCAGACCCCCATGGGTTGCTCAGCCCACACGGCATCTCAGACCTGTGCTTAATCAGGTTTTGGCAAGAAATTCACATGGCTCATCAGTCAAAAATTACCCCTCGGGAGAAGGCCAGGTCCCTGGGACGAAGAAGGACAAGCAAAACGGGTTCATGAAGGGTATACATTTGTGTGAGGTGTGGGAATGGCTAGGGGACAAGCAGCAGAGACCATGTCCCCACGGGATCTTGGAGATTTAGTTTCCCTATCTGTCAAATGGAAAGAACACCTGCTCCATCTACTTCCCTGGGCAAGATGGGAAAACAATACCAGGCCCTCGAACATGAGTTTATTCCCTGAAAGAGGCCTCTGGTGTTTCTGTTGCTTTTTTTGTGTGTGGTGCTGGGGATTACACCCAGGGCCTTGTACATCCTAGGAAGGAAGGTGCTTTATCACTGAGCAAAACCCTCAGGGCTCTGGGCTAGTCTGTCTTTCCTTCCTTCCATTTTCTTTTCTTTGTTTCTTTTTGGTACTAGGAATGAACCCAGGAGTATTTTACTACTGAGCTACATCCCCAACCCGTTCTTTTTGGTACCAGGGATTGAACCCAGGGCACTTAATCACTGAACCACATCTCCAGTCCTTTTTAATATTTTACTTAGAGACAGAGTCTCACTAAGTCACGTAGTGCCTTGCTTTTGCTGAGGCTGGCTTTGAACTCATGATCCTCCTACCTCAGCCTCCGGAGCCGCTGGGATTACAGGCCTGTGCCATCATGTCTGGCTCCAAACTCTCATTTTAAATTTTGAGACAAGGTCATCCTAAGGTGCTGAGGGTCTCACTAAATTGTCAAGGCTGGCCTGGAATTTTACTCCTGTCTCAGCCTCTGAGTAGCAGGGGTAACAGGCAATACCACCATGCCTGGCTCTGCTGGTTCGTTTCGTTTTGTTTAGAATTTATCTTTATTTTATATATTCACTTTTTTGTGGTGCTGAGGATCCAACCCAGCGCCTCACACATATTAGGCAAGTGCTCTGCCACTGAGCTACAGCCCCAGCCTTTTGCTATTTTTTTCTTTCTTTTTTTTAAGTGGAGCTAGGGATTGAACCCGGGGCCTTGTGCATGTGAGGCAAATACTCTACCAACCGAGCAAGCTCTCTGCTGGTTCTTAATGGACTCAGAAGCCATTCCAGAATAGTTCTCCAGCTTTCTCCTAGTCCTTAGTGGTGAGGCCTCTTGGAAGGTGACCGTCTCATTGAGTCAGGTTTTGTTGTGGTTCATCCAACAGGGCCCATGGGGTCAGGCCACTCTTGTTACCTGTGGGCAGCTCTCCTTTTAGTAGATGAACTGTCAATCATCTGCAGAAGTTGGGGGTGGGGCCCAGGGAGGAACCAGGAACTTCCTCATTTGGGCTGATAGGGAAAGGGCCACAGCTTGGGGAAGCAGCATCTATTCTAGAAGAGGGAGATGGTAGGGTAGAGCCCTGGCGGAACCCTTGCAAACTGGTACCCTGCCCAGGTATCTGCAACCTCAAGAGTTTCCACAGGAAAGAGAGTCTCAGAGCATGGGGAGGCGCTTTTAGGTCCAGCAGCCCCCATCCATCCATCCATTTCCCTGCAGCATATACCCTTAGGAATCCACAAATTTCTTCATTCAAAGTGATGCCAGAGTTCTTAGAGGTGTATCTGTGAAATCTGTTTTTTTTTTTCTTTTTAATACTGGGGATTGAACCCCGGGTCTCAGACATGCGAGGCAAGCACTTGTACCACTGAGCTGCACCCCCGCCTGGTCAAGCTCACATTTGCATCTGGGTCAGCTCACTCACAGACAAGTACACAAAGTGTGGGCTGAAGGAGATTTGTGAATAAAGTCAACAAAGCCAAATCCTGAACCTGTTAGCAATGGGTCCCAGTCCCCCGCTCTTCTGCCAGGGCCCTGACACATCACGTTAATTTGTGGGGTGCCTCTGCGGCAGTGTGCTTGCCCACATGAACCAGGCTGCTCGCTGCGGCTTGGCTTGAAGCATTCAGAAGAAGCCTGACTGTAGGTGCCTAACAGAGCAGGGAACAGCCACAGAAGCCATCCAAGGCAGGCAGCCACTGAAAAAGGACCAGGCCGCTTCCTTTTCTTTTCTTCCACATTTATTTTACTTTTTTATTGGTGCATTTTATTATTTTATTGATGCATTTTAATTATACACAGTAGCGGAATCCATTGCTATGTGCACATGCCCATAATATACAATGTAACTTGGCCAATATCATCCCTCAGACTTCCCCTCACCTTCCCCTCTTCCCTCCCGGGTCCCTTTTCTCTATGGATCGCCATTTGATTTTTCAGGAGACAGCGCCCCCCCTTCCCACCCACCCCCACCCACACCCTTTTCTTTTCCTTTTTTCTCTCTAGTTTCCACATATGAGAGAAAACATGCGACCCTTGACTTTCTGATTTTGGCTTCTTTCATTTAACAAATGACACCCTCTCATTCTTCATTATGGCTGAATAAAACTCCATAGTAAATGAAAATTTATTTATTTATTTTTTATTATTAAAGAGAGAGAGAGAGAGAGAGAGAGAGAGAGAATTTTTTAATATTTTATTTTTTAGTTTTCAGCGAACACAACATCCTTGTTTGTATGTGGTGCTGAGGATCGAACCCAGGCCGCACGCATGCCAGGCGAGCGTGCTACCGCTTGAGCCACATCCCCAGCCCCGTAAATTAAAATTTAAAAAAACAATGTTTAAAAAAAAAACCAACTCCACAGTAAATCCATAGTGCATTTTTCTTTGGTGGACACAGAGGTCTGTTCCTTGGTTGGGCTACTGTGACCTGGGATGCTGTAAACCTGGTGGGCAGGTCTTGCTGCAGGATGACGCTTGGATTCTTAGGATAGATGCGGAGGAGCGTTGGGTACAGCCGGCCACTCTCTGTGACCTGATGAGGAAAAGCTCCAAGGGGCTCACGTGAAAAAAGCCAGGTCCAGGGCAGCGTGTCCACATCTGCCTGTGCGTGCGAGGAACCTCTCTGCAGGGACGCGCTCAGGAAGCTGCTAAGAGTGGCCGTCTCTGGGGAGCTTACCGGAGGAACGTGGAGCAGGCATCCAAGGGCAGCAAGGAAATGGACTATCTCAGAGCCTTTTGCAGGGCTTTAAAGTTTTGTCATGGGGCAGTTTTCCCTGTTTTAAATAATAGATTCATTTTAAAAGATTTTGACCATTGCCCCCCCCCCCCAACCTGACTTAACCCTCCCTGTGGGCAGGGTCTGGTTAGTCCCATTTCAAAGGAAGGAAGGCTGAGTCCAGGAGAAACAGAGACGGGCCCAAGGTCCCCAGGAGGGTTCCAGCCAGACCTGAGCTCAGAATGGGCGTGGCGGTCACCCTTTCCGGCCAGCCTTCCCCAGTGGCCAGCAGCATGTCCTGCAGGCGCCCTCCAGTCTGGGCATCCAGAGGGCTGGGATGCCAAGATGGAGACAGTGGAGTGGCTAAGAGGGTCCACGGCAAACCTCGCTGACATGGCGAGGCCTCAACCCGCCAGCCAGCCCAGTTCCCCTCACAGTGCGTGGCTTGCAAAATACCTTCTTAAAACGCCTGTCTCAGCTTATCTCATGTCAAAAATTGATTTTCTTTTTGGATGACACACAATATGAACCAGCTGTTCAATGATCTCTCTATCAGCCACAGACTCCGCACGACACTCACCGCCACTGTCCCTGACTCTCTTTGAGCAGAACTGGAACTGACCCAGACGGGGATGGGAGAGGCTGAGTCCCTGGTGAGCCTGTGGGGCCAGGGCTGCCCGGAAGGCTTCCCAAATGACTAACGGGGCTCCTATCTGCCTGAGGAGGCCATGAGAGGTCCCCACTGGACCACCTGCAGGAGAGAAGCCGAGCTGAAAGAGAGCAAAGTCCTGAACAGGAGCATCCAACATGTCACAGTTGTGACCAGGGGTCACATGGTCTCCGGGTAGAGCTGATCCATTAGGAGAACTTTGGGTGGCTCCCCAGTCAGGAAATAGCATCCTCGTTTTACAGATGGACTGTTGTGGGCTGAGGTCTGCCTTTGTCACCACCCTGTGGCACCCCATTCCCTCCACATCACAGCTGGTAAGTATGAGCCCTAATCTACTGATCCCAACACAAGCCTTGGGGAGGGGCCGTGGAGTGACAAGGGAGAGGGACCCCAGTGGGAATTCACTGGCTTGTCCTTCCTTCCTTCCTGCACTAAACCCAAGGGAACTCTACCACCAAGCTGCATCCTCAGGCCTTTTATTTTTTATTTTGAGACAGGATCACATTAAGTTGCTGAGGCTGGCCTTGAACTTATGATCCTCCTGCCTCAGCCTCCTGAGCAACTGTAATTACAGGCATGTGCCACTATGCCCTCCTTCATTGGTTCTTTCAACAAATATTTGGTGAGGGTCTATGAGGTGTTGGACACCTTTCTGGGAGTTACAGATATCAGAAAACAAAATAGAAAAGAAATCTGTTCTGAGAGCTTTGTTTTATTTTAAAATGTTTGGTGCTGGGAATTGAACCCAAGGCCTTGTGCGTGTTAAGCACACACTCTACCACTGAGCAACATCCCAGCCCCCAGGGCACTTTAAACGGGGTGATCAGAGAAGGCCTTAGTCAGGAGGTACCATCTGAGCTCATATATTTATTTTGGTACTGGGGATTGAATCCAGGGGCACACTACCACCAAGCTACATCCCTAGCCCTTTTTATCTTTTATTGAGACAGGGTCTCCCTAAGTCACCCAGGCTGGCCTCAAACTTGCATCCTCCTGTCTCAGCCTCCCGAGTAATTGAGATCTCAGGTGTGTGCCATTGCACCTAGCTTTTATTTAATATTAATTTTTTGAGATGGGTCTTGTTATGTTGCCCAGCTGGCCTCCAACGTCCAGGTTCGAGGTATCTTTCTACCTCAGTCTCCTGTGTGCTGGGACCGCAGCAGCTTGGCTAGCTCAGACCTGACCCAGGCTTGGGAGAATTTGGAGGTCTGGTTTTCAGTGTGTGGTGCTGAGGATGGAACCCGGGGCCTGGCCCGTGCCAGCTGAGCGCTCCACCACTGAGCCACATCCCCAGCTCAGGACCCGGAGTTCATAGTGTCTTAGAGTGGCCCAAGACATCTGCGCAGCCCCAGTCACAGTGCAAGTCTTTACTGGCCTGGGATTGGGGGCCTGTGGGCCAGGTGTCCATCCCTGGTCCCGTCAGCTGTGACCAGGGGTCACGGGGTCTCCGGGTAGAGCTGTTCCTTAGGAGAGCGTTGGGTGGCTCCCCAGTCAGGAAACAGCATCTTCATTTTACAGATGGATCTTACAAGAGCTCGATTCAGAGGCTCTCCTGTCAAGGACAGCCTACGGAGCCATCGTGTTCACCTTGCCAGCCTGGTGGGCTGGTTTGCGTTTGTTTTAATTGAGCCAACATTTAAAATGGGAAATTTGGGGCTGGGAATGTGGCTCAAGTGGTAACGTGCTCGCCTGGCATGTGCGGAGCGCTGGGTTTGATCCTCAGCACCACATAAAAATAAAAAAGATGTTGTGTCTGCCGAAAACTGAAAAATAAATATCAAAAAATTCTCTTTCTCTTCTCCTCTCTCTCTCTCTCTCTCTCTCTCTCTCTTTAAAAATAAAAATAAAATAAAATAAAATAATAAAATGGGAAATTTGGGCTGGGGTTGGGACTCATGGTAGAATGCTTGTCTACCATGAGTGAGGCCATGAGTTCTGTGCCCAGCAATGAAAAATAAAATAAAATGGGAAGTTTTATATTTCACCCTGGTTTTTAAAAAATTACCCTGAAAACAATTGTGTCTGACGGCTCATTTTTTCCTCCAGCGCCATGGCTAGAGGAGCCGGCCTTTCTGTGGAGTTCCTGCTCTTCCTACAGATGCGTGGGACTCACCTGGCCCCTGTGGCCATAGGACGTGCCACCTGGAGCCTGTGGTTTGTCCAGGGTCACAGAGGAGCTGGTGGGAACCAGAACTGGGCCTCCTATCTCCAGGGTGCTTCCTGTGACTGCTCCTGTGGCCTCCAGCTGGGGACACTCCCCTCTGTGCTGCCACCAGAGGACCCTCTGAGCACACAGCACAAGGCGACCTCCTGGGGCTCTGCCATCCACATCTGCCAGTGACGTGTCATTCTTGCTGGTACGGAGTCCTTTAATCCCTTCTCATGAAGCACTCAAATTTTTATTCACAGTGAGGATGAGAGAGCCGGGTGCACCTGGGCCTGGGGAGGCAGAGGCCATGTTCATTTCCCTGATGTGCCCGGCCTGAGCTCACGTGGGTTCAAAGAAGTGTCTGAAGAGGTTTCCAGCAAGAGGCTGGAGATGTGGTTTTAGGGGACTGGGGGGGCCAGGGCCTTCACTTCACGGAAGGTGGGCTTTGGGGGCTGGGTGGGAGGGGTGCTGAGAAGCCAAGCCCAGGCTCTGAGGCAGACTCCAGATACGACAGCACCGGCTCCCTGCCTGGGAGTTTGCAGGCAGCCAGCTGGGAACAGCGCATTGCAGAGAGGGAGGAGGGGAGAGTCATGGGCAGGTGGGGCTCAGGTCCATCTTGGCTGCCCCGTGTGACCTTGGAGCTAGTAAGACCTCAGGACTGAGATAAACCCCTCATTCTTCCTTCCTGCGTTCAGATAACATATGCTTGTTGAGCACCTACTATGTGCCCGTACCTGAACTGAGCTCAGGAAGAAGGTAGCTTGTGACTAGTGGTGACATAAGGGATGGAATATGTGAACACATACAGGGGCCAGGACGGAGAGTCCTGGTGGCCAGGAAGAAGTCACTTTGAGGCTGAAGCAGGGAGGACAGAGAGGGGTTGGTGGTACAGCATGGAAGCCTTGCAGAATGAGCAGAGCCAGGCCTGATGGCCAGAGAGGAGCCCGGGGCCGCGGGGAGAGGAGAAGGCCAGGTGTCTGGCGGAGTGGGGGAGGGAGCGGGAAGCAGGAGGCCATATGGCTGGAGAGGTGGACAGGCCTCCCAGGGCCTCGGATAAGTCCTGGGTTTTGTCACGTGGCCATGGGAGCCATGTAAAGACAGCGAGCAGGAGGAAGGCATGGGGGGGATTGTGGGAGGCGGCCAGAGAGGGCCAGGCGTGCAGAGCTAATGCTGGTCAGAGACTCTGGTGCTGGCACCATAGCAGGGCAGCGGGAGCAGCGGGAATGTCCAACGATGGCTCCCCAGGACCTCCCGGAGCCCTGGGGAGCAGCTGAGGCCTGTTCCCGCCCAGGAGTGTGGCCTTGGGGCTTTCCCTAAGTCTGTTGTGGAAATCAGTCTCCACTGTGGAGTCAAGGGGCCCTCGAAGGCCCAAGCTGGAGCTCGCCTTAATCTAGGCAGACACCCCCTCCCGGCTGCCTGTCCAGCTTGTGTCATTTAAAAATTCTCTTTGTCTGAGCAAAGACTTCGGCAGGGACCAAGTCCTGAGGATCCACTGCAAGGCAGAGGAAGCGCCCAACACACCCTGGCCCTGGGGGTCGGCTGACACCAGCACGGATGGCCTTGGCTGTGAGCTGCCACAGTCACAGCATCAGGGGGTGAAAGGGGAGGCCTGAGCCGGGGACCTCCACCTCCCAGCCTCTCCATCTCCCAGCACCTCCCGCCTGGAGCCAGGATGTACACAGGCCTCTCAGAGGTCTGCATCCGCGTCTTCCTCGCAGGGCCATTTGGTGGCTCTGGGGGCTTTCTGAGGTCTTAAGGCCTCCCTGAGCAGTGGGCAAGTCAAGGGGTGGCTTAGGGGACCAGCTTTTCCTGCCACCCAATTAAAGGCACAATCCAGGTGAGGACGTGGACCTGTTCTTGGGCTTTCCACAGCCCCAGCCAGTCTGCGCGCAGCCCCTGGCCGTGCCTGGCCGCCCTGCGGGGTGGCTGGATTTGAGACGAGAGGTCGGTGGGATTCCCTGATCCAGGCCACACCTGCGACTTTCCGGAGAGCCAGGCCCAGCCTGTGGGGTCCACTCCTCCTGAGGTGCTCTTGGCACTGGTGCAGCCTGGCCCTCCTGCAGCTCCGGCCTGCCTCCTCACCAACCATTGTGTCTGGGCTTCAGAAGTCACAGTCTGCCCCCTTCTGGTGGCTGGAGATTCTCGGGAAGCCTTTGACAGGCAGGCCCTCCAGCTCAGGGGACAGGGTCAGGACTGCACCAGCCCCTCCCAGGTTCTAGCTTCGGCCCTGACTGGGGCAGTGCCCTCTCCCTTCACAAGGACAAGAGCCTCACATGTCCTCCTCTGACCCTCCCTGTAAACGCTGTCACAGAGCAGGGCTGAGGCAGGGGCTGGCAATTCTCCACCTTGAACCTTGTGTTCCGCCGTCAGCCCAGGCTGTCTTCAGTGACCTATAAACTGATTTTTAAAGATGAATATGCTAATTGCCCTGGCACAGTAAATTTGCACAGTTGTGTGTGTGTTCAAAGTGTTTATCTGTTAAAGCTATTTATACGAGATATATCACGGTGATAGAAACTTGATCTGGTGCTTCTTTTTCTTCATGAACATAAGAGAAGCCGCAAAACTGGAAATGGCCTTGCCTTGCCCTCTGCCCAGGACCAGACCCCAGCCATGAGGTGTGAAAGGAGGGACTCCGTCTCAGGGAGATACAGACCCCTGGCAGGTTCTCAGTCGCATCTGCACCCTTGGAGAGACCAATGCCTCTAAGCTAAGACGTAGAGCTTGGGGTCAGCAGATCTGGGCTCAGTTGTAGCCATCTCCAATGACTAGCTGTGTGGCAAGCGACATAACCTCAGTGTCCCTCACTTTTCTTATCTGTAAAATGGAGCTAATAATGCAGGCTCCCTGATTCAGCAGATGAGAGATTAGGTGAGACTGTGAGTGGAAATATGCACCCTAAGGCGGGGACCCAGGGGACAGGGGCCCTGTGAGACCCCATGTGCTGGCCTTGAGAGCACTTTCACGATGACACACAGGGCTAGGCTCATGACCTGCCATGGATGATGCAGTTGGCGCTCAGGGAAGCCAGGACCTCCCGGGCAGTCACTGGTCAGCTGCGGTGCTCCCTCTGCATGCCAGGCCTGCCCGGTCCAGCTCTCTAGGGCTCAGTGGCCCATTGGGCTGACTTCTTTTCCTGTCAGTTCACAGAGCACCTAGTCAGTGCCCAGCAGGGGCCCAGGGCCAGGGTGAGGGCCAGAAAGGGCTCCAGCTCCCCCGGGGACTCACAGTCTCTAGAAGACAGGTGCCCATGCAGCTGCGTTCCAGGTAGGTGCTGCTCTGCGATTCAGAGGACCGAGCTTCAGAGGACCGAGCTGCAGCGATACAGGGCTGAGGGCGGCAGGGACGGTTCATTTTAGTCCTCAACTTGGCAGGATTGAGGGATGCCTGGAAAATTGGCAAAGTGCATGGTTCTGGGTGTCTGGGAGGGTGTTTCCAGAGAAGACTGACAGGTGGATAAGCAAACGGAGAGGAGACCCACCTGGATTGTGGACAGCACCGGCCAATAGGCTGGGAGCCCAGATGGACGAATGAAGCGAAAGGAGGAGCTCGCTCCGCTCCCGCTCAGCTCTTCTTAAACATTTTTTCCTGCTGCTGTCACCCATGGACATGAGACTCCAGATTCTGCGATCTTTGGACGTGGATTCACACCAGGGCTTTCAGGCCTTTAGCCTGGGTCTGGGGCAGCATCACCTCTTGTCTGCGGCTCCAGCTTCTCGTACGGAGCAGCTACCGGTTTCCCTGGCTGTCCAGCCTGCCCACGGCCATTGTGGGGCCATTCTGCCTCTGACCACGTGAGCCAGTGCAGCAGATCTGCTCTTAAAAGTTAATACATTCTACTGGTGTTGTACCTCTGGAGAGGGGTTTCAGCTCAGTCCCAGGGGTGTTTGTTGGGGACTTAGGAGGGACATCCTCAGGTCCCAGGGAGGCATGTGCAACCTTCTCCTCTGAGCAGCTGAGAGTTAGGAGGAGGTTGGCTGCATGGAGACTGCACAGTTCTTCGTTTGCCCGTCTAGTCTCTCTTTCACCTTGTATTTTTGGTGGTGCTGGGGATGGAACCCAGGGCCTATGCATGCGAGGCAAGCACTCTACCAACGGAGCTATGTCCCCAGCCCCAAGTCTCTTTCACTTTTAAGTGACAAACACCAAGTCAAACGGGATTAAGTATAAGTGGGGATTTATTGGGTCATAGAGTGCGGCTGCTCTCCAGCGCCACAGGACCAGGGCTCAAGGCGCAGGAGCCACGGCTTGCCTGCTCCCATCCTGCAGGGCTTCTCTCAGCAGACCCCCCTCTAGGATGGCGTTCCAACAATTTGGCAATTACACCCCCCAGGAGGTTCCAGTACAAGTTCCAAGGAAGGCTGTCGTTGGACCAGGGGTCACGGCCAGGGGTCACCTAACCACTGCAGCCCAGTGGTGGAACGTCCTGATGGCCAGGCCCAAGCCACCCAACACCTCTGGAGCCTTAGGCTTAAGAAGTCAGTCCCCTGGCCGAGACCTGGGGAAGGGTGGGGCTCCAAAGGGATATGAAGGGCTACGAGCAGAGAATCTCTGTGGTGAAACCACAGATGTCTACACATTATCCTCAAGTGTTTGGGATTCAGGGTTTTTTCGTGCCTGAAAGTTGCTATTTTACGCTAAATTCAGAAGGGAAATAAAAAGGTGCTGACATCAGTCTGGCAGCCTGCAGACCAAGGCCTGGACTCTTGAAGAGGCCCCAGGGTACAGAACAGGTGATACCATGGAGTGTCCAGCCACAGAACCCCAAGACTTGGCCTCACACAGATATGGGGCTGCCTGGACAGCCACAGCTCCCTGGACAGCCTGGGTCTTACCTCTATGGTGCCCTGGAGCTGTGAAGCCCCAACCTAGCTGAATGTCACACATTAAGGAGTTGATTAAGGAGCACTTGAACCTGAGTTCAATCCACGGTAACCCCCCCCCCCCACACACAAAAAGATGAGGATTTTCCCACAAGACTCTTGAAGGTATCTTTTTCTTTATATATTTATTTTTTATTTGTTGATGGGCCTTTATTTTATTTATTTATATACGGTGCTGAGAATCGAACCCAGTGCCTCATATATGCTAGGCAAGCACTTTACCACTGAGCCATGACCCTAGGCTCACTTGAAGGTATCTCGAATTAAGATGTTTTGCAATTATTGTGCCTCTTTCATGGGGTGATTGTTCTTTCTCTCAGATCCTCCTCGCACCCCAACAAAATATCTCACTAGGTAGATGAGATCTTAGGAGCAAAGGAAAGTGTAATTAAAAAAAATATATCCATTGCTCTGATTGTAGAAAATCCAAAGGAGTTGACTATATAAACCAGCACACAGAGAAGCAATTACAGTAAGCATGCAGGATACAAGGTTAATATGCAAAAATATGTTGCTTTCCTGTGTACCAGCAAGTTGAATTTGAAATTAAAAACACAATCCCAGGCCTGGGGGTGTGGATTCGTGGTAGAGCTAGCCTAGCATGGACAAGGCCTGGGGTTCAATCCCCAGCACCACAAAATAAATCAATAAAAGTCAGCTAGTTAAAAAAATTAAAACAACAACAACAACTAGGTTTTTAAAAAGTTTAAAAAATACCATTAGCTGGGTGCAGTGATACATACCTGTGATCCCAATGGCACAGGAGGCTGAGATAGGAGAATCACAAGTTCAAAGCCAGCCTCAGCAATTTAGGGAGGCCCTCAGCAACTTAGTGAGATCCTGTCTCAAAAAAAAAAAAAAAAGAGTCGGGATGTAGCTGGTAAAGTGCCCCTGGGTTCAGTTCCCAGTATCTAAAAATAAGTAAGTAAATAAATAAAATAAAAAACAAGCCAGACATGGTGGAGCACGCCTGTAATCCCAGCGGCTTGGGAGGCTGAAACAGGAGGATGGCGAGTTCAAAGTCAGCCTCAGCAAAAAGCAACTCAGTGAGACCCTGTCTCTATATAAAATATAAAATAAGATGTGGCTCAGTAGTCAGTGCCCCTGAGTTCAACCCCAGGTACCCCCCTCTAAAAAAAATACCACTTGCATTAGGACCCAAAAGAATGAGATACTTAGAAACAAATATAAGAAACATGTACAAAAACTCTGTGAGAAAAAACTCTAATGAAAGATACCAACGAAGACCTAAATAAATGGAGAGCTGCTCCATGTTTATGAAGAGGAACTCTCAATGTTGTCAAGATGTCAGTTCTTCCCAACTTTTATTTTTGTGATACTGGGAATTGAACCCAAGGATGCTCTACCACTGAGCTACATCCCCAGCCCTTTTATTTTTCATTTTGACACAGGGTCCTGCTAAGTTGCTGAGGCTACCCTTGAACTTGCAATCCTCCCGCCTCAGCCTCCCGAGTTGCTGCAATTACAGGTGTGTGCCACTAAGTCCAGCTCCGACTTTTAGATTCAACATAATCCAAATAAAAATTTCAGCAAGTTATTTTTTGGATCTTTTTTTTTTTGGGGGGGGAGGGTTTCTATAGTTTATTTGGAATAGTAAAAGACCCAGCCTAACCAACTTCATATTGAAAGAGAAGAACAAAGTCAGAGGACTGATACTCCCCCAGCTTTAAGACTTACTGTAAAGCTGCGGTAATGAAGACGGTGTGGGATGAGTGAAAGAAGAGAAAATTGGATTTGTGGAAGTGAATAGAGAGCCCAGAAATAGACCCACATCATCAATGGCCTTTGACAAAGAAGCAAAAGCAATACGACACAGTAAAGACAGTCCTTTCAACCAAGAGTGCAGAACAACCAGATGTGCAGAAAAAAAAAAAGTCTAGACACAGAGCTTACTGACTTCACAAGAATTAATTCAAAATGGATCACAGCTCTCACTGGGAAATGCAAAACTATACAACTCTTAGAAGATAACATGAGAGAAAATCCAGGTGACCTTGGGGTCCAGTGATCACTTTTTAAATGCAGCAGCACCCAATGCTGGGTGGGGGGGTGGGCAGCAACAGGAGCTCTCGTTCTCTGCTGATGGGTAGCAACAGCAAAGGAAGGATCCAGGAAAGAAATCATTAATCAGCTTCATTAAAATGAAAAACTCCTGCTCTGTGAAAGACACTGTCAAGAGTCTGAGAAGACAAGCCCCAGATTGGGAGAAAATATTTACAAAACACATATGTGATAAAGGACTGTTATCCAAAAGAGACAAATAACTAACCCTAAACTAAAGAGTAATGGGGGGGGGGTGGTAGTGCACACCTGGAGTGAATGGGGAGACTGAAGCAGGAGGATTACAAGTTCAAGGCCAGCCTCAGCAACTCAGTGAGACCCTGTCAAAAAAACAAAAGGTCTGAGAATGCTCAGTAGTAAACTTCCCTGGGTTCAATCCCCAGAACCAACCAACAAAACAAAACAAAAAAATCCCCCAAAACAAAAATGAACAACAAAGAAACTCCCAACTATGAAGTAAACTACCTCATTTAAAAATGACCAAAAATTTAAGCAGACGCCCCCACCAAGGAAGATATATAGGTAATCTGAAAATGATGTATACATCATTAGGAAAATGCAAATGAAAACAGCAAAACACCACAGCGCACCTATTAGAAGGCCCCAAATCCAGCCGAGTGCAGTGGTGGTGCACGCCTGTAATCCCAGTGGCTCTGGAGGCTGAGGCAGGAGGATTAAGAGTTCAAAGCCAGCCTCAGCAACAGTGAGGCACTAAGCCACTCAGTGAGACCCTGTGTCTAATAAGATACAAAATAGGGCTGGGATGTGGCTCAATGGTCGAGTGCCCCTGAGTTCAAACTCCTGTACAAAAAGAAAAAGAAAGAAAAAGAGCAAGGCCCAAATCCAGAACAGCAGCAACACAAACGCTGGGGGTGGGGACGGGGACAGCAGCAGGAGCTCCTGTTCTCTGCTGGCAGGAAAGAAAGAGGGTAAGCCTTTTGGGAGGAGCTTCGTATAATCTGACCTACGACCCAGCAGCCGCACTCCTTGGTATCCATCCAAATGAGTGGAGAATTCATGTCCCCACAAAAACCTGTCCACAGATGTCTGTGGCTTCTTTATTCATAGCTGCCCAAACCTGGAAGCGACCGAGATTCGTCCTTCAATAGTAAATGGAGAGATTATGGTGCATCTGCAAAACGGAATAAGATCCAGCACGAAGAAGAAACAGATCATCAAGCTGTGGAAAGACTCGGAGGAACTTGACGCTCGTCTTGCTACGTGAGAGAAGCCCATCTGAAAGGCTGTACGGGTGACGTGTGGTTCCCACGACAAGGTGACGTCCTGGAGAAGGCAGAGTCACAGACAGTCGAGGATCAGTGGTTGGGGGGCGGGGGGGATGAGTAGGCAGAGCACAGAGGATGGTTCTGTAATGGTGGATCTATGTCCCACATTTGTCCAAACCCGTAGAACTCACAAGCCAAAGAGTGACCTCCAGCGTGACATGGGCTCTGGGTGACAAAGATATGTCCACAATGGGTTCATCTATCAGAACAAATAGATGAGCAAAGCCTCCCATGCTGGGGGGGCGGTTGTTGATAATGAGGAAGGTCATGCTTGTAGGGGGTTGGTAATGAGGTTTGTTTAAACTGCAGCATAACAAACAACCCCAAATTTCGTGATTTGAAAAAAATGGCTCTGTTACCTGCCACAGTTCTGGAGCTTGAGTGGACTCAGCCGGGCAGCTCTCACTTAGGGGCTCATCAATTGCTTAGGGCCTCGCAAAGTTGCTGAGGCTGGCCTCAACCCTCCTGCCTCGGCCTCCTGGGCCTCTGGGATTACAGGCATCCGGCCAGCCATGGCTTTCTTTAGAAATACAATGTGCACGCGGACCTACCTCCTGGTGTGACAAAGGACAGGTGCGCACGGGGCACAGGTTTGCTTCCTGTCCTCCTCCTGTGGACTGTGCACCCACCTTCCAACTGACTGAAGCCCAGGTGTTTCGGGTCATTAGCCCTGTCCCCGGACCCCACCCACGATGAAAAGGCTGCAGCTGAGCTCGGGCCTCACTGCATGGGGCTGAGCCTGAGCCACGAGCTCCTCTCTCTGCGGCTGAGGCTCCCTCTCCCCTCTCTGCTCACCGGGAGCCCCCTCCCCTGGCCACGCATCCCCTCCTCATCACTAGGTGACCGCTATCTGGCCACCCAGGAGGTCCCCAGACTCTGCCCAGGGCCTGGTGGCTCCAGCACCCCACTCAGAGCCTGGAGGCAGCGCCCAGGACCACTGCCCGGCACTCCCTCCCTTACCCAGCGTGGCCGTGTCACCCGCTCCCAGGGGAAGCCCTGTCCGTCCCTCGTCTACAGCTGACTGCCATGTCCAAGTGGTGCTTCCTCTGCCAGTGAGCGCCCACTGGAGAGGCCCAGGGCAGTGGTCAGCCATCACGCTGGACGCTGAGCCTCTGGGGAGCATGGACACACCCTGCTCTCTCCTCTGTCCCCTGCACACAGGGCACTCATCTGGGCGTGAGGAAATGAATGCACCAACGGTGGCCCGGGACCTGTGAGTGGAGCCTCTGTCCGCAGAGGGAACCAAGATTCTCCCCCGTTGCCAGACACACCTGCCATCGTTTGCATCCGATGGGGCAAAGACTTGAAAGACTTGTCTTTGAAGGCTTAAAACCACCGACTTGCCAAACTGCCTCCCTCCTCCCTCCTCTCCTCCGCCCTGGCCCAGAGGTGTCCACTCCACTCTCCATGCCGGTTCCTACTCGCCTAGAGCACGGCCTCATGCTGGTGAGGTGAAAGTCATTTTGCAGCTCAGATTTTTAAAATTAATGTTGTTTCTGAGGTATACGTGTAATTAGAGTCCTTTAAATTTAGACGAAAAAAGAGTACAGAATAAAACTCATATTTCCATGATTACTATGAACATTTCTCAACACTTTCAGCATTTTTCAAAGCATAAACATAGTTCACACTGTTGAAACCATACAGCGTGTGTACTTTGTAACCTACTTTTCAACACATTCTAGCATGAACCCTATCATTAAAACTTCTCCATTAACTTAATTCTAATGTCTGTTTTGAGGGCTGTATAATATTCTGCTTTAGGAAAACTCCACAATTTAAGTAGGTCTTCCAGAGCTGGCCATCTGTTTGGCTTCTCACTTTTTCACGTGATACAGTAAGGAGCCATGGACTTAAGCAGTCTTTGCTCATACGGCATTCTCGGTTCTTTGGGCAGAAACATCCCCAGGGCCTCCTCTAGGCGTGAGTGAATAAGAAGATACAAAATAATAGTAAATACTGATGGCACTTGCTATGTGCCAGAGCCTGTTCTGAGATCTTTGCGTAGAGATTAATTTCATTTTTTATTATGACTTTATGAGGTAAGAACTTTTATTGTCCTCGTTTTGCAGAGCAAACTGAGGTCAGGGACATTAAAGTGACCTGCCAGGGTCACATAACTGGTAGGTGGTAGAGCAGGGAGCAGGACCCCGGCAGCGCGGCTCAGCGTCTCTGTTCTCGACTCCTGCTTCCCACACGACACCAGCGGCAGGGAGGGGGACTGGAGGACCGGAGGGTTCCATTTTCCGTATCAGTAACCTCAATGAAGTTCATCTACTTTTTTTTTTTCCGAGGCACACATTCCCTTTGATTCAAGAGTTCCAGTTCTCAGCATTTATCCTCAGGAAATAATAAAAGAGATGCCAGCAAAGATACATAAACATGATTTCACAGGACAAATAGAATAAAATGCTGGGACAACACTGAATGTTTAGTAAGGGATCCCGTTGCACGTGGCATCTACACAGGGTAAAAGAATAAACATTGACCTGGTGAGAGGTTTGTGCTCTACGGAGGAGTGAAAGAAACAGGTACATTTATAAAACAAAGCCACACGTGTGTGCAGGGAAGGGGACCTGGAACAGCTATTGCAGGGGGCCGGGTGGGGCCTTTTACATTTGTGATATTTTTGAATCTTCCAAGTTTTCTGCCTTGAGTGTATATTACCTTTCTAGTACTGAAAAAAAAGTTATTGTTTATAAAACCGTGTTACTATTACACTTCCCAAGTATCAGAGCTGAAGGTAACAGATCCCTGAGGGTTACGGTGCCATTCATTGTGATTCTCAGGAGAGAACATGCAAGATTCTACTAGAAGGAAAAAAAACCAACCATCTTGCCTTAAATAAATTTTCACTTAAAAAGACAGCTTCTGCCAGAGGAGGACTAGGGGACAGCCAAGATGCACAGAGCCGCTCAGGTGTCCTCTTGGTGGAGCACCCTCCAATCTCCCCTGCACAATCAAGACAGCCAGCGGCCCCTCTCCAGTCCGCAGGTGCTGATGAGTACAAAGGGTTGATCAAATAAAGTTGCGCAATTCAAACATTTACTTTTCAAACATCTTCGGAAAGTTTATCATACACAAACAAGCACGGGGGAGAGGAAGGGTTCAAGTTCAAACCAATTCATTTGCCCAGCAGCTCCGGGGACCCCAAGCATCACACAGGAAGTCCACCCCAAGGGGCCCTGGGAGTGCTCCCCCTTGGCTACCGGGGAGCGTGGCAGTAGGGCCATCCAGAGGACTGGCTGTGGAAACCTGAGGGACAAGTGTAACCGCAGTCATCTTGAAGAAGGTTAAGATCCCACGTGGCACAAGAGTAGCCTACACTGGGAAAATAATTTCTGGGAAACCCTAATGTGTCTGGGATACTCCAGAAGCGACGGCACAACCCATTGTGTCCAGGTGAGGCAAGATTTAAGAGAACCACAAAATACCATGCTGAGCCATGCTTCCGTAGAGTTTGGATAGTGTGGACTCTGTTGTGTTGTGTTTTTGTTTGTTCGCTTTGTTTTGTGACACAGTTGCCCATAAGGAAAGAAGATTAACCTTGGACCTGGGAGTTGTGAGCAGGGAGCAATGTTTTCTGAGCCAGACAATCACTCCTAGCTCCAACTCTCCCCACTCCCTAGGGTGCAGGGACCAAGGAACAGAACCCAGAGGGTGTCCGTTGCCACCCCCAGCTCTGGGCCGAGACCTGTCATGTGACAATCGTGCACCCGGGACCTGATGGGTGTTGGCAATGCCAAAGGCTGAGAGCACCGCCCTGTCCTCTGGGGCTCATGGTCTGCTGGTGGACAGACGAGTGGACTTTTGAGGGCATCCCTGAGATAAATGCCATCGCCAAGGGCATTCCAGAAACTTGGGAGGAAGTGTCCACCTCTGGGCAAGTCTGAGAAGCCCTCAAGAGGATAAGCAGAGTCTGGGGAGGAGAAGAGGAGCCCACTCCTGGTGTGGAGGGCAGAGAGGGCTGCGCCCACGATTCACAGAGAGAGGTGGGGTAAGACTTGAGGCTGGGGAAGTGCAAGTAACTGAGCCTCAGCGTGGGGGTACTGGGAGCTGGGCTCAGGGGTGCGGCCATAGTCCATGGGCCAGAGCCTCTCAAAGCTGCCATGAGCCATTGTCCTCAAAGCTGCGTTCAGGCACGCGCACAGGCACAGACATGCCCAAGACAGAACGTGAGAACACCACGGTGAAGAGCCACCACTCCACCACTTTAGATGTCCCTGGGAACCAGAGCTAGCCAAGGAGCAATGGAGACATTAAAGTGGCACCAGTCACCAGGGAGAGATCCAGATGACCCACGTGACATTTTTATTAAAAATGTCTCAAGTTTATCATTAAAATGAAACAGAACATTAAAAGATCTCTATAGAATCCACAGTCAGCTTGATGCACATTTGAAGACACCCCCTGCCCCTGAAATCGGTCTAGGTCCCTAATTTGAAAGCCACTCCTGTAGGCAATGAGAGGTTTTAAGTGTGTCTGGGGGGTGGGGGGGGCACAGGGTGAGTGGATTGGGTTTCAGTGTTTCTGGAACTCTGAATCCCCGTTAGAGAAAAATGATGCCGACAGAAGTCGGGAGGAGGCCTGGGGTGCAGGGAGCCCAGGCCCCCCCGTGACGTAGGCCTGACAGGCAGGGAGCAGAGGACCGGCCGGGTTTCCTGGATGATTCCATGGTAAAGGCCGGGACCCGTGGGCTGTGGAGGCTCTGAAGAATGAGAGCAGGTTCCCATCCCCCTGGAACCTGGGGACTAACTGGAGACCTGAGACATGAACTTCACCAAAGAAAGAACAAACCATTCAAAAAGCCAATGAGAGCAGCTCAGGAGGCTGAAACAGGAGGTTCATGAGTTCAAAGCCAGCCTCAGCGAAAAGTGAGGCCCTAAGCTACTCAGTGAGGCCCTGTCTCTAAATAATACCCAAACCGGGCTGGGGATGTGGCTCAGCGGTTGAGTGTCCCTGAGTTCAATCCCCGGTACCAACAACAACAACAAAACCCCAGTGAGACTCGCAGAGCAGGATCTTATGAAGGGCAGATGGTGATGCAGATGCTTCAGCTGCTTGGAGGACTGAGGCACGCAGAGCAGCAGGGGCGCCCCCATCTGGGGAAGGAGTCACACTGTGGGGCATGTGACACCAGCTTAGAGACCAGAGGCCTAAGTGAGGCCCTGGCAGCCCTGACCTCTTCCACCTGGGACTAAGAAATGGGCACCCTGTAGGGCCAGATCCAACTAGATTCTCAAACTCCACTCCCTCAGACACAACCTGGACTTTGTTTTTTTTTTTTTGACAGATCCTTCTAATTCTCATACTATTACCTACTATTTTTTTAAGTTGACCTACTTTTAGGATTTATTTATTTTTAGTTGCAGATGGACACAATGTCCTTATTTATTCATTTATTTTATGTGGTGCTGAGGATTGAACCCAGTGCCTCGCACGTGTGAGGCGAGCGCTCTACCACTGAGCTACAGCCCCAGCCCTAGGATTTAAATGTTCGTTTTAAAAGGGAACCTTGTATGACCATAAATGGAAAGGTGTTGGAAAACTAAATATGGAACCCAACTCGAGGGATTTTCTGCAAAACAATAAGCTTATAATTGCCCCCCCCCCGCCCCCTGCCTTGACCCGCTCTAAAAGCAAAGGAATCCAGAGACACCATAACAAAGGTATTTATGGGGGCCTGAATTGGACCCTGGAATTGCTTTAAAGATGCTCCTGAGACTGTGGGTGAAATACAAACACACAGGTAATCGCATTGCATCAACACCAAACACCCTGATTTTGATTAACGTCTCTGTGGTTAGGAGGAGGATATCCTCGTTCTTAGGAGGTAAGTGCAGAGGTGTCCAGGTGTGGACGGCTCTGACTGCGACTTACTCTCAATGGCTAAAAGGAATTCAGATATTTTTTAAAAAATATTTTTAGTTGTTGATGGACCTTTATTTTATTCATTTATTTATATGTGGTGCTGAGAATTGAACCCAGTGCCTCGCACATACTAGGCAAGTGCTCTACCACTGAGCCACAACCCCAGCTCCTCATATATTCTCTATATACACATCTGAATATTGTATCTATAAATTACAGAGAGAAAGAGAGAGAGAGAGAGAAGGCAATGAGACAAACTGTCAATAGTGGGTGAACGTGTGTGAAAACCTCATAGGAATTCATTGTAATATTATCATTTTTCTGTAGGCTGAAAATTTCCAGCATAAAAACTATTACAAAAGACAGACACACAGAGATAACGTGGGGCCCCACAACCGTGGCAGACACGGGGAGGTGTTTAGTAAATGTTTGCTGTTGAGTGAACGATTATGACAGAAACGTGTGTCCCTAAGATGGTCTCCTGTAATGCCATGGTTCACAGTCCACACCTGGGGAGCCCAGTGTCAAGGGACAGGGCCCTGCGCTGGGGAAGCCACCCACAGAGGCCAGGCACGAGGGAATGTGCGAAGCCCCCTGCAGGACACCCCAGGCCAGGAGGGTGCTCCCGTGCCCACAAATGCCACCAAAGAAGAGACAGGAAGAACGGACCCCTGGAACCCCAGCCCTGGGGACCACTAAGGTGGCCTCCAGGGACTGGGAGGGGGAAGAGGGGCAATAAAGAGTGGCTCAAATCAGCGGCTCCCATTTAGTTCACCAGGGTCACAGGTCCTCTGACAAACACCAATGCTCCAATCCAAGAAGAGGACACTGAAGTGACGGAGGTGATACCACTTTCCCAGGTCCCTCTGGAAACACATCCAGGTGGTGCGCACTCCGAGGCTGGGCTCACCCCACCTCACAGCCACCAGCTGGACTGAGTGACAGAGGTGGCTGGAGCATCTAAGATTTTCTGTGGCAGAAGCTGGTGCTAGTCTGGCCCCAGAGCCAAGGACCATCCCAATGGGACCAGATATCGGAAGCTTCTGGAAGGAGCAAAGCTGTATTCTAAACAGAGCAGAAACCAGACCTTCTACAAAGCATCCCGGTGCCTTCTACAGGTGCCCCACTGCAGATTCTCTGGGCCAAGGCTCTAGAAGTCATGGCTCACCTTGCTTTGTCACATTCTCCTTGAATGCAGAAATCAGGATGGTCCCCGACATGCACACGTTTTCTCGATTCAGAAAGCCACCTCCTCAACTACTTTTGAAGGCTTTCTAACTTTCCTCTGCTGCATCTTAAATAAATACTTCCCTTAGGAAAGCAACTTCTATTTTCAGTCTGCAGACTCTCGTCTCCTCTTATGTTGGAAAGAGACGCTTTTTTTTTTCTTTTCCACTTGCACTATCTCATCTGAACTTGAACTTGCACTACCCAACACCACCCTTCACGTGGTCCCTTGAGCAGCACTGGCTAGGACACGGGCACCTTGCCAAGTCAAAAACAAGCTCAGAGGTGGCGCATATAGACAGAAAGGACTTCCCACACCAGTCCTCCAAACCAGTTCCCTTAACAGTTATGAACTTAAAGAATTCCACTGGAACATGCACATATCTGCGAAGGGAAATGAGTTTTCAAAGGAGCCACTTTTCCACTCTTTTCCAGAATGACTGTGACCGTGTGGAGTCGGAGAAAATACTTGCAAACATACAACTTCAGGACCTCAAACAACCCAATAACAAGAAGATAAATAACCATATTAAGAAATGAACCAAGGACCTAACGTTTCTCAAAAAGGAGGAATACAAAATGCTCAACACTGTGCATCATCAGGGACGTGCAAATTAAAATCAGGGATATGCAAATCAAAATGACCACGAGATACCACCTGACAACCTTCAGAAGGCTTATTATAAAAAAGATGAAAGAGCAGGTGAGGCCGTGTTGGAAAGGAACCCTGTGCACTGTTGGTGGGAATGTGAACTGGTACAGTCATCATGGAAAGCTGTACAGAGGGCCGGGGCTGCAGCTCTGTGGTAGAGCGCTCGCCTAGCACACAGGAGGCACTGGGTTCAATCCTCAGCACTACATAAAAATAAATAAAGGTATTGTGTCCATCTACAACTAAAAATATATATTTTTAAAAAACTGTATGGAGTTTTTCTAAAAATTAAAACTGATTCCAGTTGTGTGGTGCACACCTGTAATCCCAGTGGCTAGGGAGGCTGAGGCAGGAGGACAGCAAGTCCAAAGCCAGCCTCGGCAATTTAGTGAGGCCCAAAGCAATGCAGTGAGAGCCTGTCTCTAAATAAAATACAAAATGGGCTGGGTTAAGCACCCTTGGGTTCAATCCCCAATACAAAAATAATTTTTTAAAGGCAATAGCATGAAAATCTGGACTATTAAAGAAATATACAAACTGTCTTCAAAACTTTAACAGAAGTGGCCATTCCAATCTCGTTCTACTAAATTATTTAGATGACTCTAAGAGTAAGGTCTTCCCCTTGTAAATGCTAGAGATTCATCCAACTGCTCTGAACGGCCCTAGAAAGTTTATTTATATTTCTATGCAAGCAAGGGCTCAGTGACCAAGCGCCCAGAGAAACCCAGCACCTGAGACCAGAGTTGGAAATGGGACCCTCTCCAGGGACATTTCCCAACCTCCGGCCCCTCTGCGCCCTGGTTTGTGGCCACTGATTACGGTTTCCACTGTGTCCCAGGCCACTTATTTTGTAGGAAAAACAGGACACTGAGTTAAACATGAACTCAACAGACCAAAGAACTCCAGGCAGGTGGACGACGCCCAGAGGTGACAAGGAGACATGGTCCACATCTAAGAGGCTCCCTGGAGCTACAGGGGAAGGTTTCTTCTAAAATTGTGGAAAGACATCCATCCTGAGTATTTCCTCCCTGCTTTTAAATTCCATAATATGTACTTATTAGGCCTCCATAATTCTCAAGTTAAAAGACGAACTAATTTATTTCCTTATCACTGACAGTTATGGGTTGAATTGAATCCTCAAAAAAAAAAAAAAAAAAAGGTGTGTTGTGTTGACATCACAGGAGTAGGATGAGGCCCCAATCCAATGACTGGTGTCCTTATAAGAAGGACGTTTAGACCAAAACACGGGCCCAGGAGGATGTCATGAGGACACACAAGGAGGAGGGCCAGGTGGTGACAGGCAGAGGCGGAAACGGGAAATCCTCGAGCCAAGGAACACTAAGGATTCTTGACCAACTGCAGAAGCTGGAGGAGTCGAGGGAGGATTCTCCCCTACAGGTTTCAGAGAAAAACACGTTGATCTTGGACCTCTAGCCTTCAGACCTGTGAGACCACCAATTTCTGTTCTTTTTTTGGGGGGTGGAGAGTACCAGGGATTGAACTCAGGGGCACCGGGACACTGAGCCATGTCCCAGCCCTATTTTGTATTTTATTTAGAGACAGGGTCTCGCCCAGTTGCTTAGCACCTCGCTTTTTGCTGAGGCTGGCTTTGAATTTGAGATCCTCTTGCCTCAGCCTCCTGAGCCGCTGGGATTACAGATGTGCACTACCATGCCTGGCCCAATTTCTGTTCTTTAAGCTGCCAAGTTGTAGTAATTTGTTGCGACATCTGTAGGAAAATAATACACGGGAAAAATGGGGGGTGTCTTTGAAAGTCTCTGCTAAGTCATTCCCTAAGCAGATAAACAACGAAGTACTCCATGTCACTCATGGTAAGAGAAATGCAAACAGAAATAAGAAGGAACGTTTCACAGCCAACAGTGACGTGGTGAGGGCCTGAGCAACTCGAGTCTCAGACACTGCTGGCAGCTGTGTAAGTGGGGCCATCTCTTGGGCAATTCTTTTTTGGCACATTTACCCTGTGAACCAGCAACTCCACTCTGCCATATTCATCCAAGAAAAGTGAAAATATAAGTCCATGAAAAGACTTTTGCCAGAAAGTTCATAGCAAGCTTGTTCTAGCCCCAAAGTGGAAACAGCCCCCAAAGTCCATCATTCTGGACAGAGAGCACACCCGTACGATGACCTCCTCAGAGACAAAAATGAGCCGTTGATGGGCTCTTGCAATAGTGTAAGTGAACATCGAAAAACCCTCTAGGGAGCAAAAGCAGGTAGTCTCCAAGCGCAGTGGTGCGCACCTGTAATCCCAGCTACTCAGGAGGCTGGGGCAGGAGGATCAGCAACTTAGCAAGACCCTGCCTCAAAATTAAAAAAAAAAAAAGGCTGGGGGCAGGCTGGGGATGTAGCTCGATGGTGGCGCAGTCTGGGTTCAATCCCTGGTTTTGCAGGAAGTGTGTGTGGGCGGGGTGCATGATATGGAGAAAGAAGCTAGCCTTCACAAAACGTGTCCTGCAGGGTCCTACCCAAGTGACCACGCATAGGCGCACTCCCAGCAGGATGGCAGTTACGTGCCTCCTGATATGACACACTGTCTTTGAACGACCCTTGCCAAAAAAATATAAGGCTTGAGTGTCACAAGCTTCTAGACCAAACTTCCAGGATACAGAAAATACAGAAAATAGAGAAGACATCAGGTGACACTCTGAGGAAACATCAGACAGATCAAGATGTAGGATATTCTGCAAGAAAATTGGCTAGAACTCAAAGTCAGTCCATGAGGAAAGAATTTTAAACAGAGGTTAGAAGATTGTTTCAGATTAAAAGAAATTAAATCACACAAAAGCCAAACACAATGCACAAGACTTAGTTAAATCCTGTTTTAGGGGGGGAAATTCCATAAAATCATTGTTGAGGCAACTGTAGAAATTCAAATCTTAGAACTAGATATTAGATATTATAGAATTATTAATTTTAAGTGGGATAATGGCATCACAATTATGTAGGAGAATGTTCTTACTCTTCACTGTATTCTAAGGTACTTAAAGATGAGATGCAGCTGGACATGGTGGCGCATGCCTGTAATCCCAGCAACTCAGGGGGCTGAGGCAGGAGGATTGTGAGTTCAAGGCCAGCCTCAGCAATGTAGTGAGGCCCTAAGCAGCTTAGCAAGACCTGTCTTAAAATAAAAAAATTAAAAAGCCTGGGGATGTGGTTCAGTGATTAAGTGCCCCTGAGTTCAAACTGTGGTACCAAAAGGTAAAAAGGAAAAGGAGGGTGGGGGGAGGAGATGCTACCAACTCTGCAACTTATCTTCCAGTAGAGAAAAACTGTATTGACATAGCTATATGTATGAGTTTAAAAAAACCCAGCAGAATGTTAATTGTTGAATCTAGATACAGGATATATGGATGTTCATTGTACTACCTGTTCAAATTTCTTTCTTTCTTTCTCTCATTCTTTCTTTCTTTCTTTTTCTTTTTCTGGGGCACCCAGCATGATGCTCTACCACTGAGCCCTTTTTATTTTATTTTGAGACAGGGTCTTGCTTTGTTCAAGTTTCTTTATGTTGAAAATGTTTCCTAATAAAAGATGAGAATATAATAAAATAAAAAAGGAGCTTCCATACAATATGGTACCCAGAATAGGATCATGGAATAGAAAAATGATATTGGTGGGAAATCAGTGGAATGTAACTGGAATATAGTTAATATCACTGAACTAACATCAATTTCCTAGTTTTAACAAAGGTACCATGGTTATATAACAAAAGTCCCATGGTAGGTGGGGTGGCATACACTAATAATCCCAGTGACTCAGGAGGATGAAACAGGAGGATCTCAAGTTCTAGGCCAGCCTGGACAACTTAGCAAGACCCTATGTCAAAAAAAAAAAAAAGTTGGTGGGGGGTTTGCTGAGGTTAGCTCAGTGGTAAACTGACCTGGGTTTAATTTCTAGTACTACAAAGAGAAAAAAAGGAATAAAAAATGATAACAATCAGGCAAAGCTGAATTAAGAAAACTCCCGGTACTATCTTTGCAAATTTTCTATAAATCCAAAATTACATTAGATTTCTATAAATCTAAAATTTTCTTTAAATCTAAAAAGAAATTAAAAATTTTTTTTTTAGTTGTTGATGGACCTTTATTCATTTTTATGTGGTGCTGAGAATGGAACCCAGTGCCTCCCACATGCTAGGCAAGCACTCTGCCACTGAGCCACAATCCCAGTTCCTAAAAAGACATTTTTAATAAGGGACAACCATATACAAAAGCTAGAACTTTTAAATGTTTTAATACTCTAGATATCGAATAACTTTAAGGTCCAGTATCTACAGCAGTGACCTCCCACAAATAGCCAGTTTGGCAACAAAGATCGAAAAGGTAAAAAAGTCTCCAGAGGGAAGCCATATTGTACCCAGGGATCAATCAGTGCTGCAGGCCAGGGAGAGGACTTGGTCGAAGCCACCATCTGGGTGGCAGCTTGTTGTTCTCCAGGCTCTGCGTCACTTCTCTTAGTCCAGCAAAGACACAGGTTGAACTGCCCCCTGTGCAGTCAGACTGCCAAAGAACAGTAAAGAGGAGGAAAAACACAGGTGTGGTATTTCCTGTACCAGCAGCCAGTTTGGTCCAGGTTGCCAGCCACACCAGTCTTTGCATGTGGGATCTTTAACCCATTTCCAGCACCAGCCCACAGCTATCTGTGTAATTCTCGGAGAGTCTAAAATATTTTCATCATATTGTCTCATTTAATCCTGGTGCCAGAACTCATTTTGCAGAGGAGGAACCCGGGACATGTATCCCAGCCCTACCTCAATGGGTCACAAACGCTTTTCCTGCAGGTCTCTCCCTAAGAGCGGATCGTGGTGCCTCACCCTCCTGGTTCCTGAACGCTGGACTTCCTGCAAGGCCGGCTCTTGCATTAGCTTCTGCTGCTTCACCTGGACCCATGCTCACTGTGATGGTTTGGGTCAGCTTTTTTGTTGCTGTGACCAAATGACCCGACAAGAACAATGTAGAAGAGGAAAAGTTTATTTTGGCTCAAGGTTTCAGAGGTTCAGCCCATGGTCGGTGACTCCGATGCTCTGTGACAGAGGTGAGAGCACAGGTGCACGGTCCTGGCCCCACCAGGTACCAAGGTGGAAGGGCATGGAGGAGGAACGCAGCTCAGGACACGGCAACCAGGAAGCAGAGAGAGCTGCGCTCACCAAGAGCTGTCATGAGCCGTCCGTGGGTTGTGAGTGGACGTGTTGTGCATCGTAGCCTAGGGAGGGGATAAGGCTGGCACTGGGAACTCCCCGTGGCACCCCCACAGGGATTGACTGCCGTATGCAGTTGAACTTCCCCCTCAAGCTCTGCCAAAGATCCTTCCCAGCACCTGAGATGGGTGTGACCTGCCAAGATGCCAATCAACCTGCTGACTGCAAGACATCAGCCCTTGAAACTTTATCCCTGCCTTTGATGTACCCCCTTAAATAAACCACCAGAGCCATCTTGACTTGTCTGGTTCCAGCTCCCATGTGGACAAGATCAATCAGGGGCTTCGTTTTTGTAAACATGTTTCTGACTATTTGTGTTTTATTCTTCACAAATTATTTGAAACTTTAAGTTTTCAGGTCACTTACACGCTCCTGGGAAGGAAGAAGAACCCCCCAATGAGACTCTGGCCATCGTCCCCATTAAAGGGCAAAATATAAACCCCAAAGTCACACCCCACCCCGTGATCTACTTTTCCAGTCCCACCCTACCTGCCTATAGTTACCATCCAGTTAATCCACATCAGTGGATTAATCCACTGATCAGGTTACATCTTCCCTAATCTAATCATTTCTCCTCTGAAAATACTTGCATTGTCTCACATGGGCTTTGGGGGGACCCCTCATATCTAAGCCACAACAATGATGGCTCCCTCCCCCTTGATGTCTGCAGCCCTTAAACTGTGACGAATCCGAGCAGGTGACTGATATGAAGATGCCTTGGGCCTTTAGTCAAAGTGAATGGAAGGATATGACGGAAACCCAAGCAAAGATCTAAGCTTTTCCTTGAAAACAAGATCAACTGGATAACATTTATGTGCCACGGGGATTGAGTGTAGCTAAGAGCACAGGTGCACGGTCCTGGCCCCACCAGGTACTTCTGTGTGACCATGGACAGGTGGATCCCCTCTGTGACTTGGGCCTCTAGAAATGGAGGTAATTGCTGTTCCTAGCTCACCAAGCTGCCCTGAGTGCCAGATAATCAATCAGTAGTGTGTCTTATTGCAGTAGCTTCTTGATCTTTTTTTAAAGTTTCCCCCAATTATTAGTCCTAGAATTTGGGGGTTCAAAGACCCCTCAGAAACCATGGAGATCCATCTTTAGGGAAAGGGAAGTTTTTCAAATTTCCCTGAAAATCACTCTAGTCTGACAGATGAGGACCTTCCAAATCACAGGGATTGTCTGGGTCCCCAGAGGGTGGGAGTCACACTAACCTACTCGTGTTCCACACCATGTCACCATTCTGTAAACACGTACCTTTTATGCTATAACCACAGCAATCGATATCTCACAGAAGCGCATTTGAATAAAACACAGAAATTAAAACTTTAAAATAGAATTTAATATCACGAAAAATATGTCATTTGCACAGAGAACAGAGAGCAACAAAGGCTCCCCTTTCCTGCGGGGTGCAGTGGCACACGTCTGTAATCCCAGTGGGCTGGGAGGCTGAGGCAGGAGGATCACTTGTACAAAGTCAGCCTCAGCAATTTAGCGAGGCCTTAAGCAACTTATTGAAAACTTGTCCCAAAATAAAAAATAAAAAAACAGATTGGGGATGTGACTCAGTGGTTGAAAGACGACTGAGACAGGGTCTCGCTAAATTGCCCAGGCTGGCCTCCATCCTCCTGCCTCAGCCTCCCAAATGGCTGGGATTACAGGCTGGTGCCATGGCACCCCACAGTCACCCCCATTTTTGACCAGGGGAGAGTAAGACTTATGCTCTCATGACTGAGGCAGGCAATGGTACCTGGCAGGAATTTAGTAACACTTGTGTGTGTGAGTGTGTGTGTGTGTGTGTGTGTGTGTGTGTTACCTTCTATTTTATAGCCATTGGCAATGATATCCATTTATGAAACAGGGATAATATTTCCTTCTTACGTACATTTGCAACTTAAAAAAAAAAGTGAGAAGGTGGAAAAGACCGAGAAAGACTAGATTTCTGTTTGGAGAAAACATCACATGCCTTTGTACCCATCACTACAGCTTCCTGAGGCTTTTAATAGCCTAGAACTGTGCTGGCTATTATGGGCCACCATCAGCACAGGTGACCCTGGTCATCCAAATTAACTAAAATTAAGTGAAATTAAAAATTCAGATCCTCAGCCACCATAGCTTCATTCAAGTGCTCCATAGCCACACGTGGCTGATGGCTACCGTATTGGGCGCGGCCACAGATGGTTCCCTTCCTCACTCAAAGTCCTACCATCAGCACACTGGAGGGAGCTCTCCCAGCTCACCCGCGTCTCACCTGGCAGAGGTGGTTAAAGGCCTGGCTTCTCCCCGTGTAGTGGACATCAGGCAGGCATGGCCGGTGGACATCCCCAAGGAGCAGGCCTCTTGGAGGGGACTTCTTGAAGCAGGGAGGGAGAACAGAATGGGGTTGGCCGGTCCTGCAGAGAACAGACCCAGAACAGAAGCATGAAGACACAGGAGGAACCCAGTTCCAGGTGACCTCCCCGGAGTGGTCCTTCTTCACCTTTAGAGAGAGGCTAGGCGAGGAGTGACCTGCCACTCGCCAGGCTCAGCCTGAGCTCCAAAAAGCTCCACCGAGTCTCCTTTGGACCCAGATACTTCCTCCGTGGCCTAGTCCAGGGCTCAGCACAGCAGAGACCAAATCAGGCCTGATGTCAGATGGTGTCCAGCTAAGAGTGGTCCCCTATTTTTAAATGGCCATGTCTTAAACAGTTATGTAAGTATGTACATAATATCCTGACTTTCGCTCCTTGGCCTACAAAATCTACGATATTTACCATCTGAACCTTTAACAGAAGTTGGCAAAGCCCTGGTCGAGTCGTGGCCTGTCCCAGTGTCCTGGTCCTCTGTCCTCCCCTTCTCATAAGTGGGCTTTGTTCTAAATGTTCTATTTTGAAGCTATTTTGACACTTGGAAAACGTTCTTAAACATCCAAAGCGGCGAGGTTCCCAGCAGGTCATAAAGGCTGACTCATGACATCCCTAAGTGCTGCATCCCTGAGAAGCTGACATCCACCCACCCAGCCACCCACTGCCCTCGGTGGTGTGCCACACTGTCCGGCACCTGGAGCACCCCTCTTGGACAGGCAGGCTGTCCTGCAAGCCCTGCATAGGGGGCTTCCTCAGAGCCCTGCCAAGGCCCTGAAGCAGGGAGCGAGCCTTTGGGAGGGTCTGGGAAGGTTTGTTGTACGCCAGCGGCAAATGGGAAGCCAATCAGGGGACAGAGCTTCCCTCCCGAGCCCTCCCCACGAGTCACATGTTCCTTACAAGAACAAGGCAGCCACACTGGGTCTGTGGGCGAACCCAGAGGGTCTGAGGAAGCAGACACACCCGCGCTGAGGGAGCTCTGGAACCCAACCCGAGTCAGGAGCTGGGCCTTGGGGTCCTGGGGGAGAGGCTGAGCACAGCAAAGAAAAGGGGGGCCAGAGACCTGGTAGAGAGGAAGCCCAGGCTGTGAGAACAGGGAACCGGAACGAGGCTCTTCTCATCCTGAGAGTCAAGAAGGGAGGGAGGCCTAGAAACGTTCACTGTAGGGAGATGGATCTTCCCTACAGACCGACCCTGATGATAAAAGACACGCACATGGAGCTTCCAAAAAAAGAGGCCTCGTTCCCTGTATTTCTATCTATAATAATAGTCAAGGTAGAAATGCACTCATAGGGGAAAAAAAATTTTTTTTTTGGCTAAAATAATCCCTGCTCACATAAAAGGTCAAAGCAATATTAGACTCTTATGCACAAAGGTATCCCCAGGGGGCCTAGGGTGTGGCTCAGTGACACTTGCCTTTGCATGTACCAGGCCCCCAGTGCCAGCCCCAGTACCACTGAAAAGCAGCCAACAAAAAGACATCCCCAAACCTAAATTTTATTTACAGCCTGGGTGAGAGGTTACCTTTGCACAAGACTTCATTGGCAACTTCCTTGTTGAAACATGGCAGGTTGACAACCAGACTCTCACGGGCCTTCCCCACTCCGGCTGCAGGAGAGGGTCTGAGGGGTAAGAGGCCAACAAGTGTTAGGAGACTGGAGCTCAGAGGAATGAATGTTGACCCAGGGGAGGAAACTGGTGCTGGGCACCTTCAGGGGGCAGCACAAACTCCACCATGAGGTCCAGGAAAGACTCGCACCTGGGCACACAGAGCGGTCAGGTGAGGCTCAGCGCTGAAATCAGGCTTGACGGCTGAACCCCCCAGGGGGCAGGTGTGGATGTCTGGACACCCAGCTGAGCAATCGGATCCAGGTGGGCCTCAAGTCAGCCACTCTTAGAATCTCCACTTTTGTGAGCCATCAAATCTCTTGTTTTAAGACAACTCAATTTGAGCTCCTGTCACTTACAACAGAAAAGTCCTCAATAACTCAACCTCATTTTAGGCAGATGTCACTCATCAGGAAAAAAAAAAAAAAAAAAGCCTCAAAAACCTTTGGATTCTGGAAGTGCTAATCTGAGTTTAAGTGTCTGAACTGAGTTTAAGTGTCTCTAATCATGACGGCGACCTGGCGTAGAAGGGTTCCTATAAGTGTCACCCAGGTATAAAACTCAGGAGGGCCTGGCACATACCTGTAACCCCAGCAGCTTGGGAGGCTGAGGCAGGAGGATCGTGAGTGCAAAGCCAGCCTCAGCAACAGTGAGGGGCTAAGCAACTCAATAAGACCCCGTCTCTAAATAAAATACAAAACAGGGCTGGGGAGGTAGCTCAGTGGTTAAGCACCCCTGGGCTCAATCCCTGGTGCCATAAATAAATAAATAAATCCTTGCTCATGCCAGGGGCTGGCTCTGCTGAAACAGTGTCACTTCTGTCTTCTGAGATTGGAACATTCATTAAAACTGTGACAAGGGGCTGGTGGTGGGGCTCAGGAGTGGGGCTCTTGCCTAGACTGTGCTGGGGCCTGGATTCAATACTGAAAAAATAAAGCCAATGACAAGACACACTGCCTTTGCTCCAAACTGTCGCGCTGGCTCAGAGGAGCCCTTGTGGGAGCCCAGGGGCTGCTGTGCTGTCTGGCTCCCAGAGGGGAGAACTGACCTGACGGTGGAAGGAGGCTTTCTTCCCACTGGGTGCTTAACTGCAGGGACTTCACGGGACCTCAAGGAGCTCCACCCAGGAAGGACCGCTCAGCAGGGGTCAGGAGAGGTGGAGGCGGCTTGGCCACAGGGGGTGGTCCTGCTTGGAAATGAGGCAGGATTGCTGCGGCAGAAGGTTCCGGAGTCTCACCGCCAGGAGGAGTGAAGAGAATGATGGTCAGCAGAAGCCTCAGTGGAGGCCAGAGAGCTGCACAGAGGCTGCTCGGGCTCTCCAAGAAAGAGATTCACTTTTACTTATTCCAGAAAGGTCTTCTCCCTTTACTGACTCAGAGGGTTCTACAATCAAAAAGAGCAAGACTTGTGTTTATGGGTTCCTCCACCCCTACCGCCCCGCCCAGGAAAAGAGCAAAAGTGTACAAAAATAAAACACGTTCTACATTTTGTAAGAGGAACGATTTCTTTGAAAGCTTCAACCCATCTTAGGTGGGGTACACAGTCTGCTCCTTTTTTCTTAAAGGAACAAGCAGTTGATTATCATTTAGTCTCACCTTCTTCTCTCAAAACAAGCAATCTCAAAAGTACTTTCTTTTAGGAGTTAGGTTTGTTCCTGGAATGCTCTTTTAAAATCTTCAAGATGAAGAACTGCTTCTTCATCCTTACCACACATTTGAAAAGCAATCTTGGGGCTGGGGTTGTGGCTCAAGTGGTAGCATGCTCGGCTAGCATGCATGAGTCACTGGGTTCGATTCTCAGCACCACATAAAAATAAAATAAAGATATTGCGTCCACCTAAAAAAAAAAAAAAACCTAAAAAATAAATAAAAATAAAAAGCAATCTTACAAATGTTTCAATTAAACAACAATAAGCTAGAACTAGGACAGTAAGCTAGTAGCACGCTGGAATGATTTCCTGCACATCTGTCTGTACACAGAGGTCATTCTACTGACTTATTAAAAACTGGTTCAAAAGAAAATTTAGAGCCAGGCGTGGTGGTGCATACCTGTAATCCCAGTAACTTGGGAAGCTGAGGCAAGAGGATCACAAATTCAAGGCCAGCCTTTGCAACTTAGTGAAATCCTGTCTCAAAATAAAAAATAAAAAGGACTAGAGATTTAGGTCAGTGGTAGAGTACTCCCCTGAGTTCAATCCCCAGTATAGAAAAAGAAAGGAAGGAAGCGGGGGAGGGAGAAAGAGAAAATCTAACTTTAGAAGAAGCACATCAGTTTATAAAGGTTGAATGTTAACATGGTATAGAATGTTCCAATCAGTTACTTTTGATTGCAAACATATTACAAATGCATAAACTCTCACTAAATAAAAATATGTAGTTTTCTTTTATACACGAATTTGCAAAAAAAAAGGATTACCTGGGATTTAAAACGCAGAAGGAAAGGGACAAATGCCTTCCTGGTGTTCCTTCCTGGCCTTAGGGTAATCAGTGATCAGGTTCAACTGGTCCCTAGACAAACACTTTTTGTCACTTAACAGGAAGGGAAGACACCCAATGCCCAAGGCACAGTCATCTTCCAGGTCAGCAGCCCTCTGAGAAATTCCAGAGCTTCTTCAGTGAAAAGCCTCTTAAATTCTTTAGCCACCAGCACCAGTGCATCCTCTAGAGGCATTCGAGGTTGTACTAGTGACAAGAAAGAGCCTGTTTTATCACACAGGTGCCCTGATTTTTAAAGAAACACATTTACAAGAAGAAAAGAAAAGACCATCAGAAAACAGTTAATGCAGTTGCAAGTTGTGTAAGTGGGTCTCCACTTTCCGTACAGAAGTGATTGCCTATTGATCCGAGTGACCAGGACCCTCTACGCTGGAGCTCTGTTGGATTTCAAAAATCAAACATTACTTTCTGTTTCAAAGCTAAAACGGGTGGCAGTAGGGGCTTCAGGGGAAGATGGGACAGGTGCCGATGGAAAGCCCTAATGTCTCAAGGAGGACGGGGTGTCATTCAAACAACAAGAGCAAAACAAAATAAAAACCTCTGAACAGCGAGGGTGATTTATTTGGCTCCAGCATCGGGGTGTGAGACAGAGACAAGCGATTGACAAAGAAACTAGCAGGGGTTGGCACGGAAGCCTTTGGAGGGAACAGGACTCAGGAAAAGGAGTGGCAAGGGGCTGCTGGTCTCCATTATAACCTTACAGGGCTCATCTCTCTCCTGAGGGATTTTTTCTTTCTTTCTTTCTTGGTGGTACTGGGGATAGAAGCCAGGGCTTATTTTTTTTTTTTTTTGGTTCCAAGGATTGAACCCAGGGCACTTAACCTCTGAGCCACATCCCCAGCCCTGCCCCTTTTTAATATATACTTTATTTAGAGACCAGGTCTTGCTGAGTTGCTCAGGGCCTCACTAAGTGGCTGAGGCTGACTTTGAACTCAGGATCCTCCTGCCTCAGCCTCCGGAAGCCAGACAAGTGCTCTACCGCTGAGCTACATCCCTAGCCCCCATTCCTCTGACTCCGCATGTGCACTTCACTGAGAAGACACAGAAGGACAGACAGGCAGGCACACAGGGCTTCCAGGATCTGCTGCTGCCACTTACAGAGGAGCCTGCATCCTCCGTGCGGGTCTGCGGTCTTCAACTCGGCTCTGCAAATCTTAAAGCCTGTCCTATGAAAAGCCTTTCTGGATCAGGTCAGGAGTGCTCCAGGTGTGAAATGTCACATAAAAAATGAATTCTAGACACCAAGAGCGGCTTCCCCATGTCTTCATGGTTGTAGTCCATGTGCAGATGTCTTCTAATCTCTCCCAGGTCTGTCTGCTGAGAATAAGACTTAATAAAAGTTTAATCTTAGATGGGAGCCCCCTACCCTGCCTCACCATATACTGTCAGGCTTTGAACAAATTCAGAACCCACGGGGCTTTATTGAGATGCAATGGAGATGAAAGCATTTGGTTAAATCTTAAGCTGTGTTTATTAAGGTTACATTTAGGAGGAAATATGAATATATATATATTTGCCTTCAGGCTCTGAAGTTTCATTGTTTGACTATTTTAAATATTTGTCTCGGCACAGAAGCGGCTCCACACAATTTTGAATAAAGGCTGCTTACAAAGGACCCAACAAACTGTTGGCTATAAAGCATCGCGAGAGCACAGCTAAGTCTAATTTTATTGAAACTGATGTAGCCTATAGGGGAAAACAAAGTATTCTTTCTATTTATTGACTAAATTCAATAATTAAATTCATGGATAACAAATGAAATCTGTCCCTATTAATACTATTCTGGACATGCAAAAGAAACTATTTTCTGAATTTGTACTACATTAAAAAACGGATCACATGCCTTTTTTAGAGTGCTGTTTTTTAAAAGGCGTATTAGTATGCAAACAAATTATTCAACCTACTTATTTTAGTGATGATTTCCAAAATGATCTTGCAGGAATGTAAACACTTAAGTAACTAGACATAATTAGTCCTTCCCACAAATGGTTCAAATGAAAGTGTTCCCCACCCCAACCCCAGGAGATTGAGATTTGTAATTATTGAAAGTGTGTGTTCTCTTATATCCTTAGAATTTATGCCCTACATAAATGTGGTTTAGGGGGGATCCAAGATGGCAGGCTAGAGGGAGGCTGCATTCTGTGTGGCTCCGTGACCTGGGACTCTAGAAGTGGGAATACTGTTTCTCTGCAAGTTATTAGAGGACCCCCGACAGCTGCTCCCAGGCAGGGATCCTGGCTGCTGCTCAGCGCAGGTCTCCAAGCCTCAGCAACAGCACAGGACTCCCAGCCACTTGCCCACACAGCATCACCGGCCGCTGTGCCCGAGCAGGACCACTGGCATCGGCACGCATGCAGACCTCCAGCTGCCACTCCTGTGTGGACCCCCATCTACCAACATGGGGGTCCCCTGGTCGTCTCCATCTTGGGGCACTGAAACCATTGCCATAGTTCCCTACACACAGTAGCCTGCACCTGGGGACACAGACTGGGTCTGGAGACAGCCGCCAGCCCCAACACTGCACGCCACAGAGCTGCATCTCTAAACATGCTGCCTAATGTCACCATCCAGCCCAACCCGACCGACATCCCATCTCTGAAAGCAGCCACCTCCCTCTTGGGACACCTTAGTCCCCATCTTCAGTTGGGGCAACTCCCAGCTTGGGACACCTGCTGGGACCCAGAAGCAATATCAAGGTACCTACAGTCCCCAACCCCCCATCTCCCGCACAGCCACCAACCCAGCACAGAGCTTGTGGCTGTGCAGCCAGTCTGTGGCTCGCAAAGCCTGGCCCTGAACTGCCTGATACAAAACAGCTCTCCACCACCAGTGTGCAGCCCCCAGAGCACAGCCAAGACCTCCAGTGACAGAGGCCTCAAGGAGATCCTTGGGGTGCAGTCTCCCATTGGGGACCGGCAAGTGCTATACCACACCTCCAGAAGCTTCACCCCTAAGACCAACCCTCCCACCCTAATAACCTTCACATCCTGAGGGTGGAGATACAGCAAACAACAGACAACCCCACCTATTGGATGAGATGGGAAAGAGGAAAGATACTGAACTCCAACAAAAACAATCTTTGTATCTTCCTTCAAGATTTCCTTTCTTTTCTCTCCTTTTTTTCTTTTCTTTCTCTCTCTTCTCCTACCCTCACATCCCCCACATTTGTGAAGTCAAGTACTTTTCATGAATTAGGCTACTGAAGACTGGGATGACTGAATAGTGTATTACAGTTGTGCCGTATATTTTTTTATCTCCTATTTTTTACATTTTTGAATTTTTCTTAATTTTTATGGTTTTTTTTTTGTACTCTCTCCATTGTCTTCTCACTTATTTGTCTCCCCAAAAGCACTTTCTCTCTTTTCTCCTGCTACTAGCCACTTCTTTAGATTCCTCCTTCAAGCTTCCTAAGGTCTAATAACTCTATATCCTCCCCTCTTACCTCCTCAGCATCTCATCCTACACCTCACCCCTGGTTCTCTCTTTGTCCACCACCAGAAACTGTAGACCCTTTTGCAATATCAAGGTACCTACAGTCCCTTGCAAACCTACTGTCTATATTATAGATAATAATTGAACTCAACATTTCTGTGTATTGTGACAAAACCATAAGCATAAACTTAATAGCAGCTATTTGGTTTAAGACTGTATATTGTTTGTATTGGGATCTGTTAATATTGTTCTCCCCCTTAAAGGAGAGGTATTGGAACCCTGCAGGGACACTGTCAGCCTACAGGGTAAAGACTGTAACAACTCAGATCCACAGTACTAGAAGGGAAGACACATGAACAACACAAAAAAGCAAAGAAAGAAAGTTACCTAAACAAGACACTATGTTATTAGAATCCATGGCCAGCACAGCAGAAGAAATTACAGAGAAGGAGTTCAGGATATACATAATTAAAATGTTCTGTGAATTAAAGGATGATATAAGAGAGCAAGTACAGACAGAAAAAGATCATTTCAATCAAGAGCTACACAAGCAAATACAGGAAGCAAAAGATGACTTCAATAAGGAGACAGAGGTTCTGGAAAAAAAAAAACAAACAGAAATCCTTGAGATGAAGGAAACAATAAACCAAATTAAAAACTCAATAGAAAGTATTACCAACAAATTAGATCACTTGGAAGACAGAACCTCAGATAATGAAGAAAAAATATATAATCTTGAAAATAAAGTTGACCACATAGTGAAGATGGTAAGAAACCATGAGCAGAACATTCAAGAATTATGGGATAACATAAAAAGACCAAATTTAAGAATTATTGGGATAAAGGAAGGCGTAGAGTTACAAACCAAAGGAATGAACAATCTATTCAATGAAATAATATCAGAAAATTTTCCAAACATGAAGAATGAATTGGAAAGTCAAATACAAGAGGCTTATAGGACACTAAATGTACAAAATCAAAACAGATCTACACCAAGGCACATTGTAATGAAAATGCTTAGCATACAGAATAAAGGGAGAATTTTAAAAGCCACAAGAGAAAGGAATCAGGTTACATATAGGGGGAAATCAATTAGGATCTCTGCAGATTTCTCACTCCAGACCCTGAAAGCTAGAAGATCCTTGAACAATATATACCAAGCTCTGAAAGAAAATGGGTGCCAAAGAAGAATCTTATATCCAGCAAAATAAATCTTCAGATTTGATGACGAAATAAAAACTTTCCGTTATAAACAAAAGTTAAAAGAATTTGCAATTAGAAAGCCTGCACTACAGAACATCCTCAGCAAAATATTCCATGAGGAGGAAATGAAAAACAACAATGAAAATCAGCAAAGGGAGGTATTACACTAAAGAAAAAACCAATCAAAGGAGAAATGAAGTCAAGTTAAATTACCAAAAATAAACAAAAATGACTGGGAATACAAATCATGTCTCAATAATAACCCTGAATGTTAATGGTTTAAACTCACCAATCAAAAGACATAGACTAAAAGACTGGTTTTTTTAAAAAAAAAATGAAATGTTGGGAAAAAACATACTACTCACATGGACTATGGAAACAAACAGGGGTTTCCATCATCATATCAAATAAAATAAACTTCAAGCCAAAGTTAGTCAAAAGGGATAAAGAAGGATATTACATACTGCTTATGGGAACCACACATCAACAAGACATAACAATTATAAATATATATGCCCCAAACAATGGAGCATCTACATTCATGAAACAAACTCTTCTCAAGTTCAAAAGTCAAATAGACCGCAACACAATAATTCTGGGTGACTTTAACACACCTCTATCACTACTGGATAGATCTTCCAAACAAAAGCTACACAAAGAAACTATAGAGCTGAGTAATACAATCAATAACTCAGACTTAACAGACTTACATAGATATTTCATCCATCAATGAATGAATGAAAAATTCTCAGCAGCACATGGATCCTTCTCTAAAATAGACCATATATTATGCCACAAAGCAACTCTTAGCAAATACAAAAAAGAAGAGATTCTACCATGCATTCTATTAGATCATAATGGAATGAAATTAGAAATCAATGATAAAATAAAAAACAGAAGCTACTCCAACACCTGGAGACTAAATAATATGCTATTGAATGAACTATGGATTACAGAAGATATTAAAGAGAAGATTAAAAAAAATCTTAGAGGTAAATGAGAACACTGATACGACACATCAGTCATACGACATATCAGGGACACTATGAAGACAGTACTAAGAGGAAAGATCATTGCATGGAGTTCATTCCTTAAAAGAAGAAAAAGTCAACAAATAAATGACTTAACGTTACATCTCAAAGCCCTAGAAAAAGAAGAACAAATTAACACCAAAAGCAACAGAAGACAGGAAATAATTAAAATCAGAGCTGAAATCAATGAAATTGAAACAAAAGAAACAACTGAAAAAATTGACAAGACAAAAAGTTGGTTCTTTGAAAAAATAACTAAAATTGATAAACCCTTAGCCATGCTAACAAAGAGAAGGAGAGAGAAAACTCAAATTACTGACATCGTGATGAAAAAGGAAATATCACGATGGACAGTACAGAAATACAGAAGATAATTAGAAAGTATTTGGAAAATTTGTACTCCAATAAAATAGAAAATCCAAAGGCATTGACAAATTTCTAGAGTCATATGATTTGCCTAAACTGAATCAGGATGATATATACAAGTTAAACAGATCAATTTCAAGCAATAAAATAGAAGATGCCATCAGAAGCCTAGCAACCAAGAAAAGCCCAGGACCAGACGGATACACAGCTGAGTTCTACAAGACCTTTAAAAAAGAACTAATACCAATACTCTCCAATTTATTTCAGGAAACAGAAAAAGAGGCAGCACTATATGTCTAATTCCTAGGTCCTTGATCTGTTGGGAGTCCAAAGACTAACTTCCCCACCCCCCAAGAAGAGCCTTTCAATGGTGAGCCCTGCTGGCTCACATGATCCTGCCGTCCAATGGTGAGCCCTGCTGGCTCACTTGATCCTTACCCACCAATCAAAAAGCACCCCATGCCAACTGTCAAACCCTTCAACCATTAAACTGTCATAACTGTCAAACCACCCCCGGGTCTATAAATATGCAGAGCTGTTCCTCAATAAACGGGCATTTTCTCCAACGGCAAGCCTTGATTGTTCTTTCATGATCCACTTTGAGTTTTGTGCGTGGTGAGAGAAAGGAGCTTAATTTTATTTTGCTGCATATGGATTTCCAGTTCTCCCAGCACCATTTGTTGAAGAGGCTATCCTTTCTCCAATTTATGTTTTTGGAAAGCAGTATAGAGATCATTGGAAAACTTAGAATGGTACCACCATTTGAACCAGCTACCCAACTCCTCTAGTTTATACCCAAAGGACTTAAAAACAGCATACTACAGTGACGCAGCTACATCAATGTTTATAGCAGCACAATTCACAATAGCTAAACTGTGGAACCAACTTAGATGCCCTTCAATAGATGAATGGATTTATCAGTTTCTTTAGAAACTGTGATATATATTTATATACAATGGAATATTACTCAGTATTAGAAGAGAATAAAATCATGGCATTTGCAGGTAAGTGGATGGAGTTGGAGAATATCATGCTAAGTGAAGTAAGAAAATCTGCAAAAAACAAAAGCCGAATGTTTCCTCTGATATGTGGAAGCTGATCCATAATGGGGGTGAGAGGGAGCATGGGAGGAATGGAGGAACTTTAGATAGGGCAAAGGGGAGGGAAGGAAAGGGAGGGGGCATGGGGGTACGAATGATGGTGGAATGAGATGGACATCATTACCCTAAGTACATGTATGAAGACAAGAATGGTGTGAGTCTTCTTTGTGTACAGAGACATGAAAAATTGTGCTCTATAATTGAAATGCATTCTGCTGTCATGTATAACAAATTAGAATAAATAAATAAAATAAAAAAATTTTTAGAAAGTGGTTTAGACTTAGAAATTAACCATTTATTGGCTTAGAAAAAACCATAATTTCACTTTTTAAGGGGTGGGTACCAGGGATTGAACTCAGGGGAACTAGGCCCTCTTTTGTATTTTATTTAGAGGCAGGGTCTCACTGAGTTGCTTAGTGCCTTGCTTTCGCTGAGGCTGGCTTTGAACTCACCATCCTCCTGCCTCAGCCTCCCGAGCTGCTGGGGTTATAATCATGTGCCACAGCACCCGGCCCATAATTTCACTCTCGATTGCAGCATTGAAGTGGGTGAGGGTGGCGACAGAAAAACAAAACACACGAAATGGTCAGAATCAAGGATGCCCTGGCTTCCCCAAGATGATGGGAAGCAAGCCCTCATCACTTTTCTCTCTGCAGAAACAACGTGGTGGCTGGATTTAGAGTATCAATCCTACATTCATCTCTCTGCTGGCTCTGGAAGCTGTAGGCATGGAATAAACCCAGCTACTAGAGCTCCATGGGTCTCTGCTCAAGAGAAAGTTCTCCCAGGTTAGCCATGAGCATCCAGTGCTGCTGGGAGGGATGACCCCAGCCCTGGTGCAGAAGGCCTGCCTGCTGCTTCACCGGCGGGGGAAGGAAGCAGGGTTCCCCGACATCTCGCACAGTGCCTGCCATACGGGACACAATGAACCTGGGATGAAGAGATCCATACCAGGAGCTTCTGGAAAAAAGAGAGGATGAGCAAGGTGAGATGCAAAGCTGGCCACCAGGGAGCCCCCGTCCCTCTTGGTGAGGAGAGCAATAGCAGTTCAAGCGCCTCGAGCTGGGAAGAATGCCATTCCCAGTCTGAGTGTTGTCCAGGGCAGGGGATGCTGTCAAAGGAAGAACGGAAGCAGCAGATCCAATCAGGAGGGAAAAGATGAAGGGAGGGCCTGGATGTACACATTGGCCCAAGTGTGTAATTCTAGGCGGGAAGAGTGTGTTCATTTCTGTGCATTCTCACAAGCCTAAGAATAAGGAAAGGAATGGGGCAGCATAGGAATGGTCAAATTGATTTAAAAGACAAAAAAAAAAAAAAAAGGAGTTTGGAAAAGTGTCCCCCCAAAGGCCTCTAGGTTGAATGTTTGGTTCCCAGCCCCTGGTGGCATTGGGAGGCAGTGGAACCTTTAAAGGTGGGGTCTCGTGGGGGGGAAGTTAGGTGGCTAGGAGTGTGCCTTTCAAAGAGACATTGGAACCTTGACCCCTTTCTCTCTTTCTCCCTTTTGCTTCCTTGGTGCCATAGGGGACAGCATCCTCTGTCACATGCTTCCACCCTGATATGCAGCCTCACCATGGAACCCAAAGCACGGGGACCACCTGCAGGTCCCCTTAGACATGTTGAAGACATTTCACGACATGCTGTCTGTCTAATGGAATCAGTTCAGAGACACCGGAGAAAGAGGGAATTTGCTTTTGAAAAACTGGTGTTGCCCGCATATGGTTGAAGGTGTGCAGAATTTCATACAGAAGGCAGGGTATGTTTTTTTGTTTGGCACAATACACTGGGTGAGCACCACAACTGTACTTTTTTGAGACGGAGCATTCGAGAGCTATTGGACGAATTCATTGGAATTGAAAGGCCACAGGGAAAAAAAATATAAGATTGTTTTAAAGCTGAAACAATTACATTCTGAAAAACGAGACAATGCTAACCTCCAGTTAGTTTCCAGGGGAGACCCACACTTATGGCATTGCTACCAAGATGCCTCCCTTCTACAGGCAGAGGGACGGCACTGAAGTCAGGCAGCATTGACTATTCTGTAAGTAATCTCGGATCAAAAGCTGTGTCAGGGGCTGGGGTTGTAGCTCAGTGGTTGAGCACTGGCCTAGCATGTGTGAGGCACTGGGTTCAATCCTTGCCTGATAGTTGCTTCAAACCTGAAAGCTCTCTCCTACATTTTCTGCCTTATTTTTCTTTTTTTGTTAATTTTTTTTAGCTGTTGATGACTTTTATTTTATTTATTTATATGCAGTGCTGAGAATCAAACCCAGTGCCTCACACATGCCAGGCAAGTGTGCTACCGCTGAGCCACAGCCCCAGCCCCCTTGCTTTCCTTTTCCCACGCTAATTAATCCAACCTACACTGTAGTCCCTGAGTAATCTCATTAAAAGTAGTACTTCTAGGCTGGGCGCGGTGGTGCCTGCCTGTAATCCCATCAGCTCGGGAGGCCAAGGCAGGAGGATCATCAGTTCAAAGCCAGCCTTAACAAAAGTGAGGCACTAAGCAACCCAGTGAGACCCTGTCTGTAAATAAAATACAAAATAGGCTGGAGATGTGGCTCGGTGGTCGAGTGCCTCTTAGTTCAATCCTTGGTACCAAAAAAAAAAAAGAAAAAAAAAAGTATTACTTCCAAAAATGCCAGAGTAACTGCTCAGCATCCTAAATGCCTTACTATAGCAGCCACGATCCTGGCAAGACCCATGGACTTCCATCTATCTAATAGGCTCTGCAAATTACTGAGCTTCAAAAATCTAGTTCTCTTGCCAAATGCAATTTCTTATGATCCCTAGACCATCTACTCGCCCTGTCCCAGCTTTTCTTCCAGATGTTTGTATCCACTTACCAGTCCTCACCTCGAAACCGCAGCTCAGATGACATCATTCCCCAGAACCTCCCTGGCTCATCTCCTGGGCCCCCAAATTATGGTAAATCCCTCTTCTTCATATGGATATTCCACTTACCGTGGGCAAAAGCTCTTAGCGTGTTCAGTCTTCTACTTGTTCCTTATGTACATGTTTTATTTTACCAGACAGCATGTGCTGCAGGTAAGAATTGTGACTTCATTGTGTTCTTTACTGTGTCTAGCACCGAACTTTACGGACGACAAGCCCCTGCTCATTGAACGTTTGAGCTTGAAACATTGACATGATGACAGGGGAAAAACAAAAAAAAAAAAAAAAAAAGGCTTTTCTGGTAATCCAGGAAAATATGGATGATTTCAGAAAATAAACTCAAGAGGAAAATGAGAAAAACAAGACACGGTTCACATTTACTGAGTGACAGCCCATGATTCAAAGTCATCACAAAGATCCTTCACACTGGATGACAGGATTTGAAAATTAATGACTGTGAGGCAGCATAAAGGAATGAGTTAGCAACTAATTTATCACTGCGGATCTTCTCTACATCCCAGTGAAGACAGAGCAAGCAGCACGCCCCGGTCCTGGAGGTCCCCGCCCCGGGCAGCTGCAGACCGCGCAGTGGCCCAGGCGCTCCCGGGAGGGCATTCCCTCTAGAGTCCTGATGGTGACTTGCTCCCAGGACTAGCTTGCCAGGCAGGGCTGGACAGCATCTGAGGAGTAATTTCTACGTGCCACTCCAGATGGAGGGGAGAAGAAACGCAGTGTCCAGTACCAAAGCCTGCCCTCCAATGGATGCCAGTTGGCCGGGCTCTGGAGATGGGAAGGAGGCAAGCACATGAGTCTAAGGCAGCTGGAGTCAATCACTGTTCTAAAAGAAGCACGAAATCTTTACTCCTCACACTTCAGATAGAGCCCTAATATCCAGAGTATACAAAGAACTCAAAAAATTAGACAATAAGAGAACAAACAACCCAATCAACAAATGGGCCAAGGACCTGAACAGACACTTCTCAGAGGAGGACATACAATCAATCAACAAGTACATGAAAAAATGCTCACCATCTCTAGCAGTCAGAGAAGATACCATCTCACTCCAGTTAGATTGGCAGCCATTATGAAGTCAAACAACAACAAGTGCTGGCGAGGATGTGGGGAAAAGGGTACACTTGTACATTGCTGGTGGGACTGCAAATTGGTGCAGCCAATTTGGAAAGCAGTATGGAGATTTCTTGGAAAGCTGGGAATGGAGCCACCATTTGACCCAGCTATTCCCCTTCTCGGTCTATTCCCTAAAGACCTAAAAAGAGCATGCTACAGGGACACTGCTACATCGATGTTCATAGCAGCACAATTCACAATAGCTAGACTGTGGAACCAACCTAGATGCCCTTCAATGGATGAATGGATAAAAAAAATGTGGCATTTATACACAATGGAGTATTACTCTGCATTAAAAAATGACAAAATCATAGAATTTACAGGGAAATGGATGGCATTAGAGCAGATTATGCTAAGTGAAGCTAGCCAATCCCTAAAAAACAAATGCCAAATGTCTTCTTTGATATAAGGAGAGTAACTAAGAACAGAGTAGGGTCGAAGAGCATGAGAAGAAGATTAACATTAAACAGGGATGAAAGGTGGGAGGGAAAGGGAGAGAGAAGGGAAAATGCATGGAAATGGAAGGAGACCCTCAGAGTTATACAAAAGTACATACAAGAGGAAGTGAGGGGAAGGGGAAAAATAATATAAGGGGGACAAACGAATGTCAGTAGAGGGAGCAGAGAGAGAAGAGGGGAGGGGAGGGGAGGGGAGGGGAGGGGAGGGGGGGAGGGGAGGGAGGGGGGATAGTAGAGGATAGGAAAGGCAGCAGAATACAACAGACACTAGTATGGCAATATGTAAATCAATGGATGTGTAACTGATGTGATTCTGCAATCTGTATATGGGGTAAAAATGGGAGCTCATAACCCACTTGAATCAAATTGTGAAATATGATATATCAAGAACTATGTAATGTTTTGAACAGCCAACAATAAAAAATTTAAAAAAAAAAAAAAAAAAAAAGAAGCACGAGATGCTACTAGTCCGGTGTGAGGCTCGCTATGAGTTTTGGGAAAGCTCATCTAGTCAAAGACTAATGCGGTGACCCCCACCTGACACAGGGTATTGTATAAAATGCTGAGGAAACAAGGCTCCTATGCACGCTGAGTTTTTACTGTCTCTGGGTTCAAAATCAGTTTAAATTACTACATGATCAAATTAATCCAGGGCATGTCTAGATGTCTTTCAATTATTGAAGGGAAATTCCATCATTCGGTACCGTAAAAGGAGCTGTCCTCGCCTACCCTCCCATGCTGTGGCTGACCTCATTTCTTCTAATACTAGTCTCCCAAGGTCCAACCCAAATACCCTCCAAATGAGACGGAGTATAATTTTGCTTTCAAATACTCTTAGAGAAAAGATGCTATCTGCAACGAAAGCAGACTTTTGTAAAGGGGATGTGGCTGAATAAAAATTTTTTGAGTCCTTTTAAGGTTACAGATCCCCATATAAAAAAACTTTTTTGAGAAAGCCCAGCACTGCCTTTATGCACCACATTGTGCACGTGTCTGGGCTCCTCTGTAGGTCCCCAGTATCACTCAGGGAGCACCTACCCTGGAGTAAGGGCGCAGCCTCCAACCGACCGTGTGTGTACCTGCAGACTCTGCCAAGGGCTAGGAAACCTGGCACAATCCAGAGCCTCACCCGGTAGGTCTCTGCCTGTCCTCAGGATGGAGACAGAAGCAAATCAACACTCTAACCCGGTATTACAAGGGTGTGAAACTGGGGCACCACGTGGGGACTGACGGATGCGCAGACACAACCTAAAGGCTGGGAGCAGTGGGGAAGGACCCCCAGAGGACCAGAATGTCGAGGGGTGGAAGCGTCCCCCATGAGGCAGACAGGTAGGGAAGAGGGAGGAGGTGTCCCCGATAGGAGAGAAAAATAGCCCAGACAAGGGCTGATGGGAATTGAAGAAGCAGGTAAGAAGTGACAGGACCCTTCTCTAGAGGGTCAGTGAAGCCAGCACTGGCACAGTACGTTAGGTTCTCAGCACCCCGGGGGCAGGGCTTTGATCTACTGTGTTCACTGAGACATCCCCAGACCTAGAACCTTACCCGGCTCTCTGTGTCCGTGATACCCATCAGCCACTCCCAAAATAGCTTCTTCTTCTTCTTCTTCTTCTTCTTCTTTCTGGTTGTAAAACTGATAGACACTCATTGTAAAAATATTTAAGCAATATAGAAAATCTGAAGAAGAAAGCGACCTTTAGAAATGTCACCTCTGGGGCTGGAATTGTGGCTCAGTGGTGGAGCACTTGCCTTGCCCCTGTGAGGCACTGGGTTCAATCCTCAGCACCACATAAAAATAAAATAAATAAAAATAAAAGGTTTTGTGCCCATCTCTAACTAAGAAAAAAAAAAATAATAAAAAGAAATGTCACCTCTGTCCCGAGTTTGGTCAACCCAACAGCGTCGGTTCTTGCAATCCCTAATGCAGGGCTCTAGCAACACTTCTGGAGTCCCCACTCTCAGGGACTTTCGTATTGAAGACGGGACCCTTAGTTACTTGGTCTGTGCATGATTTCATTCAACAAGCTAAAAAAGAAAGAAAGCTACCTCTACTCATTGTTGGTAGAAACAACGCAATCTGAAAGCCTCTCTTGATTCTCCGCTTCCTGAAGCTCTAGATGAAAGTGCTGGAAAAACTCCTCTCTTCCTCCCTGCCAGCGGCACCCTCTGAAAAACACTGGTGTCATGCTTTTGCACAGCGGAACAGCTGAAAAGCACTGAAGGCTTTCAGGGTCTGCTTAACAAAAGGCTAAAGACAGCACTTGTACAAGAACCGACAGGAAACTCTGAGTAGAATCTTGACAGAATCCTTACCTGAGACTGCTGGGATAGCTCACGGTTATCTGTTCGGTTATCAGACACCTCCCCCCACAATTCTCCAATGCTTATTGGAAGCATGAAAATATTTTCTCAAGTATTATGCAGATCTATTTTCCTTCTGATCGTGCCCCCAAAGGCCAGAAAATCAAATATCAGATCATGTAGTACAAGACACATGGTCTAGTAATCTAACAGATTGTCACTCAATGATCTATTCTCATTTTAGAATATCATTCTAGAATTTTCTGCCCTTCCCATTCATTTCTTCTTGACTACTGTGATTAAAAAGTACAAATAGAGTCACTGAAACTTGACAAGGAAGTGTCTGAGAGACAGACAGACAAAATAGATTCATACTTTAAGAATATTAGAAAACCTTATCAGAAGTGTTCATCTTGGGGCTGGAGTGGTGGCTCAGGGGTAGAGCACTTGCCTGACGTGTGTGAGGCCCTGGGTTCAATCCTTAGCACTACATATAAAAAAAATGAATAAATTAATTAAATAAAAGATCCATTGACAACTAAAAAATATTTTTTAAAAAAGTGTTCATCTTTTAAAGAGGAGTAGTCCTTTTTGAAGGCCTTCATTGTGATGTCTTTTTTGTAGTACTGGGAATTGGACGCAGGGTGTCATGCCTGCCAGGCAAGTTCTCTGCCACTGAGCTACACCTCCTACCCAGGCCTCCATTATAAACAGGCAAAAATGAATCAACGGGATCTGTTCCCTTTCCTCCTAAACACTCCTCCGCTCCTGTGAGCAGCAATTTTCCCTTGGCAAAGGCATGCAAAATAGTGCACAGATGCTGGGTAATCCATTAGCCATCGAACGAGGTCCCCTTTGCTGTGATTTAACAGAAGAAAGGGGGAATGAGATGCACTCTGTACCCTAAATCAGGTATTTTTACTGCCGCTCCCCAGTATCTAGACACCAATGCTTCTGCCCACAAGGAACTGTCCTGTCAGGGAGAGAAGCACTCGGCAGGAAGCAATTAGCTGGGTTCCACTAGAGACCTCATGCTGCGCCACGGAGGGCCTCTGAAGCGACTTTGTCAAACCAAGACCAGCAGCTGCCAATGTGCATCTGTCCCTCGGCTTCCCCCCTTGACAATTTCTGTTCGGTTCTGGTCCACGTGCACCCTCCCGGCCGACTTTCCTATCCAACGCTTTGCCTGAGTCTGTGGCTCCCTGTCCACTGAGAATCCTGAGCCCCACAGAGCACCTCCGTCTCCCCCATGGGCTGTCCCCTTGTCTACCTCCTCCCTCTCCCAGTGGCCTGTCCCCTTGTCTACCTCTTTGACAAACACTGCTCTTGCTACATTCTTTCTTTGTTTCTCTAGTGCTGGGGAAGGGTACCAGGGCCTCACACCTGTCAGGCCGGTGACCTTGAATGAGTTACATCGTCATGGCTCAGTTTCCTCACTTCTGAAATGGGCATCGATAACCGAACCTACCTCTTGGTGGTGTGAGGAGGATTCAGGGAAGAAACCCTTAGAAGAGGGGGTACCTGATGCAGAGTAGCCCCCCGTGGATGTCAGCCATCATCATGCGCCTCTGCCTCTTGGTTTCTTTCAGACCAGGGCTAAGAAAACCTCTCCTTCAGAAGATCACCTAATGGTGCAGGCCGACGAGGTCTCATTTTCAGGAAATGTTACCTGAGAGAAACTAACCTCCATTAACAGTCACTCCTGAATTCTATATTTCCGTGAGCTTCTGCAGTTGAGGAAAGCATTTTTCAATTCTGAATTATTAATTTAATCTGACACAAATCTCATCTTTAATGCAGGCAAGAGGGAGGCCCTGTCAAGGCTCATATATAGAAAAATCAATTCAAATACATTTCAAGGAAAACTGCTTTTACCAAAACTACAGAGAAAGATCCAAGGCGAGGGTCTTGAATAGCCACGTTGACTTACCTATCCAGTTGCTTAGAAGAACTCCAGGGCTGAATGTCAAAGTCAATGAAACCCAGCAGCCTTCAAAGTGATGTACATGCTCTGGAATACTACACAGTGGTTAAAAATAATGGAGGTGAATAATCCTCCATGACATACTGTTAAGTGAAAGAAACACGTTCCCAAATCATATGTCAGTGTGAGTTTAAAAAAAAAAAAAAAAACGGGAAATGGCACCCACCCATGGTCCCAGTTACTGGGGAAGTTAAGGTGGGAGGATCCCTTGAGCCCAGGAGTTCAAGGCCAGCTGGGCAACATAGTGAGAACTTACATCAAAAAAGAATGCCCCAGGGGCTGGGGATGTGGCTCAAGCAGTAGCGCGCTCGCCTGGCATGCGTGCAGCCCGGGTTCGATCCTCAGCACCATATACAGACAGGGATGTTGTGTCCGCCGAAAACTGAAAAATAAATATTAAAAAATCCTCTCTCTCTCTCTCTCTCTCTCTCTCTCTCTCTTTCTCTCTCTCTCTCTCTGTTAAAAAAAAAAAAAAAAAAAGAATGCCCCAGACAGGCACAGTGGTGCATGCTAGTAATTCCAGCGGCGTGGGAGGCTGAGGCAGGAGGATTGCAGATTTGAAGCCAGTCTCCAAACTCAGTGAGGCTGTATACATCCTAGTGAGACCCTGTCTCAAAATAAAAAAAATCAAAAGGGCTGGGATGTGACTCAGTGTTTAAATGCACTTGGGTTCAATCTCTGGTGCCAACAAAACAAAAATGCCATGAAACAAAACAATGAAACAAAAGAAGAAAAAAACCTGGAAGAATCTGAAAAGGATTTTCACATAATTACCAAACACTTTCACAGGTCTATCCATTCCTCCTTTGAAAAACAAACAAACAAAACACTTTTTAAACGACCGATATTTATATTTGGCTGCAAAGGACTGATTTGTTTTGTAATAAAATAAATTTGCATTTTTGAACATATAACACTGATTAGATGATAACACAAAAGAAAGTGTGGAAAGGGGGGTCAAGGGCCTCCCCCCGTGGGCCAACCCCCCAGAGCTGGCCAAAAAACTGCCCAGAGGAAGGCTGGTGGCCAAGGCCCTTCCATCTCGAGGTCTGTGTTAGTTACTAGAGTCCAACTGACTAGACAGAGGTAGGAGTTAAAGCAGAGGGGCTTAATGCATGGACTTGACCCGAGGGATTTCCCAAAAGCAAATATTAATAACACCAATTTCAGCAAACATCCAAGTCGGCACAGTGAGGATGCATTTGCATTACTACGAAAGCTTTTAGCAAATTGAGCCACGACAATAAAATCTTACCTTAGCATGTCTTCACCCTCCTTTAAGTAGCCCTCTTGGGGAGAATAAGAAGTTGGCAGAAAAGGTTTATATGGCTTATTGCTAAAAAGAAAAAGGAAAAAGGAAAAAAAACAGACAAAATTACACTTGAGAAGAAATTATTTCTCATAGCTCATACATTAGTTTCCACAGCTCTGCTAGACTCAAAGGTGATTAAATCTTCAGTTAAACTGAGTTTCAAAAACTCGAACAATGGCTTTCTTGAAGTTTTTTTTTCTTTCAGGACCTCTATTTTGTAATACCTATTTCTATTTTTTTTTTTTTTGCTCAGTGTGTGTGTCCGACTGCTTTTGCACAAGTGACATCTGAAGGAACAGATTTGTCACAGGAAAAGACCATTATAATTTACCAATAGAAGGGACTTCTGCACACTGAATCCGACTTGCCCAACTGAACCAAACTAAGCTTAGAAGCAAATATGTAATATTGGCCATATTTGGCAATTATAAAAACAAGAATCACTGATTTTATTTTAAGCTTCTTTTTGATAGATGCTCCACCAACCTCACCACAGATTTTCATGGATTACCCGCCACCTTTACCTTTATCCAACACGGGCCCCACCATGGAGCTGGTGAAAGACACATTCCTCAGTGATCTGTGTGCATCCATCCCCAGTGCTAAGCATCCTCGAGGGAGACCACTGTTGCAATAGGTATTAACACACCAGAGTCACTTTGCACACTCACAATCACCATCTCCTCCTTTCAGCACTGCACGATTAACGTAGTCAATGTCTAAGACAAAACGAAGAAAATCGCTAGCTGGAGCGAGAGGGGGCTCAGCAAGATGGGCTGCTAGGGATTGGGCTGAGAGGGTTAAGGAGTTGGTAGGAAGCTTTCCATTTCCAAAAAGGATGAGCACAGATGCTCCGCTCGACCCTCTTCTCGACGATCCTGGCCAAGTTTGGAGGCCATGAGAAGGAACAGCAGATGGTTCGATGTGAGTGAGTCAAAAGGAAGTTGCTCTGCCTTCAGCTCCCTAGCAACTGAACTAAAGGATGCCAAGAAAGCCAGGCGGCTCTAAGGAGCAGCGCGGCAGGGTGCTGGAACCCAGCGGTCAGGAGAGCAGAGAAGCCTCGAGACCCCCACCCGGCAGGACGATCCCGTGCCCACCCACACCCGCCCTTCCTGTCCCCCTTGGTTCCCGTACCAGCCTACCTGACCGTACGAATGCCAGTCACCTGGCTGCTCATTTCAGGATCACCTGCTCATTCCAGTGACACCAGCTGAAGAGCATCCTGGCCCAGAGTCAAAGAGTAACACCCCCTGCTTCCCGGGAGAAGCCCCCAGCTCTCAACACACTTGGACCAGCTGGACAAAGGACTCTGCAGGCCAAGAGGCAGCGTCCCTGCCACCCAGGGTCAAACGCGGCAGCCCAAATGGTGAGACAAGCAGGTGGCACACACTGGCCAGGACTCCAGAAGCCTGGGGAACATCCCTCCTGGAGCCATGGTGTGTTCTGTTCTCCTGCTTAAAAACCAGCTAAGTGGCCAGCAAGGAGGCTGGGGATTCCGGATGGGCTGCATCAGGAGTCACACTCTGGCAGGAATGGCCTTGGCGGAAGTGTGGGAATATACCTGGGGACACACCCCACTACAGCTCAAATGGCCAAGGTCACCCTGAGCCTGGCAATTCCCTGGATTTGCCATATTCTCATGAATCCCTTCTAACTGGTGGCACCAGTAAAACGGCAGTTCCTCTCCTCCTCACTCTGTGGGTCTATCACTGTCGGTAGAAAACAGAACTCACGATGGCAAAGCTGGCTGGGAGATAAACACGGCCTCCAGGTACCCAATGAAGGAAGATGCTTCAGAGCATTGTAGCTAAGCATTATAACAATAGTGCAAGTTGGGCAATGTCAACTTCTCCACCCACTTTTTAAAGACAGATGAGGAAACCGAGGCTCAGGTTATGTGACCTCTCATACAGCTAAGGTGTGAAGCCCAGATTCAAACCCAGGTGGGTCTGACTCTAAAACCTTGGCTCCCTTTAACAACAGAGACTTTGAGCTTTACCCAAGAAAACAAAACAAACACAAAGGAAAAGCAGTAAAAGAAAGAAAACAAGAGCTGTGCACAGGGGCACACACCTGTGATCTCAGCAGCTTGGGAGGCTGAGGCAGGAGGATCACAAGTTCAAGGCCAGCCTCAGCAACTTAGCAAGGCCCTGCCTCAAAATAAAAAATGATTAAGTAAAAAAAAAAAAAAAAGAAAATATGGGCTGGGGATGTGACTTAGTGGTTAAGTGTTCCTGGATTCAATCCCTAGTATCAAAATAAATAAATGAATAAGTAAACAAAACAAAGTAAGAGCGTGAAGAGACTGTCATTCTAAATTTTATGAAAAGTGAATGTATGCAGGCATTAAAAAAAAAACTCATGTGAAAAGCATGAGGAAGGGCTCCAAGGTGACACAGTGCCCATTCATGCCTTTCCTAGCCACGTTATAGCAAGTGATAAGCCTTCCGGTGAACTCAGTAAGAGCAACTTGAAACTCAGGCCTCAAGACTGAGATGGAGGAATTGGAACTGTAATGCTGCTGGTGGGAATAAAATATGCTATCATCACCTCAGGAAAATTCAGCGATTTCTTAAAAAGTAAAACACACACTTCCCAGCCAGTCTACCCTTAGGTCTTTACCCAATAAAAACAAAGGCTTGTTTTCTCATTACTGTAATGAAATACCTGAGGCTAGATAACTTCATAAAGAAAAGAGGTTTATTTAGCTCAGTTTAAAAAGCTGAAAGTCCAATAGCTTAGCTCCATGGCAAGGGCCCCATAATAAATGGAAGGAGCAAGAGATTATATGGCCCAAAGGAATCCAGAGAGAGAGAGAGAGAGAGAGAGAGAGAGAGAGAGAGAGATTGAGAGCATGAGTGCGCACCAGGGTTGGGCTCAGGCGTTCATAACAACTGGCTCTCACCAGCACTCATTCCAGGAGACCATCTGGTCGCAGTATCCCCAATGACCCAAGCAAGGGCTTCCACTAGACCCCTGCCCTGGAGGGCAACATTGCCACCTGGGAACCAGGCTTCCCACGCTTGAACCTTTGGGAGACCCTCAAGCCATATCCAAACCCCAGCTTCATGCCACTCCAAGGCTTGCACACGCCTGGGCTCAGCAGCCTTATCTGTAGAAGCCAAAACTGGAGAAAACAACCAGAAAGTCCATCCACGGGGGAATGAAACGACAAAACGCGGTGCATCCAGGCCTGGGTCGGCCTGGGCTGCCCAAGACACCGCAGGCCAGGAGGCTGGAACCACAGAAGTCTGTCTTCTCCGGATCCTGGCGAGGGCTGTCTTCATGCTTCTCACTGTGTCCTCACTCAGCAAAAGGATCTCTCTCCCCCCTCCCTCCCCACCTCTGATAAGGCCACCAGTGCTATAGGATTAGGACCCATCTTTATGACCTGATTCATTCTTAATTATCTCCTAAAAGCCCTGTCTCCAAATACAGTCACCGTGGGGACTAGAGCGTCCACAGGAGTCAGGGGGTAGGGGCGGGGACACGATTTAGTCCATTGCACCCCACCATTGACTCGGCAAGAAAGGAAGGAACTGATCCTCCCAACTTCATGGAGGAATCTCAAAATAATTATGCTGAAAAGAAGCCAAAAAAAACTACCCCCGAGAACATATTCTATAAGATTCCCATTTACATATTTTCAATAAAATCATATACAATGTGTACATAGATGCACGTTTACATAAAATTCTATAATGCAAACTAATTTCAAGTGATAGCAGTCACAGTTCAGCTGTTGCCTGAGGCTAGAGCGAGGGGAGGCTGGGATACCAGGAGGCCCAAGGACACTCTGGGAGGTGACAGGTGTCCATTATCTGGGAAAGACAGTTTTGACATCCATAGGCCCAAACTCAAATTGTTCCTTTTTAACATGCACATCTTATTATCATAGACCCATATTATAGGACAATCGGTATAAATTCATAATTTTATAATTTAAAATTATAAAAAATAAACGGAACCTCTTTCCTATTCTTTGACATAAGTAATAGGTTTGAGAGTGTTTCAGTCTTTTATGCTGGTCAGAAATAATTTAGATTCTGATGTGGTTACAAGGAAGAACCAAATGTACCTCTGGAAAGAGAGTTCGCTGAAACGCTCCTCGCAGTTTCAAATTGAATGTACACGTCACTCCCAAAGCCTCCAGGAATGCTAGTATGATTATTTTTAACTTTTTACTGTTGTATCTCAATTACCTCAACTTCTAAGACAGCTGATCTATTAAATTCTCTGGGTAGGACTCTCTAGGGATTCACTGAAAATTAAAAAGATTTTTAAAGATCTACTCTTAGATGTTCCATCATAATTTCAAATTTCCCTGAAAACAATTTGAATTTTAACACTCCTCTAGAGAAATTTCCGCCAAGCCTCCAGAAATAGCAAAGAGTAACGTGGAACTGCCAAAGGGTCACAGACCTAAAGCAGCCACAGTTTCCTTCCATAATCTAGAATAAAGCTGGGGTTGATACACAGCTAAATGTAGTCGTACCACTATGCCAGTTACACTCCTAGCTACTTACACAATGGATGTGTAAACTTATATCTGGGGGAAAAAAAATTGCAAACTAATTTTTATATCAGCTTTATTCATATGCAGAAACTGGAACAACAGACATGCCCTTCAATGGGTAAAAGGATAAGCTGTGGTATATCCATTCAGTGGAATATTATTAACTGATAAAAAGAAACGAGCCATATCCCCCCCCCCCAAAAAAAAAAAAAACATGAATGAGTCTTTAATGCATGCTGTAAGGTGAAAGAGGCCAATCCCAACAGACTACGTGGTGCATGATTCCAATTAGACGACAGTCTAGAAAAGGTAAAACTATAAAGATGGGGAAAAGATTAGTATGTGGCTGAAGGGAAGAAGAGGAGTTGAATGGGTGAAGCACAGGGCTGTGGTTTGGATATGGTTTGAGGTGTCCTCAAAGATTGATGTGTTGAGAGCCTGGTCCCAACAGTGTGGCAGTGAGTGCTAAGCGGTAGTGAGATCTTGGAGAGGTGGGGCCTGGTGGGAGTCCTTAGGTCACTGGGGGATCAAGGTAGCTCTATGGGGCTTCCAAGTTCCCAAGGGAGAGCTGTTGTAAGAGCAAGCCCAACGGCTGAATTGCTCTCTGGTTCCCTGTTTGGTGATGTGATCTTGTCTTCCCACCACCTGCCACCTGGTTTGGGTTTGTTTATCTGTTTGAGGTTTTTGAGGCTGGAACCCAGGGCCCTGCACACGCAAGGCAAGGGCTCTACCTCTGAACTACACCTCAAAGCCTGCCAGGAGGCCCTTAATAGAGCCAAGCTGATGGGGGCACCAGTGCCCTTGAATCTCCATAACTATGAGCTAAGTAAACCTCTTTTCTTTACAGTTAGCCTGCCTTAGGTATTTCATCATAATAATAAAAATGGACTAATAAATACAGGGTTTTAGGGGGTGGTGAAATTATTCTGTAGACACAATAATGATAAGCACACGACACTACACGGTTGCCAAGGCCCATTGACCTCGATAGCAGAAAGCCTGAATCTTTTTTTTTTTAATTTTTAATATTTATTTTCCAGTTATCGGCGGACACAACATCTTTGTTTGTATGTGGTGCTGAGGATCGAACCCGGGCCGCACGCATGCCAGGCGAGTGCGCTACCGCTTGAGCCACATCCCAGCCCCAAGACTGAATCTTGATGTATGCGATTTTTTAAAAGTCATTTTGGAAACTAGGAGGATCCCAGGACAGAGTAACGCAAAGTGCAAAACAATTACAAAGTGTGTTACAGATGCATGAAACCATCTCTGAGCAGGTGCAGGGAGGCGGGTGCTTTGCACACCTTCGTAGAAAAGCCAGAGGCAGGTGTTGGCCCAGAGGCTTGGTTTCCAGGCCTCTGCTCTGAAGCCTAACAATGTTCTCTAATGATACCTTCAGAACCCTGTGGAAGGCGGGCTGTGGTGACCGGGGCTGTGCACCGCAGGAAGAGGGCCAGACCACGACTTGGCTGCATCTGGCTCAAAGGCCCAAGTCCTCACAGGACGTAGAAGGTTCCCAATGACCTGAAGCCTTGATGTTCCACCCCTTAACCTTCACAAATGCCACCTCTCTGACCTAATTCCCTACCTCAACCTCACTCTCCCAACCGTTTCACATTGTCCTCCCCAGTAGGACCTTGTCCTTGCTGTCCCCTCTGTCATGAACAGGTGTCCCCAAGATACCACATGGGATGCTCCTTCCCTTCCACCTGAGGCCCTACCCAGATGTGACCGGCTCAGTAGGGCCTCCCTCCTGGCCCTCCCCCACATGCGACCTCCCTGACGGGGGTGGGGGGGTGGGGACCAGCTGTGCTCAACATCTGACCTACAGGACACACAAACCCCGGTCCTCCACTGAGTCCGTGCTCTGTGCAGGGCTCCTGTTTCTACCTAGTGTCTTTCTTCTCACTCAGGACATCATGGCAGCTAGTCGCCATGCCTCCTTGGGCTCTCGGCTGTGGCAGCTTCCTGGGTGTCCTTGGACGACCTTGGCAGCCTGAGGAGCACACATTTTCACATGCTTGTTATCTCATCCCTGGGGGAAGGTAATGATAAGCACACGAAGAGGACGGGGACGTGTCTGTTCACTGCTGCTCCTGGCAGCTGGAGCAACGCTGGCCCCTCCCGGGTGTGCAATGAACAAGTGTCACAGGAGCATGTGGCTAAGGGGACTATGTCAGGTTTCGGATCCCGCCCTTCTCACGTTGTCCACAAAGAGAGTTAAGTCTGCAGGGGTGCGGTAAGCTGCTCATTAGAGGAATCAGAATGGGAACCTCCTTGACCTGTGGCTGTCACATCCAGAAAACCCTCACCTCGCTGGACCACGCTGGGACCCCTGGACCATGCCGGGACCCCTGGACCACCACCAGCCGAACGCTTCCATCTGCCGCCCAGGGAAATGCGGGAGTGGATCCGCATGCTCAGCCACTGACAGCTTTTTCTGTGCAACATAGTTTATTTGGGTCACTGACTTGAATATTTTATTACATTTTGTCCTTATTATTTTGTAAATATAAGTGGAAAAAACAGAAAAAAAAAGATGTGCTGACGCTAGTCGTTGGGAGAAGTCATCCAGGGAATGCAGAAGATGAGCAAGAATTGGAACTTTCTGGACAAATCACGTGCTGCTGAGGCCCTGGCAGATCAGCTGAAACCTGTGCAAAGTGCTGGAAACCCCGCCCAAGGCTGGGGATAAGTGGATAGGGGTGTGGACAGCGTTCCGACCATCCTCTGAAACCCTCCATTGCGTAAGATAGATGGACGGGTCTACTTTTTACTCATTCCACCTTCAAGACACTTGCGTGAGCTGGAAATCCAATTTTATTAACAAATAAGTAGAAATAGTTGCTGAGCATCGAAAATCTACTAAGCATGTGCTTCAAAGTGTGTCCTTTCTTACTCACCCAATACCTAGTCCCCAGCACGGTCTAAATAAACATTCACAGAACATGTGAAAAAGGTCACTATTCCAACAAGAGAGTAAACGCCCACCAGTGGCCTCCACTGGCCTCCAGACAAATCTGCATATTCCTCTAAAATTCTAGCCTTCAAAAAAAATCATCAAATTGACATAACTAGCCCAGACCTTGATCTTAATTATATCATATGCCATAATTAAGAGGTGTTCTTAGTGGGAATTTTAATGCCTTTCTCCCCAAAACTAATACAAACAGTGAAAACTACTGCAAGATATTTTTTTTTTATTGGAAGGAGAAAAAAAAATAGAACAATTCAAACCTTTATCAGAAATGAACAATGTGGAAAGCATCAGTGTGATTATATTACTCCTTCGCTGAGTGATCTTAAACATCAACAGAGCTGGCTCAGTGGAGGAGCGCTTGTCTAGCACGTGGGAGGCACTGGGTTCCATCCTCAGTACCACAGAAAAAAAATAAAATAAAGATATTGTGTCCAACTACAATAACAACAACAACAAAAAGAGCCAGCTGCTACACCCTTCTCTGCTCTGTTACACATACTACAACAGGGTGTGTGACTTGAGTCTTTAGCAAGGACACTCAGTTTTCTGTAAGGTAAAATTTCCAAGCTTCACTGTAAATATTCAGTTTATTCTATTCAGGGTGAACTGTGTCTCCCCTCAAAAGATGTTGAAGTTCTACCTTCTGGTATCTGGGAATGTGTCCTTACAGGAATCCCCACTTATCTGTGGGAGATTTGTTCCAAGACCCCCAGTGGATGCCTGAAACTGGGGATGGCAGTGAACTCCGTATGTACCCGGGCTTCCCCTGTATGTACGCACATATCCATAAAGTTTAATTTATAAATTAGGCATGGTAAGAGGTTAACAACTGTTTTAGCCAGCTTTTTGTTGCTGTAACCAAAAGATCCAACATGAACAATTTTAAGGAGGAAAAGTTTATTTGGGGCTTATGGATTCAGAGGTCTCAGTCCGTAGATGGCTGACCCCATTCCTCAAGGCAGAACATCAAGGTGGAAGAAGGTTGTGGCAGAGAAAAGCAGCTCAGGACATGGAACCAGGAAGGAAAGAGAGAGAGAAGGAGAGAGGAACAGAGGAGGGGGGGAGAGAGAGAGAGAGAGAGAGAGAGAGAGGGAGGTGTGCACCAAGAGAGCTCTCCTCATCATGACAAAATATAAGCCCCAAAGGTATGTTCCCAATGACCCACTTCCGCCAGGCACACCCCACCCACCTATAGTTACCACCCAGTTTTAATCCCTATCAAGGATTAATGCACTGATTGGGTTAAACTCTCAGAACCCAATCATTTCACCTCTAAACTCTCTTGCATTGTCTTGCACATGAGCTTTTGGAGGATACAATATATCTACACCATAATAACAACAATAACTAATAAGAAAAATAGAACAATATTACCAACATTCTGTAATAAAAGTTGTATGAATGTAGTCTCTCTCTGTGTCTCTGTCTCTGTCTCTCTCTCTCTCTCAAAATACCTTATTCCGCTTTCACCTTTTCTATTAAAGGAAGCCTTTTACAACTTCTCTTTGGTGTATCTGAATTGCCAACATCACTACTCTTACACTTTGGGGTCAATATTAACTAAAATAAGAGTTAATTGAACACAAGCACTGCAATACCACAACAATCAACTTGATAACTGAGACAGCTGCTCAGTTACTACCAGGGGGGTAGTGTATCTAATGTGGAAACACTGCACAAAGGGACGATTCATCCTGGATAAGGCAGAGGAGGAAGGGATGAGATCACACCATACCTCTCAGAATGTTGTACAACTTAAAATTTATGAATTGTTTATTTCTGGAATAGTCCCTTTAGTATTTTTAGTTCGTGGGTAACTCTGAGTAACTTAAACTGCAGAAAGCAAACCACAGATAATGAGGGTGGGAAGCACAACTCCATTTGAAAATAAGATCTTTATAGATGTAATCAAATTAAAACAAGGTCCTTCTAGATTAGGATGGGTCCCAGTGCAAGGACTATTGTCACTAAGAAATCTGGACACAGAAACGGGTGGAGAAAACCATGTGACAATAGATTCTGGAGGGAGGCAACTGTGAGCCAGGAAGCACTAAGGATGGCTGGCATCAACTAGAAACCAGGAAGGAGGATGGAACAGATTCTCCCAAGGGAACCACCCTGCCAACCCCCTGATTTCAGACTTCTACCTTCCAGAAGAGTGAGAGAATACATTTCTATTGTGATGTGCCACCTAGTTATGGTTGCCCTAGGAAACTAACGTACAAATAACTAATTCAGGGTCCTGTGGGTATTGGAAAAAAAAAAAAAAAGATACTAAAAGGAGACTGGAGGAGTAGAGGGTCTGAATACCATGTTCTTCAAACCAGTTAATATTAACTGAACAGTTGCTTCGGCATGTTTGACTTACAAACTCTCCTTTCATTGTAACCAGAAATGATTCATGTATACATAAATATACGTGTGTACGTACACACATCTACCGTATTCAGATTAATCTAATGAAGGAAATCTCATTCCAGGGCACTGAAAAGTATTTGAGGAATACACACCAGGGAATTTGTCTTGATGGACAATTTCTGATTCTGTAACTTCTGATGTCAAAAGATTTCCCAGGGAAACTTGTCACTGTAGTTTTAAGATGGACAGTGTAAAAGACCATGCCAGGCTGAAGAGGCCCCATGAGACAGCTTGACTTTGGTAAAGGTCCCCACAGGTCCTCTGCTTTGCAAGTTCAGGAGCCTCATATTTTCTCAAATCAGGCAGGTGTGATCAAGTCCAGGAAACCAATTCACGCAGACCCAACCCATAGAGTCAGATTGACAAAACAAAGGATCAACCTGTCAACTTTCAACAAACTTTTCAGTACCCAGAATACTGCAGGTAGCAGTACCTGGAGGTCTCTCCCTACATTCCTGATGACAAATTACCAAAAAAAAAACTAAAATGAAAATTGGGAGACGGCTTGGTTAACACATAACAAGAAGCTGATTGTTCAACCTAGAATCCAGAACATTCTACCTCCTAGGTCAATACAAGACTTAACCAGGACTGTATGGTATTTTCTATCCACTATTCCAACTCTTCTCACTCTGTCATCTGTGTTTTTCAGGTGAGAAACAAATGCTGAGAGAGGAAAGAAGGTAGTTGATTCATTAATTAAACAAGTACTTAGGAAGTTTTTTTTTTTTTAAAGAGAGAGGGAGAGAGAGAATTTTAATATTTATTGTTTAGTTTTCTCAGCAGACACAACATCTTTGTTTGTATGTGGTGCTGAGGATCGAACCCGGGCTGCACACATGCCAGGCGAGCGCGCTACCGCTTGAGCCACATCCCCAGCCCAACTTAGGAAGTTCAAGGTCTCAAGGTAAGTAGTAGGCAGCACTTAACTCCAATCTTCTGACCCTCAGTCGAATGCTCTCTTCACTGTAAGCCGCTGAAATTTTGAAACGACTTTCCAGGAACCTAGAATAGTTGCATCTGCCAGAGTATATGTCTCTTTCTCGGAAAATGCTGCATAAATATAGAAAGGCTGCTATGTCCGGGGCTTTTATTCTTCTATTCTTCCATATATAACATGCAGAGGTCAATGTATTAATACCTTTCCAATAACTAAAACAAATTTTAAGAAGATCACAGGTGACCTCATACTATTTACATTTTAGTTTCTTTGAAGCGACTTAGAAGACTCTCTTTGGACAAGAGAATACACTCTTAGGTTTCATCAGCAACACATTTATCAATTTTGCATGCAGAATCTTAAACATTTGATGTTGACCTTATTAGTTTAAACCATAGGTCTCTCCAAACCCTAGCAATACAATAGTTAAGACTTTGCTACCCACTTAATATGTAATAAATAAATGTCTGCTTTACCCCATCCTGCTGTCTTGGTGACATTTCTCAAATGTGGGAATTACTCTAACAACTCACATATATTAAAACCCTCCCTTGAGCTGGAGTTGTAGCTCAGTGGTAGAGCTACATGTGAGGCACTGGGTTCGAACCTCAACACCACATAAATAAATAAAATAAAGGTATCGTGTCCATCTACAATGAAAATATTTTTTTAAAAACCCTTCCTCAATCCTCAGCACCACATAAAAATAAATTTAAAGAAAAATATTGTGTTCATCTATAACTTAAAAAAATTAAAGATAAATGTTTTATCTTTCAAATTGGAACTATATTTCAGAAAAACTGGAGAATCGATAAAGGGTATTAAGAAGTAGGCCAACTGATAAATAATAGAAGAATAAACAGATTATGAAGCATCCTTCAACTCAATGAATTATGACTTGCCCCACCCTGCTGTGTGGGTGACATTTTTCAAATGTGGGGGTTATTCTGTCCAGTACTTTAAAATAAGATATTTTAAAAACAAAAAAATTTAGGGGACTCTAGATTAAGAGGGCTTTCTTACCTCAACCACTGCAGAACAGCGTACCCACCAACAGCAAAACACACATATTTCAAATGCTCATTGAACACTCTCTGAGGTAGACCACATCCAGGCCCACAGACAAATTTCAGAACATTTTATTATTTTTTTAAAACACTGAAATCACATAAATTGTCTTTGATGATTACAATAGAATGAAACTAGAAATCAACAGTAGAAAGAAAACCCACAAGTATGTAGAAATTAAATAACGCACTCTTAAACAAGAAGCTAAAGAGAAAAATCATAAGGGCAATTAGAAAATATCTTGAGACAGAATAAAATAAATACAGCACTTATCAACACTTAGGAGATGCAGTAAAAACAATGGTAAAGGAAAACTTAGAGCTGGAAATGTTTACACAAGAAAAGAAAGATCTGAAGTCAACCTCAGTTCACACCTGAGAAAACTAGAAAAAGAAAAACAAACAAAATCTAAAAATAACAGAAGTAAAGAAATCATAAAGATGTAATAGGCAATAAATAAATCAAAGCATCGAAAAACATCATCAAACCAAGAGGTAGTTCTTCAAAAAGATCTAACTAATCTAATTGACAAAGCTTCAGCTAGGCAGACAAAGGAAAAAACAGAGATTACACAAGTAACTAAAATTAGATATGAAAAAGAGACAATGAATACAAATCTTGCAGAAGTAAAAAGAATTATAAGGTAGTGCTTTGAACAACTGTATATCAAAAAAAACTGGATGACCAGCCAGGCACAGTGGCACATGGTCTTTAATGCCTATGGCTCAGAAGAGTGAGGCAGGAGGATCGAAAGTTCAAAGCCGGCCTCAGCAATGTAGTTAGGCCCCAAGCAACTTAGCAAGACCCTGTCTCAAAATAAAAAATAAGGGGCTGGGGTTGTGGCTCAGTGGTAGGGCACTTGCCTAGCATGTGTGAGGCCCTGGGTTTGATCCTCAGCAATGCATATAAACAAATAAATAAAGATTCATCCACAACTAAAAAAAATATTTAAAAAATTAAAAATAAAAAGGCCTGGGGATGTGGTTCAGTGGTAAATCACCCCTGAGTTCAATCTCTGGAATAAGGAAAAAATAAAAACCAAAAAAAAGTCTGATCTACACAAAATGGACAAATTCCTAGATTCTGTCCTACCAAGATCATACGAATTCTGGAATTCAAACTACCAAGACTGAATCATAGAGAAATAAAAAGACTGAATAAATTCCAAACTAGCAAGATGATTGGATCAATAATTGAAAAATTCCCAAAAAAAGAACAGCCCATGAGCAGATGGCTTTGCTGGTGAATTCTACCAAACATTTAAAGAAAAGCTAACAAGAATCTTTCCCAGGCTCTTTCAAAAGCTGAACACTTCCCAGTTCATTCCATGAGACCAGAGTTATCCTGACACTAAAGCCAGAAAAAAACATGATAAGAAAATTATAGACCAATCTGCCCTATGAATATTGAATATCTTCAATATGAATATATGAATATCTTCAACAAAATATTAGGAAACAGAATTGAGCAGCTCATTAAAACAATTCTGCACCTTAATCAAGAGGCCTTCATTCCTGAAATACAAAGATGGTTTAATAAATGAAAATCAATCAATGTAATGCATCATCATAAAAGTATGAACAAAAAAATCCACATGATCATCTTAGTTGATGCAGAAAAGAACAACAATCAAAATAGCATGGCACTGACTAAATAAAGATTTCTATAAAGGCAGATATATAAAACAAGAGCCCAGATGCAGAACCCAGAAATACACTCCTACATCTGTGGTCAAGTGATTTTTGATAAGGTGTCAAGACAAGTCAATGGGAAAAGGATAGTTTTCTTCAACAAATGGGAAAACTGTACATACATGTTTGCAAATATATATTCTGTATTTTTACCCCCTTATGAGACTGAGCCAGCAGGATGTCCACACCTGAATCCCCAGGTCCGTGAATTTGTTAACGTACCTGGCAAAGGGGACTAGAGGTCTCATGAAGGTTATGGACGTTGAGATGGAAGGACGGTCCTGGATATCAGGGTGGACCTAATCACACCAGGCTGCAATCAAAGAGATGAGCTAGAGGAGGAGGGGATTCTGAAGTGTGAGACGAACGTCCCATTGGTGGCTTTAAAGATGGAAGAAGGGGGCTGCAAGCCAAGGAATGTAAGTAGCAGGTAGAACAATCCACAGAGGACAGCTGGCAAAGACATGGAGACCTCAGTCCTACACCCACCAGGAAGCCAACTCTGCCAAAGAGCTGAAGGAGGAAGGAGGGGGGTTCTCTCCCACGGCCCCTCCAGGAAGGAATGCAGCTGTTTACACCTCAATTTAAGCCTAGTGAGACTCACAGAACTATAAGGTGATAAATTTGTGTTCTTTTAAGCTATTAAGTCTGTGAAAATTTATTATTACAGTAGCAGAAAACTAATGTATGGTCCAAATGCCTATGGTTTTGAAGGCTTCTATAGACAAGTTTTGCAGTTTATTTCCTACTCTCCTTTTTTATTAGGTTATAGCAAAGATGACTGCTGCTTAAGGTGTGTGTATCTGTGTGTGTGTGTGTGTGTGCGTAAATAAACATTTGTTCTCTTGCTCAACACCAACAAGGGTACCTGCTCTGAGCCAGGCAGACAACCAGCTAAACACCAGGAATGTAATGGGGGCCAGTCTGAGAGTCCAATATGTGTCTCCAGATCGATAGCAGCACCTACCCAGACTGGCTTTTATTACAAGTAACCTGACTGCTACCAGGAACAACCAGCCCAATATCCCAAGCACCTGCAGCTGTGCTTAGCAGGCTGCAAGGTTTCCCAGAGAGCTGGCACCAGCAATTTGATGCTGCAGGATTTTTAAAATGGTTCCAAGACTTATAACACGAGTCACCTGAGCTATGTTGATTAAAAATGCAGGTCCCTGGGCCTCAGGCCTTTAAAAACAGCAGGGCTGGGGCTCAGGAAATTGAACTTCAGCAGGTGATGGGGGTACCAGGGATTGAACTCAAGAGGACTCAACCACTGAGCCACATCCCCAGCCCTATTTTGTATTTCTTTAGAGACGGAGTCTGAGTTGCGTAGCGCCTCACTTTTGTTGAGGCTGACTTTGAATTCTCAATCCTCCTACCTCAGCCTCCCAAGTTGCTGGGAAGACAGGCATGTGCCACCACGCCCAGCAGAGAATTGCACTTTTAAGAATCTCTTCCCAGGTGTTTCTTGGTCATCCTAAAGTTTGAGAAGCATGCCCCAGTGGAGTGGTGGGCCAGCTTAGGTTCTTTGGGAGCAATTAAGTTCTGAGTGAGGACCACAGAGCTTGTAAATAATGTATAAAAACAATCTAAAAATATTTGATGGTATCTACTTTGGCATTTGCAAGAGGTGAGTGTTCATGCGCATTCATAAGAAATGAGGCGTGCAAACTCTCTTCAAATAGGAGAATGGATGATTCGTCTACAAATTTACCAACAATATAATAAAACTTTTAAAACAAATACACCAAGGGTTGGGGATGTAGCTCAGTGGTAGAGCTCTTGCCTCGTGTGCATGAGGCCCTGTGTTCCATCCCTAGTACTCTAAAACAAAAACAAAACCCCAAAATCAAACTGTTAACCCTGGCAAAAGTTTAGGACAGGTGCAGAGAGAGAATAATGCGCTGTTTTCTATCACCCATTCAGTGTTGCCACCTCTTTTGAGTCTACACTTATTCCAAAATGGAAAGTTCTTTTAAAATGTGTGTTACTTATGCCATCAGGAAAGAATTAAAGATGTCAGTTTTCTAATTATACAAACTAAAAATGAAATCAGCAACAATTGCCCAAATTAAATTTTGATATGTACATGTGTGTCTTCACCTAAAAACCAAGACATACATTTAAAGAATATTTTGCTTTACCTTTTAGCTACGGACTGTCTTCCATATTGTCTTCTATGGAGCCTGGCCAGTGAAGACATCTGACGTCCTAGGGAAACAATATTTTTTAGGATTAAATTAGAAAACCATTTTCTCAGTATCAGCAGCTCTGGGAAGCTTTACAAGCAGCAATGCTTGCTTCCAACCCCGTCTCCTATCCCATTATAGCCAATTGACAAGCAAACACACAACCAAGAGACACCCTGCCAGCTCTAGTTCTCTCCTGGGCACAGGGGTCTAGCACTGAGGATGTGGCTCCGTCATAGAGCACTTGCCTAGCATGCATGAGCCTGGTTCAATTCTCAGCACCATGAGAAAAGGAAAAAGAAAAAGTTTAAGTCAAGAAAACCATTGAAGGGCTGGGTGTGGGTGTGGTGGTGCACACCTGTAATCCCAGCAACTCAGGAGGCTGAGGCAAGAGGATCAAAAGTTCAGCAAGTTCAACACCAGCCTCAGTAACTCAGTGAGACCCTGTCTTTTTTTTTGTTTTGTTTTTTTTTTTGTGTGTGTGTGGGGGGGTGCTGGGGATGGAACCCAGGGCCTTGTGCATGCCAGGTAAACACTTTACCAACTGAGCCACATCCCCAGCCCCAAGACTGTTTTAAAATAATAATTTTTAAAAAGTGCTGGGATGTAGCTCAGTGGTACAGTGCCCCTGGGTTCAATCCCTAGTACCAAGGACGGGTGGAGAATTTAAGGAAGATCAAGGAAACAGGGGCAGGATGTCACAAGGATTGGAAAAGAGGTAAGGAGGAACTAAAAAAACATGTAAATTAAAGACTAAAAAGCACCCTAGGGTGTAGCTCAGTGGCAGAGTGCTCACCTAGCATGCACGAGGCCTGAACCCCAACACAACAACAAATAATGACACACTTTTTAAAAAACATGGGTTTTACTCGACTGATTTCAGTTCCCCTTTGATACCTGTCCCTTCCTAGCAGCACCATACGTCTGGCATCTCTGCCACTAAATAAAGGAGACAGAAAAAGCCAAAATTGCTGGTATCTGGGGCCAGCTTTTTGGCTTAATGAATTGATTTATTAACCAACCTCCTGAAAGATGCTGAGATCTTTAAGACTAAAAGGTAGAAACAATAAAGTGGAGGAAAACGAAACACTAAGTTAAGGAGCATTTTTTATTGAGCTACAACTCACTTTTAAAAGGTAAATTTTATGGTATGTGCTCTTTAGTACATTCGTGAAGTTGTGCAATCACACCCCCCCCCCCAAAAAAAAAACACAAAACAAACAAACTAGTAACAATCACACTCAGCCTCTGACCACCCTTGATCTACCTTCAGGGTCAGGCACTTGTCTACTCTGGACGTGTCGTGTAAGTGGAATACACCAAACATCCTCTCGTGGGTCTGCTTCTTCTGTTTAGCACATCAAGCTCGTCCATGTCGGGGCTGTGTTCGTCAGCTTCCCATTAATGTGACACAACACCTGAGACACTCAACTTGAAGAAAGGTTTATTTGGCTTATGGTTTCAGCGGTGCTAGTCCATCATGGCAGGAGCACAGGATGGAAGAGGTCGCTTCACCTCGTGGTGGTCAGGTTTCAGAGAAACGGGAAATGCGGGGCTTCCAATAAAACTTTTAGGGACACGCCCCCAATAACTGCTAGGCTGCAAGTCCCAAGGGTTCCACAACCTCCCAACAGCGCCACGGGTTAGGGACCAATCAGCGCCTGGGCCTTCAGGGAACATTCAAAATCTACAGCACAAAATCTGTCTTCCTTGGAAAGGCTAATACTCCACTACATGGCTATGCACACTCTGTCCATCCACTCACCAACTGGGGTCATTTGGTTGTTTCCTCTTTTGCTATTATGAATAAAAGCTGTTGGGAACACTTGCAGGACAATTCTTTCTTTCTTTTTGGTGCTAGGGATTTAACCAGGTGCGTTACCACTGAGCCACATCCCCAGTCCTTTTTATTTTTTTAATTTTCAGACAGGGTCTTGCTAGGTTGCTTGGGTCCTCGCTAAGTTGCTGAGGCTGGCTTTGAACTCATGATCCTGCTGCCTCAGCCTCCTGAGCTGCTGGGATTACGGGCATGCACCACCATGCCTAGCTGTAGCACAATTCTTTGGGTGAACATGAATTTTCACTTTTTTGGGGTGTACATTCAGAAGAATCCTGGGTCATGTAATAACTGTATGTTTGACTTTCTGAGAAATTACCAGAGTGTTTTTCACAGGGGCTGTACCATTTTACATTCGCACTAGCAATATAAGAATACCAGTTTATCCACATCTTTTTTTAAATATTTTTTAGTGGTCAATGGATCTTTATTTTATTTACTTATTTATTTTTATGTGCTGTGGAGGATTGAACCAGTGCCTCACATATGATAGACATTCTAGCACTGAGCTGCAACCCCAGACCCTCTACATCTTCAGCAATACTGCCATTCTCTCTGTTTTATCATTACTATCAGCAAATGCTTTGTGCTGCTACAAAATTCATATGTTGAAAACTAACCCCCAAGGTGATGGTGCTGAGAGGTAGGTCTTTGGGAGATGATTGGGATTAGTTCCCTAAAGAGACCCCAGAGAACCAGTAGCCCCTTTACCATGGGAGGACACAGTGGAAAGGTACCATCTATGAACCAGGAAATCAGGCCCTCTCCAGACAATGTGTGTGTGTGCTGGTACCTTGTTCTCGGACTTCCCAGCCTTCAGTACGGAGGAAAATAGATGTTTGTTGTTTCAAAGCTATCCAGCATGCAGTATATTGTTATGCAAGCTCATATTATCATTATCATTATTATTATCATTATTACAACCCCAGCAGGTGTGAAGTGGTATCTCATTGTGGTTTTGATGTGAATTTCTCTAGCCACTGATAATGTTGGTCATCTTTTCTTGTGCTTATTGACCATTTGCATAGAGAAATGTCTACTCAAATCTTTTGTTAATTTTTTTTTTTTTTACTACCAGGGATTTAACCCAGGGGTGTGTTTTGCCACATCCACATCCACATCCACAGCCCTTTTTACTTTTTTATTTTGAGACAGGGTCTTGCTAAGTTGCTTAGGGCCTCACTAAGTTGCCCAGGCCAGCCTTAAACTTGCAATCCTCCTGCCCCAGCCTCCAGAGAATCTAGGATTACAAGTATGCACCAGGGAGCCCTGCTTTTGTCCATTTTTAACTAGGGCTGTTTTCTTTTGGTTGTTAAGTTTGAAGAATTCCTTATATTCTGGAGGCTAGACTCTTTTTAGATATAATATTTACAAGTAAATATCGTTTCACATTCTATGGATTGCTTTTTCACTTTCTTGATAGTGCCCTTGGAAGCATAATTTTTAAAATTTTGATGAAATTCAGTTTATCTACTTTTTCTTTGGCTCCTTATGATTTTGGTGTCATATATAAGAAAACACTGTCTAATCCAAGGTCACAAAGACTTACAGCTCTATTTTCTTAACTTAAATTTTTGGTCTGAGGTTTAAAAATCTGTAATGAAGAATATAAGTGAAAGCCTTTTTTTTTTTTTTTAAGTCCTTCAGGCCTAAGAAGAGCACCCATTTCTTAACTGTCAGCTCACTCCATTAACCTGGTAGCTCCTGGGAACTCTGGAGCCAGCTCAGGGCCTTTGCACATGCTGACACCTCTACCAGAAATGTCTACCATGCACCACCCTCCACCCATGCCTCATTGTCCTTCCTTCAACTCAGCTAAGTCTCATCTGCTCAGAAAGGCCTTCCCAACCCTCCCAACAATTCAGGGCAGTTTCTCTTCTGAGAGTTCATGTTACACGAGTTTTATGTACCAAAAATTTTCCATTTGTCCATGTGACTATTTAATTAACATTTGTCCATGTGACTATTTAATTAACATTATCTCTTCCACTGGACTGAATGCTCCAGGAAGGGAGAAATGACCTATTTCTTTGCTTGCCATAACATCTAAGTGCCAAATGCAGCACCTGGCACATAGCAGGCATTAAACATTTGTGGTTGAATGAATGAACAAACGAATGAATGAATACAGATTTAGGTAGCAAAACAAAAGGTCATGTGTAAGGTTGTTTTGGGGAGAGATGAAGGAACACAGAGGTACCTGAGGGAAATCAGTGCCTGGAAACAGGGATACCTGAGCCGGGTTTTGATCTGCAGGCACGCAGACCTCAGGGTGGGAAGACCTTCTGTGGGGTTCAGGAGCACACCTCTTGAGACGACAATCAACGCAGACCTTCTGCTTCCATCAGGGCTGGTCCAAACCCAGCCACGCCACCAGGCTGAGAAAGGGCCTGCGACCTCCTTCTCCTCACCCCACTGTACAAAAGAAAGACCCACCTCTCACTGCTCAGAACCTGCCCTGGCTATACAACCTCAGAACAAGATGAAAGAAAGTGGAGAAGGCAGAGTAAAGCAAAGATGTTCAGCAAAAATACCGCTGGGAACAGAGCCTTATGTCACCCAGTGCCCATGGCATGAAGGTCCATTCACCTGGAAGACTGGAGCATTCTTCATGGGGATGGACGCTAACAAGTCTGTTTCAGCTACAAGTAAGATCACACCCTACACAAAAACCAACCCAAAATGCATCTTAGCACCGGGCCACAGTGGCCTGTGCCTGTGATCCCAGAGACTCGGGAGGCTGAGGCAAGAAGATCACAAAGTCTGAGTTCAGCCTCAGCAACTTAGCAAGACCCTGTCTCCACATTTTTAAAAGAAAACAGCAGGGGATGTGGCTCAGCGTCACCCCTGGGTTCTATTCCCAGTACTACAAAAATAAATAAATAAATCATAGATCTAAATGAGCAAGTCAAACCTCTCAGAAGAAAACACTGGAATAAATATTCATAGCCTAGGGTTGGGAAGATTTCTTCTATTGGCAACAAAAACAAACATTTAAAAAATCAACAAGTAAAAATTCATCAAAATTTCAATACTCTGTGTTTCAAAAGATACAATTAAGAAAATATCTGTAAATCATATATGTGATGAAGAACCTGTATTCAGTGCAAGCACAGTAAGTTAAAAATGAGTCTGTTTTATGATACATAAAATAATACCTCAATAAAACTTTCTTTAAAAAAAAAAAAAGAAGAAGAAGAAGAAGTCAAAGCAGGTTAGAGTGGCACATGCCTATAATCCCAGCTACTCAGGAGGCTGAGGCAGGAGAATTGCAAGTTAGAGACCATCCTGAGAAAGTTAGCAAGACCTTAATGTAAGAAATTAAAATGGCTCAGTGATAGAGTTCCGTGGGTTTAATGTCTGATACCAAAAAAAAAAAAAAAAAAAAAAAAGACTTCTGGATTCGACAGTAAGGCCTAAGGCTCAAGTTAGCCAATTAGTTGCTTGGCCAGACAATTTTTATAAACCAACAAACTAAATCTGCAACTTAGATTTTGCTCAAAATATAGTTAAAACATATATGCAATAAACAGAATAGGTTGGTACGGATATCCTTTGCAACTCTTTAGAAGTATAATGAAAAAATACTTCAGCTGTCAATTTACAAAGGGAAAATTTGTTTTTCCATCAGGAGCTTGGGAACAGGGGCACCCCACCTCTCAGTCCACTGCCACAGAACTGGCAAAATGAGACCTCCTCCTAGAAGACAGTGATGGGTCATCTGCCCAAGAGCACATGCTGTGGATTCTAGCACATTCTGAATACAGCCAATACTGAATTGCAGGTTTCCTCTTTTCTGCTCTCATTCTCCACTGTGGAAAAGCCATGGCAGGGGCAGTCTTAGCTTCTGCTGCCTCTGAGAGTGGAGCAAAATACAAAGATAACAAAAACATTTTTTTTTTAATTGTGAGGCTTTCAAGAATCCAGGTCTTTCAGGAGTGATAGTGACTTGATAGATTCCTTCAGGCATTTAGCTCCAAAACAAACCTAACCCTGCTATACCTGCTGAAATCACTCTTTAAGACTGGGCAGAACCCTCAAGCTCATCTCTTAACCCAAGAGCAGACTCCCCAACTCAGGCATGGAGCTAGGCGCTAGTTCAGAGTGCGCACAGCTATCCTTGCTCTGAACTTTGCTCTGTCCTGCTTTCCCGGAAAATAATTGTGTGTGTGTGTGTGTGTGTGTGTGTGTTACTGGGATCAAACCATCCCCAATCCTTTTTTATTTTTGTTTTGAGACAGGGTCTTACTAAATCACTCAGGCTGGCCTCAAACTTGCGATCCTCCTGCCTCTACTTCCAAGTCATTTGGGTTAGAGGTGTGTGCCACCATGCCCTGTTTGCTCTCCCTTCTCCTTCTCTTCCTCTTCCTCTCTTCCTTTCTTGGTTTGGAGCCCAGGGCCTCCCATACGCACTCCAGCGCTGATCTATGCCCACCCAGCCCTCCTTTGCTTGTTAACTTTTCCCTTCCCTGTCTATCTCAATCACTCCTTTCCCTTCTTTCCTTTCATTTCTTTGTCTTTTGTATTTTCTTTTTTTGAAATAAGATCACTCTCTCATTTACTCAATATTCAGTATTTGTGTGCCAGCCAAGCAGGCAAAGGGGTGCACACCCATAATCCCAGGGACAGGAAGGTTGCAAGTTAAAGGCCAGCCTGGACAACTTAGCAAGACCCTGTCTCAAAATAAAAAATAATGGGGAGACTAGACCCAATAATAGGGCACAATGGAAGGAAGACCATGAAGCAAAAGGGAATGGGAATGTAGTTCAGTAAATTAAGTGCCCCTGGGTTCATACCCCAGTACCAAAATCAATTGTGTGCGTGTGTGTACATGTGTGCAGAAACTGTTCAAAACGTGGAGCATATGGCAGAGAAGACAAAATTTCTGCACCTATCAGTTGATGTTCTGACATCAGAGAGATGGCCCCAAAGCCATGGCCACCATCCACGGTTGCTAGAGATCTTATGTCACTGCCCAGGACACACACAGATAGATAAATATACACATGCTCATGTTTTGCAAATCAATGCTTCCCTTGAAGATAGTCAGTTCCCCAAAAGACTGCCAGAAAACCTGTAATCAAGCAAAGTAGCTGCGTTAGATCTTCTGGGGTAATGGAGAAACCATGCCTTGCCAATCTTAGCAGTTTCTCAGAAGGTGGAGGGGGGAGCAAAGAGAAACAATTTATAGGGTTGGGTCTGGGCTCAAGTGGTTCACGGCAGTCTTTCATGGCAGGAATTCATTGGCATTGGCCAAATTTCATCGCATGATGTTTTAGGATTGGAGAACACAGCAAGGCTGGGTCTTAAAGCAAGTCTTAATAAGTAAAACTGCTGTTTGATGGGCAGCTATTTTCCCCAGGAGCTATCTATTGTCCTGATAGGAGAGCTCATTCAGCAAACTGTCCAGACAAATTGGTTTGGATGAATTCCCTCAAGCAGAGAGTTCAGTTATTGCCTGGTTTACAGCCCTACCTTACAGCACTCGACGACGTCATTATGGCCCTACTCCATAGATCAAAGCATCAGCCAAGACTCGAGAGAAGGGGACGTAGACCCTGTCCCTCGATGTAAGGGATGTCAAAGACGCTGGGGCCATCTTAAATTCTGCACATCCTGGGGTTATGTGGAAAACGAAGAAATGAGGGACCAGGAGGAGGAAGCCCCATGATCTGGCAGCTAAGCTTCCTTCCCGTGTGAAACCTGAAGCTAACTTGTTTTGTGTTTGTGTGGACACAGATCTCAGGACTGGGTCTAGTCTCTCTCATTTCCTGGGAATCACACTGTAAGATGGATCAGGCTGGAGTTTCTATGATTACACTGACCTTCAAAGAAGAGCTTTTTGGTTTATTCCTGCTGCCCGCCAAGTTCTCCTGTCTAAAAGGGTGAGTTCTTGGTCTGGTTGGGCAACAGGCGCAATGGAAGGGAGACCACGAAGCAAAATGGAAACACGCACAGAGCCATCTGTTGCTGTTGCTTTCTTTTTTGTTGTTGGTTTGGGTTTTTTTTTTTTGGTTTTTTTATTTTTTATTTTTTAGTGTTTTCATTTTGTGATAAAAGTGATTTGTGATTGGTTCCCCCACCCCAGGACTGGCTGTTGAATCAGCTATTTGTAACCAGCTATAAATATCATACCCAGAAAAAAAAAAAAAAAAGCACTGAAGTTCTTAAACCTAGAAGAAAGGTTAACATAAAAGAAATTCTTTCCATCTTGACCATAAAGAGGACAGACAACAAAGAGCAGAATGACAGAATGAGCCAAAGAAGCTTTTAAAAGCAAAACAAGAATGACGGGGGGAGGTTTTGATCCAGAATTTTGCACGGAAGCTATTTTGCATCTACTCAAACTGATAGCCTGGCATAGCTATTCCCCACCCCACACCCTGCCACCGCCTCCTGTTGTCTGTTTCTGGAGGAATCTGAGCATCCTCCAGGGCCTGCTGCCAACAGTCAGAGGGTGAAACCGTCTTCCCAGCTGAGAGATGTGAGTCTAGGGATGGGTACCCGGGAGTTTGTGCAGTGCTCAGAAGCACCTGATGGACTAAGGGGACTCAGACCCATTTCTCCCCGCTCCTCCCCTCTAAGCAGAGCTGTAATCCCTGGAAATGACAAAAGAGGCAACCAAAGGAGGACTCTGAATGGTAGGAAGGCCAGCTGACGGGGGATTGCAGTTCCTCCCAGACGCCACCTGGACCTGGCATTTCCCTCAGACCCCGCTACGGAAATCAGCTCGGGTGTGCTCTTTCCCCCCAGACTAAGCAGGCCAACCTCTAACCACACCAAGTGAGCCCCGCCCACCAGCAAGGGGGTAGATGGGTCCCCAACAAGTGACCAGGTCTTATTGGTTTGAATATGGCTTGTCCTCCCAAGACCATGTGTGGAAGCTGAATCTCCAGCGTGGTGGAGCTGAGCTGACGGAAACTCTAAGAGAGGGGGCCTCATGGAAGTAGTTAGATCCTGGAGGTGCACCCTCTGGATGGATTAGTGCTATTTTGCATGGGTCAGCCCTCTCAGATCTCACAGGAGGGGATTCATTCTCTCCAGAGCACGTTGTTTCTAAAAAAAAAAAAAGCTAACCTGGCCACTCTCTGCTTCCTGATGGCACATGTGCTCCTTTCTGCTTCTGTGTACAATGTCCACCTCTCCACCAAGCCCAGGGGACCCTCATCAGACACTAGCACCAGTTTGTGCTTTTTAGCCAGCAGAATCATAAGCCAAATGAACCTTTTTTCTTTATACATTATACCCTCAGGTTACACAGAACCTCGGGTATTCTGTTATAGCAATGCTGAATGGAATAAAACAGAGGCCACTTTCTTCACTGAGCCTGAGACTGGCCTCTGTGGCCAAGAGATACCAAAGCATGCAGCAGGGGCCAGACACACATGCCGCAGTCCGGCTGCAGCAGAATAATCAGGGGGGGTGACGAGCAACTTGTGTACGTTGATACAGCAGGAGTGGGAGCCATTTATTGTAGGACAGGAGGGGTATATATACATTCCACATAGCATATCTAATTAACATAAACTAGATACAGCAGTCAACCAATCAGGACTCTCCACATTTAATGGCTCGCTTTTGTTACTTCTCAAACCACTCCCTCTGGCATTTTGCCAGGCACCATCCAGACTTGTTTACGAACTCTAACATTCCCCTGGCAAAATGCCAGGTGTTATTTTGACTTGTTTACAGACTCTAACACACACACACACACACACACACACATGCAGTCTGAAACAGGAAGCCTCTTTGTCCCAGAGGAACTAAGACTCTATACTCCTACAGAGACACATCTGGGCAAGAATAAAGAAGAAGGACCCAGCCAGAAAAGTCTCTGGAAGCCTCTAATCTCGTGTGTCCAATACCCCCCACCCCTGTCCAGAAGAAACTCTGAGGCAGCCCTGGCAGGGGGATCCCCACACAGCACACCCCAGCTCAGGAGAGACTCTAGAACCCACAAGCAGGTGGTGTCCTCTCCAGGTAGCCTTCCAGGAAAGCCTTTGTCCCATGAGTTGAGATGTCCCTCTCCTGTCCCCATAGGCCACACCAGCAGACACTAGGGGCAGCTCCAGTGGCAAAGAAAACCAAGCAGCTCTCTAAGACATGAAGAATTAGACCATTGTCGAAACCACAGCCCGTGAAGTCAGGCCAAGACCTGGGTACTAAATGCGAAGAAGAATGACCACAGCTAAATGAAAGAGTTAAACAGGACCCAGAGTATTCTAATACGATCTCTGGTTTACGGTGCAAAGTCACCAGTCACACCAGGAACCAAGAAAGGCCAATTTGGATGAGAAAAGACCATCAACCGACATCGGCACTAAGGTGAATCAAATGCTGGAAATATCCAACAAGGATTTTAGGCAGCCAACATAATCATCGGTCAACTAAAAATTCTCTTAAAATGAATGAGAAAAATTTTAAAAATCTCAGCAAAGAAATATGTTATTAAAAAAAAAAAAAAAAAAAACAGGCTCCCCCTGGATGTATACACAAAAGGAGGGAAAGCCCAGAGCGGCATGGTGGCATTAAGTGCATACACATTGTGTCACCACCACCATCTCCAGAACTCTTCCTCTTGCAAAACTGAATCTCTTTATGCATTAAACAACAGCTCCCCATTGTCCTCTCCCCATCCCTGGCAGCCACCATTCCACTTTTCTGGTTCTGGTTTGGTTTGGTTTGGTTTGGTACTGGGGATTGAACTCAGAGGCACTTTACCACTGAGCCACATCCCCAGCCCTTTTTTATTTTTTGTCTTGAGACAGAATCTTGTTAAGTTCCTTAGGACCTCACTAAGTTGCTGAAGTTGGCTTTGAACTTGAGATCCTCCTGCCTCAGCCTCCAAAGCTGCTGGGATTACCCGTGTGTGCTATCACACCTGACTCATTCTACTTTATGTCTGTACGAATTTGACCTCTCTGGAAACTTCACGTAAGTGGAATCATACAATGATTGGCCTTTTGTATCTGGCTTATCTCAGCATCACATTCTCAATATGGTTCAGCCATATTGTAACCTGTGTCAGAATCTCCTTTTTTTTTTTTTTTTGAAGCTAGATAATATTCCATTGTGTGTTGCAATGGACTGAATGTCATGCGCTCCCCACCCAAAACACCAGAGCAATTTGGGGATGCTCTAACCCTCAGCGTGACTATATTTGGTGATGGGTCTCCATCTCCAAAGTGATTAAGGTGGAGCCCTCCTTGGATAGGAGCAGTGTCCTTATGAAACCCATGAGAGCTTGTGCTGCCTCCTCTCCCTCTCCCTGTGTGCACACCAAAGAAAGGCGAGAGCCGTCTGCAAGCCACAGAAAGGGCCCTCACCAGAAAATGAATCAGTGGGAGACGTCATCTTGGACTTCCAGCCTCAAGAACTGTAAAGAAAAGGGAACTTCTGTTGTTTAAGCTTCCCAGACTGTGGTACTTCCTCACGGCCACCAGAACACCCCGTTGAAGGTGCACATTCCGCATTTTGCGTATTGAGTCATTGGTTGATGGACACTCGAGCCGCTTCTGCTTCTTCAGTTGTTGTGAATATTGCTGCTGTCAACGTGTTGTGGGAAATAGCTCTCTGGGACCCTGGTTTTAATTCTTTCATTGGGTGCCTGACAGTAGTGTGGCTGAGTCATGCGGTGATCCTAACTCTAGCTGTGTGTCACGGCCACGCTGTTCCCAACCTGCTGCACCATTTTACATCTCGCCAAACGTGCTCCAGGGGTTCCACTTCCTCCACCTCATTTGTCATTTTCTGTCTATTTTTGCTTTTGTTGCATGGGAGACTGAACCCAGGGGTGCTCAGCCATTGAGCCACGTCCTTTTTTATTTTATTTTTGAGACAGGGTCTTACTAAGTTGCTGGGGCTGGCTTCAAATTAGTGATCCTCCTGCCTCAGCCGCCCAAGTAGTTGGAATTACAGGTATGTGCCACCCCCTCTGGCTTTATTTTTTATTTTGAGACAAGGCCTTGTTAACTTGCCCAGGCTGACCTCAAACTTGCCATCCTCCTGTCTCAGATCCCATGTTTTCTGTTTTTTTTTTCCCCCTTAGGTGTTATGGTTTGGATCTAAAATGCCCCCCACCCCCCGCATACACACACACACACGAAATTCATATGGTGAAGGCTTGGTCCCTGATGCAGCAGTGTCCAGAGGTGGGGGCTCTGGGACATGGTTGATTGGATCATGAGAGCACTAACCCATGGACTAACCCCATTGATGAATTCCTAGCTTAATGGGATATTGAGAGGTGGTAAAAACTTTACCAGTCGGAGGGAATGGTCACTGGCCCTTAAAGGGCATTTTTCCCCAGCGCCTTCCCCCACCTCTCTCTCTTTCCTTCTTGGCCACCATGAGGAGACCAGCTCTGCCACCTTTCCGCCACGTCCTTCTGCCTTACCACAAGCGCATTGTCATGGGGCCAGTGACCATGGACAGAAACCTGAGAGCCAAAATAAATGTCTCCTCATTTTAAGTTGATTTTCTCAGATATTGTGTCACAGAAAGTTGACTAACACAGTGACCATCCTGGTGGGTGTGAGGTGGTGTCTCATTTTGGCATTGATTTGCATTTCCATATTGACTAATGGTATTAAGAATCTTTTCATGTCTTATTGACCACTGATGTATCCTCTTTGAAGAGATTACTTTTCCCTTGCCCATTTTTTGAATGGGTTGTTTCTTCCTGTTATTAAGTTGTGGGAGTTCTGTATATATTTTAGATATGAGTACCTTATCAGATATATAATTTCTAAATATTTTTTCCACATTTCTTATTGGTACATTGCAGTTGTACATAATAATGGAATTTGTTGTTACATATTTAAACATGCACACACTACAACAATATAATTTACCCAACCTCACTCCCCACACTTTCTCTCTCCCTTCCTTCCTTCAGTCACCTGGTCCCTTTCCACTACTGATCTCCCTTTGATTGTCATGAGATCCCTCAACTTTCTCTTCTTTTTTTCTCTCTGGCTTCCACATATGAGAGAAAACCTACAACCCTTGACCTTCTGAGTTTGACTCATTTCACTTAACATAATGGCCCCAAGTTCCATTTACCTTCTGCAAATGATATAATTTCATTTCTCTTTATAACTGAATAAAACTCCATTGTGTACATATACCACACTTTCTTTATCCATTCATCTGTTGATGGACACCAAGGCTGATTCCAGTTTGGCTATTCTGAACTGGCTGCTATAAACATGGATATGCATGTATCACGGTAGTACAATGATCTAATTCTATTTACTTTTCTTTCTTTCTTTCTTTGTACCAAGGATTGCACTCAGGGGCACTAACCACTAAACCACATCCCAAACCCCTTTTTTATATTGTATTTAGAGACAGGGCCTTGCTAAGTTGCTGAAGCTGGCTTTGAACTCGCAATTCTCCTGCCTCAGCCTCCTGAGCCACTGGGATTACAGGCATGCACCACCACACCCAGCTAGTTTCATTCTTCTACATATGGATAACTAGTTTTCTTAGCATCATTTATTAAAGGGGCTATCTTTTTTTTTCCAATCTATGTTTTTGGCACCTTTGTCAAGGATCAGATGACTGTAGATGTGTGGATTTGTCTCTATGTCTTCTATTCTGTTTCATTGGTCTATCTGTCTGTTTTTATGCTAGTACCATGTGGTTTTTTGTTTCTATAGGTCGGTAATATAATCTGAAGTCAGGTACTGTGATGCCTATGTTATGCTCGAATTCGGGACCCCCAAAGACCACCAGAGACCCAAGATCGATGTAAGCAGCAAAGAGGTGTTTATCGCGAGCTAGCTCGGTCCTCCGCGCACACACACAGCAACTGGTGACGTTGAGAAGCCCCGAGCCCAGGGTTTGCAGCAGTTTTATACATTCTTTGGAGAAGGCAGGGACCCCCACATACATCATAGCATCTCTTAGCAAATCATCACACACCACGGGAAAATCAAATAATAACTCTAAAACATGATTAGCACATTCACTGGCGGGAACAAGTTGGGTAGGGGTGATTGGTCAGTACAAAAGGGGTATTCATTTGAACTGATTGGTTTAAGCCAAGAGGGGTGTACGTGCTGAACTACATGGTTTCCCAACCCGTTATCAACCACCATACACTACTGGGAGGGTCATCTGGCATCCCAGGTATTTCCCTGTCTCATGCTGATTGGTGGCTGCTAGGGGGCTGCTATGGATCCCCACCTAGCCTGACTGAGTCAGGGACACCTGGCGCAGCAGATCTCTCCTGTTGTTTGTAAATAAACAACTTAGCAGGGTGGGAATGTGCCTAGGAGTGCTCTGTGGGTTTTTCCAAGGACAAAGGCCATGTCCCTTCCTTGGACAGGCTTTGCTCTGAGGTAGAAGGTGGTTTTTCACCTCCAGCTTTGTTTTGTTTTTTGGCTTAGAATGCTTTGGCTATTCCGGGTCTTTTATTCTTCCAAATGAATTTTAGGACTGTTTTTTTTTTCCTAGTTCTGTGAAAGATGTCGTTGGCATTTTGATGGGACTGTTTAAATCTGTACGTTGCTTTTGGTAGTATGGCATTTTAACAATATTAATTCTGATTATCCATGAACATTCTGATTTTATCTTCTGAGATCTTCTTCAGTTTCTTTCTTCAATGTTCCATAGTTTTAATAGTAGAGGTCTTTTACCTCTCAGTTGGATTTACTCCTAGTTTGTTTGTTTGTTTGTTGAGGCTACTGTGAATTGTTTTCCCGATTTCTTTTTCCAACAATATTCATTGTCGATATATATTGTCAGCTATTTATTTTTGCAGGATGGTTCTGTAAACTGCTACTTAGATTTGCAAATATTTCCCCCCTTCCATAAGCTGCCTCTTTCATTGTGTGTGTCCATTGAGGCACAGAACAAAAATTTATTTTGATATAGCCCAATTTATCTATTTTTTTCTTCATTTGTAAAGTCTTGCCTCACAGGCCTGGCCTCAGAAGGTCTTTATCCGTGACTCTCTGCTTAGGGCAATCCCATGTCAGAGGCTTGCCTCTTGCCTCGGAGGGTTCACCTCAGGCAATCAGGCTTGGGAGAGTTCTAGCCAGCCGGAAAGGGAGGGACACAGGTCAGGGAGAGAGGTGGGGCAGGGCGTGAGGGACTGTAATGCCAGATTCGTGGGACCCCAATAGACCTCCAGGAGCCCAATCCGATGCAATCACACAAGAGTCTTTATTGCAAGCTCGAGCCTGGACTCACAACCGTTCCTGACACAGCGGTCCCAGGGAGTGAGTCCTGGTCCTTTGTTCAGTGAGATTTTATAGGTTTTGGGGGGATACTCTATGTGTCACAACATCACACAGCAAATCATTTCACACTGCGGGAGAGTCAAACAACAACTCTTAACATTGATTAGCACATTCACTAGTGGGAACAAGTTGGGTAGGGGTGATTGGTTAGTACAATAGGGGGATTCCTTTGAACTGATTGGTTTAGGCCATGAGGGGTATGTGCTAAACCACATGGTTTCCCAACATGTTATCAACCACCATGAACTACTGGAGGGTCATCTGGCATCCCAGGTATTTTCCCTGTCTCATGCTGATTGGTGGTTGCTAGGGGGTTGCTATGGGTCCTCATCTAGCCTGACTGAGTCAGGGACACCTGGCACCGCAGATCTCTCCTGTTATTTACAGACAGACAACTCAGCAGGGTGGGTATGTGCCTAGGAGTGCTCTGAGGGTTTTTCCAAGGTCAAGGGTCATGCCCCTTCCTTGGACAGGCCTTGAGGTAGAAGCTGCTGTTATTTATTTATTTTCCAAAAATGGAGTCACATCAGTTTCTCAGGAGACAGAAGGAAGGACAGTGTGGAGGTCTCGAGGCTCAGGATGGGATTGACACGGACAGGGCCTAAAGAGACAAGTCTTAAATTCTTCACATTTTTCATTTGCCTGGACCAAGAAATCTTTGAAGGAAGCAATTTTGAAATCTTAGTTTCTTTAGGAAGCTTCCACATGACAATGAAAAACAAATGGAAATGATTAGATGATGGAGTTTGGTTGCCTTTTGGGTCTGAGTCCCTTTTTGAGTGGTGGGGTTGTTGCTGGGGATCAAACCCAGGGCTTCCCTATGCTAAGCTGCGCTCTGCTAAGTGTGCTCTGCCACTGAGCTCCACCTCCAGCCTGTCCCCTTTTCATTCTAAGTTCCCCAAAATGGTTCAAGTAATTCTAAGAGCCCATTGAAATTCTAAAGTCTCTGGGTAAAATTACAGTATTTAGAAAGATAAGCTCAGAAAATAGTTATGTTGTAAACACACGCAGAAGACGACGACCAACCTCAAACTGAGACAAGCTCAACAGTCACAGTCAGGTTGCTTTGGAGAACCAGTCTAATGATTGGCTCTCTCCCATTGCAGATCCATCAATTAATTATTCATCTCCTGGAGAATAAAAGGCTTGGAGAGAAGATATTTCCCAGAACCAGGCTCTCAGGTAAAATCAAGATAAGACTTGGGAAACTGAGGTTTTCATAGGTTAAACTAAGACAAAAACGTACCTATTAGGATGCCATCTCACCAACCTTCTCAACTTGTCGGCCCTCCCGGCCAGCCCGAGAGCAGAATTATCAGACCTATGTTCGTCCTCTGTCTTATGAACTTTCTCTTATAGGCTCACAAAAAGTGACGGCAGTGGGCTCCGTGGTGCATCCCTGTAATCCCAGCAGCTCAGGAAGCTGAGGCAGCAGGATTGCAAGTTCAAGGCCAGCCCAGGCAACTTAGCAAGACCCTGTCTCAAAATAAAATTTTAAGAAGATCTGGGATGTAACTCAGAGGCAGAGCACTCCTGGGTCAATCACAGTACTATAAAAAAGAAAAAGAAAAAAAAAGGTGACAAAATAGTAATAACACAGTAAAATTGTCAGTAACAAGGAAGATGTCCACCAAGGAGAAAAAGTTCAAATAGGGTCCTAATTAGAATAAGATACGCTCCTTGGGGCTGGAGCTGGGGCTCAGAGGTAGAGCGCTTGCCTAGCATGTGTGAGGCACTGGGTTTGATTCTCAGCACCACATATAAGCAAATAAATAAATAAAGGTCCATCAGTAACTAATACAAATATTTTTTTTAAAAAAAGATATACTCCTTGCTTGTATAATTCTATAAAAAATCATCCTGCTGTCATATATAACTAAAAACAGCCAAGAAAATAAAACTTCTAAAACTGTTTTCTCATTCCAATGAGACAAAATAAGCTCAACATTTAGGAACTCAACAAGAAATCAGAGTTACAGTCCACTGAAAGACAGAGGTGACTGTCAAGGTTGGAAATGCTCCTAAGCAACAGAGACCTTGGGAGCACACATTTGCTTCCTGGTTGAGAGTTTGAAATTCTGCTGGAAACTCTAGAATTATTGAATGGCAGTCTTGAAATGACCACCAGAAAACATGTTAACCAAACTTGAGGATCACAAGTTCAAAGCCAGCCTCAGTAACTTGGCGAGACCCTCAGCAACTTAGTGAGACCCTGACTCAAAATAAAAAATTAGGGCTGAGGTTGTAGCTCAATGGTAGAGCACTTGCCTAGCATGTGTGAGGCACTATGCTTGATTCTCAGCACCGCATACAAATAAATAAAATAAAGGTCCATCAGCAACTAAATAAATATTTTAAAAAATAGAAATTAAAAATGTCTAGGGGGGCCGGGGTTGTGGCTCAGCAGTAGAGCACTCACCTAGCACTGCGAGGCCCTGGGTTTGATCCTCAGCATCACATATAAATAAATAAATAAAATAAAGGTATTGTGTCCAAGTACAACTGAAAAATAAATATTAAAAAATGTCTAGGGATAGGGTTCTAGCTAGCAGGAAAACAGGTTAGGGAGAGAGGTGGGGCAGGGAGTGGAGGGACACAGAAGGAGGGACGGAGTAGAGTCTCCAGGCTCAGGATGGGATTGGTGCAGACAGGGCCAAAAAGAGACAAGTCTTAAATTTTTCACATTTTTCATTTGCCTGGACCAAGAAATCTTTGAAGGAAGCAATTTTGAAATCTTCATTTCTTTTGGAAGCTTCCACATAACAATGAAAAACAAATGGAAATGATTAGATGATGGAGTTTGGTTCTCTTTTGAGTCTGAGTTCCTGGATTTGATTTGATTCCTGAAGCACCCTGATTTAGTCCACAGTAAAAAAAGAAAAAGAAAGAAAAACGCCCTAGTCTTGGCTGGGGATGCAGCTCAGAGGCAGAGCCCTACCTAGCCTGTGGAGGGCTCTAGGTTTGATCCCAGCACTGCACAAGAGGGGCGGTGGGGAGGAAGAAGGAAAGTGGAAGGCTTTTATCAAGTATGATCAGGGAAGGGAAGAGGCTAACTTACGTCTTAAACATACAATATGGTGACTGAGCATGTAGCTCAAGTGGTACAGCATTTGCCTAGCATGTGTGAGGCCCTGGGTTTGGTCCTCAGTGCAGCAACAACAAAGCAAAAAGAGAAAAAAAAAAAAAATCCTGGACTGGAGATATAGCTCTGTTGGTAAAGTGCTTGCCTTGCATGCACAAGGCCCTGGATTCAATCCCAGCACCACCAAAAGAAAAAAAAAAAAATCCTACAGTATGGTCAAGTCTTTCTATAGGACTTTAAAGAAGATCTAAATAAACAAGATTACTGGTGGAATAATTAATATCATAGAGATGTCAATTCCCCAAAACAATTTCCAGAGTGAGTGCAACTCCTGAGTTTTGACAGAGCTTCTAATGAAATTTAGCAAGTTTCATTCCAGCTGAGTCTAAAGTGGATATGGAAGAACAGAGGGCCACGATTACTCAAGACGCTCCTTAGCGGGAGTGTGGTGTTGGACAGGGACAGACACGTGAACAAAGGGAACCAAGGACGGTGCCCAAATGGACCTGTGCACTCCGATATAACGCTTTTATAGCACTCATGTGCACGGGCACTTAGCATGTGTCACCCCAGACAACCCTCAGGACAATCCTGTAAGCAGGCTTCTTGGCTGCTAAATGCCACAGTTTGGTCCCCCTGCAGAGACCCTGTGCTGCCTGGGAGAGTGACAAAACCAGACATCAGAGCTCAGCCTGAGGCCGACACACCTGAGCTAGTGGATTAGGATGCAGCCTCTCAGAGCACTCCAGCCTTGCAGGGTCTCCTAGGACTCCCTCCCTGTCCCTCAGTCCCCTCGGAGGGTGCGCCTGCCAGTGAGAAGTAATGGTGGACTATCAGCCACCACCTCCCAGGAGACTGCGGGCTCAGAATAAGCTTTTTTTTTTTTTTAACAAGCAAAGTCATTGAATTTTACTAGGTGACATCAGTGTTGCTTTTTTTTTAACCATGGTGAATATACATAACATAAAATGTATATATAAATTTTACCATATTTTTCAAATTTTTAAAATCTAAACAATTTTTGTTTTCACCTAGATCTATTTTTAAACTGAAAAATTATACATATCAGTGGGAAACTTTACTTTTGTTTTGTTTTTTGCAGTACTGCGCATTGAACCCAGGGGCACTTTATCACTGAGCTACATCCCCAGTCCTCTTTACTGTTTATTTTGAGACAGGGTCTTACTATTTGCCAAGTCTTATGATCCTCAGCCTCCCCAGGTGCTGGGATTACAGGTGTTTGTCACCACATAAGGCCAACATTTGATGTTCTGATGAATGTATACATTGTGTAGTATTTGAATTCGGTTAAATGTGACTATTTCCTCTAATATATATCATTTCTTTATTGTAAAAACTTTCAAAATTCTTTCTTCTAGCTTTTTGAAATATAGACTATATTATTGTTATTTATGATCACCCTCCTCTGCAATAGCACACGAGAGCTTCTTGCTCCTAACTGTGACATTGAACAACCTACCTCACCTCCACCCTTCCCAGCCTCTGGCAACCACCACTCTGCTCTCACCTTTTCTATAAGGTCAACATTTTTTTTTTTTTAGATTCTACATATTAGTGAGCTCATGTGTCACATTTGTCTTTCTGTGCCTGTCTTATTTCACGTTATGTAATGATCTCTAGTTCCATCCACGTTGTTGCAAACAACAGGATTTCATCTTTTTTATGACTGAATAATATTCCACTGTATGTATATACCACATTTTCTTTATCCATTCATTCACTGATGGACACTTAGGCTGTTTCCATTTCTTAACTGTTGTGAATGGTGCTGCATGAACATGAGAATGCAGATGTCTCTTTGCCATACTGACTTCATTTCCTTTGGACATACACCCAGGAGTGGGACTGCTGGGGATGTAGCTCAGGGATAGACAGAGTGTTTGCCTAGCATGCACAAGGCCCTGGGTTCTAGAGCCAGCACTGGCGGGGGGGCGGGGAATAACCCATAAGATGAATGCTTTTTATCTTCCAAAAAACTGTTAGCAAAGATGCATTTAAGTCACAATATGACAATGTTCCCAACTGCTCCTGAGCATATGGGCTTGCACATGCAAGCACCCTACCCCTCAGATACAACCCAGTCGTATTTTATGTCTTATATTTTCATCAAAAGCTTGAAGGAGCTGATTTTGCTCATTTAATTGATAGACACTGTTCACCATAGACTCTAATTGGCAAAGCCAGTCCTTATTGTCAAATCCATCAGTGGAATCAGACTTCGTTTTTGTCAGAAATTTTGCTTCAGTTTTCAATACAAATCCCCATGAAAATCTACATGAGCCCAAATTGTTCATCTCCAAAGCAATTGCTTGGCTCCTAACAGAAAATCTGTACCAGACCAGTAGACCACGGCTGTAGGATGGATGGGTTGAAGGTGTCCTTAATTCAAATAAGATGTCCTATTCTTCCTGCATCTGGGTCCCATCTCCTGTGACCAGGGCCAGGCCCCATCATCAGTCATGGTGAGAGGGGGGCCTTTCTCTTGTGGAGTCAAAGGGGGTTGTGACGGGGGAGTGGAGGAACCAAGGTCCCAGAGGGCAGGATCTAGGAGTCATGGTCTTCCTCCCTCCCTCCGCCAGGAGGCCCGGGGAAGCCATCTCAAAGGACATGGCGCTTAAGTCTCCTAAGCCTGCTCTTCACCCATCTTCATGGTTTTAGTAAATGACCCAGCCTCTTGACAGTTCCTCCGCAAGAACCCAGGGGTTGTCCTTGCTCCCTGTTCTTAACCTCACATGCATTATTCTATTACATCCCAGATCAGTCCACAGCTGGTCACTGCCCGCTCCCCCACAATCACCTCAGTGCAGGCTACCAACGATCACTATTGCCTAGAGTCAGCACAGAAGGACCAGGTCAGACGGAGGATCAGCCAAAAGCCTTTATTCAGGAGCAGAGTCATGCCTCTGGTAGACCCGCCATCCTGGTGGAAGATGAGTCACTGAACAAAGGAGGGGACTGGGATTACATAGGTTATGCCGAGAGGTGACTTATTTAGTGAGCATGTCAGCTTGGGCACTCAGGAATACTGGGGTCAGTTTGACTGGGTGAAATGGGAGTGGGGTCTGGGGTCAGCGGTCAGTCTCTGGGAGTTATCTTATTGGACCGGGTGGAGGGCCTGGGGAAAGGATTTGTTTAGGGAAGGATCTATGCTTTGGCCTCTTCCCAGAGGCTGCCTTTCTAGGTTTGATGGACACCTCCTCCCTAGGGCTTTGTCACCGGGAAAGAATGTACTGGGAAGGGGATCAATGCTCTCCATGTCCGGCTTTCCTTCTCACTCCCCTTTTCCCAGGCCTGACTATTTTGGGGTTAATACTCAGCACTATATAAAATAAATGAATAAATAAAATAAAGGTATTTTGTCTACCCACAACTAAACAAAATTTTTAAAGTGTGTTGCTAAGTATGGGTTTTATTGATGTCTTTTATCACATAGAAGAAGTTTCCTTCTATTCCTACTCTGTCAAGTAATTTTTTTTTATCATGAAAGTTGGATTTTGTCAAATGATTATTCTGCAGCTATTAAGATAATTGGGAGATTCCCCCCATATTTAAAAATTGAGATATAATTTACAAGCCATAAAATTCACCCTTCTAATGTATACAATTTAGTAGTTTTAAGTATATTTATAAAGTTGTGCAACCATCTTGTCTATGTAATTCCTGTACGTTTGCATTCCCCTGGGAAGGAATCTATTACTCTTTGTCAACATTCCCCATTTTCTTTTTTCCCAAATGGCTGGCAACCATTAGTCCACCATCTCTGTAGACTTACCTACTCTGGATATTTCACATAAATGGAAACATATAGTATGTTGTCTTTTGTATTTGACCTCTTTCACTTACCATGCTTCCAAGGTTCATCCATCTAGCAACATGTATCAGAAATTCATTCATTTTTATTATTGAATACTATTCCATTGCCTAACACGGAGCTTCATGTGTTCATCCCATTAGTTGCTGAACATTTCAGTTGTTTCCATTCTTTGGCTACTATAAACAGTTTTTCTCTACACTTCCACAGCTGAGTTTTTGCATGAATGTGTTTTCAATTCTGCTGGGTATATACATAGGAGTGAAATTGCAGGTTCATATAATGACTGTGTGTTTATCTTTTGAGGGACTGCCAAACTGTTTTCCAAAGTGGCTGCACCATTTTAAATTGATACTAGCAATGTATGAGCGCCCCCAATTCTTGACATCCTCATCAAATCATGGGATTGTTGTCCTCTATTCTATTGCTATGTTGAATGACGAATTTTCTGATGCTAAACCAACTTTGCATTCCTGCAATAAATCACACTTCACTGTGGTGTATAATCCTGCCGCAGTCTGGCTGGGCACAAAATAACTGAGCCGCCACCAAGCCTTGTAGGTTCAAACAGCAACTCTTTATTCCCGAACTCTCACCGGCACTCTACACGCACTTCCCGGGAACACACTCCCTCCACCGGGCTCCGTGCGCCAATTCTCCAGCGAGAACTCCACAGGAACTCCAAAGTAGCGGGGCGCCCGAGGCAGCAGGATGCGCCCTAATCCCAGCAGGATCTGCCCTAATCCCAGCAGGATCCGCCCTAATCCCTGAGCCGCCCTAATCCCAGTGCAGGGACACCTTTCAACCATTCCCTCTAGCAAAATGCCAGGCGTCATTCCGACTAAACTGTGGCTCTCAACATAATCCTGTTTTTATGTTGTTAAAGTTGATTTGCTAACAGTTTTCTAAAAGGGTTTTTGTATCTATATTCATAAGACATAATCATATATATTCATAAGACATGATCATATATTTTTAAAGGGATGATGGTGAAGCCAGATTTAAAGTTAGGTAGTCAGTGTAGTTAGATAAATCGGGTCTAATGCCGAGTGAAATCTAAAATGGAGGCCATGCTGGCAATGATTCCCGGGAAACGCAGGACAACTCATGGAATGTTAATGAAGTCCTGAAAAGGCCCTAGGCCAAAGTCCACCTCAAAGAAATGTTAATGAACAGCCCCCAGCAAAAAGGTGCTGACTCAGAAGTCCTTCCTGACCAGATTACTTCTTTGGCCCACCTGTGTCCCACCCCTCGGGCCTTCCCACCTACATTCCATTACTGAAAGAACTATAAAAAGGGGAGACAACATCCCTTCCACGGATTCCACCTCTTGGGTCCCCTTCTTCCTCCGGGAGAAGTCTTTTCTGCTGTCCTTTAATAAACTTCTAATTTCTACTCTGAACTTGCCTCGGCGTGCTTCTTTGGTGTTATTCTTCAACATTGGGGAAGCAAGAACTCGTCACCGGTCAACAGCAGTAACAATGGTAGATATCAAATTGCCATAGTGTTTAGATGCCTTTGAATACTTCATAAAAATAATAAAATCTGGGGGCTGGGGATATAGCTCAGTTGGTAGAGTGTTTGTCTTGCATGTACAAGGCCCTGGGTTCAATCCCCAGCACTGCAAAAACAGAGGAAAAAAAAAAAAAGAAATTGCTTTATTTCTGAAAGTCAGTATCTACCCTGTACCAGAAATCACATCTTTTTATAAATTTTGAAATCTATGATGAAATTTTTAGATGTCACCTAAAAAGTGTGTGAGGAGTTTGTCAAAATTATTTTATTTAGTTATTTATCTGCAGCACTGGGGATTGAACCTAGGGTTCGTTTTTTTTTTTTGTTGTTGTTGTTGTTGTTTTTTATCATGGAGCCACACTCCCGGCCCTTCTAATTTTTTATCTTGAGACAGGGTCCCACTAAGCTGCTTAGGGCCTGGCTACATTGCTGAGCTTAGCCTTGAAATTTCCATCTGCCTGCCTCGGCCTCCTGATTCAACAGGATCACATGCATGCAGCACCAGGCCCAGCTTGCAAAATTTTTTGAGGAGAAAAACAGTATGATAAAGCATAGTCAGAGTAACTTTGCGGAGCCAGTGGGGGAGTTCAAAGCTGAAGAGAGAAACAGTATCTTTTGGTGTTTTACAAACCACTACTGGGAACAAGGATGGAAGCAGAGGACCAGTGACAGGCCCTTGTAGTAATAGGACCTATGTGGTGGTGTGGTGGCCGCAGTGCTGGTGGTGAGAAGGGATAGAACATTAATCCGCATGGAGGGTGGAGCCCACTGACTGTTAGACCAGGATGCAAGAAAAGACCACTGACTCCATTTAAAATCAAATTAAAGCAAGCTCATTATTTCTACTGGCCAGGCTGCCTCTCCCTCCCAAAACGGCGGGACCAAGACAGCAACCCCAGCTTTTCTGCAGCCCAGTTTTATAGCCCAGAAAGTTACACAAAGGGGGGTAACAGATAACAGAACTCTGAGGAGCATCACACAAATGGTAGTTTACATTTTTGTTGGCCCCAACATCAGAATTTATGAGGACCATTAGAGCCTCAGAGAGGGTCGTTGTCTGGCCAGGGAAGGCCAATATTTATGAGGTGTCACTAAAGTTTCAGAGAGGGCTGCTATCTGGTCAGAGCCAGGCATGGGTAAGTTCAAGGCACAGGAAGGCATTCCAAGCAGGTTCAGAATTTGCAGTAATTTATAGTAAAGCCGAAATTATCTTTTCATGGCTTTGTGGCAAGATGGCTCCCAATTTTAAGAAAAGATCAGGTTGAGTCTATCATTGACCTTCTGCACCAGGTGGAGAAGGTGGATGAGAAGAACTCCAGCTAGAGGTTTGGGGACTAGTCAACTTATTTGCTAATCTATCCTTATCTCTGAAGTGGTGTGATAGCACCCGGGGCCACAGAGCTCCCTCTCAAAAACAGAGTGCCAGACCCCCCAATGAAAGATCACAAACTTTAGCTATTTCTTTAGCTGTCCCTCTTAGAAGCCTACTTTCATCTTACCACCAGTGTTTAAGGTCTTTGGTGTTTTGTCTTGGTGTGTGTCTGTGTGTTTTACAGGGACTGAACCCAGGGGCTCTCGAACACTGAGCTACATGCCCAGCCCTTCTTATTTTATATTTTGAGACAGGGTCCTTTTAAGTTGCCCAGGCTGGCCCTAAGCTTTTGATCCTCGTGCCTCAACCTCTCCAGTTGCTGGGATTACAGGCAGTCCTAGTAGCCTCAGCTCACATCCCAGGGCCTGCAACTATCTTCTTGTGAAAGCGTATCAATATGATGTTTCTATAAATCTGTTCCCTTTGGTCTCTCCATTACCATAGGTTCCAAATTCCTTAGTGGGACTCTGGGTTCTATTTTCCTCTACTCCTCCCCTACTCAAGTCCTATTGAAGCCAGATTTAAAATTAGGTAGTCAGTGTAGTTAGGTAAATCGGGTCTAATATCGAGTGAAATCTAAAATGGAGGCCATGTTGAGAATGAATTTCCGGAAAAGTTGAGCAACTCTCAGAATGTTAATGAAGTCCAGGAAACAGCCCCCAACAGATTTGAAGACAGACCATCCGCCCAGATTACTTCTTTGGCCCCCCTGTGTCCCAACCCTTCGGGCCTTCCCACCTACATTCCGTCACCAAAAACTATAAAAAGGGTAACACATTCGCCCTTCAACGGATTCCACCTCTTGGGTCCCCTTCTTCCTCCGGGAGAAGTCTTTTCTGCTGTCCTTTAATAAACTTCTAATTTTCCACTCTGACCTTGCTTCCCTGGTGTTATTCTTCAATATTGGGGAAGCAAGGACCAGTCAACAGCGGTAACACTATGATCCATACAGATAGAGGCCCATGACGGGCTAATAAAATTCACCTCTGCAAAGGCACGCTCAACATTTGTTTGAGCGTAGCTGAAAACAAAGAATGGAGAGGGAAGAGGCCAGGAGACAGCTCTTCCTCTTCTCTCTCTTATCCCAGGCTCTTGCTCAAAATTTGCATATGCCACTCAGGCAAACAAAAGCCCTGCAAAGATCACAGTTGCCTCTTTTGAAGGCAAATTAGCAAACCTCCCACTTATCCTCTTCCTCAGTTTGTCTCACTGCTCACCTCCCCAGCATCTAGCCCAGGAGAGCCTGTCATAAAACGGATGTTCAATGGCCGTTCTCTAAGCACTGCTGGGTGCCAAAGGGAAATGTGATGAACTGGACTTTGAGATAGAGAAATGGAACATTGAGCAAGAAGTCAAAAGGGGAAGTTTGACTTAAGGCCTCCATCTGGGCTGTGATGATAATTGTAAGACCTGGGCTCATTTTGCTTTTCTCAGCGGTAAAATTGGCCTATGAATACCTGCCTTTCAAACTTTAAAAAAAAAACTTTTGTTTACTGGAACCCTCAGTCAGGTATATACAATTTTGATAAGAACACAAAGCCGGTGTGCATGCACACACGGCTAAAACAAAAGACCAGGAAACTAAATATATACTCATTTCCAATGATATTACTTTAAAATTTTAGTTTAGTTCATTAAAAAATAATGGTTATGGGTCATTAAATGGATTTCTTGACCTAAAGGGTTTGACCCACAGTTTAAAAAAATATCACAGTGGAAGTTTAAATGAGATAATGAACGTAAAGAGTTTGGTCCAGAGGCAGTCTCCCTAAATGGAAATCGTGGAAAAGTGCTACAGTAGAGGAACCTACCACATGAAATAATAGGGGGTATGTCAATGAATGCTGCGGCAAGTGAGGAAGTAGAACGTTGAGAGTGAATAAAATACACAAAATACCGGTAGTGGGGGCGGGGGAGGCCAGCTGCTTCGAACCTTCTTAGTCTCATCTTTGCATGGCTGGATACTTCCCTGTCATCTTGGTGTTCTCAGTTCAAATACTACTCCTGTTAACCTACTTTATCTCATATCTTATTCCCCTGCTATTTCCTTCATAAAATTATCCTTATCTGGAATAACTTATTTTCATGTTTATTGCTTGCTACAACTCCTACACTTTGAGGGCAGAAATCTTGTTTATCTTGCTCATAATTGTATAAAGTGCCTAGCACGTCATGCAATAAATCACTCTTGAATGAATGAATCATCACCAGGAAATAGGCAAGAATGCACAGTCATCAAATATAAGTGTACCCAACCCCTTACAGATTTTTTTAAAAGTTATAGATATTGAGACTTCTTTATAGTTTATAAAAGATAGGCGACGTCAGAAGAAAGCAAGAAAGACATGCTTAAGGGGTTGGGTATCTGGGAAAGAGGTGCCATAATTAAGAGAATCCCCCATTTGGGGTTCTACCTAGTTCTGTACATATTTGATTTCTCCTTGAGCTCCTGGAGGGCAGGGGGAAACCTGTGGATTTCTGTATCCCTCGAAACCGACCAGAATATTGCCCGGAAGGTAGTGGCGTTCAATCGCTATTTGATGAATGAAAGAAGCAAGCAGGGAATTAGGAAGGACTGTAAGAATGAACGAAATGATTCGGGTAACCTGCAGTTCCTCCCCGGGGCAGGAGGCGGCATCAGCGTTACATCAGTCCGGCCTCCAGCAGTTCTTGGTCCCTCCGGCTGACCGTCCAACGCTGGATCCCGAGGCTAGTACGAAAATTAGCCAATAGAAAATCGTCTTAGTTGCCGAGTCGAGCAGAGGTATCCAATGAGCGCAGCGGATCTAAGTAAAGGGGCGGTGCGACGGGGAGGGGTAGAAGGGAGCGGTTAGAGGTGGGAGTTGGCGCTCTGGGCCGGGCGGGGGCCGTGGGGCTGAGATGCGGACGGGGCAGCGGCGGTGACCGGAGTTGCCGCCCGAAATGAACTCGCTGGAGCAGGCGGAAGGTAAGGCGGGTCACCCAGGATGGTCCTGGGGCTCCTCCCGGTAGCCGGCGGGGTTCGGGGGTGGGGGCGGCGTCGCGGAGACCGCCCCCCCTCGGACAGCGGAGGCCGTGGAGGATGGAGTGATGCGGCCCGGAGCTTCTTGGGGGTGCGCAGGGGCCGGCGAGGTGGCCCCACGCCGGGGGCGGCGCGTCAGCTCTCTCTTCCCCCGCGCCCGCTCTCTAGCCACCCCGGCCACCCCGGCCTGGACCGCGGAGCTGCTGCAGGGCTGTACTTTTATTTTCTATTCATTGGCGAACGCTTGCCCCTCGCAGGTTACGGGGTGCTGACTCGTTTTCATTCCATACCCGATAACCTCACGAGCTGAGAGCTGAATCCCTCGTTGGTTCCGTGGTTTCCGGTAACTTTCGGGGTTAGGAAGTGCTTCGAGGTCTGAAGGTTTAAAAACACCAGCGTGAAAATGAAACCCTACCTCCTTTACAGAGCAAGCACCTCGGGCGCCCCGGTCTTAGAGCAAGGTGTAGGCGCTTTGATGGTGCCACCCAGATCACCTTGTAACCCTTGCAGAGGGATAAGGATAAAGGCTAGGTCTTTACACACACACACACACACACACACACATACATATGCACGCACACACACGTTACAGGTGTCAATAAGTCTAGTAAAGAAATAGACTTGGCGCAGCCGGATAATGGCAGTCCTCGAAGGTTTTGGTGGTGTTCTTGGTTCTTGGTTCCAAGAGAATTAGAACTCGACTTCTTTTTAATTCTTTGATTTGCAGCCTTCCGCCGTTGGGTTTTGGTGCCCGTTGAAGTTGCTGATTTTCCACCTACCAGTTTTTGAAGCTTCTAAAAGTGAACTAGCCAATTTCCTCAACGTGAAATTGGAAATCTAATGTTTTTGTCACGTGGTTAAAACTGTTACAGTAAACAAACAGTGCAGTGATACACATAAGTTGGTGTGTGAGATCTGAAACACTTTCTAAAATTTCCTTTTGATAGATTCAAAAATAGTTGGAGTGGCTAATTAGAGAACCGAAATCTTTTTACCTAGATCTCAAGGCTTTCGAGAGGAGACTTACTGAATATATTCATTGTTTGCAACCTGCCACTGGACGTTGGAGAAGTAAGTTCCTCAATGTTTTGTATGGGAGGATAAAGTGATAGTTGATCTTTTATCCCTTAGAAGGACTGATTTGCTTTTACATAAAACTTCTGATTAACAAATGCTTGCTTTACTAATTCATAAGATTTTTCTTTAAACAATTTTAAACTTTATTTAACATCACAAAGAATGCATAACAAAGAAATATTTAAGAAAAGGAACATTGTAACTGGCTACTCTAAAAGAACACCATATTTTTTATGGATGAATTTTAATTTTTCCATAAAAATACATACACTTTAATTTGTTATAAAAGATACTATAACTATTTAGATAAGAAAACAAGTAATACAAATTTTATTACCCTTTTTAACAGTTTTACAATTTGCTTACAAAGTATTGAAATAAATTTTAAGAAAAGGCAGCTGGGTACAGTGGAGTGAATTTGTAATCCCAGCTACCACCAAGGCTGGGACAAGAGAACTCAGAGTTCAAGGCCAGCTGAGCAATATCATGAGAACCTATCTAAAAATGAAAAGGGCTGGGGATATAGCTCAGTGGTAGACTGTTCCTGGGTTCAATCCCCAGCACTCAAAAAAAAAAAAAAAAAATGCTTGATGGAGTGGCACACACCTGTAATCCTAGCAACTCAAGAGGCCTAGGCAGGAGGATCAAAAGTTTGAGGCCAACCTCAGCAACTTAGCAAGCTTGTCTCAAAATAAAATGAAAAGGGCTGGGAATGTAGCCCAGTGGTAGTGCATCCCAGTTTCAATCCCCAGTAGTAGAAAAAGAAAAACTACATTTTGGCTGGAATTTATAACTTAGTGGTAGAGTATGTGCTTAGTTTGTGCTATGCCTTTGGTTCAGTCCCCAGCATCAGAAAATTTAAAATCATAATATTTAGTGTGTATCTGCCAAGATTATTAAATTTCTTAGTTGAATTTTACTGCATAATTGCACTGCTTTGGAGCCTGACCCAGACAAGCAATTCACATTATTAGTATCTATTCATAAATATCAGTGCTGTAAAATGTTATTTGAATGAATTATAGTTACTGCCCCATTTAAAAATACTATGTAGGAAATATGGACAAATACATAAGTGAAGAGATATCAAACAAAAAGCTTTGCTAACTTGTGTTAGGACCAGTTCTTTTTTTCAGTGGGGTCTCATGTTATCCAGGCTGGTCTCAACTTCTGGGCTCAAGTGATCCTCCTGTCCCTGCCTCTGTAATAACTGAATGTGCCACCATGCTGGCTGTGGACCAGTCTTAATTCATTAAGTTCTAAGTTTTCAAATTCTGTATAAGACCATGGGACGTAATGAGCTAATATCTTGGATGTTCATGATTGAAATTTAATTCCTGCCTAGAAGAAAGTACAGTAGCACACATTGAGGTCATACTTTTTTTATGGTGGTACTGGGGATGGAACCCAGGGCCTCAAGCCTGCTAGGCAAGTACTCTACCTCTGAGCTATATCCGCACCCCAAAAACACAATTCATTTCTAATTGTAACTTAGTTTGCAGGACCAAAAAAGAAATGTTGAAGTTAAGGGTTTTCCCCCCCACATCAGAATTTTTTGTGAAATTTTTATTAGATCTGTTTGTGAAGTTTTAATCATATACTTCAATTCTGGTTGGTCAGAATCCTGAAGTAATGATTTTATCTCATTCTCTGGTTTAACTAGGAATTGCTCCCCCCAAAAATTTGTTTCACTGTTATTTGAGAATCTTTTAAATGCATATGATGCTGCTGTTTTATAAAATGATACAATGAACACACTTTACTCTTCCTCTGACATGTGTCTCAGTGCTGAAATATAAATGACATCAGCTTGGTTAATGCACCAATCAAATAAGAAGCATGTATATGAGGTTCTTTCTGGTATTTTAATTTTGGTTTTACTTCATTTGAAGAAAATTGGGTGATATTGTATATTTGTTTCTGGAAATACAGAATTATAAGAAATTGAGTTTAATTAGAATAAATAAAAAATAAAATATCCACATTTAAAAAAAGAAATTGAAATTTCTTTTAGCTCAGAACATAAATTTGAAATTTTGATTTTGTTATTAAATTAATTTTTTTCTGTGATTTAACTCTTCCAACTCTGGAAGAAATAAGGTTTTAGTATTTTTTTTGATCTGCATATTTGAAAGTTTTATGTATCCTAACTGAAAGACATGCAGCTGTCCTCACCTTCAGAATATAAACTAGCTCTTCATGCCCATTTACAGTTCTTTAGTAACACCATTCATTCTTAAGTTCTATTTCTGATCTATTTAGAATTTCTAAAATAAGTCTAGCTTAGTAGGAAAAAATAAACCTTTTACAAGCTCTAAACTAGCTGTAATTTCTATGCTGACTTTCCTTTAAGTCCTTATGGGAAATCTGATATTGATTGGTCTGCTCCACACTGACTCCATACTTCTAACACTGACCTTTGTTAATTCAACAGCAGGCAGTTGTCTGCAGGGCAGCACCCTTTAAACAGAATTCTCAGTGCATTCAAAAAGGAGTCTTTGTTTGGCTTGTTTACATTAAAAAATGAGAAGTTTTTGGTTGTTTATCAGATCTGCAAAATCGACACAAAGCACAGTGAAAGTTATATAACATAGAATCTTATATTAAAGTTTCACCATCTGGATTCTTGGTTTTAATTTCATTAATCTTCATTCTCATAAATTTTAACTAATAAGGAAGTTGTTATCAATTACTGAGGTTCAGAATATTTAAGAGAATTCCTCAAGGTCTTGTGGCAATTCTCCTAATTCTTTAATCCAATCAATGAATTTTCCATTTGATGAAGTGCTACATTCCTTGACTGTCATTTATTAGGAACTGGTGGTTGTAGTGTCATGTATTAAGGGTACATTTGCTTACTAATTTCGTGTTTATCTTTCATCAGTGCTGCTTATAGTGGTATCTGTCTGTACAGCTACTGGTGCCTGGAACTGGTTAATAGATCCTGAGACACAAAAGGTAGAAGTTTTGTTTTAAAATCTTTAGTAGATTGAATGAGATATAGTAGTTCTTTGTTAATTGTAAAGTATTATTAATATGCTACCTGTAACTACTACTAATGATATTAATCATTCTATTAAAATATGCCCTACATTAATTTGCTTAAGGAAAACTTTGATTGTTGTGAATTATTTTTACAAGGGAAAAGGCCTAAGAAATGTTACTCCATTTATGTTATTTCTCAATTCACTGCTGAGCTTGTGAACAGATTTTCCACTTTTTTACATCTCATTTTTGTTTATTTCAGTGTGAACATCTCTGTCCTGCTTTGTTTATTTAGTGTCATCAGTGCCAGCTTTTATAAATTATATTTTCTTCTGAATTATCTCTGTTAATACCTTTCTTCATCCTATAAAGCTTTTGGGGTGATTTTATAGGAAACATGACAAAATAGCAAACTAAGTGTGATTAAAAACCCGATTAGCGGGGCTGGGGCTATAGCTCAGCGGTAGAGTGCTTGCCTAGAACTTGTGAGACCCTGGCTTCAATCCTCAGCACCACATACAAATGAATAAATGGAATAAAGGTATTAAAAAAAAAAAAGACCAGGAGGTGGAAACCAGGTTATTGGTATATAGGCTATGTAACCCCATACAATTACCAGAATTGAGTTATCAATTAATCTGAGTTGCCTAATCAGTGAAGTCACAGGTTAATTCTACGCTTTTCATTGTCTGTGAGGAGAACACATGTATCAGTCCTTGAGCTAGCAAAGTTTTTCTTTCTCAGCATTTATCTGTAAAAAATTTCCTGCCTGGAGTTTAATATAGGAAATGCCAAGAAATCTCCCATTGGGCACTGTGCAAGAACATTTCTATACCAAATGCAATAACAGATTTCATAATGTTATTTCTTGAAGCATTCTTTGATGAAAGCTGATAAAATGTTTCTCAAATTTCTGCCTCTTTCTACTATATTGTGCCTTAATTTCAAACTTTGGCTTTTTTATTAGAGAAGCACTAGTCTTCAATTTTTTCATGAACTTTTTCCCCCAGTGCAGTTTTTATTTAGATAAAAACAATGTTATAATTTTCACAAATCTTAAAAATCCCTTTCCCCTCTTTAAAATTTTTAATTTATTTTTATTTATTTATTTATTTTTATGTGGTGCTCAGGATTGAACCCAGTGCTTCATATATGCTAGGCAAGCATTCTACCACTGAGCTACACCCTCCCCCCCCTTAAACTCTAATTAGAACACTACTTCTTGCAATTTTATTTATAAGCTTTTAGGTTATGCAAGAGAAAAACATAGAGTAAAGCTTTTTGTTATCAGTTTAAATGGAATTTCAGATGGCCAGGGTTTATTTAGCATGTAGTCTCCTTGACTATTCACCAAAGGGGATATATAAAAGGATAAGGAAGGAAGGGAAGTTGGTGATGGAGTTTTATGTTAATAGAGGGGTTTTATGGCAGACAGGAAACTCTCCTGTGTGTTCATTTGTAAAATTCTGATCTCAAGGCTGCGTTTGGTACTCATCTTTAGGGCTAGAGTAGAAAGAGGCTGGCAAGAAGATTGAAAAAGATCTATCTTGGGAAATGAGTCTGACTTCTAATTGCGAAAAATATAAGCTGATTTCAGCTAGTTGAGATCTTAATAAAACACAGAATTAAATGTAATTTGAAATAGAACCAAAACTATGTAGTTAATATAATTTTCTAAATTAGGTGAGAATATAACCATTAGCCTTAGGGTTGGCTCTTTTTATTTCAGTATTTAATAACCCCAAACCTGACAAGAGTCTTAACCAGCAGTTGTGACTGAAGCAGGAGTTGCAAACGCAGAAGCCATATGCTAGCTGGAAGAGACTGTGAGAGAAGGGATGCAGCAGATGCCTGGTCAAAGGGGACAGCTGCTGTTTGGAGGCAGTTGATTGTTAATATGGAGGAAAAGAGGCTAAAACTGACTGACGTAATTAAAATTAAAAAGTAAAGCATTATATCTGCTAACTGTGCAGACCACACAGCTGGCTTACAGGAATCAAAACTGTCCTCAGAGGTTTTAGGAAAACACTCCTCTGGAATATTAGCCTCTCGTTAGGATCTCATCTTTTTGGGGTGCTTCTTCTGTCCTGATATATTCAGCTTTTCATCTCTTTATTTGGCAGATTTTTTTAAAATAATGCCTCGCTGAACCATCTACCTGGTGCTTTTCTTTGTTTTGAAATATGCACATGTATTTACTTCTCTGTCTTAAAAATAGGACACATCTTCCTGTGTTCATGTAAGACTACACAACCAGTGAAACGTCACATTATGTACAACCACAAGAATGGGGTTCTAATTAGAATAAGTCACACTCCGTGTATGTTATGTCAGATATACTCTACTACTATGTATATTTAAAAAGAACAAATAAAAAAATAGGACACATCTGAAGTGGAGTAGGGATGTGCTTAGCTTGAATTTATTAGTCCCATCTAGTTAACTGATCCAATTTGATTTCCCCTAGATTCTCTTAAATGCTTGTTCTCTCTCTGATCAGCCTGTTTTATTTCCCAGTCATGTGTTTTAGATGCCCTCTCTTATTCTAATCGTAGGTCCTAAACTCTTGTCCCTCTGCATTTCTTAGAATTTTGTGTTGTCCCGTTTTCTACCATCATCTGAGATTATACTCAGGTCTAAAAAAAAGTCTTTTCTTTCTCTTGAATTCTAGTTTTATTCAGATAGCCATGAATCATTTTTTCTCTGCTTGAATATTCTGTAACCATTAAAAATCTCAGTAGTTTCAAAACCAAACTCATTTGTTGCCTGGAGGAAAAATGGTGTTGCTGAAGCTGAGCCTTATAAGGGTTTGTGTGTAGGAGTTAGCCACATAGGGAAGGTAACGTGTGGGGAAGTGTGGCAGACTTGACCAGGACCAGGTTGTGAATGTCAGAGCTGGCCCCACTCTTAAGGAAACTTTTACAGGGAAAGTAGCTAGATCACATTTAACTACAGGCCTCATCTTCATTCACTGAACACAGAATTTAATAAATATTTATAATAGGCTTGTTTTTTGATTATAGGAATGAATTTGTAATGGTTCAAGTATTTGAAATGAATAGACTGGATATTGCTGTATTGTCTTGCTATATTGGGGCTATATGTGTATCTTATACACATCATTTTCAGTTTTACAGAGTAGCAATAAAGATAACTAGGATTATTGGAAGTCATCAAATTCTTGTACTTTAGATAATAAAAATACTACATTTATTTCTGTACAAGTGCGGAGGTTGCAATCAATATCTTAAGATTTTAACATTTTTATATTTCACACTTTTCTTTTACAGGTGTCCTTCTTCACATCATTATGGAATCATCCATTTTTCACAATTAGCTGTATCACTCTAATAGGCTTGTTCTTTGCTGGAATACACAAGAGAGTAGTTGCACCGTCAATGTATCCTTTACCACCAATTGACTTTATTCTCTGAACAAAACTAAAGCATTTTCTCGGTTATCTAGGTGCTTATTAGAAACTTATTTTTAAATGAGAAATTTTCCTTTGACCAAATTTCTTCAGTATAGCAGCTCGATGTCGAACAGTATTAGCAGAGTACAATATGTCTTGTGATGATGTAAGTATTCTTTTTGTTAGAAAATTGTAGAACTACATGAAAGAACTCAAGTGTTTAGCTTTAGAAAAACAGACATTTTATTAATAATAAATTATATCTGAAATTAATAGAATGTCTCTTATAGTGTTGATTCTAAGACACAGTTTTCTACATTTTAATATCTCTACAATTGAGGTACATATAATAATCAATAGTATCAATTAAATTGGCAGAGTTGACAGTTTAATCATTATTAATGGCATGCAGTCATGATATGTCCTAAAATTGAAGCCATCTTAGATTCAATAAAATATGACAAATATTGGCCCCAAATAGCTCAAAACATATTGGTTTATATCTTGTGGTATTCAGTATCTTTGTAAAATAAGGCATACATTAATTTGTGGGCTATAGATAGATGGCCTGCTGTGTTTTAAACAGTAGATCGAGGACCAGTGCATTACAAGTGTCTCACAGTTTTGATTGTTACCTTCTATTTGCTTGTTTTATTTATAAAAGTATTTTTTACCTCCATTTAAAAAATTAAATAATACCTGTTCATTATATAAAATTAGAATAAAAACTCAAAAGAAGCATGAGGGGGCTGGGAATGTAACTCAGCAGTAGAGCATTTGCCTAGCATGTGTGAGGCCTTGAGTTCCATTCCCAGCACCACAAAAAGGGAAAAAAAGGCAATAAGGGAAGAAAACAGCTGCGTCAGTAGAGAAGAATAAAGACTGAACTCACATTTTTTTTTTTTAGAATTAGAGGATAAAAGATAGTATTTCAAAGTAAGAGAAAGAATTGGCTCTTCATTTGGAATAAAATGAATTTAGCTCTCCCCTTGCATCAATAAAAAAACTAAATTCCATATAGATTAAAGTCTTAAATATGTTTAAAAAGACATTGCTAACTGGTCACAATGTCACATGCCTGTAATCCCAGCTACTCCAGAGACTGAGACAGGAAGATTACTTGAGCCTAGGAATTTGGGGCCATCCTTGGCAGCATGAGACTAGACATTTTTATCAGGGAAATGCAAAGTGAAATAGTTCCATTTGCTTTACCTGTCTTATTGGCAAAAGTTAAATACCTTGATAACTCTATTACTAATGGTAAAGTGGATGTACCCATATATTGCTGTGTTGGGAATTTAAATTGATTCAGCCATTTTGGAGAGCAGCTTTTCATTATTGTTATAAATTGTAATGTGCAGGCTTAGGCCTCCAGATGTATCCATTCTACCCACCTGGTGGGGGACCATTGCACTTGGAAAGAAGGAAGCAAATACAAGGCTGTTAACTGTACATCTTTTGTAGTATTGACAAAATGGAAACAATCTTTGTTTCTTAACAAGGGAGTGGTAAAATTGACTGTGATGTAGTCATGTCTTAGAAAATAAATAAATCTAAGGGAGATTTCCAAAACAGAATGTTAGGCATAAAAAGCAAATTACCAAACAATATGTATAGTATGATACCATTTTTTAAAGTTTTAATTATGGAAATGTTCCAATATAATTAAAGAGAAGAGTATAATGAGCTTCCATGTACCTAGTGTCAGTAATCAACTCAAAGCCATTCCTATTTTATATGTTCCTTTGCCTGCATTCTTCTCCTGATTATTTTGAAACAAATCCCAAGTGATACATTTCACCTGTAAATATTTTCATATATGAAACATGAAATTTTTACTATTTATATTTGTGAATATAAACCCATGCTGGAATTAGTTTCTGGAGAGAATTAGAATTTGAGTTAGGTAGAAAGTATGGCCTTAGAGTATCTGTATTGATTTTTTTTTAATATATAATGGGATTTCGTTAATATCTTATGATTAAAAATAGATTTAAAATAGGCTAACCCTGTGGATAAATAAATAGTGGTATGTGCATGCAGTGGAACTCAGTATTTAAAAGGGACAAATTGTGAAACATGAATTAACATGGATGAAACTCAGAAATACATTGAAAAAAGCAGATACAAAAGAAGACATGCAATCCAGTTTATTCACAGATCAAATACGGGCCAAGCTGAAAGTGATTATGGCCCTATGGAGTAGGGAATAGACACCATTGGCTGGAATAGGGCACAGAGGATTTTTCTGGGTGGTAATGTTCCATAGCTTGCTCAGAGTGGTGACTACTGAACATCATGTTTATCAAACTCAAAACTACAAGATTCTTTTGTGTTTTTTGTTTTGTTTTGCTTTGGTCATTGTTGGTTGTTTGGGTGTGTGTTCACTCTGAGCCTAAAACCTAGTGCCACACGAGCTGGGCAAATGCTGTACCACTGAGCTATACCCTCAGCCCTTTGCACATTTTCTTGCATCAAAATTATACCTCAGTAAAACAGTGGAAAAAGTATTCTAAGATATCAAGAAATTACCAAAAACTAAATGATCAAAATTTAAGTGAAAGAATCAAGAAGTAAACAAAATCTATACAGTTTAAATAACACATTTAAACTGAAGATAAAAATAATTAAAACCACCTGAAATTTCACCAGCGAAAATAACCACCATGTTTTATATTCTCATTGACTTGGGGAGCAGGAGTGCTGGGGGCTCCTGATTGAACTCAGAGTCTCATGCATGTGAGTAACCACCCTCCACTGAGCTAAATCCCCAAGCCCTCTTATTGACTTATAAAAAGAATATGGTCTAGATTTTTCAAATTTGCTTCTTTTACCACCAGTTATTGGGCAATAATCACATGCAGGTCCTTTATCTCATTTTTGGTCTTGATTTTTTTTATTTGCATATTGTCCCATTTTTATGAATCATAATTTAATCCCCCATTGAACATACAGTTGTTTCCCTACTTTCCATACTATATGTGTTTGTATTCTATGATGGAACTTAAGCTCCATGATGATAGGGGACTTGGTCTAGTTCATTACTAGATCCCAGCACTTCACACAGGGCCTGGCACATAGTAGGTGTTTGATAAATATTGAATAAATGCATTGTTAATAGTACGTATATCTGTGCACTTGAATCTAGTTTCCATAAGATAAATTCCCAGAATTGTTTGGATTATGTAACATGCACTTAACTATTATTATTTTTATTGATTTTTTTTTGTAAACTTGACTCAGCTTACACAGTTTTACCAGCATACTGAATAAAACAATGGAAAAGGTATTTATTTATGAAATTTCAAACATAATTAAAGAGCAGTGTGTAAATGTTAATTGTTCTAAACCATTTTACTTTTTTTGTGAAGAAATTAAAACTTTTTTTTTTTTTTTAATTGGAAAGGAGAAATGGTTTTTGTGTCAGACTTTGGTAAGAAGTATAAATTGTACCAGTTTGGCATTTTATCAAGTGGATTGATTGGCTGGTTTCTAGGTAACCGGTGGGCAGGGTCTTCAAATAAAGACGTATATGTGTGGTTTTATTTTTTTATGTTTCTGATGCTGGAAATTGAACCCAGAGCTTCATGCATGCTAAACATGATTTCTACCCTTGAGTTACACCCCCAACTTTGTGCATGTGTGTTAAAGTAATAATTCAGTCCACAAAAAGGAAACTTTGAAGACATAACTATTAATTGTTTAGTATTGACTAAGTATAGAGAAGTATTTCTATTTTTAAGTATTTCTGGTTTCCTGCAAATGTCCTTTAAAGCTTATAAATAAATGGTGGTATGTTAATAGAACTATATTGAAAAACATTATTTTTCTTTTTTACAGACAGGAAAACTAATTTTGAAACCTAGGCCTCACGTTCAATGACAATCTGCACTCATTGTTATAGGACCTAAAACAGTCTTTTCTTCAAATAAGTGATACAGCAAAAAGCCATAAAGGATTCCTTTTGCAGTTGGATATGTGAAGGTTATAGAACAACTGACAAGAAGTGTGCAATATATACCCAAATTATCCTGATGATGGTGATGACTCAAGTTATCAGTGCTTTGGTACCTTTGATTACCTGTGTTCAGTATTAGTGTCACTTTAGTACTTCAGCACCTGCGAAGATTTTTGCAGATGAAGTATGTATGTATGTTACTAAGTTAAACTTAGAAACAGAACCTCATTCAGTTTTTATAATGTATTTTTGCAAACTACTGTAAATAGCAAATCAATGCCAATGTTAAAGAGGAAAATGTTGTGTGGACTTTGTTCTCCTGCACCAGTGTTTTCAGGAACATCTGCTTGCCATCCCCACAGCTCTTCAAAACCAGCTATTATGTGTGCCTTTCATTCGTGACTCCTCTTTTAATTGTACTGCAGGAAAAACATTGGATTCCGCTTATTCTGAGGAAAACTCATCTCCATTATGTTGTAAGAAATTATAGATGTTTTGACAATTTTTGTTAAACCAGATACTGACCTCTCACATCTATTGTCATATTTTTCAGTTCACTGTTTTCATTTAATGCTAAATATACTTTATATTTTTTTAAGAATTTTAAGAACACCCAGAGTCTTCTGAATGTACAATTTTAGTTATAAATTATGTATTGTTTGGGGATTTGATAGTTGTCGTTTTAGATAATTGGATTGAATGCTGTGGTGGATATACTGTTACACTAGTAGTATACAGGTGTGACTGAGTGTCCTGCTCCATTCCCAGGATAACACAGGAGCGGTGCCACAAACTAGAGTCTACAATTCTCACTGTTTAGAGAGCGTTAATGACATACTGTGTATGTATAACAGCCACATGTACTATAATAACCCTTAAAATTAAACTATTGGGATTGCTGTAAATATTTTAAAGTACTGGAGGTGCCTTTTACCTGTTTAATAGAAGATTTTGGAAGTTTAAATTATTTCATGAGCAATCTTTTAAATTTCATTTAACATAAAGCTGAAATTTCAATAATAAGACAAAAACTTTTTAACAAGGCTGCCATTTAACATAAATGTATTTATCTTGGCTTTCACACGTAAAAAAAAATTTATTCTTCGAACTGCAGCAATAAAACCCTCTGCTCCTAAGAAGTCTTAGAGGGTATTCTATATATTATGCTTTGTTTTATTTTCTGTAAATTTTGTAGGTAAATGTGTGCATAAAAATAAATACTTTATATATAACTAGTGATTAGACTTTTTTTCTTTGCTTTATGTAAGTATGTAACTCTGAAAAAAAAATATTTTAAACATACTGTCTGTATCAGATAAAGGCCAATTCCAAATGAGATAATTTACCTTAACTCTGTATCCAGTAGAGCAAATTTGAAGCATTAATTGTAGGTACCTAATTTATTAGGTTATTGTTACCTTTAATATGTCTTATTAATCATAACCTAGTAACATTTGGCTTTTAATCAGAAAGTGCAGGTTTTCTCATGTTGCTTTTTACAAACTTAGATTGCCAGTTTCCTCCAAGACTATAAAGCTGAAGAGGGAATTATAGGTCCTAAATTGTTTTTGGAGTTATGAACTCTTGAATATTTAATAAAAATCTTGACTCTTCTCCCCTAGAAAAATATGCCTGTATGCATTTGCATGCACTTGAAAGGTATATCCTGATGCCAGACTACTTGGAGTCCATTGGCTCCAAAAAAAAAACTTCTGTTACCCTTCCAGAGAATTTCTTCACTTTATTTCTACCAGAACATCTCATTTCCCAAAAAAAAATTTTGCTCCAGATGAAATGGCTCAAGGATCCTTGCCACATGTGTTTCTCAACACCACCTCCATCCCCTCCTCCCTCCTTCCACACTGTTGGGAGAGTTACAGTTGAACAGTTCTCTAATTTTACAAGTAGGGAAAGCAGTCTCAGACTTGTGATGACCTTACTCTGGGTTCCCAGGATTTAAGATAGCCAAGCCAGACATGGTGGTATTCATATGTAATCCCAGTGATTTGGGAGGCTGAGGCAAGAGGATCACAAGTTCCAGGCCAGCCTCAGCAACTTAGTGAGGCCCTGTTTCAAAATAAAAACAAAAATAAAAAGGCTGGGGATATGCACAGTGGTTTAGCACCCCCAGTTTCAATTCCCAACATCAAAACTCAAATCTCTGACTTAAAAATTTAAGAGTCTTTATAATATGGTTAAGAGTGTAGGCCTATAGGTCAGACTGGGTTTTGAATTAGGTTTGCTGCTTGCTAGTTTTCTAACAAGTCAAATTATGTAACCTTAGTTTCTTCATTTATTAAATGGCCATAATACCAATATCCTAGATAAAGGAAGATATATAAGATATATATATATGATGTAAGTCTAATGCCAGTCTTTTTATATATATATTTATTTTTTGGTTGTAATTGGGACACAATACCTTTATTTCACTTATTTATTTTTATGTGGTGCTGAGGATCGAACCCAGGGTCCCTCACTGAGGCAAGCACTCTACCTCTGAGCCACAACTCCAGCCCTAATGCCAGTCTTTCCAAGTTTATTCTAAGTATTGAAGTCTTCATTCATGTAAAACACTTAAAGCTGTGTGGCTGAGGGTCCGTCTCTGTAAGATTAGTTGTCATACCAAATCATCAAAGTAAAAAAATTAAATATAATTGTAACTTTGCAAAATTTTAATTGCGATAACCAACATTTTTAAATGTGCTTTAAAAATCTTGATGGAATGCTTTACACTTTCCACAGAACAGAAACTAAAAATAGTCTGTTATACAATTAGTCACAAATATAGTCCTGGGGATTTTTTGAGAACATATGTGAGCATTGTCTAAAACGTTTTCTGTAGCAGCTAGGCCCTGCCACACTGTGCTTGGCTCAGTTTACAAATGTGCTCTAACTTCGAGCTTCACTGTCACTTCTGTGGTTCCCCTCTCCTGCTAGGCTTGTTTTCTGGCAGTAATTAAAACCTGTCACTTCCACGGCTCCTGCACCTGCCCACTAGAGCCACCTTGGTTTCATAGTTTGACAAAGTATTGACCTCTTCCACCATAAGGACCAGAGCTCTCCCTCCAGTTACCTTCAGTTTAAGGTTGATTGTTGTAACTGCCAAAATCATTGTAGTGTCCACCACCTCCAAACTGCTTCTGTCCACTGCCACCATATCCAGCCCACCATGGTTGACATCAAAGCCAGCACTGAAGTTTCTTCTATTACCAAAATTGTCATTGTCTCTAAAGCCGTCTCTATGACCATCACCAAAGTTTTCAGAACCACTTTGACCTCTTTGGCCACACAAAGCACTAGCCGTCTCTTGCTTGGCAGGGCTCTCCTCACTTCCTAGTTGGGACCCAGGCTCCACAGTATATTATAATCTAACAGCGTGGTCATCCAAGTTCCACTGCCTCAGTCTGTCATGATTTTAATCACTTCTATTTTCCCAAATTGTTCAAAATAAGCTTTGAAGGTGATGTTCTCCAGTGCCATCTTAATGCCACCAACAAAGATTGTTTTCACAGTTAAGTAGTCCCTGGTTTTTGAGGGTCTTTGGTTCCACACTCTTCCATCTGTTAGGCCTTATGTTCATACTGCATCCATCCCCTCCACAGTGGTAGGGGTGACAGACCCAAAGCCCCAGGAGCACTTAGTGTTCAAACCTCTCATTACCATGTAGCCCCAGAGTGTTCTCCACTGCTCAGAATGGCTTCTCAGACTCTGATCAGTCGTTTGAAATTTCAGCCCTCCAATGAAGAGCTTCCACAGCTGTTCCTGCTCTGGAGGAGACTTGACAGACCTAATGGCAGCGCAAAGGGGGACTTCAACAATGCTTCCTTTGTGGCATCCTTGGGCAGGAAGCTCTGCTTATGTTTTGAACTAAGCAGATTCCTGAATAGTGGATTAAATGAATATTTGGCCTCTAATGAAGAAGAAACTAAAATGGCATCTTGGTGTTCAGGTAACCTCACTGAAAGCAATCAAGCTGATGACTGCCTGGCAATGCTGCTTTTTGAGGGTTTTTGCTCCCTTAGAACTGGCCTCTTAGATGTTGCAGACTAAGTTTCCTCTGTAACAAAGGCTCAGCCTTCGTCAGCTAGCTGAGTTTAAACACTTCTTGTCCTGTTGAAACAGAAATTTCTTGTTTCCCCTCAGAATCCAAACTCTGTTTATCCTTCTATAAGGGTAAGTACATTTTCTATCTTCCCTCTCCTTTTCCTCCCCCATTAAAAACAGGAAATCCACCTTGTCTGCTTCATCATGGAGCACAAACATTTTTAAAACGGATGTTTCGGGTACAACTGATGTTTGCTGTGTAAGTTTGTGTCAGAGGCAAAAAAGAAGAGGATATTTGTTACTAAGTTTGGGGTTGGTTTGGTTTTGTGGCACTGGGGATTGAGCCCAGGAGTGCTTTATCACTGAGCTACACCCCTAACCCTTTTATTTTTTGAGACAGGGTCTGGGTAAGTTGCCAAGGCTGGCCTCCACCAGTGATGACCTCTTCCCCTTAGGGATCCCTCATGTTCTAAAACACTCCTGGGGGCCCTGTCATTGTGTGCCTGCCCATTTCCTTGCTGTTTTGTTGAAGACTTATTATCATTCATGGTGAATCCAGATGTTGGACATGGTTTCTGTCTGCCCAGCTCCTTTTGAGTGGCCTCACTAAGTTTGGGAGATGCCAGCAGTCAGTCCAGCCTCCCGGTGACAAACAGAAAACTTCCCCAGCACCCTTGCATTTGGGGCACAGGCATGTTGCTGGGCACTCAGTGATGTTCAGGGATGGTGCCATCACTTTCTCATCAAACCAGTTGTATAGAAAGGCTTTGGACGATTTTTTTCTGAGAGTTTAATCCTTGAGCCAATCTTTCTGGACTCCAAAATTCTAAGGTACCCAATATGTTTTAAATAATCTGTTTAATCAGGCAAAGCTTTCTGTTCACCTGATTGCTGGAGTATTGCAACAGAAGCAGTGTTCCAAGGAACATACTTTTTTATTTTAATATTTTTATTGGAGCTTTATAGTTATATGTAGTAGTTGAGTTCATCCCAACAAACTCATACATCATGGAATTCGATTTCAGTTCATGATGCCCCCTTTCCCCTTCCATCCTCCCTCCCCTCTCCCATTATTTTTTTCCTCTGCTCTACTAGGCTCAAAGGTCACACTTTGAGGAGCCCTGATCTGTATGCAAACTAGGAAGCTGCTTCCAGACAGTGCTAGCTGACAGGTAAGAGGGTGTAGGGATGCTTGTGGCCGGAGCCCCCCAGCTTAGCACACTGACTTGGATTACAGTCCTGGTTTCCTCCATCAAACACGTGGACCAGTGATTTGTTCTCTCCAAACCCTACTTTCTTCACTTAGGTCTATTAATAGCTATCTTTCAGAATCATCTTAAGGGATAAATTAAGTAGTATATGTAAGAAATATAATTTTCCATTTTTTAAATTACAAATTTTTATTTTGAGTCCCTATTCTAAGTTCTTGTCATATATGTATCTTCTGTGGTTTGAAGAAGTGTTCCCCAAGACCCATGTATTGAAGGCATGATCTCAGCCCATGGTGCATGAGGGGTGGTAGAACCTTTAAGAAACAGGGCCTAGTGGGAGTTCTCCCAGTCGGGAGCATGCCCTTGATGCAGGTACTAGAACCCCAACCCCTCCTTACTGGCCATGAGGTAAGTAGCATTTTGTTCCGCTACACACTCTTGTCATGATGTGCTGCCTCGCCACAGGTCCTAAAGCAACTGACGCCTACAAAACTGTGTTAAAATAAACCTGTCTTCTGTTTAAGTATGTTAGCTCAGGTGTTTTGTTATAGTAACAGAAATCAGATTATCACGGTGTCTTTAACACACAGGAGTACCTGGCATGTGGGAAATGCGCAATTACTGTCAGTTGAATGAATAAACCTTGACTTTGGTATTTAAATTGTGTTTGTATATAAATACCCTACATCATAAAATTTTATTATATCATGTTGTTCATATAGTTTTGGGGAGAAGATAGTATAATGGGCCCCCCAACTATTATAGCAAGTCTTATTTCTTATATATACCCTATTTTTACTTATTTCCTCAGTCCCACAAAGGATTAATTTGAAACATCCCACACATCATTTCATCTAGAAATATTTCAGGAAATGTTTCCAAAAGACAAAGACTTTTTTAGCATAATCACAATAACTGTATCATACACACAAAAAAAAACCCCAATAATTTTATACCTTCAAATATTCAGCTTAACCTTCCCCAACTATCTCATAAATCTGTCTTTGTCTGTACTGAGGATCAAAACCAGATCTTTGCATATACTAAGCACATGCTGTATCACTGAGTTATACTCCCAACCGTAAATATCTCTTTTCCTGTTGATTTGTTTGAATTAAGATCCAGATAAAGGAAACTCGAATAGTAACAGTTTGGGGGAAACACAACCTAGGAGCTAGGTTTTTGAAATCTCTGTATCTGATGACATTTGTGCACAAGGAACACTTTCCAATAAGTAATGTCCAGTGATTTCTGCCAAGGGCTCTACAGCAAACCAGCACTCCCGAGGTGTGAGCTTCAGTACCGCCTCTTCATGTACTAATAGCCACACAGGAAATGGGGAATTGGACGCATGAACCACAGTGAAAGTACAGGGCAAGTGCCATGTAGCATCTTTAGATAGCACCCAGTCCAGGGGATGTGGCTCAGTGGTGGAGCACCCCTGAGTTCAGTCCCACTTGGAAAAAAAAGCAAAAAACCAAAAAACTGGAGAGCACTCAGTCCAATAAGAGTGACTCAGGGGCTGGGGTTGTGGCTCAGTGGTAGAGCCCTTGACTAAAGTGTGAGGCACTGGGTTTGATTCTCAGCACCACATATAAATAAATAAGATAAAGGTTATCAACAACTAAAAAAAAAATTATATATGTGTGTGTGTGTGTGTGTGTGTGTGTGTGTGTTTGAGAGAGAGAGAGACAGAGACACTCAGGAGGGAGACCACCAGGAAGACCTTGGAATAGATATGTTTGAAAGTATGGAACATACTATTGATAGATAAAGATGTTTAGACATTTGGGGGAAATAATGACATTGATGGAAAAACAGGATAATGAAAAAAATCAGTTATTATCTTCAGGAAAAATGAAGGATTGTGCAGGAAAGGAGTGTGGTTTGGTGGACTTCTTAGTTCAAAAGTGAGTAATACTTGCATTGCCCTCCTAATTTAAACAGTGACAATCTAATCAAGAACCCCCAGGTGTAGTGGTGTGCACCCATAATTCCAGCTCCTTAGGAGGCCAAGGCAAGAAGACTGCTCATGCCCAGGAATTGGGCACCAGCCTGGGCATCACAAAGACACCTTGTCTCAAAAAACAAACAATCAACAACCCACACAAACAAAATAACATTCATGTTGAAATAAGCAAAAGTGAGATATGTTTTAAAAAGGGAGAATCTGTACACAAACTCTGAATTGTGACTGTGTAGGTAAATTCTGTCTTTGTACAAATCATGTACTCTTAGGAAAATCACTTAACTTCTGAACCCCAGTCCCCTCACATCTGAAGTGGGGACATTAATGTTGCAGGGGATTGTCAAAGCTCTTAGAGCAGTGTCTGACACAGTGAGGGATGCCTGCTCTCAAGAGGGAGAGGGGAGACCTTTATAATTATCAATGAATCTGGAGAACCAGTCAAAGCAGGGATAGATTCTGTGAGCTTTTCTTTAATCAGCTTTGGGGCTGGGGTAGTAACTCCGAGGTAGAGCACTAGCCTACTATGTGCAAGGCTCTGGGTTCAATCCCAGCACAAAATACAAAACAATCAACTTTATTTAGGTTAATTTATATATAATAAAATGCACCCAGTGTAATTGTACAGTTTGATGAATTTTAATAAATGTAGTGCCCGTGTAACAATCACCATAAGCAAGATACAGAACATTTTTGATACCTTGAAAGACTCCTTTGTCAAGTTCTGTCCCCAACCCCTGGTCCCAGGCAACTTCTGCCCTGCTTCTGACTCTATAGATTACATTAGTCTTTTCTAGAGTTCCATGTAAATGAAATTATAGTATAATTATATAATACCATAATCTTTTTGGTCTTCTTTTTCTTAACATGTTTTTGAGATTTTTATCTATGTAAATACATATGTTAGTAACTTGTTCCTATTTATTTAAAAAATTTACTTATTTACCTATTGATGGGCATGTGGGCTATTTTCAATTTGGGGCTATTATTAATAAAGCTTCTGTGAATTGTCTCGTACAAATCTATGTGGATACATTCACCTTTCTTGGGATTATCTTGGAGTGGAATTGCTGGGTCATAGGCTAAGTATATGTGTAAGGGTAAAAGAAATTGAAGTTAAAGCATAAAAGTTAAAGGGTAAAAGACCGGGTGTTGTAAAGTTTCTAAGCTGCAAGGTCTGAGTTAAAATGTAAAGGATTAGGTATTGTTAGGTTTCTATGCTACCTGCAAAACCTGAAATTTCTGTAGCTGTTAAGACAATGCTTAGAACCGCCCAGTAAACATTTCCCCTGGCTGTTTGGTTGTTTAATAACTGAAGGGCTCTGTGTAACTGGTCACATAGTCCTTTAGGTCCTAAAACCAATCAGTTTGAATGTGTACCCCATTTAGAAATGACTATCACTCCAGCCTGACCTGTTCCCGCCAATGAATGAACTAATCATGTTTAGGAGTTGTTGTTCAATTTTCCCGCGCCTCATGATGATTTGTTCTGATGTATACAAAGCCCTCCGCCCTCCCCATAAAGTGTACTTAAGCAGTGCTCAGCCCCTGCTCTGGGCTCTGGGCTGCTTTCCCTTCTTGAGTGGGCACGGAGCCCCAGCATGCTGGTTCAATAAATCCCCTTCTGCCAATTGCATGAGTGGTCACTTGGTGGTCTCTTTCTCCGATGTTTCGCGGGACCCTTACATATGTAGCTTTTATTTTTTTGGTATAAGGAATGGAACCCCGGGCCTCTCGTAGGCTAGGCAAGTGCTCTACCACCGAACCACATCCTCAGCCTGCATATTAGCTTTATCAGAAACTGCCAAACTGTTTCCTAAAACAATTGTGCCATTTTACATCCCCATCATCCATCAATGTTTGAGAATTCCAGTTGCTACACACCAGCCAAGATGGTTAGAATGAGGAAGGCCGACAATACCAGCATTGGTGAGGATGCAGATCAGCTTAAAGTGTTTCCTCAGCACTCCAAAACAAAAATAAAAAAGAAAGAAAGAAAAGAAAAAGAAACTAATGCCTGTTGGGAGAGTTAGGATTTGGGGCAATTTGAATTAGAAATAAATCCATTCAAGCAGATGCAACATGACCATCCCAGGTATTCTCTTTTACAATGTCCACTTGGTCCAAACAATCACAAAAACAAGTAATAGATTGCAAGGATAAAGATATATTCCCTGTCTCAAAACAAAAAATAAAAAGGACTGGGTATGTGTAATAAAGTACCCCTGGGTTCAATCCCCAGTGCCAAATAAAAGATTCAGAAAGAAAGAAAAGAAATCTCCTTTAATTCCACTCAAAAGCAAACATAGGTGACATTTTGGTATATATACTTTCTTAAGTTTTTCTCTTCATATGTAAACAAACAAGGTCCCTTTTGCCCACCGTGTAGTACACCAATCACCAAAACAATGTATCGTTTGGTACTAGGGATTGAGTCCACAGGTACTTTACCACTGAGCTACATCCCCAGTCTTCTTTATTTTTTATTTTAAGTCAGGGTCTTACTAAGTTGCTTAGAGCCTTGCTAAATTGCTGAGGGTGGCCTCAAACTTGTAATCTCCTGCCTCAGCCTCCTGAGCCACTGCTGCAGTCTGGCTGGGCACAAATAACCGAGCCGCCATAAAGCCTTGTAGATTCAAAAAGCAACTCTTTATTCCTGAACTCTCACCGGCACTCTACACACACTTCCCGGGAACACACTCCCTCCACCAGGCTCCTTGCGCCAATTCTCCCAGAATCCCCCGCGAGAACTCAACAGAAACTCCAAAGTAGCGGGCGCCGGGATCCGCCCTAATCCCAGAGCAGGGTCATCTTTCAACCATTCCCTCTAGCAAAATGCCAGGCGTCATTCCGACTACACAAGCCACCAGGATTATAAGTGAGGGCCACTATGCCTGGGCCAAAACAATGAGTTTTGCAAAAGAGAGTTTATTATTAAGGTGGCCAAGCTTGAAGATCAGACACCAACTCTCAAAGCCTCCTCCCTGAGATTCATAAGATAAAGAAGCCAAGTGGTTTTAGGAGGGGGAAAGGTGATTGGAAGTGAAGTAACCAGTGGTCTGTGAATGCATAATCAGTCTTCATAGCTCTTCCTAGGGCACATGGTCAGAAAATGGCAGCATTACCATGATCTGAGGGTAGGATTATCAGCCTCCTGACATCAAAGAGGACATCCACTGGACACTTACACAGGCCCAAGTGAAGAGTCAGCGGTTTCATCACATCAGCCTTCAAGTTCATGAAAAGTAACCAGGTGACCATTACCATCATGATCCACACATCAGAGGTGCCATGGATGGCAAGGCTCATGCAAAATTAGTAATACATGACCTCCAAAATTAGTGAGTGTGAAATTCAAACTAAAAGAAGTGAAATTAATGGATTTATTCAGGATTTCCCTCAGTTTCATATTTTACTCTGGAGTAGCAATTCTCAACCAAAGGTGATTTTGCCTCTCAGGGGACATATGGCCATCACTGAAGACGTGTTTGGCTAATCACAACTGGGGATTGCTCCTGGCATCTAGTGTGCTGTTGAATATGCTAGAATACACAGGATGTCCCTCCCAGCCCACCATGTCAACCATGCCTGCCTCTATCTGTTAGATGCCAGTGGCACCTCCTCAGTTGTGACAACGAAAGCATCCCCAAATGCGGCCATCTTTCCTCTGCAGAGCAAAATTGCCCCTGGTTCAGACCCACTGCTCTAAAGCTTTGCTTTACTAATCTGGAGCCACCATTTAAAGTAAAAGAGCTGTTTAAAAATTAAAATTAATTAAAATTGAAAATGGAGCTCCTCAGTTGCACCAGCCACATTTCCAGTGCTTGATAACCACATGTGGCTTGTGGCCACTGTACTGGAGAGGGTAGAGAACAATTTCCTCATTGTAGAAATTTCTGCTGGATAGTAGTGCCCTGCAGAATCCTTCAACAGGTCTGTCAAACCCTGGGCCCATTTAAAAAATATGCAATCATCTTTTTTCCTCACTTCTAAGCTTGGGATAGTCTTCCTTAACAGTTCACTTGTATAGTAGCTGTGTTAACATCAGAGACTGGGTCTTAATTATCTCCTTATCCCTAGCACCCAGTATTGTGCCTGACACATAGGAAGCACACAGCAGTAGATATTTATTAAATGAATGAATAAATGATGTGACATTTAGTGGGCAGCAAGTCCCTTTGCAGTGGACTTTCTTGGCTAGCTATCAGTAATCCCGTTATCATCTTACCTGCCATGGCAAATTGAGGCCCAGATGGGAGGTCAGCAACAATAGTGTCTGTCCCACATGCTCCGGAGGCCATCAACATGCAATTTTCTTTCCAAAAATAATTTCCTTTTTTCCCCAAAAAATGATCAAAATGGTTCCCAGCCCTTTGATATTTTGAGACCCCTCAAAGTCTTTCTGAATAGAGAAACCTTCCCTTGGTCATTACAGTTCATTGGTGGCAGATCTGGAATAACCAGAGGCCATCATCTATCTTGCAGAGGACTGACAGCAATGACATTCCTTGCTGATGACTGCCTGGTCATTTTGTGTAGGGCCAGCTGAGACAGAGGGCAGTAACCATATAACAGGAGTGGACGCCGCAGGGACTTTCATTGAGCTGTCGGGTGCTGCTAATACAAATGCTATCCTTGGCCCTCCTCCCAGGAGCTCCCAGGCTAGTGAGGGCAGCACCCAGGCATCCCGGGTGCATGCTGCATCCCAGCCCCTACATACATACTTTAAAAATAACAACAAAAAATGTAGTTGTAGATGGACAACATGCCTTTATTTTATTTGTTTATTTTTATGTGGTGCAAAGGATCAAACCCAGTGCCTAACAAGTGCTAGGAAAGTGTTCTGCCACTGAGCTACAGCCCCAGCCCCCTACATGCACATCTTTGATGACAATTCATGGACAACTCTAAAAAAGAGAGGCAGAGGACATGAAATACATGGAGGGCCCAAGCGTGGTATATCTAATGGAACAGCAGGGAGGGTAAGGACAACAGGCCAGGTCCAATGGGCTGGCCCTTTTTTCTTTTTTTATGTCTCCCTCCCCTCCCACAATAAGTCCCTACAGTTGTAAATAGATCTGAGACTGTATACCGGGAAAGTGGAAATGATCCATGTCAGAGGGAGCAGTAGAAGTTTGCTGAGCTCTCCAGTTCCCCAGGCTTAGGAAAAGAATGGTCCAAATGTGGTTTGGGGAAGGCTGAAGAGGCTTCTCTGGCTGGAGATGAGGTGTTGGCCCTACATAGCAGGGTGCTGTGGCCACCTGGATTCTGCAGCCACAAAAGGGACTGTCAGGTTTTTAGGAAGTGTTGCAGAGCATGTTTTGCAGAGCAGGTCACATTACAAACATGTGAAGGGGGAGAAACAGAAGTCCAGGGTAGTATTTAGCTTTCTTTCCTGATTGAACCCAGCCAGGGGCACTCTACTACTGAGCTACATCGAAGTCCTTTTATTTTTATTTTTTTTTATTTTAATACAGGGTCTTGCTAAGTTGCCCAAGCTGGCTTGGAACTTGCCATCCTCCTGCCTCAGCCTTCCAAGTACCTGGGATTACAGCGGTGCACCACCATACCAGGCACCAGTTATGGTTTCTGAACAATTTTTTTTTCTTGCTTATTCCCACAGAGAAAAGCAGGAATTTGGTTTTATCTCTTCAAAATTCTTATCATTTTACTCCATCTAGATTTCCTGATTTATGTAGTCTCCATTCATTCAAGAAGTTGTATGCCAATTTTGTGCCAGACCCTGGGCTAGTGTTGGAAATACTATGTGTGGAAACTGTTCATTTTGTCCTCACAGGATGGTGTTAAGCTGGTAACTGTACAGCTACACAAAGAAACTGTGTTTCACGACTGTAATCTTGACCTGTGCTTTGTAACAAAGGAACAAGGTATAAACTGTTTCAAGACAGACCTGGGTCTGGGGATACAGCTCCGTTGGTAGAGTGCTCCCCTTGCTCCCACAAGACCCTGGGTTCAATCCCCAGCACCAAAAAAAAAAAAAAAAAAAAAAAGGAAAGAAAAGAAAGAAAGATCTATCCCTGACCACAAAATCAGTGGAGGTGCCTATGGCCATGGAAAGATTTTTAAGCAAGGGAGTGAAAATAAAGAGAAAGTGGAGGGATGTTTTGAAAATGTCACACAACTGCTCTGTGGATGGGGGTGGGTAGGATGGAAATGGAGAAACAATGAAGACAGTAACTTGGACTAGGGAGACGCAGAATCTGTGGCCAGATACGAGAGAGATCTAGGGAAAAAAATCCTATCAACATAAATTGGTAGCGCCAAAGTTTCCTTATATTTAAAGTAGATCTTTGCTAGGCCTGCGTTTCTGTATGGGAACTGCATCTCTGGAATTATTTTCTAAAATATGTTTTGGAAATATGTTATTTCCCTTGTTAGACAGTCAACTCCTGGAGGACAGGATTACTGCGAGACGGAACTTTCCTTCCTTACAGAGCTCACTTAAAAGCTATGCATTTATTGGATGGAGGCGGAGACCCTGTCATTCTCAGGAGAAAGCACAGGACTCCGCCTCCTGCCAGGGCTGGCCCCGCCCACACTCTCCTACACGCCTGCGCAATCCCCGTGCCAGCCCCCTCCTCGCCGCCAACGCGACGCACGCATGCGCGCTCCTTCTCCATGTGTGCTCGGGCCGTCACCCGGCCCAGCTAAGCAGAACACGAATACCCCTCAGCGACGAGGCCTTATCACGAGCTCCGCAGCCCCCACAGTCTGCTGTTGCCTTCCTTTCTCGGTCCATCCCCACAGCGCGCGTCGCCATGGGAAAGAGTCGGACGAAACGCTTCAAGCGACCTCAGTTCTCTCCCACCGGCAACTGTCAGGCCGAGGCGGCAGCAGCAGAGAACGGAGAAGAAGATGACGACGGGCCAGAGGCGGAGCTGCTGGAAAAGGTGAGTGAGGCGAGAACACCGCCAGACCCGGGGAGCGGGTACTGGGCTGGGGCAGACCGAGCTCCAGCGCCAAGCCCCGGGCGCGCGTGCGCACTGCGTCCCTGACGCCTTGCTCTTGTACCGCAGCTCCAGCACCCGACCGCCGAGGTTCGCGAGTGCGCCTGCGCGGGGCTGGCCCGGCTGGTGCAGCAGAAGCCGGTGCTCCCGGCTCTGGCTCGCCGCGATGCTGTGCGCCGACTCGGGCCGCTGCTGCTCGACCCCAGCCTGGCTGTTAGGGAGACGGCGGCCGGCGCGCTGAGGTGAGCCGGGAGAGGGTCCGGGGTGGTGCCCACCGCTGCTGTCCTCTGAGCCTGAGCTGTCACAGTAGGCAGCCAGCGCTTTATGTTTGCCAGGCACGCACTCTCCTTGCTTCATTCCCAGGCGCTTGGAAGGGCGAAAAACCTGCTCCTGGTCTCACAGTGGCAGGAGTCTGGGGATGTGAACCTACGCTCCATCTAGACTTCAGAGGACACCAGGACTCCCGCATTTCATCTGTCGGTTGGCAGCAGCCACCTGGCCAGGCTCCTTGCCTTCAAACCTGGCTCTCATTTCTTCCTCTCCTTGAACCCTCCAGAGAGTCACTCAGTTGTCTGACCTCTTCCAGTTTGTGCTAGGAATTGGTCTAAGGGCAGGCAGGACGTTGAGCGTGACAGCCACGATCCTATCTTTGCAGAAGCTACGTTGATGGGGAGAGAAAACGAGTAAAATGATAAATAGATGATATTAGATAGAACTGCTCTGGAAAAACATGAGAATGATGATTTGCCGGTGGGAAGTTTAAATTGGGTGCTTTCTAGATGACATTTGTGAACTGCGACCTGAAGAATGAGAGGGAAATAGGGGGAAGAGCATTCCCCATGAGAGGACCGGCAATAGCAGAGAAGTGAGGCAGCACACGGCTTGACTGATGTGGTTAATCCGCAGAATGGTTAGTGTGTGGCTCAGTAGAGTAGGAGTGGGGAATTGTAGGAGCCCTGGTGGGAGAGCTGGATAAGGTGGAGGGTATTGTGGAGCCAAAGGACCTAAGCTGGGGAGTGACATGGTCTGATTTGCTTTGGTGGCTGTATAGAGAATGGACTGTAGGGGGGGCAAGAGTAGAAGTAATGATTTGTTGTTCTTACATTTCTGTGTATATGTATTATTTATGTTTCCATCACTGACAGCAGTTTTGTATCACATGCCTACTATGTGCCAGGCACTGGCTAGGGTCTGGGCATGGGGTAATGAGGAAGGCAGGCATAATTTCTTTCCTTAATGAATATCTATTGAGGTAGACAAGCATTAACCAAACCATTTACATTAAGTGTGCAATTCCAACCAGTAGGAAGTGCAAAAGATGCTTTCTTTGAGAGGATATAACTAGTAGTTCAGGGAAGAAAATCCTGAGCCAATGATGTTTGAGGTGAGATTAAGGGATGGGTGGGAATTTCCCACTTGATAGAGGGTGGTTGAACATCCTTCTACCTCTGGGGAGAAAATGGTATGTGGAAAACCCTACCATTCCCCCTAATACAAACCGGGAGCACCTGGAATATTTTAAGGGCATCTTCTGACTTATCTCTATGTTTTTAGAGCTGGTACAAAGCTGTGCATTCAGAAGGCAAGCAGTGTTTTCTCAATTAAAATTAAATGTAGCCAGGGCTACTTCAGACTGTGTAATTCCCAGTAGCCTCACCTGCTCTTGCCCCTGTAGTCTTATTTGGGCAATTCTGGGGATCAAACCCAGGGCTTCCTACACGACAGGCAAATCTTCTACCACTAAGCCCCACCCCAACCCCTCTTGCAGTCTTGATTGCAAGAAATGGTCCCTTCATACAAGATGTAATTTATTCACTTTTCTAAAGTCTTTTCCCTTTCCTTTAGCCAAGCACCTGTGTGCTACCTCAGTTAAATTATTAAATAATAAAGTCATCTAGTAGAATAACTAGTGGTTTACATCTAGTAGAATAAGGACGAGAACAGGTGGAATTCTGTGGATTGGTTTTGCAGCATATGACAGAAATAATGAAGATTTCCTTTGGTAAAATGTACATATGGTTAAAGGTAGAAATAAATTTGAGGGCCTAATAGTATTTTGTGGCTTGTGATATGAAAGTAAAACATATTTTAAACTTCTTATATAGAAACTTCAGTGCTTGTGGAGGCTTTGAAATTTGCGATGACATGGTAACTAAGGACGTCATGACTCCTCTGGTGGCACTACTAAAAGAGGTATGCAGTTTTTAAGGTATCTGAATGGCAGCTTCCAAACGTCGCTTTTTGAAGGCAAGCTAAGATGGACTTTTTTTTTTTTTTTTTAAGTACTTTGGTGTTCTTTGTCTTTCCTTAAAACATCCTACAGAAATTTTGTTTATTTTCTTGGAAACACTGATCTACTCTCATCATTGATCCCAATCTCTCTTATTTTGAGCCTGTTTCCTTATATTTATATGATAATTGGAAAGGACCTTCCTAAAACTATGCAGATTTCTTATAGCCATTTTTTAGACTTTAAATTTTATACAGTGAAAATAGTTAAGTGTGTGTTGATTGCATCTTATGTACCAGGTATGGTTTTTATGTTGTGCGTGTTAATTTAATCCTCACAGCAATCCTGTGAGACAGGATTCTTTTTCTTGCAGTGCTGGGATCACACCCAGGGCCAGTGCATGCCAGGCAAGGGCCCTGCCGCTGAACTGTACCCCCAGGCTGCAGCCGTGGATTAGTCAGCTTTTTGTTGTTGTAACCAGAATACCTGACAAGAACAACTTAGAGGAGAAGAGTCCATTTTGGCTCTCAGTTTAGAGGTCCAGTCCATAGTCAGCTGGCTTCATTGTTTGGGACCAGAACATCATGCCATGTTGACCACTCAGTCCATTCAAATCAGGATGGACTGATTAGCTATAACATTCATAATCCAGTCATTTTACCTCTGAATATTCCTGGATTAACACAGGAGTTTTGGGGGGATACCTTATATCCAAACCATAACAGGCAGGTATTATATTATCCTCATTTTATAGATGACAGACCCAGGACACAGACTTTATGAACTAACGAAGATCGTATTGAGTTCTTATGTTTAATATCACACCATTCTTATCACATGGTATAGTTCGGTTGTTAAGGAACACCTACTTTCTCACACACACACACAAACACACACTCACACTCACACTCTCTCTCACATTCACCCAGGGCCTTGTGCCTCCTACACAAGTGTATAACCACTGGGCTACATCCCCAGTCCACTATTCTATATTAACTATTAACTTTCATTTAAGGCTACCTAAAAGTTATCCTTTTTTTTTTTTTTTAAGATTTTTTTTTTTTCACAATACCTTTATTCTATTTATTTTTTATGTGGTGCTGAGGATTGAACCCAGGGACTCACACGTGCTAGGCAAGTGCTCTACCACTGAGCTGCAGCCCCAGCCCAAGATTTTGTTTTGATGCCAGGCATCAGTATTATTTCCATTAGAGCAATGATGCTCGACTGGGGGTGATTTTGCTCCACAGGGAACATTTGACAACATCTGAAGACATTCAGATTGTCACAGTTTGGAGGGGAGGGGTAAGGGTTGCTGCTGCCATATAGTGAATAGAGGCCAGGGATGTTGCTGACCCTCCTTTAATGCAGGGGGCAGTCTTCTCACAACAAAGAATCATCTGATCCAAATATGGGAATGATAGAGGAGACTTAGATGGGGAAGCTCTTGTCATGGACTGCAGTTGCAGAGTGGTAGAGGGTGCCAGCTCTGGTCCGGCCTCACCACATGCTAAGCTGCACCCTCAGCAGCCTCCCAGCGCTCAGTTTCCTAGCCATCTGATGAGGTTAGGCATGCTAGTCATCCACCTCAAAGGTTCGCTGTGGGGATTAAATGACTTAATTGATATATGTCAGGTGCTTAGAATGGTGCATCAGGAGGTGCTATACAGATCTAGCTCTTAACATTTCTTTGCCTTTCTTACTGTTTTTTCACATAAGCTACAATACTTTATCTTGGTTTTGTTCTTGCATTTTAAAATGTGAATGTTTTCTATCAAGTTTGCCAATGATTTAAGAACCTTTCTTGTCCGTATTTCTTTATATATGTGATTATATATATATATATATATATATATATATATATATATATATTGTAGTTGGACACAATATCTTTATTTATTTTTATGTGGTGCTGATGATCAAACCCAGTGCCTCACATGCGTGAGGCGGGCGCTCTACCAATGAGCTACCGCCGCAGCCCTCTGTCCATATTTCTTGCCAGAGGGAAGCAAGGTTGTGGGAGTGGTAGTGCTTCTGAGAATGGATAGGCTTGTTAACCACTGTCATTTCCAATGTTTTGTTTTTTGTGTTTCTTCACTATTTAATTATTCTTTTGAACCAGGGTGCTAATCATGATATTTGGTTGCAGTGTAGTGCTGGACTGGACTCAAATGAGATGTCTCCACAGGAGAAAAAAGATCAGAGCAAAAATTCTATTGAGAACATAGCCAATGAGGCTGTGAACGTGCTGTGGAATATATGGTAAGATGCTTTTCAAGTGTGCTGCTCCTGCTGCCAGGCTGCTCTGTGCTGCTCCCCTGGGTTAGGCCAGTGCATCCATGACATATCGGGTGACCTGAGATCAACCCTCCTGCCCTCCTCTTCCTCATAGCTTCTGTGCACCTTTTCTCATTTTATATCTCATCCCTCCAGTTATCGCTACTGACTAAAATAAGAAGAGTCATCGCCATTAGCACCTGATGTTCCTCTCTCTGTCTCAGCTCCTTCCTTCCTGTCCCAGGCAGCAGTTGCCTTCACAGAGTCGCCCCAGTGCCTACCTGCTTTGGTGTCAGGAATGAGAGGAGGGCCACGAGCTTTGGTGCCTGACTCCTCTTTCCTGGCAGTGATCATTTGAGTGTGAAGTACATACACAAGAAGAGTCCTTTGGCCCCAGTGGGAAGAAGGCACTTTCCATTCCATGATTTTAGTGCCCCTGGGGTAGAGCATACCTGCTGCTAGGAATGGAAGTGGCTAGAAACAAACTGATTTGCTTTTTCTCCCCTTTTTTATGTCCATAATTATAACAGGTTTCTGTCATAGTTCCTTATTTCAGAAAGGCACAGGTGTTTCTTAGAATACATTAAATTGAATCCTGAAAAGCTGTCTCCTTAGCAGTCTGAACTTGGCCTGTGATTTCATCCTAAACCTGCCACGGGAATCCCAACAGAAATACTGGGGGATAGGATGTAAGGAAATGGCACTGGAGCAAACTGATGGGGGCTATTTTCTGTGATCTGGATGATTGATGCTGGGTACTGAACCCAGGGTCTGGAGCATGCTAAGCGTGCCCTGTACCAGGGAGATATACCTCCAACCCCTGTAAATCATTGACATGGAAAGTTTTTTTTTTTTTTTTTTTTAATTACTTAGAAAAATAGCCTGAATATAGTCTAAAGTGATTTCTCTTTCTCAAACACCTATGAGCCGTATCTTTATCATTTTGCAATAGAGATACTTACTCTCATAATAATTACCTTCGAGTTAATACTTTTGTTTCACAGATTCTGTTTCAAATTATCTTTACTCATGTATGCCTTGTTTTCCTGGCTTAACTTCAGTGCCACAATAATTAGAGGGAGGAAGGTAAATAGACAGACAGAAAATATTGTTCTTGGAGAACAACTTTAATGTAATAATGCAGTCAGCTCTGTTGGCCCCATCAGCATGTCCTGTGTGTATGGGGTATGTACCGAGGAAACATGGGTAAGATTATTATAATCAGCTCTGTTTACCCTGTATTTAGTGTGTATGCTCATTAGTAACATTGATAGCTCTCTGATTCTTTTATTAAAAGGTAGTGTAATTTCAAATGTAATTATTTATTAGAGTAATTATCTCTGTTGCAGATTGCATATTCCACTTGATGAGATTATAATTATAGAAGAAATGGATAAAATATAAATTTCTCTTAAATCTGTGCTTTCTGTATGAAAAGAAACCTTTCGTCCTTACTTGAACTTTTTTATTGTGCTGGCGTGGAAAGAATAGCAGGCTGGACCCAGGAAAACTGGGCCGTCACTGCCACTAATGAGATGTGTGATCTCCAGATAGATCCCTTTACCTTTTAGACCCTGGGTTTTCTCATCTGTAAAATGGAGAGTTGCATTAAATGACTTCTAAATCTCCTCCAGTCTAAACTGCTGTAAGGGAACTTCCATGGTAAAGAGATGGACTAAAGTCCATTCATGATGGAAGTAAACTAGACAACTAGTTTTCATGGGCAGCGAATATGAATGGGTATTTGTTACTTCATCTATCAAGTGGGGGGTTTTGACTCCAGCTCTTTGGTTCTGTTTTTCTGTGTGGGGGTTTCTGTGGTTGATTTCTTAATGTTAAAATGTGAATAGTAAAACTTTTTTTTCCCCCCTTCAATTTAGTGAATGCAGTAGTAGAGCAGTATCTATATTCAACAAAGAAGGGTGTTTGGAGATTGTATTAAAGTATTTAAGTAGGTTTTCCACCAATGTTGACCTGGCTATTTCAGTAGGTAAGTGAAGAAAAGGTGATGATTTATTAAATACATGTGTAACCGTATTCAAAAATTTGTACTCAGATGCAGCATGCTTATTCTGCAGGAGCAGTTTGGGTCTCATTGCATATGAATGTGTGAGGAATTCTGCTCTGAATCTTTTTAAATCTGTGATTAATTCTTTACTTACTCATATAATTCTGCTTTTTGCTGTGAAAAGGAGGAAGGTAATTATACGAGCTTATGTGGTTTCTAGACTGTTATTGCTCAAAAGCCTTTATTAAATTTTGAAATTTTATCTCCAATTATGAAAAACAGTAACCCACAACTTCCAGGCCTTTGATCCAAAGTTAATTGGAGTCTAAACTTACATAAATGTCTTGTAGCACTGTCTCACACTCTGGGCAGAAAACTGATAGCCTGTTTTGTTTTGTTCTTTTTTTTGTTTTGTTTTTTGAGAGAGGAATAGAATGATTGAACTTTCACTCAGGCCTGCCCCTTTCATGGGGCAGGAGTACAAAGTCCAACAATTTCAACTGCCTTGGTCCCCCACCTTCTGTATGTTGGACTGGAGCCATGAGGGACCCTTGGCTCAGCAGGGTGGGCAGTTCTACAGCATTCTGGGTGAGAGCTGATGAAGAGCTTTGCAGGTATCCAGCTGTCCTTTTATTTAACTCTGCCTTTCTCCTGGCAAGGAGAAAAGCTCTCTGCTTCTCTTGGCTCTAATGGATAATACACACGCACGCACACACACATACATATACATACGCACACACGCGCGCGCGCACACACACTGGAAATTGAACCCAGAGGTGCTTTACCACCAAGTTACATTCCCAGCCCTTTTTTAGTTTAGTTTTTTTTTTTTTTTAAACTGGTGATTACACTCAGGGGCACTCAACCACTGAGCCACATGTCCAGCCCTATTTTTTATTTTATTTAGAGACAGGGTCTCACTGAGTTGCTTAGGGCCTCGCTATTGCTGAGACTGGCTTTGAACCCGCAATCCTCCTGTCTCAGCCTCCTGGGTTGCTGGGATTACAATAGGCGTGCTCCACCGCACCTGGCCTTTTTTAGTTTTTTGGGGTTTTTTTTATATTTATTTTTCAGTTTTCAGTGGACACAACATCTTTATTTTTATGTGGTGCTGAGGATCGAACCCAGTGCCCCACGCATGCCAGGCGAGCACGTTACTGCTTGAGCCACATCCCCAGCCCCCTTTTTTAGTTTTTAAGACAGGGTCTCACTAAGTTGCTTAGGGCTTTGCTAAGTTGTGGAGGCTAGCCTTGAACTTGCAATCCTCCTTTCTCAGCCTCCTAAATCACTGGGATTACAGGCATGCACCATCATGCCTGGCTCTAAGAGAAGAGAAAAAGGGGGAAAGAGTATAAATACTTTTGGAAAAAATTTAAAAATGAACTTTTCAAAATGGAATCTGGTAGGAGTAATTTTTTGTTTGTTTGTTTATTATTTATTTATTTATTTTGTGGTGCTGAGACCCAGGCCTTTTACATGCAAGCACTCTACCAACTGAGCTATATCCTCAGCCCTTTGGGGTAGTTTTATAAGTAAAATGAGGATTTCAAAAAACAGTTAAACTGTTTAGGAAATCTGTAGATAATTTCATCTTAGGATGGTTTTTATTATAAGAGAATTTTAGGAAAATGAATTTTTAAGTTTTAAAAGAAAAACTATCTTTGTACTTTTACTCTTGTAGAATTTTTGTTTGTTTATTTTGTTTGTTTATTCTTTTTCCTCTAGTGGGCTTTTTTGAATGTGTTGGAGTAAAGTTACTTTGTATTTTATTAGACTGTTTTCTTTTTGTATTTAACTAAAGTCATGATTATTTTTTAAAAATGTCTTTAGTTTTGTTTTAAAAGCTAAACAAGGCTTAGATGTGATAAAGTAAATTTATAAGATCCTATCCTGTATATTAATATAGCTTCTTTTGAACTTGTATTATGGTAGCATAATGTTTTGTAATGCAAGTTGTAATCCATTGTCTTGTTTTAATGTAAGAGAAGAAGTGCTAAATGAAATACACAGCAATTAATGTTTTACCCATCTCTCAATTTGCTCATATTTTTATGAAAAATGATCTTTTTTCCTCAAAGAACTATCATTTCACTAGAAAGCATCCTAGCTTTTAAGATCATGATGAATTGAAAGGAAGCCAGAGTTTCCCAAAATTTAGGGTTTGTTTCAAAAACAGAGCTGCAAGAGTTTGATCCATAGACTGGCATTTGGTCCATAAGCTGTGCACTACTGATCCAAGATAAGTATATAAATTGAGGTTAAACCATTGGAAACATTTATAATTATCAGAAATTTGCCACATTAGAGCCTTTTAAATTTTATTTAATTAAAGTATACATCTATAAAGAATTAGGGAAAAAAAGATCGTGTACTGCAGGGAGAGTTTGGAAGGCTTCATTTGCATTTCCCATTCTTGAGGTAAAATGTATGTATCCTACAAAGCTACATATATCTACAGAAGCTTTAAAGATGCACACTTTTGATGAGTTGTACTGGTTTAAATTATCCGAGTCATAATTCACTTGTTTCTAAGTATCACATTTTCGTCTTCTAGCACACTGTTTGCAGACAGTGACTGAAGATAACCCAGAGCTCCTGAAATCTTTCAGTGCTACAGCGTTGCAGGTGCTGGAATCGGCAATGCTCTGTCCTGTCAGTTCCATGGAATACATTCTATTAAAGACATTGGTAGCAGGTAACATTTAGCCAAATGAGACAGTGTGGGTTTTTTTGGTAACTTTTAATAGAAGTGGGACCCAAAGTTCAGTCTTTCTTTCATTTCACCACATTAGGATTTTCTGTGCTTACGTCTGTCCTGAAATTGTATATTTATTGAAGACCCTTAATTCACGTAGTTGCCCATAGTTATGAAGTCTATTAGAAGAGATTTGTTTTGATTGTGACAAACTGCTGTTGTCTGATAAAGACATGTTCTATCAGCACCTCCTCTTAATTATGCACCAATGCATTAAGAGATTGACTCCAGGGGCTGGAGATGTGGCTCAAGTGGTAGCGCACTCACCTGGCATGCGCGGGGCACTGGATTCGATCCTCGGCACCACATAAAAATAAAAAAATAAAGATATTGTGTCCACCTAAAACTAAAAAATAAATATAAAAAAGAGAGAGAGAGAGATTGATTCCAGGTATCCAAGACACAGCCACTTACTTTTTCATGAGTTCTTCCTGCTCCCCTTTTCATCCCAGTATCTCTGAATACAGCAGTAAGAACCGCTCCGAGGCTCTTTTGAGTTAATGTATTGCATACAACATCTGTTTGTGTTTCCTTTTGCCCTCCCTTTGGTTTTGCAGAGGTCATTTTATCTAAGAGGTTTTTTGCGGGGTTTTACATTTTTTTCTCCCAGTTCTGGGAATTAACTACATCCCATACCCTTTTTATTTTTTATTTTGAGACAGGGTCTTGCTACGGTACCCAGGCTGGCCTCAAACTTGCTGTTGTCTTGCCTCAGCAGGAGTGCACCACCACATCCAGCTGTATGTGTATGTGTGTGTGTGTTTTTTTTTTTTTTTTGAACTGCGGTAAAATGTACATAATATAACATTTACCATCTCACCCAGGCATGGTGTCAAACGCATATAATCCCAGCAACTGAGGAGTCCGAGGCAGGAAGATAACAAGTTAAAGGCCAGCCTCAGCAATTTAGGGAGACCATGTCTCAAAAAATATAAAGGATTAGGGATGTGGCTCAGTGGTAAAGCACCTGGATTCAATCCCCAGTAGCACCGAAAAGAAAAAAAAAAATTAAGACAGGGTCTTGCTAAGTTACTAAGGCTGGCCTCAGTGTTCTATTGCAGTCATTTTTCAAAAACATTCATCTGACTACTTAATGGCAGCTCCTGTTCTGTTTTGATAAGCAAAATACCAGGAACCTGCTTTCTAGTTTGTTTGTGAGATCTTGGAGTTTTAGTGCATTCCGTTCCACTCTTGGAATATAAAAAGCTGCTCAGGAGAGCAAAAATGGATTAAGATGAAAGAAAACAAGGCGACTCGGGTTTTCATTTCACCAGAAACCTGGTAGGCCTTCTCTGGGTCTGCTGATAGGTCTGAATTAGAGAAAGGCCTGTGTGCCCAGGCAGGAAATGAAGGTCAAGGGTCCTAACAAAGAGTGCCTGCTGCCTCTGTGCGGTACCTTTTGACAGTTAGTAAAAGCTGAACAAAGGGACTGGGGTCCAGACATTTCAAGATGACGCCTGAGCCTAGAGAACCAGTCTGTGGAAACTGGAGTCCCCATAAGACTTCAGGCGAGGCCGTGTCCTTGTGCTCCTTTTTTCACAGGCACAATCTGGAATCTGAAGGACGTCATTCCGTCTAAGAGTCAGGCAGAGATCATAAATGCCATACTAAAGATCTTATCCGAAGTCTTGGAAATGGATGCTGGCGAAATAGTTATTCAGATGAAAGAGGCTGAAACTCAGAGATTAAAGACTGCGGCAGAGACTGAGGAAATGTTAAAGAATGTTAATGGTGATGATTTGATTGAAGACGTTGAAATGGAAGAAATTCCTCACAAAAGAAAAGTCAGAAGGAAAAATTTTGTTTCCGATTTACTTCCAGTAAGTCAGACTGATGCTCTAAAACATGGACTAATACAGCAGTTTTCTTTCAACAGGTTAATCCTTAGCTTTATAGAAAAGTACTGTAGCAAAGTGAACTATAGAAAGTGAACTTCAGTAAAAGTTAGTCATATTTTCCCGTTGATTCTCATTAGAACATCAGAAGTCTCTCCCAAAGAGAGAGAAAAAAAAAAACAAAAAACTTTTGCCTAAATGAAATTTGCATGCAGGAGAGAATCTCAGATGAGACAGTCCAATTCTTTTGGAATGCTTCAGAAATAACCCAGTTATCGCAGGGCACTGTGGGGCACTCCTACGATCCTAGTTACTTGGGAGGCAGAGGCAGGGGAATTGCAAGCTTGAGGCTAGCTGCAGCACCTTAGTGAGGCCCAAAGCAACTTGGCAAGACCCTCTCTCAAAGTAAAAAGGGTCTGGGGCTGTGGCTCAGTGTTCAAACATTCCTGGGTTCAATCCCCAGTACCAAAAGAAAAAAAAAAAGTTGTCTTCCTAAATCTTGTGCCTCTCTCTTTGGTTCCACATTATCTCCCAGATTGTCTTCAAACTAAAGGAATTTGTTCTTTGCCAGATTGTCCCTTGTTTTCTGGTCTCTCTTATTTAAAAGTGTTTAGCCTTAGTAGAATGACAGGCCAAACCTCTACCCACTGCTGACGAGCAAAGGTTGGACGACTGTGGTGTGCCTCTGCTGGTGGGCATGATGTGGGGGTGAGGGTGAGTCAGGTTCAGGAATCATTTCAGCCAAGACAAACCTTCAGCAGACTTTGGGAGAACATTTATCTGGAGGAGGAAAGAAAATGGGCTGGAGGACAGAGGATCAGGCTTTATTCATGCACCGTTCAGGTGCTCATTGACTGTGCTCCTGATGGTGAGGATGGATGATTAAGACATGGTTCCTGTCTTCAGGGACCGCTCCTCCGACTCAGGAAGACAGAGCCACACGGCTGTGGTTGTGAGGCCTGTGCTGAGAACAGTGACAGGGCCGGGCCTAGATTTCTGAGGGAGTGGTTTCTGTAGAGACATGCGACTCATCCCTGCCTGGAGCAGAGGAGGGGCCTGGCTAAGAAGGCTTTGGGGACAGAGTGCCTGCGCTTTATTGGAAGGCAAAGAGAGCAGCAGCCTGGTGAAGGCCCCTGGCATGGGTAGGAAGAGGGCATTCCAGTGTGCTGCTGCCCGTCTCCAGCCTGGCTCCCGGGGACTCCTTAAGGGAGTAAATATTGTTACGTAGAGCATTTATTTTTATATGAGTTTTTTTTTTTTTTAAATAGAGGGGCTCGGTGGTGGAGAACATGCTTACCATGTTTGAGGTCCTGGGTTCACACACACACACACACACACAAATGTGCTCATAAAGTGCAGTGTTTACTTACAGCAAAACTTGCCTTTTGAAGTCTTGACCTACCTGAGTGGCCTGGCTGATTAACATGCTGGCGGTTTAGCGAGCCAGCATCAAGTGCCAGTGGGGTGCTAGCACCATGCTCACGCGTGCCAGGAATACAGATGTGGAGTCAGCTGTGGTCTTTTACGCTGCCTAGTGGTTTCTGCTGGAGTCTTTTAGAATCAAAACCCTTAATCACATCATTTAATCACATCATTTAATAGCATAGCCACAAATATATAAAGAAAGCTGTTTAATGTGTTTTTTTTTAAACACATGCCAAAGTAGAGTACCCCCTCCCCCGCCCCCACGGTTACCATTGATCCTGTCGTATCTGTTTGATTTCATCTGTTTCCCACTCACTCTCCCCTTTCTCTGTGGTTACTTGAAAGCAAATCTCAGATGTCATAACATTTCATCTAGATTGATTCTTTTTGTCAGCTTGATAACAATAAGCAGAGAAATGTTCTGAGCAGCAGTTACATAAAGTAGAACCTAATTTCCTTCTGATCCTCATCTTCAGGCATTCTACATACATGAGAAGAGAGCAACAAGTCTCTTTTAGCTTGAATCTACTCTGACAAAGGTTTGTTTAGTTGAACAATTTTATATACATTGTTAGTAGAGATAAATGGAACACAGATGTAGGAATCCATGAGTTACATCTATAAAATTAGAAAATTGCTGTTTTTTGTGTGCATATGTGTGTGTTTGTGTGTGAATGTGTGTGCATGTGGTGCTAGGGATTGAACTCAGGGCCTTGTCAGTGCTAGAAAAACACTCATATTACTGAGCTACATCCCCAGACCCTTTTTAAAATTTTATTTTGATTCAAGTTCTCACTTCTCACTAAGTTGCCTAGGCTGTCCTCAAACTTGGGATCCTCCTGCCTCAGCCTCCTGAGTAACTGGAATTACAGTTGTGTGCCACCCTGACTGAACCCCTCCTCTTCTTTAAAAGGACGTAGTTTAAAGTTGCAGTTAAATTCTTGGGCAAAGAAGTTGTTAGTGAAGTTTTTAAATGAATGGGAACATCTTGGAAAGGAAAATGGGATGGTGTCTAGGACTTATCAATGTGCTTTTTCCCTTGGATCCAGTATGTCTGTCTGAGGAATTAAGATATCCCAGTCCATTTGGCCATCCGTATCCACAGGGGATCGGTTGGTTTCAGGACCCTGCTTGGATTTCAAAATCCTCAAATGCTGGAGACCTGTATATAAAATGGCATCATTGTTGCATACAGCCTACGCATGTCCTTATGTGTGCTTTCAATAATCCCTAGATTATTTGTACCACTCAGTACAATGTAAATATTGTTGTTCTATTGTTTAGGGGATAATGACAAGGAAAAAGTCTGTACATGTTCAGTATAGTACAGTTTTTTTCCCCCAAAATTTTTTTAATAATTTTTTTTAGTTGTTGATAGACCATTATTTTATTTATTTACATGTGGTACTGAGACTCAAACCCAGTGCCTCACTCACACCAGGCAAGTGCGCTACCACTGAGCCCCAGCCCCAGCTTTTTGATCCAAAGTTGGTTAGGCAGTCACAGTGACATATGCCTGTAGTCCCAGCTACATAGGAGGCTGAGGCAGGAGGATCAATTGAACCCAGGAATTTGAGACTGGCCTTGGCAACCTAGTGAGAATCTATCCAAAAAGAAAGGAAGGAAGGAAGGCAGGTAAGTAGGTAGGTTGATTTGGCTAAATCTACAGAGGTAGAACTGAGAATCTGAAGGGTTATTGTAATCTGAAATATTTCATGCTAGTGGAGCGAATGTTTAGTAAGTCACAGTGTATCTGTTTAATGGAAGGTTACACAGCCATGAAGATGATTAGAACACTGCAGAAATTTAGAAACATTTTGACAATAAAGTATACATTGTGTTTAGTGGATACAGTCTTTTGGAATATCATTGTGTCTATTTCACTTTTCCATTGGTTATTTAAGAATTTAGGTCGTGTAAATTTAAGTATATAAATTTAAATACCCATTTTAAGAAATGTTAATTGGTGAAGTTAAATTGATGCTCTATATTTTCAGAGAAAAATGTCTTCCTCTTTTTTTAATCTTAAAGGGATATTTATTTTCATCTTCAAAAACAGCCAGGAAGCAAGCTGTTTGCTCCTTGGCGAAGCTCTGTTGGTCATATAAGGCTTTTAGCAGTGTTATTAATGCAGTCTTTCCAAGAGGAAGTCAGTGTCCTAAAGCAGGTTTGCTGTGTTTAAGTGCCTGGTGTCTTAAATGAACTTTTGTTTTAATCTTAGTATTTTTGACTTCTTAACACATTAGATTAAGTTTCAGGGTGAATTTAGTTCAAAATTCCTGAATACCTATCTGTTCTCTCCAGCTCACTAAGCAACGCTTTAGAGAATAACCATGCAGATAGATGGAATCCCAGTTAACAGTGGCCTGCTTGACCGTGCCAAGGGAGTGAGAATGCTTGTTGGAACTTCAGTCCTTCATAGCTTTTCTTCTACCTACCCCACCCCCATATGCTCCCTTCCAAGTGCAAAAATCTTCTAGTAGGCTTTCGCTAAGAAAATTCATGCAAAAATAATCTGTCATCCCCCCTCTCCTTTTTTTTTTTAAGCCCACTGACAAGGAACTGAGAGAAACCATAGCAGTGCTGACAGCTCAGCAGACGGCTCTGGAAATTGTCGTCAACATGTGCTTCAGTGAAGGTTTGCTCCCAGTTGACATGTAGACCTTTCCCCCAGGCGGGGCGGCTTCCAAGGGATTTCCTTTAGCATCCAGCTGCAGGTGGTCTGCCCTCTTCCCAGATCCCTCTGACGACGAGTGGGAAGAGCTGTCCAGCAGTGACGAGAGCGATGCGTGCATGGAAAACCCCTTCAGTGAGTGTGGGGGACAGCTGCTGTCCCCACTCTGCCTCTCCCATGAGACTCACTCCGCTCTCACCAACTGCTTCATCCCACAGAAGGTGAGCCTCCTTCGTTCTGGGCTCTGACAGAGTGTGGGGAAGGTTTCAGAGAGCTGTGCCTCCTGTGTGCACAAGCAGTGAGCCCACACTTCCAGCTTGAACAGAACCAGCAGGCCTGGAAATGGGCCAAAAGATCATTCTTTCTTGATCATCCTCAACATTTTACTTGGAAGTAATGTGTAGAAGTTTCGTAAAGAAATCGTGTGTAAGATGACGATCTCTGACCTTTGCCCTACTGCCTTTTTAAAACCTAGGTTTTTGAGAAAACTGCCTCCCCAAACAATGTTGCACTTGACATATGTTCAAGGAATCCTACGTGGAAACCTTTGATTAGAAAGTAAGAACTTTATTTTTAATTTTTTTTAAAGAACTTTTCTATTTTCAAAAACGCTGGTCATGGGATGGGGTTGTGGCTCAGTGGTAGAGCGCTCGCCTAGCATTTGCAAGCCCTGGGTTTGATCCTCAGCACCACATAAAAATGAATAAATAAAATAAAGGTATTGGGTCCAACTACAACTAAAAAATACATATTAAAAAAAAAAGTTGGTCAGGGCTGGGGCTGTGGCTCAGTGGTAGAGCGCTCGCCTAGCGTGCATGAGGCCCTGGGTTCAATCCTCAGCACCACAAAAATAAATAAATACATTGTGTCCATCTACAATTAAAAATATATTTTTACAAAAAGCTGGTCATTATGTGAAGTGTTAGAACATTAAATAAAAATTGCTAACTCCTCCCAAGACCCAGAAGTTCCTTATGGTTCAGGAAACGGTGTACATCAGAACCCTTCTCTGCATGAACATTTGATTGGCAGATTAACAGCCCACTTTACAGTTCTTTGTGACCTGCCCACAGACCCCCTTGTACTTACAGATATTCCCAGTCAGACCTTGAAGCTTAAAAGTTAACACTGAGTTCTGCTGGATAAATTTTAAAGAGGCGGCATCATTTCTCTTCCTTTGCAGAATGAACACTATTCAGTGTAGAGCCCTCGTGTGTCTTCAGAGTCTGGTGTCACTCCTGGATGTGGACCATCTGGGAGGAGTTCCAGCCCTCCAAACACTCGCACAGCACCTGTCACAACTTCTTTTTTCTCAGCCAGGTAAATATTTAGGAATTGATCAGAAAGACTACTGGGACAGAGCAGAGTTTTTAAGGGGCAGACCGTGGACTTTGTGATTGTGTGTTGTTTATCATCAATCCTGCAGAAACCTTCCAGTCACTAGCAGGCATGTGTTTATAGTCACCGGTGGTGAGAGTCAAACCAGGTGTAGGGATGGAGGGGGTGTTTTTCTTCTTTATTAGAGTTATAATTATTTCCAATTATGTCAGGACAATTAAGGCTGAAATCATAAATAATATCAGATTCTCATTAAGATATTTTGGCAATTCTGTATTTTTTTTAATTATAGGAATTTAAATTTGACTGGGTAATACATACATTGTATGTGGAACAAAATTCAAAAATTATTAGAGGATGTAAAGTGGACTATGTTACTTACTCCTTTGTCCCAGCCGGTTTCTCTCCCAGAATCAAGTCACCATTTTCTTATATTTGGTTTCAGAAAGATTCTCTGGGACACTTGGGGAAAGGAAAAAGGTGGGAAATGGTATAAAAATCACACATAATTCTACACCTAGCTTTTATCAAACCTGTATCTCTCTCCAAACATTTTTGCAGTGTAGGAATTGAATCTTTTAATTTACAGGTCTCTGATAATGGATTAATTTCATTTGTACTCAGAAACCTAGATACGGTAACATACCATGGTTAAACTTTTTTTGTGTGTGTGTGGTACCAGAAATTTAACCCAGTTCCTTGTATATGCTGGGAAAGTACTCTACCATTGAGGAAAATCCCAGATATATATATTTTAATTTAACAGGATTTAACTGGTCCAGTAATAAATTGGGTAGCCCTTAGGACCAGTACAGATTCTGTAAGACTCCCTTATTGTTTTTTAGCACCAGGGATTGAACCCATAGATGCTTACCCACCAAGCCACATCCCCATCCCTTTTTATCTTTTATTTCAATAGAGTGTCTCACTAAGTTGCTTAGGGCACCGCTAAGTAGCTGACTTTGAATGTGTGATCCTCCTGCCTCAGCCTCCCTAGTCACTGGGATTACAAGTGTTCTCCGTCACGCCTGGCTGTTTGTACAGGGTTTGATACATGTTCTTTAACAGATTTTCATAGTCTATTATAGTAGAATCCCATTTTAACTCGATCTCGTTCAGCTGAAGGAGCTCACACAGTCCCACTGAGCAGTGGCATATTGAGAGGCTTGTCAGCCTGAGCAGTGACTGTCGCTTCGTATTTCTCTCCCAACCTTCATAGAGACCTTGCATGTGGTAGAGGATGCTTTCACTGACCTTTGCTGGCATTCTGCCTCCCATCAGTCCAGCAAGATGTCCCGTGGGGTGGGAAGGAGGAGCCCATATTGCTGGTGCCCACAACCATCCACCCATTCTTATGGTCTGAGGCAGAGGGCAGGACTGAACAGGGAAGTCCACAGCCAGGGCCTCTGGTGAACAGGCCATACCCCAGACTTTGACTGCTTCCAAGCCCTGCCCAACCCTAGATCTACAAGCTGCCCGTCTCTTGCCTCCAAGCCATTTCTCAGTCCAATCAAAGTGCCACAGTCCCATTCCCAGCAGCAGGAGGAGTTTGTTTCAAGTGAAGTAAACACACCTGCCTCAGCTGGACAGGAACACTTAGATGTGTTTGTCCTGCTTGTCTGGCTGCGTGCACTCATTGAGCTGCACATTCATCAATGCACAGACCATAGGAAAACCACACCAAGCTGAGTCCTGGAGAAGAAGGGAGTGTTTTGAATTGTGGGGAAATATAATTAAGCACTTTGATCTTAAATTAATTCCAGTTTCATGACTTTTCGTTTTTGTTTTTTTGTGGTGCTGGGGATTGAACCTAGGGCCTTGTGCATGTGAGGCAAGAACTCTACCAACTGAGCTATATCCCCAGCTCCATCTTTAAAAAAATAATAATAATCTTTAAAAAAAGTTCAGAAATATGACGTGCTGCTAGGTTAAGAACATATTAATATTTCCTGAGAGCTATAATGTTATTTTTATAGAAATCACCTACTGCAGGTCACTGTCACATCAGTAGTTTTGAAAAGCTCCCTATCTAATGATGTGGGCTCCATTATTCCCAGTGATTTGTAATTTTAATTGATCTCCCATGTATGAAAGGGTTTGGATTGCAAATGGGGAAGGTTGTTGCTGGGGAAACATTGCCATTAAAATGTCTCTGGACTGCCCCCATTGCTCGGAGTCTATCCTTGTATCCTATCTGTGGCTTTTGTATCCCTTAACATTGGTATTCAGAGAAATGGAATTAACAAGTGGTTCAGAAATAATAATAGAGCTGGGTGCAGTGGTACACACCTGTGATCCCAGCAGCTCAGAGGCTGAGGCAGGAGGATCGCAAATTCAAAGCCAGCCTCAGCAACTTAGTGAGGGGCTAAGCAACTCAGTGAGACCTCAAAGGGCTGGGGTTGTGGCTCATTGAGTAAGTGGCCCTGGGTTCAATCCTTGGAACCAAAAACAAATAAATAATAATAGTTGTTATTTGTTTTGGAATAGCAGTAAATTTTCTTAGAATAAAATCTGATTTAAAAAACAATCACACAGTATTGAGACAAGATATTCTAATGTAGTCCTTCTAAACCTTTGGGATTTATTAAATAATGTAATCCTAGAGATTCTATATAGATGCTATGAACCGTTATTGGAAAAGTTTTGGTGGCGAGGACAGGTTAAATTTCTCTACTTAGAGTTAAAGGTATGAGGTTCATATAACTCTATCTAACTTATCCCCCCCCCCCACCAGTTGAAGATGGGCACAGTAACTTTATTTACTTATTTATTATGTAGTACTAAGCCTGGAACCCAGTGCCCCACACATGCTAGGCAAGTGCTCTACCACTGAGCTACAATCCCAGCCCTTCTTTTTTTAAAATGTTTTTTTTAGTTGTTGATGGACCTATATTTTTTATTTATGTACTTATATGTGCTGCTGAGAATCGAACCCAGTGCCTCACACTTGCTAGGCAAGTGCTCTACCACTGATCCACAACCCCAGCTCCTCTATCTAATTTGTTTTAACTTTTGGTTTTGTTTTTGGTTTTTGCAGTGCTGGGGATCAAACCCGGGCCTTTTGCATGCTCAGCAAGTGCTCTTCCACTGAGCACTAGAGCCCCAGCCCTGGCTTGTTTTATTTTTGATACTAAAATACAGAATACAGACCTGAATAGCTACAAAATTTGTGATTCTGTGTACATACCTACATTATATTTGTGGCTGACATCAAGGATAAAAAGTGTTTTTGTAGTATCTTTGTCTCCTTCATTAAAAGCTGTTGATTTTCAAAACATCAGATCCTTAGCTATGTTGTGTCTTTGCATTGGGTCAGTTGGTCAGTTTTGCTCCATTACATGAGTTCTAAAATCATTTAGGGTTTTCTGTTTTCCCAGATTCTGGTAATTAGAAAGTTATTTTTTTGGTTAGAATGGAGGTATCCCATCTGGGATGCCTTTTCAGAATGCTGAAAGTAAGTCTGAGAAACTCACAAATACAATTTGCTTCTTGATTACTCCTAGGCTGATTATTTACCTACATTTAGACCTGCTACACATTCTTAGATATTGCGTAGCATTCTTGAGGGGAAGGACATTTTGAATTAACCTCTTGTCTAACTTTTGTTGTTTACCTAATTTCCCTGACAACACCATATCTGTTGACCTTTTACTGAAAATTTAGCTGAAAACCAAGGAGGTTTAAAGTGCCTTCCCCAAATCTGGATATTTGGCCAAAAATATGAATTAAATAAAAATCGCCCAAGCATTTTCCGTAAAGTGCAAATTATACATAATGTAAAATGGTGTTTAGTTCAGATTATCATTCTATATCTAAGATAATGTTATTTTCCTGAGAAAGAATGAGAAAAGATTGAATCTGAGATTTGTTTTTTTTTTTTTTTTTTTTTTAACTGAGTAAGTTTATCATGACACAACTGTAGCTTAATTGTTTTATGTGGAGTTTGTGAATTTCTAGGGCTACTCTTGGAGCATTAAACAAGAGCCAATATGGTAACTTCTTAAAGTTAAATAGTAACAACCTCACATGAATTTTCAAGAGCCTATTATAGGTGCCAAATGTTAGGAGATATGCTTTATTGTCCCCTTTTCCTGGAGAGGAAGCTGAGATTTAGAAAGGTTATGGGGCCTCTTCAGATCATTCATGGTTTGGCATATGTTCATTGAGCACTTACTTTATGCCGTACACTATCTAGGTCCTAGGAATAGTGGTCTGAAGAGTTAGGCAGGGGCACTTGTTTGTGGAGCTTGCATTCTGACATAATGTTTAATGTAATTTCAGCTATAAAGAAAAAATTAACAGCAGAGTGGTATGAAGTGCTGGGCTAAGCAAGTGCAAAAGTCCTCTCTGAGGAGGTAACATGTGACCTGAGACCAAAGTGAAGTGGCAAGGGTCACATGTCAGGCAGGACTTCATCCCCGGCCTATCTGATCCTAAATCTATCCTGTTCTATGGCCTGTGATAATTACAGGAAATCCCCTACTTCGGTGCATAATATAAAGGACCAAAAAATTTAATAAGCTTTAAAGTTTGTGGGAAGGAGCCAAGCATGGTGGTGTGCACCTATAATCCTCTTGACTCAGGAGGCTGAGGAAGAGGATTGAAATTTGAGGACAGCCTCAGCAACTTAGTAAGACCCTAAGCAACTTAGCAAAACCCTGTCTCAAAATAAAATAGGCTAGGGATATAGTTCAGTGGCAAAGTGCCCCTTGGTTCAATCCCTAGTGCCCCTGGGGGAAAAAAAAATTGTGGGAAGTCACCTCTTTATCTCTCACCCAGGCAACCTAAAAGGGGGTCAGAACTGGGACAGGGTCCCAGGCACCACAAGATTTCTATTGCTATATGACAGACTACCCCAAAATGTTATGGCTTAAAACAACAATAATCAAGCTGGGCATGATAGCTCAGGAGTTCAAGACCAGCATGGGCAACATAGTGAGATCCTGACTCAAAAATCAAACAACCAATTTGTTATTTCACTGTTCCTCTGGGTCGCCCACTTAGGGTACCATGGACATTGTTTGTCTCCATTGGTGTCTAAGGCAGTGAATCTCGACAGAGACAATTTTGCACCACCACCTGCAGGGGACATTTGGCAGTGTCTGGAGGTATTTTCGATTGTTACAACTTGGAAGTTGCTAGTGGAATCTAAATTATTTAGTCCAGGGATGCGATAAACTTCCTACAGTGCACAGGACACCTTGTGCCTACATGACAGAGCATTAGTGATCCTGTCCCAAGTATCCATAGTGCTGAGATGGAGGAATACTAATCTAGGGCCTCTGCTGGAAACCTTGAGGGTTCGGGGCCGCATCATTGGAAGTTTTTTACTCATCTGAAATTTGGTGCTAGAACTGGGAGGCAGAACACCCACAGATGACCCCTTCATGTGACCAGGCTTCCTCACAACATGGTGGCCCAGCTCCAAGGGCTAGAGTTAAGGGAGAAGAAGGTCATAAAAGCAAATGACTTCCATCGGACACACACGAGTCATTCACTTTTTATGCCCCATCCTGTCATTTGTATGTTTTGTTTTTGAGAAGTCAGAGAGTCCTACCCAGACTCAAAGAGGGGAGTAACAGACTCCACATCTTTATTGGAAGTGGCAGGGCTCCAGGAGATCACGCAGAACTGGGAATACTGCTGAGGCCATTTTGGAAAGTACAGTCTACAGCACCAAGGGAATTGCTTTCCTTTCCTATAAAAGGGGACAGGGAGCCAGCTTGCTGTGCGACCCTCCCTGGCCTGTATGTGGCTGTGTTGGCACAGTTGTTTATGGCTGCTCTTGGGTCTATCCTGCATGGCCAGAAGGGACAGCTAGAAAGAAGTGGTGATGAGGAGCAGGAATGTGAAGGAGAAGGTGGGTCTCTGCGCAAGCAGCAGTTCTTCCCTCTGCTGTGGGCTCGGTGGACAAGGAGGTGACTGTACCACAGGTGTGCCCAGCGCCATGACGGGGCTCTGCAAAAGGCTGGACTCGGTTCACGGCACTGGCTCAGGCTCATCATGTGCCAGAGCGTGGATCACATGAAACCCAGAGCCCACAAGTCGAGGACCGTCTGTGGGACACACCCTTGCTGTGACAGTTCCGCCATGCCCTAGCTTGTCATTTATATGTTTCATTGTCAGAATTGGTGCACACTGTACTTCTGGGCTTAAATACCTAGATTATTTTTATTAATCATAGTTGATGAATACTTAACATGTTCTGTTTTGATCCTGTTTCTTTTTCTACAAAATAGCTTGTCCTGGAGAAAGAGAAGACTTACATTTTATCTTCATGTTTTGTTTGTGTTTTAGATTTTGCTAAACACGATGACTTTCTGGAAGCCATAAGTGGTGCCTTGCGGGCCCTTTTACAAACAATGGCCTCCAAAAACATTTCTCAGGTAAGAGTTTTAAGCTTTTTTATGTGAAACTTAAGAAGATTCTGTATTATGAAGGTGAAATTAACTAATTTTTTAAAACCCTTATTTCTATTACAAGAGTAATGTACAATCTTAGTAAAAAGAAAACAGAAATGCTTAAAATAGAATGTGAAGCAATACACACAGGTGCTTTTTTTTTATTGATTTAAGTTCTTGTTGGATATATATGTTGAAAATATTTTCTGAATATCGTTGGCTTTGGTTTTTTTTTTTTTTTTCCTTTTCCTTTTGTGGTACTGGTGATTGAAGATTGTGATCTTAGGGTTTTTAAAATATGGATTCATATTTTTCTTTCATGCAAAAACCAATATTTACATAATAGGAATCCCTTCAGATTGGTTTCTGTGTCTCTTTGACATGGACTCTACATTCAAACCCTAGATTTTTGATCATTTTTTCCTTTTCAAGTTAAAGAAAATGTCTCAGACTCAACTTGTAATTTTCCTGCTTAAAACGTGAAAATATTTTTCTAAAAGCCCTGATTTCTTTAGTGGAAAACTGAATTTTGGGGGTTTATGGCCACCATGTTGTCATCACTTTTAAGCCTTTTTTTGTTGAAATAGCCAGGGAATAGCAAAATAAAGTTCACACTGGTATTTCCAGGTTAAAGAAGAAGGGTATGGTGTTTTGCTCTGTGTGTGTGTGTGTTGGTGGTGCTAGGAATGGAACCCAAGGCCTTGTTCATGCTAGGAAAGTGCTCTACCTCCCCACCCTAGAGTACTGTGTTTTAAAGTTGCTTGAAAGAATTCTGTGTGTGCTTATAATAAAGTTAGCTGTAGTTTTCACTTTCATAAATAAGGGGGGAATATTACTTTTATGTGTGCTTGTGTGTGTGTGTGTGTGTGTGTGTGTGTGAGAGAGAGAGAGAGAGAGAGAGAGAGAGGGAGGATTAAACTAGGCATGCTCTATCACTGAGCTACGTCCCCAGCCCTTTTAATTTTTTGCTTTGAGACACGGTCTCACTTGGGTTGCCCAGGTTGGCCTTGAATTTGCAATCCTCCTGTTTTAGGCCCAAGTAGCTGAAATTATAGGCATGCACCACTTTGCCCAGCAAAAAGGAATTACTTTTTTGTTAGCTTTGTTTTTTCTTTTTTAACACCCCTGGATTTAATTAAAAAAAATTTTTTTTTAAAAAAACCTCGAAATAAAAAACAGAATGATAAAGTCTAAAAAGGTAGACTATACTAGGCACGTGCTTTACCACTGAGCTATGCCCCAGCTTTAAATATCTTCTCTTTTTTTGTGTTGAAACATCAAATTTGCTGTTTCATCCATTTTTAAATGTACACTTCAGTGGTGCCAAGTGTGCACTACTGCGTACCCATCACCACTGTCTTTACACGTTTTTCACTTTGCCAAACTGAAACTGAACCCATTACACACTGACTCCTGTCTGCCCTGCTCTCTGGTAACCACTGCTCCCCTTTCTTGTCTGTGATCAGGTAGTCTGGGTGCGGTTTCTCCTTGATACAGCTAGCATATATCAGAATCTCACTCTTTTTTTTTTAATACAGTACTGGTGATTAAATCCCGGGGCGTTCTACCACTGAGTTACACTGGCAGACTTTACTTTTTCAAGATTTTGAGATAAGGTCTCCTAGTAGTGCAGCTCTGGGGCCTCCTTTTCTCCAGTGACCTTGACTTTGATCCCTCCAAAGCCACCCTTTAGAGCAGTGCTTCCCAAACCTTATCAGAGTTTAATGGGAATGATGTTTTACTATTAAATATAGCAGGTGCTATTGAGTTCATGTTAGTATTGTATTTATTATTTAAAAAGGTTTCTTTGTATGTTTGAGGATTTTTTTCAAGGACATAATTTTGGGCCCTCACTTTTTATGAAATGGAAATGCTGATAATACATAGTCCGACATATGGCTTTTGGTGGGGATCAGATAACCTTATAACCTTATAGGAATACAAAGTGTTTATTGATTTTTCCATATTGTACAGATATCATTTTCTGCATCAGTCTGATAATTTTAAAAAAATTACTCAGTTTATGCTCAGTTAATGGTAATCGTTCATACATATTAAGATCTTGAATTATTAGGTTAGTTGTAGTCAGCTTTTCATTGCTGTGACCAAAAGTCCTGCCAAGAACAGTTATAGAGGAGGAAAAGTTTATTTGGCACACGCATGGTTTCAGTCCATAGACCGCTGGCTCCATTGTTCTGGGCTCAAAGTATGGCAGAACATCATGGCAGAAGAATATGATGGAGGAAGGTGGCTTAGAATATGACATCAAGAAGCAGAGAGAGAAACTCCCCTCCCCAAGGACAAAACATATACCCCAAAGGCTAACCTCCAGTGAGTCACCTCCTCCTGCCACACCTTGTGTGCCTATAGTCACCACCTATTGGGATTAATGCACTGATGAGGTTAAAATGCTCTAGCCCAGGCCTTTCACTGCTAAACTTTCTTGCAGTGTCTCACATATGAGCTTTTGAGGGACATCTCATATCTAAACCGTAATGGTTGTATACCGCACATGAGCATAAAGTGTTCAAACCGGAAGAACTCTGATTCTCCCAAGCTTCGCAGGGAGAAGAAACCAAGAACTTATTTGCTGAGTGCCAGCAACCCTTCTGAAATTCAGCTGCCTGCTTCCTGCTTCCTGTCCTGTTCTTTACCTTGTTGGTTTGTACACATTCCGCAGCTTCTTCATGAATCACCTGTAGTGGTGCAGCTTGTCTTTATGATTCACAGCAGCCTCGTCCGAGCCATGAGGAACCTATAGTGCTAGCTTAGTTGTTGTTTTGGTCACCTTCTCACTGCTGGGACCAAAAGTCCTGACAAGAACAGTGATGCCGCTTTTGACTTATGGTATTTTCTGAGAGCCTGGCCCATTGTCTGTTGCCCGTAGAGTAGGCAGAAGCAATGCCCATGATTGAGAAGTGAGTATGAGTTTAGAATTTATAAATTTCACAAATAATAACTAGTGAGTGTTTTACATGCATCATTTACCCCTGTCACAACTGTGATGAAGACTTTTATCACCCGCATTTTACCGATGGGAAAATGGACTGCCAAGTGGGAGTGAAGCTAGGATTGGAGCCTGGGGTGTCTGGCTCCAGATCCAGGCTCTTCATCACCACCCTGTGCTGCTTCTCACCAAAGATTGCCTATGTCCCGACAGTCACGCTCTTTCATGGTCCTTGTGCCTAAATGTGTGCTCATGTTAGATTTAACTCCTAGGCACAATGGCGCATATCTGTAATTTCAACAACTCAGGAGACTGAGGCAGGAAGATCACAAGTTCAAGACCAGCCTGGGCAATCTACAAGACCCTGTATCAAAATTTTTAAAATAAATAAATAAATAAAGGACTGGGGCTGGGGTTGTGGTTTAGTGGTAGAGCCCTCTCCTACCTTGTGTGAGGCGCTGGGTTTGATCCTCAGCACCACATAAAAATAAATAAATAAAATAAAGATATCGTGTCCCTCTATAACTAAAAAACTATATAAAAATAAATGAAAAGGACTGGAGATGTAGCTCAGTGGTAGAGTACCTCTGGGTTTACTCCTCAGTATTGAAAAAAAATTATCTTAAACTGAAAATTACCACCACTTGGTGGAAGCACTATGTAATATCAGTCTTTAATACTTTATGACAAAACATATTAAAATTCTTACCTTGTATAGGTTCAGCCTATTTTTTAAAACCTACATGATTCTGTTATACTGTCAAAACCTTTATGATCAACATTAAAAGGGAATTAAGATCTCAGTCTGTGTACATCTGGAATGAAAGTCTTCAATGAAACTAATAGGACCTGAAGCCCCTCTTGTAGATTGGATAATGACAGTGACATGAACGGGCTCGTCTTAGCTCAGAATTGCCAGCTGTATTTGGGAATGATCAGAATACATAATAACTTCTCAGCCAGGCATTCCTACCGCTCCCAGCACCATACAGCTATAGAAGAGATGCCCATCAGCCCTGGCTTCTCGTGCTACTGGATTTGGTTGAGTCTAACCCTGGGAATGCTCCTCTGCTCTTCCAACAGTGCATGACACCTGATCAGCTGATGTCGTTCTGCAAGGCAGGCATTCACAGTAGCAACATCGGGGTCAGAGTGAATGTCGTTAGCATTTTAGGAATCACAGGCAGTGTCCTCGCCAAAGAAGCTGGTACACTTGAAACTCTTAAGGTAAAACAATTTGCTTCTAACCTAAAATGTTAAAATTTTAGAAATGGAAGAAGTGTATCTGTTGGTGTAGGATTTTAAAAACTTCTGTAGCATGATGAGAAGATATCATATCAGAAAGTTGCTAAGTTATATTATTAGAATGTGCCCTTTGGCTTGCTCTAGCTACGGGTATTAGCTAAGTATGTAAAATGTTGAGCCTCATTTTGTCATTTAACTTTACTCTGGAGATACCTTTTCAAAAATAAATTTGTCTTCAGTGAAAGACCAAATGCAGAATTTTTAAAGATGTTATATTTTCCTGCTGATGAAAATCCACCTAATACATTTCTGAGAAATACAAATAATTAATCACTCCACAAATTACAAACAGCAACTCTGGTAGCGCCAGCACAATAGGAATTCACTGGACATGTTTGCTTTCAGCACTCAATCTCAGCACAGTTGCTCAGGAACTGCCCTGCTAGAGGTACGGCATCACTCAACGGTCAGCAGTAGTGAAATGACCCTTCATTGCACTAAAAACTGCTGGAGTGCTGATTGCTGACTAATGGTTGATAAACTGTTTATATAAAGCACCTCTTAACCTGCTAAAAACTTTATAGTGATGACGAATTATTTTAAGCATCCCTTCAGAAAAATGATACATGAACATAGCAAGAAATTTCAAACAGTACAACAGTATATAATGAAAAGATTGACCTCCACTTCTAACAGTGCCCCCATTTGCCACTGTTATCTGTTCCTTCTGTATCCTTCCAGAGATGTTTGATAAATGTGCACACAGGTGAGAGTGAGCCAAGCTTGGCTACGTGGCATGTGTGTGCTACACACAGGTGAAATGGGGGTGTGGGGTTGCTCCTTTGCCCATAAGACTGGCTGCCGAGGTCCATTCTAGTTGAACAGCAAGTTTTTCCCAAATATAAAGTTTTAAAATGTTCTTATTTAGTCATGTTTCCAAATATGGGGGATGAAGGGTAAAGAAAAAGGACAATGAGTTGTGTGCCCACAGCAGAGTTAACAGTTACCATTCAATCCTGTACTCTTCATAGAGTCTCTGCTGGATATGTTAAAGTCAATGAAAGGCAACATGGTATTTGGCCCCTGTGGCTCAGTAAGCATCTCTTAAAAATAGGGATAGTTCCTTATGTCATTATCATGCCTCATACAGTTCACAGTTATTTCTTAATATGTCTAATATCTGTTTTGTGTTCATAATTTTCCAGTTGTCTTGGGAGAGACCTATTTAGTTTATGTGAATCAGTAAATTCCATATGTTTGATTTGGGATCTTCTCTGTCTCTGTTGATCCAGAACATTTCTCCCAGCAATATCTGCTCTCGGCTCCTGGATCAGTTAACAGTGTTCAGTTTTCTTGATTCATCTGATGGTTTTCTCACGGGATTGGGATTCTTCCTTTATCCTCTGTATTTCCTGGAACTTGGAGCTAAACCTGGATTCTATTCACATGAATTGTTTTTAATAAGACGACTTCATAGGTGGTTCTGTGTGCTTTGTTACATTCTAGAACATAACATGTATACACTCTCTTAGAGGTTATGTAGACCTCGTAAATTTAGATGAGAAAACTGAAGCCTGGCGAGGTTGACTAACTGTCCAGCAGTCACCCTGTTACTTAGGGCACAGCTGGACTTTGGGCTCAGTGTCCTGAGCATTTCTGTCCCCTCCCCATAATGCTGGATTGCACACCACCCTCGAGGCATAAAGGGTGATGCAGAGTAGCCAAAGTAGAGTGAGGTTACCCTGGGACAGTCCTTTGCTAGCTAATCGTGCGGGGAGAAGGAAAGAATGGATGCTAAAAATCAACCAGTAAATAAAGCAAAATGAGATGAAGTGTTGGGTTATTTTTTTAATTATCCTAGTGGTTTCCACATACTTTTAAAAGCAGATGTTTTTTTCATTACAGATAAGATTTCTATGTATTTTAACACCATAGAGAATTGTATTTGAGAGAGGGAAAGAGAAATTTAATGATTTCCAAAATCAATTTTTCATGTCATTTATGGGTCTTCATTCACTTTACTTAGGAACCATAATATGTTTAGTTTATCTTGCTGGTGTTATAATTGGTATATTTAAAGGTATTTGTAAAGTGTTTGGTCCTTTAAAAGTTTTCATTTCTCCCCTGGTGTTTTATAGAAAACAGTATGTGTGAATCATTGCCTCATTTGAAGTTAGCATTCATCTGGAGGCTGACCTTAGTCATGTTGTAATGTGTTTGCTGTTTTCAGACCACTGGGCACTTTCTGCTTGAGGTAGCCACCAAAGATCCCTCCCTTGTGGTAGCAGGAGAAGCTTTGGATGCTCTCTTTGATGTTTTTGCAGATGGTGAAGAAGCTGAAAAAGCCTCGGTTCAAATTAAATTGTTATCAGCTCTGAAAGAGTTCCAGCCAGTCTTCAAGATGAAGGTTTGTAGCTGTGTTATCTGAGTGCACGGGTCTCGGCATTCTCTGGGAAAGAGGGTGTTGTGTAGTTAGCACCTTGCAGTTTAGAGGCCTGTGCCTGTCGAATTCCTGTAAATCTCAGTGATTAACATTGCAGTTCATCCCCAGTACTTTGTGAAATGCTTCTTGACTGAGTCATAGCTCCACACCGACTGTTGAATCACTGTAATTGGAGCCAGAATGACATCTGACAAGTTCCTCATTTCTTTAACACGTTAGTACTGTTAAAATTCTCTATATAGCCAGGAGTGGTGGCACACGCCTGTAGCCCCAGCTACTTGGGAGGCTGAGGCAGGAGGATTGCCAATTTTGAGGCTGGTGTGGGCAGTTTGGCAAGACCCTAGCTCAAAAAAAAAAAAAAAAAATGTTTTTCAAAAGGACTGGGGATGTAGCTCGCTTATAGAAAGCTTGTCTGGCATGTGTGAGGCTCTAGGTTCAATTCCCAGTACTGCAACAGGGAGGGGGTCTTCATATACATAAATGCTGTAGTTTATACCTAACAAAGCACTTTCATGTACATTTTAAATGTATTTCATATCATACAGTACATCAAATCTTGATTTTATTATTATGGATATTTTCTTTTGAAAAGAGGCAAACTCCAAGTCCTCCTATCCTGGAGAAAGTAGCTATTACTGCCTTTATTAGCAATTTTATCTATTTATTGTGTTTATCACAAATAACAAACCTAACTTTGAGTCAAAAATAATTTCAAAAACCTTTGGTGGGGACAGGTAGGACAGCAGCCAGGATCTTTGTGTATGTGCGCTTGTGGGAGCACTACAGATTGAACCTAGAGCCTCACTCATGTTAGCAAGCACCTGCTCCTCCACTTTGATACACCTCCACCCTGTAGGCATTTTAAAAACAAGTTGAATCATGTGTCAATCTTTTATCTAAATCTCAATTTTAAAATTATGTAATTCTGAAAAAATACAAATATTTATCATTGTATATTTTAGGGTGTTTTTTTTTTTCCTTTTTCATAGTGCTAGGAATCAAACCCAATGCCCCAAGCATGCTAGCATGAAATTCTAGTACTGAACACATTTCCAGCCCAATATTTTAGATTTTAAATTAGACATTTGCTTCTGTCTGTTCAATCTATTGTTCAAATTGATTTGTCTACTTAGTCTGCTTTGCTGCGGTAATTACATTTCTCACTATTTCTTTTCTCAAAGGTATAAAGCCCTAATGAAATTTTTTTTGTTAGCTGGAAGGCTAACCTACAGTTTTGGGGTTTTGATGTTTTTTGTTTTACAGTGCTAGGAACTGAACCCAGGGCCTCGTACATGCTGGGCAAGTGCTGTACCCCTGAGCTACATCCCCAGCCCTCACCTGCAGTTGCTTATGTGAAGCCCTTTTGTGGGAAACCGGCCACAGTTGCATTGAAAAATGTTTAGTACCTATTTAGCCTCAAGTTGTATTTAAATATAATACCATACATTCTATTAAGAACTTCAATAGAGCAGTGTTTCTCCAAGGTGCCCTCTTTTTCTTTTAAATACATGTTTTTTTAGTTGTAAACGGACATAATACTTTATTTTCATGTGGTGCTGAGGATCAAACCCGGTGCCTCACATGTGCTAGGCGAGTGCTCTACCTCTGAGCCACAACCCCAGCCCCCAAGGTGCCCTCGTGAAGGTACCAGCAGCACCAGCAGTACCAGGTGCCTTGTTGTTAATGTGGATTTTCAGCCTCACCCCCAGACCCTCTGCATCAGGAACTCAGTGGATGGCCCACCAACCCATTTTTTTAAACAAACCTTCCGGGTGATACTGTTACACACTAGAACTTGAAAGCTACCTGTCTAGACCAGAGGTGAGACATATCTCACATGCTGTAAAACTCAGTTTTTAAAAGTCTAGAGTTATTTTTAAAAAGTCTTGGTTATTTTTGTAACTATCATTTTAAAGATGTACATTTTAAATTATCTTTATTCTTCATGTTCTGTGTTCTGTTTACCTTGGAACTAAAACTGTTTTACCACATTCTTGCAGCAGTCTTATTCAAAAAAATGATTAAATATACCCCAAATGAAATACTTTATAAATAAATTTTTTTTTCACAGATACGAAAAGAAGGGAGAGGTAAATACAGTCCAGATCAGCTATGTGTTCTCGACAATGTGAAGATGAATTTGAGAAGGTTTGTTGCTTATCAAGAAACTGTTGAGAAAAGACTAACTTCTTGAACCACGGGAAGAGAGATCCGGGCTAGAGGATGGAGCTCCGTGGAGAGCACTCGCTTAGATGTGCAAGGCCCTGGGTCCCTCTCTCCACTGCAAAGAAGAGAGACAGGGAACGACAAGTTCTTCCCCAAAGTATTTTTGGCTGAGAATACTAAAGGGATTCCTTTATATGTTTCTTAGAGGCCTTTTTTAATGCCTTTATTCTGAACATTAATTTGAGGTTCATAAAAACTTCAAATCCTGTCAGAAACTCCTGGTTAAGCCTTGAGATCCCCGAGCATTTCTGATGTGATCACTGTTGTCCCCAGTGTGTTGTCATCACTCAAAACAAAACATGGAAATGCAGCTCAGCCTCAGGTAGTTCTTAACTACTGTGTGAACAGGAACGAAACCTCAATATCATTGTCCTTGAATTTTGCAAGAAAGGAAAGCCCAGATCATTGCTTGGGTACTTTATTAAAGCCTGTATCACTTTATATTAGCTGAATCTATAACTGAAATATGAAGACAAACTTTGCAAAGTATTTTTTTGGTATGAAGTAGTATGTACCAATTATGAACTTTTATGAAGAAATTAATGAATTGAGTTTGTATGTTACCCTCCAAAGATTGTACTGATGAGCTAAATGAGGTGATCGCCTTCCTCTTAAACAGGAAGGTCTGATCAGCTATTGTTTTGTAACACTGCCCCTTGATTTAATTTGATATAGAATGAGAACTGGTAGAAAATATTTTTGAATAAATGACTTTTTAATTGAAAGCTTTGTGTCTTACAAAACCTTTTTTACAATCTTTTTTTCACCAAATATTCCTATTCCTGGGTGGTTAACTTGCTAAGGAATATGGCTTCAAATATATGAGACCTGAAAAAAGACTGACAGCAGGACTTTCCAGTATTACCTCTCAATATCCTTGAGTGACAGTGTGACAACAGGGGATTGAGGTGGAAATTTCAATGCACATCATTGGGAGGAGCCCGTGGCGCATCTCCGTCACCCAGCGATTTGCCGGATCAGAAGAGTCGCCAATGGAGATTTGAAAATTTATCATTGATGTATATATGTATATTTATTTTTTTGAAAATCGTCCAGAACAGTACCTTAGAAATACATAGCACTGTAAGTGTTGGGGTAGGAACTCCGTGGTGATTCTTTGTTTTAAAACTTTTTTTTTTTTTTTTTTTAAGATGCAGAGTCTTGCTGTATGGTTCAGGCTGGCTGGGTCCTCATGGGTTCAAACAATTTTTCTTCCTCAACTTTCCGAGTAGCTGGAACTCTAGACAGGCACTGCTGTACCTGACCAAGGATTTGGGGGTTTTTATTTTTTTAACTGCGTGTAATTTTTCCAAGCGTGTGTACATGGTGTAACACTTAAATCATGTTAAACATTTATTTCCTCAAGCATTCATCATTTTTTTATCTTAAAAACTTATGAAGTCCTTTCTTCTGGCTTTTTGACATGTTTGTTAGGATGCAGTGTTGTGTTATCTGTAGTCCCCTGCAAAGCAGTGGCACACCAGAACTCCCTGCTCCTGTCTGATCAGCCTTCCCCATCCCCCTCACCCCTCGACTCTCCACAGCCTCTGATGACCACCATTCTGCTCTCAGATTCTATGAGATCAACTTTTAAGAATTCCACATGAGATTATGCTGTACTTGTCTTTCTGTGCCTAGCTTATTACAAATAATGATCTCCAATTCCATCCATGATGTTACAAATGACAGGATTCCTTTCCATACTTTTTTATGGCTGAATACTATTCCTTTGTGTATATATAGCATATTTTTAATTACCAGTTGATGGACACTTAAGTTGTTTCCATCTCTTGGCTCTTGTGAGTAGTGTGGCAGTGATCATAGACATGCAGATGTCTCTCTACCATACTGGTTTCATTTCCTTTGGATATATGTCCAATAGCAGGACTCTTGGATCATGTGGTGGTAGTTTTTGGTTAGTTTTGTTTTTAATTGTTTGAGTAGCCTCCATACCATTTTTCCATAGTGCCTATAGTAATTGACACTCCTACCATCAGTGTGCAAAGAAGGGTTCCCTTTTCTCCATATCCTCACCAACACTTTTTTAGTGTTTTGAGTAGTACCTATTCTTACTGGGGTGAAGTAATTTTGTGTTTTTACATTGCCTGATGATTAGTGATATTAAGCTCGTTTTCATATACCTGTTGTCATTTGTATATCTTCTTTTAGGAAACACCTGTTGAGATCTATTAGTTTGTAAATGTTTTCTCCCATTCTGTAGGTTGTCTCTTCATTGTGTTCAGTCTCCTTTACCATGTAGAAGCTGGTTAGTTCGATGTGATCCCATCTGTCTACTTTCACTTTTGTGTGCTGTACTTTTGGGGTCTTATCCAAAAAAAAAAAAAACTCTTGCCTGTCCCAATGTCCTGAAGCCTTTCCCGTTTTATTCTGGAAGATTCACAGTTCCAGGTCTTAGGTAGCTAAACCTTGAAAACATTTAAGTTGGTTTTTGTCACTGGTGAGAGGGATCTGGTTTCTTTCTTCTGCATGTGGATGTCAGTTGTCTTAGTACCACTTACTGAAAAGACTGTCCTTCTCCAGTGCTTCTCCTAGCATTTTTGTCAATAGTCAGTTGACTGTGGGTGTATGGGTTGACCCTTAGGCGTCTGTTCTGTTCCGTTCATCTGTGTGTCTATTTTTATGCCAGTTGCATGCTCATTTTGATTAATAGAACTAGTAATTTGATTACTAGAACTAGAACTAGTAGTGGTGGAATGCCTCCTGCTTTATTCTTTTTGCTCAAGATGACTTAGGGGTTTTTTTATATACTTTTTTTGTATAAATTTTCAGAATTTTTTTTCCTGGTATTTTGATAGGAATGATATCAAATCTGTAGATCATGTTGGGTGGTAGGGACATTTTAACCATATCAGTGCTTCCAATCCATGAACATGGGATGTCTTTCTGCTTTTGGGTTCCTTTTCAACTTCTCTCATCAAAGTTTTATAATTTTTCATCATAGAGATCTTTTACTTCTTTAAATTTGTTCCTGTATGTTTTTTGTAGTTATTGTATATGAGATTGCTTTCTTGATTTCTATTTCACAAAACTTGTTATTAGCATATAGCAATTGCTGCTGATTTTTGTATGTTGATTTTGTGTCCTCTAACTTTGCTGAATTGGTTTCTTCTAGTGGTTTCTTTTGGGGTTTTCTATATATAAGACTTTGTCATCGGCAAACAGTGACAATCTGACTACTTCTTTTGGATGTCCTCTATTTCTTTCTCTTGCCTGGTTGCTCTGGCTAGGACTTCCAGCCCTCTGATGAATGAATGGTGAAAGTGGGCGCCCTTGTCTCATTCCAGATCTTAGGAAGCTCCCGGCTTTTCCCCGTTCTATAGTATGTTATCTGCCCGGTCCTCCTCCTTGCGTCACTGGGATGAATCCCCCTGGAGGGTGGTTTTTCTTTATTCTTTTTCTGTGCAGACGATCAAACCCAGGGCCCTGTGCGTGCTAGGCGGGTATATTACCACTGAGCTGCATCCCCAGTCCCCTGTGAGTGATCTCTTTAATGGACTGTTGGATTTGGTTTACATATTTTGTTAAGGATTTTTGCATCTGTGTTCATGAAGGATATTGGCTTGTCAAATTCTTTTGTTGTTGTTATTTTATCCTTTTCTGGTTTTGGTTTCAGGGTAATAATGCTGACCTCATAGAATGTGTTTGGAATCGCTTAAGGAAAATTAGAATTAGTTCTTCTTTAAGTGCTTGGCAGATTTCAGCAGTGAGACCATCTGGTCCTGGGTTTTTCGTTGATGGGACACCTTATTTCCGATTCAATCTTGTTCCCTGTTATTGGTCTGTTCAGGCGTTCTATTTCCTCATGATCCAGTCTTGGTGAGGTATATACGTGTCTAGAGGTTTGTCCATTTCTTGTAGGTCATCAAATCTGTTGGCACATGGTTGTTCATAATAATCTCTAGTGATCCTTTGTATTTTTGTGGTGTCAGTTGTAGTGTCTTGCAGGAAGCCATCCGTGAATTACACGAGGCTTTTCTCTTGCTTGGTATGGAAGCCAGGAGATTTAGGTTTGGCATTGCACGCTATCTGTGACTCTCCCGCAGCAATAGATTGCCCAATGCATGTGATCTTTATCTCCACTCTGCTTGGAAGATACCTCACGGTAGCTCCAGAGATGGGTGTAACCCTTTGGGAACTGGACAGCCCACCTTTAACCTTTTTTGCTGAAGAACATTCTAAGGAAGGCCTTTGATGTTTCTCGATATAAATAAAGCAGGTGTGGGCTCCATTTTGGCCAGAGTCTAGAAGCTCGATCCTTCTGATTGGCTTGCCCACTCTGCCCCCACTTTTGAAACTGCTTTCTGTGTTCTGTGATATTTTTTATCCTTCTGTTTTTCTTGGCTTTTATTTCTCAGCTAGCTCATTCCACCAGTGGAACCCCATTTCCACCACCCATGTGGGGCACAGGTGAGAATGTCTCCCTTCTCATTTCTGATTTTATTTATTTGAATTTTCTCTCTCTTTTTTAAGTCTAGCTGAAGATTTATCTTTCAGGAGTTTCTGCATTTTTGACATAAACATCGGTTGCTATCAACTTCTTAGTCATACTTTTTGCTGTATCCCATAGGTTTTAGTATGTTGTATCTCCATTTTCATTTGTTCAAGATAATTATAAATTTCCTTCTTGATCTATTGGTTGTTCAAAAGTAAGTTAATTTCCATGTATTTGTATAGTTTCCAAAGTTTTTCTTGTTAATGATTTCTAGTTTTTTTTTTTAACATTTATTTTTGAGTTGTAGTTGGACACGATATCTTTATTTTATTTATTTATTTTTTACATGGTGTTGAGGATCGAACCCTGGGTCTCACACATGCTAGGCAAGCACTCTAATTACCCACACCCCAGCTGAGATTTCTAGTTTTATTACATTGTGTTTATAAACAATAGTTGCTATGATTTCAGTTTTTAAATATTTGTTGAAGACTTGTTTTGTGGATCTATCCTATTTTTTCCCTTTTATTTCCCCCAAAGCTTTATTAAGGGAAAATTGAAGTACAATAAAACGCACATTTGAAGTATGCAGTTTGATCAGTTTTGACCTGTAGGTAACCAGTACAATCAATATAGAAAGCATTTCGTACATGAGGAGGTATGTATTCTGCAGTTTGGTGGAATGTTCTACAGAGGTCTGATGGGTCCATTTTGTCTAGGGTGCAGTTTAACTCTGCTGTTTCTTTCTTGATTTTCCAACTGGATGAGTCCATTGCTGAAAGTGGACTGTTAGAGTCCCCAGCTGGGACTGTATTGAAGTCTGTCTGTCATTTTAGGTCTGTTAATATTTGCTTTATATATATTGGGGTGCTCTGATATTTATATATTTTTAGAATCATTTCCTCTTGCTCACTTGACCCCTTTATCCTTATATAGGAATCTTGTCTCTTTTTACTGCTATTGATTTAAACCCCATTTTATTTGGCATAAGGGTGGCTACACCTGCTTCCTTTGGGGTTCCATTTGCAGGGAATATCTTACTCCATGACTCCACCTTCACTCTGTGTGTGCCCTGAGAGGGGACTGAGTTTCTTACAAGCAACATAGAGAATTGGAGAATTTAATACGTTTAGATCCAAGTAATTATTGTTAAGTAAGGTCTTACTACAGTCATTATATTCCACCTGCTATAGCATGTTTGCCCAAGGAAGTCAAAACCACTACTTTACTTTTTTTTTTTTTTGCCTTTAAAATGGAAACACTTGGGGCTGGGCTTGTAGCTCAGTGGCAGAGCACTTGCCTAGCATGTATGAGGCACTGGGTTGGATCCTCAGCACCACATAAAAATTAATAAAATAAAGGCATTCTCTCCATCTACAACTGCAAAAAAATAAAATAAAAAGTAAAATGGAAACACTTTATTTTCAAAGAGAATTGATATTTAAATGTCAGTCACTTAATTACATTTCTCTTTTTGCAGTTTTATCTTTTTGTCTTTATTTAGTCTTTAAAAGAAATACCTTTGAACCATGGAGATAGGGGAAAGTCTTATCTCTTCAGCATTCCTGTTTACCCAGCTCTGTTGGCTTGCTCCTGCCTTGTTGAAATTGCATGGACCAATACTGATTGAATTTTATCCATATATAGAACATCAACAACTTCAGAACTCTCTGCCACATCCAGAAATCCTGTGGTAAAGTTATGTAAGAGTATTTTAAAGCATTTACTTTGGAAGGTCATTTTATAAAGAATGGATCTTTAGTTTGTGTGAGAATTCTTTTTTTTTTTTTTCTTTTTTCTTTTGAGACATCTGTCTCACTCTGCTGTCTGAATTGGCCTTGAACTGCCTGCCTCAGCCTCCTGAGTAGCTGGAATTACAGGTGCATGCCACCACCATGCCAGGCTCCGTAGCGTATGTTTAGTTCAGATATTTTATCCCCTTCAAATAAAGTCTGTCCTTGTCTCTATCTTGTTAATGCTTAGATGTGAGTCTTCTGATTTAAGTAGACTATGTCACTATTAGATTGTCACCAAGGTAATTCCTGCTCCTTTGGATGCCTGTGCCCCAAGACTTGGAGTGTTGTAGGAGCACTGCAGAGTTGTTAGGTGACCTGAGATGTACATGGTAGTAGCAAGAGGTCTGTGATTGTTATGGTGTTTCTTTTCTTCTTTTCATTTTCTTTTTCTTTTTTCTGTGTGTGTATGTGTGTGTATGCTCGTGCACTCATATCCTGGGGATTGGACCCAGGGCCTCATCCATTGCTAAGCACACACCCTCACTCTAAGTTACACCCCTGTCCCTGAGGAAGTTCTTGCTAGACCATGCTTATGAGTGTACTGAATCCATATTGAACTGTGTTCCATAGCCTACCTATTTTCAGAACCTTATTCTCCTACCCTATCCTCAGTCTCATTTTGTGAACTCTATAATCAACTCGTTATTGTTGTTGTTGTGCTGGGGATTGAACCCAGGGCCTTGTGCATGCAAGGCAAGCACTCTACCAACTGAGCTGTATTCCAGGCCCTAATAAACTCATTTTTATAACCATGATGAATTTCTGCTGCTTGTAGCCAAAACCCTGATTAGTAAGTAGCATTCTGGAACTTTTTCTGAATACATTCATATCTTAGTTTGTTTCGTGTTGCTATGACAAAGTACCCAAGGCTGGGTAACTTTTTAAAGGAAAGATTTACTTAGGTTCAAAATTATAGTCAAATTTGAGGATCTGCGTCTGGTGATGGCCTTCCTGCTAGCAGAGTCCCAAGGCAAGAGACAGGGAGCAAGTCTTAATTACCTCTTCAAGGTCCCACCATCTCCTAACATTAACTTTGGGAAATTAAGTCCAATACAAATTTTGGCAGGTCAAACCACAGCTAAACCATAGCAGTCCACCTATACATACATACATTGTCATGGAAACAATGTTCTGAAAATTGGCTTTTTTCCCCCCTTTAACAGTAATTTATGGATATAATACACATGAGAATCATGTTTAGGTCTTAGGATGGATCTTTTTTCCTTGAACACTGGAAATTACTTCATCTCTACTTGCTATTTTGTTACATCTTAGCTTGATAGATTGAAGTGAACTTGTTTTTCTTGGCCTATTCTTGAGACAGCACTTTGAAACATTCTTTTGAGCCTTCCAGCAGTTTAAAGAATGGAATCTGGCTGGGCTGCATCCATTGGGCATGCCTGTGATCCCAGTAGCTCAGGAGACTGAGACAGGAGGATCATGAGTTCAAACCCAGCCTCAGCAATTTAGCAAGGTCTTAAGTAACTCAGCGAGACCCTGTCTCTAAATAAAATACAAAAAGGGGCTGGGAATGTGGCTCACTGGCTGAGTGCACCTGAGTTCAATACCCAGTACCCAACAAAACAAAATGTCCTCTTAAAAAAAGACGAAAAAAAAAAATTATACACACACACACACACACACACACACGCACGCACCAGATTGGGGATGGAGATTAAGTCATAACAGAGACTGGTCCTTCTCAAAGATCACCTGGCTGGCCTCTCTTTCTCCCTTCCCTCCCAGCCTCTGCCAGAAGAGGCCGGCTCCACCCCCTCCACCCCATGCTTCCCCGATCCGCATTTCAAGGTCCCCGTGGATACTTCCTGTTTCAGCACTTACCTGCCTTCCTTTCTGTTAATATTTCTACATTTTGGACTCCTCCCTCCACGAAGCTCCAGATTGGCTCTGCTGATTTCCCTTTTGGTCACACTGCTGTCCTGGGCCTGCCTCTGAACTCTTCATGTTCCCCAGAGTCCATCCTCAGGCAGGGTCCCCTTCCCCTCTCACCCCACTTGTTCTCCACGGTTTCCACTCTAACGCCTGTCTGCAGGGACCTCCCATAGTCAAGGACTCCAGAGTCCATGTTCCAGCTCAGCTCCCCGAGCACAGCACAGAAAGTCCTTCCAGGGGCTAGGCTCAGTGGTAGAGCACCTGCCAGCACTCGGAGCACTGGGTTCGATCCTCAGCACCCCATAAAAATAAGGCAATCAAATAAAGGTATTGTGTCCATCCACAACTGAAAATATTAAAAAAAAAAAGTCTTCCAATGCCCACTGGGTTCTTATTCCGAGTTATCACAGGAATGTACATTTTTTTCTGAACACTTGAAAAACGCAATAGTCTATTTGCAAATTTCCTCATTCAACATCTGATTTTTTTAGAAAACAAATATTGCCCCCATTTTACCTTCTCTCCACATTGGAATAAAAATAATCTATTTGGGGTTGGGATTGTGGCTCAGTGGCAGAGTGCTTGCCTGGGTTCGATCCTCAGCATAAAAATAAATAAATAAGATAAAGGTATCTGTGTCCATCTACAACACACACACACACACACACACACACACACACACATACATATACACATATATGTATTTGAAAAAAAAAAAAAAGAATGATCTTTTTCAAGCCAGGCACATGGTGCATACCTGTAATCCCAGCAACTAGTGGGGCTGAGGCAGGAGGCTGGCCAAATTCGAGGCCAGCCTCAGCAACTTAGCAAGACCCTGTCTCAAAATTAAAAATTAAAAGGGCTGGGAATGTAACTCAATGGTAAAGAGCTCCTGGGTTCAACCTCAGTACCAAAGAAATGATGATAACCCTTTTCAACTTTTTTTTTTTTTAATATTTTTTTTATTTTTTAGTTTTCGGCGGGCACAACATCTTTGTTTGTATGTGGTGCTGAGGATCGAACCCGGGCCGCACACATGCCAGGCAAGCGCGCTACCGCTTGAGCCACATCCCCAGCCCCCCTTTTCAACTTTTAATCCAAGTAAATCCACAATAAACTGCATATATTCATGATGTACAACATGATATTCTGAAACATGTAAAATGGTAAATTCTTTGTGGAATGGTAAATCAAGCTAATTAACATATAAATTACCTTACTCATTTCTGGTGAGAACACTTAAAATCTACTCTCTAAGCAATGTTCAAGTACATGATATATCGCTGTTCACTGCAGTCACCGGGTTATGTAACAGATCTCGTGAACAAACCAGAACCTTTCGGAAATATGCTTTCTTGCTTTTGCATTGTAGCTGTTCAGTGGTTCCCATTACCCACAAGATGAAGTTCAAAATCCTTCCAGGACCTGCAAGTAGGAAAATCACCTGCCATGTTGCCTGAGATAGTGCAACTACTTTTTTCTCTTTTCTTTCTCCCCTTTTTTTTTGTTTTGTTTTTTTTTTTTTTTTTTTTGGTGGTACTGGGGATTGAACCCAAGGATGCTCTACCACTGACCCCCATTCCCAGCCATTATTATTATTATTGTTATTACCATTTTTTAAGTTTTTATTTTGAGACAAAGTTTGTTAAGTCCCTCAGGCTGTCCTCAAACCAGGGATCCTCCTGCCTCAGCCTCCCAAGTCCTTGGGGTTACAGGTGTGTGCTACTGCCCGGTCCAGCCTTTCTCCTCCTCAGTTGTTTGAATGTCCCATGCTCCTCCACACATGCCTACCCCCGCCTGCCTTCTTTTCCCTCTTCATCTAGTTAATTCCTATTTGTCCTTCAAAATTCAGCTCAAAAGGCAATTCATAAGGGAACATTCTCCAACTCACCAGACAAGATCAGGAGTCACTGTTTTGGACACGCATAGCATCGTGAGTGCATTTATGAGGACCCTAACTTTGTGCGGGCTCACTGATAGACAATGAGGACACCAAAGCAGGCAAGAATGACATGGTCCTTGTCTATGCCGAGCTTATGGCTAGAGGGAGAGACATCATCAATGTATAATAACAAAAACAACACATGCTACAAAGAAACTGTATATGCTGCTCATGCTATAAGAGGCTTGACCCAGTCAGGGAGGTCAGGAAAGCCCTTCCTAGAGAAGCAATAGAAGCAGTGGACTGAGTGAAAAGGTAGCATGACGATTTCCAGAGTGAGCAGCATGTGCAAAGATCCTGGGGCTTCAGGGAGAGCAGCAAGACGAGGGGCCAAAAGACACTCTGGTGAGGTGGGAATGCACTGCCATGTGCCCTTCATCCAGTTCACAAATTGACCTCCAGGCCCTTGTAAGATGTTATGTCTTTGTCCTAAAAACAATGGAAATGTGAAGACTTCAAAGTATTTTTAAGTTTGCATTTTGAAAACCTCTGCCCCTGGCTGCAACTGTGGAGAAAGGATGAGAGGAGAAGCAGGCGGAAGTCGGAAGAGTTCCAGGCCACTGGTATTTTGGTTGGTAGCTTTGGTTCTAATCAATGTAGCGTTGACCTGGAGGGACTCAACAACAAGTGGTGAAGGGTTAATGTGAAGGGGAGACCGTAAGAGGCACTGTCAAGGCTGACTCAGGTTGTGGCTATAGGGTTTATTGGATGATGTTCCATTTACCAAAATGAGAGGCAGTCGAAGGAAACGAGACTGGGGGAAGCTGGTGGGCTTATTTTGGGTATGTAGCTGGATCCGTGATAAAAGAAAAATTCTCCTAAGGTTAATTTCAAGGGCCAGAGGGAGAGGAAAGAAGAGATAAGGAAGTGAATCAGTGAACAGCTGCAGGAAAATTAAAAAAAAAAAAAAAGAATGTTTAAGTTGAAACCTGGACTTGACCACCAGGGCCACCGCTTGGTTATGTAGAACCTTCCTGGACCTGACAGTTGCCGCCCTGCTGTCCCAGAGCCCCCCCCCCCTCCCCGTTCTTCCCCACGCCCCATCTCTAGCCAGAGCAGGGCACAGAGCTGTCCTTCCCCAGGGCTTACAGGACATGCCCTTAGCTCTGGTCCTGAGGACGTTCCGTGGTGCCCCCTCACCCCCCAGCTGGGAATCTGCAGACCCTCGTCCCAGGACTTGGCCCTTTGGCTGGCTAGCATCGGAGCACTCCATAGCCCTTTTATTTCAGAGATTCCTTCCTCCCAAGAGTTTTGGTTTAATATCAAGATGATTTTGAGGGCAAATAACAAAAAGTGCGGTTCCATTATCTTAAATTGTTAATGAATTTGTTCTCTTACAGGGAAAAAAAAAAAAAGGAGAGAACTGGTCAATCCAGCAACTCACTGGTCTCACCAAGTGCACGGATCCTCGCTGTGTTCTCCCTGGGCCTCCATTCACACACGGGCCACTCCCCTCCATGGCAGGAAGATGAGAGCAGGAACTTTTCTTTTTTCTCATTACGCCGCTCTTTCACTTTTCCCCCACCTTCTGGTACTGGGGGTTAAGTCCAGAGGCGCCTTTCCACCAAACTACCTCCCCAGTCCTTTTTATTTTTATTTTGAAATTGCAAGGCTGGTCCCACTTCCGTCCCCTGGATAGCTGGGGTTACAGTAGTTTGCACCACACCTGGCCATTGAGTGTCCTTTTTTTGGTACTGGGGATTGAACTCAGGGCTGCTTAACCACTGAGCCATATTCCCAGCCCTTATTATTTTTTATTTCGAGATAGAGTCTCACTAAGTTGCTGAGGCTGGCCTCAAATTTGCAATCTTTCTGCCTTAGCCTCCTGAATTATTGGCAAGACAGGTGTGTGCCACCATGCCCAGTCAGTAAGTGTCTTGTTAAGAACTAAATACATTTCCTAGAATCTCTTCCAGAGAAACCACTCGGTTTTTGTCATGGTCCCTAATGTTATGTTCTATAACAAACAACCTGAATATAAAGTAGCTAACCCAATGCACATGTATTCCCCATTCAAATCACGGTCCTATGCAATTTGAGTGTCTCTTTGAAGGATCTAGGAACCTTCTTTTGCAGGCTTCTGCCACCTTGGAGTCATTCTTATAGCCTCGTGGTTGGGAAAGTAGAAGAAAGTGACTTAAGGATCTCATTCAAAATTTTGGAGCCAAGCTGGGTGTGGTAGCACATGCCTATAATGCTAGAGACTCAGGAGGCTGAGGCAGGAGGATCCCAGGTTCAAGGCCAGTCTGGACAGCTTAATAAGACCCTGTCTTAAAAGAAAATGGAAACAAAAAACAGGACTGGGGTTAGAGCTCAGAGGTAGAGCACCCCTGGTTAAATCCCTAGTAACACACACACGTACACGTACACTCACACATACACTCACACACACTCACACTTGAAGCCAAGCTCCAAAGTGGCAAACACTGTTTTAGTTTACATTCTGTTGGCCAAGAACTAGCCTCCCACCCTAACCTGACAAGAAGGGAGACTGAGAAGTGTGGTCTCAGTCTGTGCCCAAGAGGAGCAGAAAGGATTCCCCAGCAGCGGCCACTGAGCTATGACTGGCATATCAATGGCCGGGATTAGGTCAGATACCTTCTCCTACATCTACCACTAAAAAAGGGAGTGAGGTTACCATGACAGCATTTAGAGTACTCGTGTCTGTGTGAGGCTAGGTCTCCCTCCTCGACTTCAACCAAACCAGGTGGGGCTGGGGATGGAGCTCAGGGTAGAATGTGGTCCAGTGGGTGCCCAGTCCAGGGTTCAGTCCCGGGCACTGCAAAAGCAGATCCCAAGAGCTCAAATGCAAATATTGCATTGCCCCCTTTTCAGGCCCAGAGAGGATTTTGCCACTTCATCATTGATTTTTTTTTTTTGAGACAAAAAATTTCATTTTCATTCAAGTCCATTGATTCCTTCGTTGTATAAAATGAAAGTGAAAACCAGACGACCATCTTGATAGGTGCAGAAAAAGTGTTTAACAGAGATCTGATACTCTTGGCAAACTCACAACCAGTCTCAGCCTTATAAAGATCTCCACAAACTCACAGCTTACAGTACGCTTAAAGATGAAAGACTCGAATTATGTCGGCCCAAGATCAGAAACAAGGAAAGGATTTCCATTCTCACCTTGTTTATTTATTTGGACTGGGATTGAACCCAGGGTTGCTTTACCACTGAGCTACATCCCCAGACCTTTTTTTTTATTTTTTGTTTTGAGATAGCATTTCTCTAAGTTGCTGAGAGTCTCCCTAAATTGCTGAGGCTGGCTTCTAAGTTGGGATCCTCTTGCCTCGCAGCCTCTTGTGTTGTTGATGCCCCATTGCACCCAGCATCTCTCCACTTTTATTCACTATTATAGTAGAGATCCTAATTGGTGTAATCAGGCTAAATATATACATTACTGAGAGATATACCTTTGGAAAATAAAAAGCAAAACTATTTATGGTTGACATTATTATTATTGGATGTAGAAGATCCTAAGGAACATTCAAAACAGCTACTAGAGCTAGTAAGTGAAATTAGCAAGGTCACAGGTGATAGGAGCGATATACAAAACAGTAAGTTGCATTTCTCTACGTTAGCAATGCACAATTCCAAAGAATAATTATAATAATTGTATCTTAGTAGCATCCAAAATATATGTAAAAATAAATTTATAGAAAATATACAATATCTGCACATTAAAAACTACAAAACAGGCCGGTGAAGTAGTGCCCGCCTGTAACCCCAGCTACTCTGGATGCTGAGGCAGGAGGAGAAAAGTTCAAGGCCAGTCTGGAAAACTTAATGAGACTTTGTGTCAAAATCAAAATATTTTTTAAAGGCCTAGGGATGTAGAGCACACCTAGATTTGATCCTCAGTACTACAAACAAACAGAACTACAAAACATTGTGGAAAGAAATCAAAACCTAAATAAGTGAAGAAGTATACCATGTTCATGGGTGGGAAGATGTCAGCTCTGCCCAAACTGATCTATCTCGGGTCTTGTTGCTCTTTTTCAGTGCTGGGGGTTGAACACAGGGCCTTGCCCATGTAAGTACTCTAACAATGGTCTACAGTCCTAACCCCAGAAATGCAAAAGGCATGGAATATTCAAAATGACGTTTTTTTTGTTTTGTCGAAACAACTTTAGTTGCTTACAATACTGAGGATTTAATCCAGTGATGCCGTACCACTAAGCTATAGCCCCAGTCCTTTTTTTTATTTTTATTTTTTGGTAGTTGTAGATGGACAGAATGCCTTTATTTATTGTTATTGTTATTTTTTTTAAATGTGATGCTGAGGATCGAACCCAGTGCCTCACACATGTTAGGCAAGTGCTCTGCCACTGAGCCCCAGCCCCAGCCCTGGAGTCCTTTTTAAAATACTTATTTATTTAGAGTTGCCCAGACTAGCCTCGAACTCCCAGGCAGCTGGAATTACAGGTCCATGCCACCGCAGCAGGATCAGAACAACTCTTAAAAACTAAAACAAAATCGGAAGATTCACGTTGCCTGATTTTATTTTATTGATTTTATTTGTACAAAGAATCGACTTCATTGGCCATTCTGGGTTGCTCTTCTTCTTGTCCTTGCCTTTGACCTGACAGCCACAGCTGTTGTCTGATACTGAGGAGAGGAGATTTTATTGATGTCCCACAAACCAACTCTGGGGAAGATGGAGGTGCTGACGCAGACTCCTTGGATGAGTCTCGATGCAGAGAAAAATGCCGATTGGGGGCACAGACGAATCCCAGGGAAGATCTTTGGTTGGAATCCTTTGCCAGATGAGATTCTGCAGATCATAGAAGGCAGTAGTAAGGAAGACGAGCCTGTAGCCAGGCAGGCCCTCTGTGTGGTGAATCCCCCAGTGTAGGCCTGCTGGCAGCTGAACACCTGCATTCCAGCGGGGAGTAGCAGGGACAAGAGAGAGGGAGGGAGTGCCTCCAAGTGCCCAGACCCACCACCATCATGTCCTGCTAGCACTCCCATCAGCACCCCTGGCAAAGAAAGAGGGGAGCCTCCTCCATACCTGTTGCATGCTCTGCACACACACCCCGCTGCCTGATCTTAAAACTTACTATGAAGTGAGTGAGTCCGTGTGGCATTGGCATAAGGAAAGACACGGAGGTCAATGGGACAAAATTGAGTCCAGGAGCAGACCCCTAATTATATGGTCCATTGATTTTTTTTTTATTAAGGTACAAACTAATTCAATAGAAAAATAATAGTCTTTTCAATAAGTGGCGCTAAAATAACATATCTATATGGGAAAAGACACGGACTTAAGAGTCAAGGCTTAATAAAATGAATTTTTTACATGTGTGTGGTGCCTGGAATGGAACCCAGGACCTTGCACACGCTAAGCATACACTCTACCACTGAGCTACATCCCAAGCCTCTAACATTGATATGAAATTTAATACTTTTAAGCACAGTCTTCAGCCTAGCTGTTATTGTTTCCCCCTGTGAATATATAGTGTTAGCTTTCCATGTTGTGACGAAATACCCAAGAAAAGTAACTTAAAGGAGGAAAAGTTCTTTGGGCTCCCAGTTCCAGAGGTTTGACCCCATGGTCAACTGGCTCCCCTGCTTTTAGGGCTGTGGCAAGGCAGGAACGCCATGGTGGAAGGGCTGGTGGGGGAAAGCTGCTTACATCAGGGCAGCCAGGAAGTGCAGGAAGGAGCCTGGAACCAGATACAGCCTTCCAGTTCAACTGGGTCCCACCTCCTAGAGTTCCCTCCATCTCAAAATAACCCCATCAAATTACTAATTCATCAATGGGCGAATCCCCACCTCTGAACACTGCTGCTTCGGGGACCGAGCCTTCCACACACAAGCCTTTGGGGGACACTCCATATCCAGACCGTAACAGTGAGGAGAAACATGATCATTAGTACAATCTGGTGCCACCAACAGTTTAACCCATCATTGCTTTGGTGCTCAAGGTACAAAACACAGACAGACAAACAAAGCCAAAACCAAAAACAGGCAAGAAGCATTTCAGCGTGGCTGGAAAATTAGTCTCAACCTTGTGGGCCTCTTGAAAGGATCTGTGGCTGGACACAGGCCACACACCTGTAATCTCAGCTACTCAGGAGGCTGAGGCAGGAGGATCTCAAGTTCAAGGCCAGCCTCAGCCACTTGGCAAGACTAGAAAAAGGCAGGAAGAAGAAGGAGGATTGAGGTGAAGCCTGGAAGAAATTGAGTTTTTAATGGCCTAGAGGGAGGACGAATTTGAAAAGGAACATAAAAGAAGTAACCTGAGAAGGAGGAAGAAAAAACACCAGCATAGTCAGGGAAGTAAAGGAATGTTTCCAGGAGGAAGTGGCCAACAGGGTGTGCTACAGTTTGATCTGGAATGTTCCCCAGAGGCCCATGGGTGGAAGGCTTGGTCCTCAATGTGGTGCTATTGGGAGGGGATGGGACCCACTGAAGGGAAGTGTGGAGTCGCCCTTGAAGGGGATTTGGGGATCTCAGCCCCTTCCCGTCTCGGTACCGGGCCTAGCAACCTCTGAATCTGTGAGCCAAGGTGAATCTTTCCTCATTTAAGTTGATTGACTCAGATGTTTTATCATAGTGACAAAAAAAACTGACTTTGGAATTCAGACCAAAGTTAAGGAGGAGATGTGACTTGGTTGTCACCAGTGATTTAGCAAGAGCTGTTTCCCTGGGTGACAAGATCATAAGTCAGATCAGAGCAAGCTGGAGTGGGAGAGGTGAGGATTTGGAATGGACGACAACCGACCCGACTTCACAAAAATTTACGAACAAGAAAAAAAGACCCCTGGCAGTCGCTGGAGGAAGGAGTCACATTGTCACTGTCCCTCTTACTGAATCGAGGAGCCATGCCCTGGAGAGAGCAATGGAAAATTCTGCGAGGCCTGGGTTTCCAGTGCGTGGTGGTGTTAGATGAACAGTGGGCTGTGTGGGGAGGGGGGAGGCAAGGCCCAGCCAGAGCACCCCTGTAGCTGGCCCTGAGGAGGCACTCACCCATGAATTCTTAATTTCCTTTTGAAGGAAGTTGTTGGATTTTTTTTTCCCTTTCCCCAGACCTCGTAGGCTGCTTACTCTTTCTGTTATTTAAAAAACACGGAGAGTTTCAAGGTCTTAGTTAATGCTCATTTTATCTTTTCCCTTCTTTGAGTTAAAAGCATACATTAGTGTAATTATCTAACCAAAAAAAATCATATGTCTTCATATTGGGGAAGACTCTCAAATTTTGCCCAATAAGAGATTTATTTCTTTAATTGGAACTATTTTGGTCCATTTTACCGAGATTTTTTTTTTCTCTCTTTTTGGTGAACTGAATTAACTTGAGTCTTTTTTTTTTTTAGGCAGAGAGAGAAATTACAAGCAAGTTGTTTTCACTGTTTGCCTCGATGTATTTTTATCCTCCTTAATCTTACATAGGAATAATTCTAATTATGAGAACATAGTTGCCCTGAAATTTTAATGCTTTCAGCAACATTCATGAAAAGAACAAATTCTTTCTGATTAAGGAGCTCTTGGCTTCAATTACTTCCATTTAGCAAGCGTGAAACCAGGAAAAACACTTTGTTACTCTCCTTTGTAGAATCCAATTTCCCGAGTTTGTTTAACATAAAGATAATTAAAGTTATTTAAGTAAAATAAGAAGAAATAAAGATTCTTTGAATGAATGTTGTTGAATTAAAGGAATAACAAATTTGCTTTTAGAGCCATCAGATTTTAAATTATATATAATGGAACAGGTACGGAACATGGAGAGAGAAGATTGCACAAGACTGTTTCAATTAATTTTTACTTCTCCCTTTTTTCACTTTTTTTTTAGAAAAAGAATATTCAAAGATGGAAATTAAGTTAAAAATTATTACTGTCTTTAACACATTATACCCTTCAATGAAATCGACAACTCCACATTATATAATGATTTTCATTAGAATTTGCACATGAGCCCAGTGGCACATGCCTGTAAGAAGCTGAGACAGGAGGATCACAAGTTCAAGGACAGATTGAGCAGCTTAACAAGACCCTGTCTCAAAAAAAAAAAAAAAAAAGTGCTGGGGATGAAACTCAGTGGTAGTGTGCCCCTGAGTTCCATCCCAGTGCCATCCAAAATACTATTTTTGGTTTATCGGGATATTTTATCAGGATATGAAATGCATTAAATTCATGTGCAATTTTTGTTTCTATACCACAGATTGAACCCAGGGGTGCTTTACCACTGAGCCACATCCCCAGCCCATTTTTTATATTTTATTTAGAGACAGGGTCTCACTAAATTGCTCAGGGCCTCACTTAAGTTGCTGAGACTAGCTTTGAACTTGTGATCCTCCTGCCTCATCCTCCAAAGTTGCTGGGATGTGCCACAGTACCCACCTTGATAAACTAAGTAAATATATATATTTTAAAGCCATAGTAAGCAGGGCTGGAGTTGTAGCTCAGTGGTAAAGCGCTTGCCTAGCATGTGTGAGGCCCTGGGTTTGATTCTAAGCACCACATATAAATAAATGAATAAAATAAAAGTCCATCTAAAAAATATTGAAAAAAAAATACCATATTAAGGAATGGAAATTTTTTCACATTGGTCTTTGACTTTCACCTTAAATTACAAAGTAAAACAATTTCCCCAAATGTTCCAAAGATGACTTAATTTCTATGCCTCAGTTTGCTCATCTGGAAAAAGGGGATAATGACAGCATAGGTACTTTACAGATTAGTTGTTGAAGATGAACTTAATATTTGTAAAATACAGATAAGTGCCTCAAACATATTAAAGGCTATAGAGATATAATGCTTCTTGCATAAGTGCATGTCCAAATTATTTTATCTTTTGGACTGATACTTTGGTGAAAATTCTAGGGAATATCTATGCACTAGATCCTAGAATTTTAATTGTTAAAGGGTAAGAAAAATAGATATACTTAGGGTTGGGGATATAGCCCAGTGGTAGAGCATATGCTTAGCTTGTGCAAGGTTCTAGGTTCCATCTCCAGGAAGAGTTAATATATTTCAAAAGAGAAATACTGCTAGGCATGGTGGTGCATGCCTGTAATCCCAGCAACTGTGGAGCATGGGGGAAGAGAATTGTAAGGCTGAGGCCAACCTGGACAACCTAGGGAGACCCTGTCTCAAAATAAAGAGAGCTGGAGAGGTAGCTCAGTGGACGAGCACTTGCCTAGCATGTGCAAGGTTCTGGGTTCCATATCCCGCACCTAAATAAATAAATAGAAGTGAGAATGTAGCCCAATGGTAGAGTACTCCTGGCTTCAGACCCCAGTACTGCAAAGCAACAACAAGAACAAAAGAAATACAAATAGCCAACAAATATATGAAATTTTAAAAAAGGTTCGATGTCATTAGTTACTGCTGGGAGCCATTAGCCAAGTAGGTATGACAATTTCCTTGCCAGCGTACCCCATGTTGCTGACATGTTGCAGTGACATTGAATGTACGTGACCTTGCTCAAGGACCAAGGCAGATTAGGGTGTTCCCGGTTTTAAGATAATCGTGTTTAGGGCGTTCCCAGTTTAGGTTCCAGGTTTAAGGTTTAAGATTATTCCTGCTGGGAATAGGGCGTATCCTGCTGCCTGAGTTCCCCTTGAGTTCTCACGGGATTCAGACAATATATTTTGGGAGACAGAAGCCCAGTGGAGGTGGATTTGGGCAGAGAAGGTGGATTTGGGAAGAGAACGTGGATTTCCCCAGAACGTGATTGTAGACGGCTGGTGTGAGTTCGGGAATAAAGAGTTGCTGTTTGAATCTACAAGCTGTGTGGTGGCTCATGATTGTGTGCCCAGCCAGACTGCGGCAAGTTACCAGGAAAATACAAATCCAAATTACAATGAGGTCTGGGGGTATAACTGCTGTAGAGCACTTGCCTAGCAGGTATGAGGCCCTGGATTCAATCCCTAGAACCACAAAAAAAGAGAGATATCTTTATCACAGTCAGAGGAACTGCCACACAAGTTGGTGGCACGTAATTAGTATAGCCATTGTGGAGAACAGTGTAGAGTTTCCTCAAAAAGCTCGAACAGTGGTAGGACCCAGCAATCTCTTTTGTATACTTGAAATCAGTGCCGAAGAGATAACTGCATACCCATGTTTACTGGGACATGATTCATAACACCCAAGGAATGGAATCAGCTTAGGTGCCCATCAACAGATGAATGGATAAAGAAAATGTGTGTATCCACAGTGGAATAGTGTTATTATTATTCAGCCGCAGAGAAGAATAAAATCCTATCATTTGCAGCAAAATGAATGAAATTAGTGAAATAAGCCAAAGATAGCCAAGTACCACTGCTCTGTCATATGTGGAAGCTAAGAAGCATCAACCTGGATGTGCAGAGTGGTTATTAAAGGTTGGAAAGGGGCAAGGGGAGGGTGGATAACAGGAGGGCAGATTTGATCAGTGACTTCCATGTGGTTAAAATTGAAACATGGCACTGAAATCCCAGCACCTCAGGAGGTAGAGGCGGGAGGATTGCAAATTCAAGGCCAGGCTCAGCAACTAAGTGACACAAACACGGTATCTCAAAATAAAAAATAAAAAGGGCTGGGGATGTAGTTTAATGGTAGAGCACCCCTAAGTTCAATCACTAGTCCTGCCCCCCCCCAAAAAAAAAAGAAATATCATGAACCCTATTAATATGTACAATTAGTACATGTTAATAAAAATAAACTATTTTAGGGGTGGGGTTATAGCTTAGTGGTATAGCACTTGCCTCGCATGTGTGAGGCACTGGTTTCGATCCTCAGCACCACATATAAATAAATCAAATAAAGGTATTGTGCCCATCTACAACTAAAAACATTATTTAAAAAAATCTTTAAATTAAAAAAACAAACTATTTAAAAAGGAATATATATATATATATATATATATATATATATATTATAATGTCCATTTAGCAGAGAGACTTCCCATACCCCTCATCTAAAATAGCTATTCAACTGGGCACAGTGGTGCATGCCTATAATCCCAGTGGCTTGGGAGGATGTGGCTCAATGGTTAAGCACCCCTGGGTTCAATCCCTGGTACCCCCCCCCAAAAAGCTATACAGGGCCAGGGTAGCTCAGGGGTAGAGTGCTAGCCTTGAGAGTGCAGAGCCTTGGGTTCCAAGACCAGCATTGCAAAAGAAAAAGCCAAAACAAATAAACAGCTATGCACACTCTGCACCCCCTTATTTTAGTCCATATCACCATTTGGCATACATTTATTTAGAATGTTACATTTCCAATTCCATAAATTGATGCAGATTCCTTCTCTTTACATTTGAAAGGAAAATAAGAACCAGAAACCTAAGAATCTGAGACACTCTCCCCCCACCCAGTGTTCTTGATTTTCTCACTGTTTTAAAGAAGGTTCTAGAAAGAACAGGGCATCTGGAAGCCGTGTGTTATTTAGCACTCATTGCACTCTACTCTTTCCCTGTTAGTCTGGGAAGTAAAGAATTCACAGCCCTTTCCTGATTTCCAGGGACTTGCCGATGAATCCAGAGGCCAGGCCCTTCTGTGTTAATGGGACGACATGGGCATCGCATAAATTCTGGGGGACACAGCAGAAAAGAAGCTGCTAAGCTATTTCAAAGTTGCCAGAAGCGAGACGTGGTAGATGCTGTCAGAGTCCTGCTGGCCACCCTCATTCTTAGAACTTGGACCTTTATTTTATTTATTTATTTACATGCGTGCTGAGGATCGAACCCAGTGCCTCACACATGCTAGGCAAGCGCTCTACCACTGAGCCCCAGCCCCAGCCCTTCCTCATTTTTACTACTTGGGGAATACCACTGGGACCTCCAGCTGCCAAGCCCCCTGCTTCCTTGCCTGAGGACTTCCTTTGGACCCAGGTGGTCTTTTTTTCCCAGGATGACAGGTTAGAAGTGCAGGGAATGGATAAAACTAACCTCTCCTTCTTCCATCAGCAACAGAGGGTGTATAAATACCAGAACTTTAGCCCCCTGGATAGGATGACTTTGGGGTGCATATTCTACATTGGCACCCAGAGTTATCTCATGGGATTATGTTTTAGTAATGCAGAAGTTCGTGTGAGGCACTGATTTCTTTATTTTATTTTAGTTGTCAATGAACCTTTAGTTTATTTATTTATATGTGGTGCTGAGAATCGAACTCACTGCCTCACAGGTTAGGCAAGGGCTCTTCCCCTGGGCTACAACCCCAGCCCCAAACACACCCTTTATTTATGCCTTCCCTTCCCTGACTTCCCCTTTCTCTGAGGGTATTTTCAGGGATCACCCCTCACATAAATGGTTGCTCTTGAACCCTTACTTACTGACTGGTAATCCAAAGCAGCACAAGACATATTTGAGTTGTATTTAAATTGTGCTTTAAGTGTGTGTGCAAGAAATAAATATTTGTAAATTCAGACACTTACGTTCTGGGTGACAGTTCCATATATTAGTCACACCTGTAAAGCAGTGCTTGTCAATACAAAGAGTGTTTATCTTAGATTGCTTGCTTTGGAATAGAAGATAATTCTTGCTTCTATTTATCAAACTCATTTCCTTCTACAGAACCAGAAATTATTTGTCAGACCCAATTTCTGTTTGATGGAAATTAATTGGATCCTGGATTTAATTATATTTAGATGTATTTAAGATTAGAACAACACAGTCCTTTGAATTGAAAAAAATATATACATTAAAAATACCAGTGGGAAAATACACTGTCCCTCCCCCACTCCTGCCACAAAAGTCATTGCCAATTACACAGTAAAGAAATTCAAGAGAGGAACCTTTCGCCCTAAAAATCAAAATTGCTGGTATGTTCTGAGATCCAAAAAAACTAACTTCAAGGCTAATCTGTGAGTCCCGCTCTGTGAGTGTGTGGCTGGAAATACTCCAAACCACAGATGAAAAGCCAATGGTCAATTCTTGCCTAACAGGAATGAGATAAAATGAGATACTGAAAAATCAGAGCAGTACTCTCTAGTTTGGAAAAAAAAAATCATTTTCACCCAGGAAAGACAGGTATTAAAAATATAGGAAGTTGCTTATCCACACTGTGCCTCCATTTCTGCGTCTGGGGTTGAGGGGTGGGTGCAGAGGGCAGGAATCACCACTGTGTTAGCTTTTCATCCCTGTGACCTAAACACCTGGCAAGAACAATGCAAAGAAGGAAAGACTTATTTGGGCCCATGGTTTCTGAGATCCCAGTTCATGGTCGACTGGCTCCATTACTTTGGGCCGGAGGTAAGGCAGAACATCATGGCAGGTCAAAGCTGATGACCTCATGGTAGCCAGGGAGCAGAGGCAGAAACAGGAGGGGATGGGGGATGAGAAACACCTTCCCAGGGCTCGCCCCTGGTAGCCTACTTCCTCCTACCATGCCCTACCGCCTACAGTTTCCGCCACCTTGGGAGCCCATTCATTGATATCCACTGATGAGGTCAGAGCCATCATGACCCCATCACTTCCTCGAAGCCCCACTTCTGAACATGGCTACATTGGGGACCAAGCCTCCAACACATGAGTCTTTGGGGGACATTTCAGATCCAAACCAAAACAACTAACATCATGATTCCTTGGATGGACATTGAGGATTCATACATTTAAAGCAATGAAAATAAAATTATTAAAAGACCTATTTTTAACAGGTAAAAATCATTTGAGCTTCTATAAGAATTTCCCAACAGCAGTGTTTATAATAGTGAAAGACTGCAAACATGTTCATCTACAGAGGTGTGGTTAAGTCGCTACCATATGGTGTCATGATGGAGTTCTGCTGGAGTTAAAGGAAGAAAATAGCTCTGTGCATGCTCACACTGAGAGATCTCTAAGGGATTGTTTGGAGATCAAACCCCAGAGTCTCGTGCATGCTAAGCACACTCAGCCACATGACCAGACCAGACCCGTTGAGATGGTTTAGCGAAAAGAAAATTACAGAACAAGAGGCATTTTTTTTAAAAGATACGTGTATGGCTGGTTGCAGTGGCACACACCCGTTATCCCAGCAGCTCAGGAAGCTGCAACAGGAGGATCGTGGGTTCAAAGCCAGCCTCAGCAAAAGCGGGGTGTTAAGCAATTCAATAAGACCCTGTCTCTAAATAAAAGGTAAAATAGGGTTGGGAATGTGACTCAGTGGTCAAATGCCCCTGAGTTCAATCTCTGGTACCCCCTTCCAAAAAGAAAGATCCCTGGTACCCCCTCCCAAAAAGAAAGATACACAATATCTTTCTTTTTGGGAGGGGGTACCAGGGATTGAACTCAGGGGCATTTGATAAAAAAAAGATACATTCTTTTTTTGTTACAATATATGCAGCATAAAGGTTACCATTTTAAACTTTTTTTTTTAATTCAATACTGAAGATGAGTCTAGGGCCTCCTAAATGCTAGTCAAATGCTGTACATTTTATTCTTTTATGATAGTTATCCAGGAGTGGGCTTTTAATAAACAAACAAGTAAACATCTCTAAAATCAAGATAATTGCTACTTATTGCATTGAGTTTTGCCTAAGGATATTAAAGTTATCAAGAGACTACATATGTCCTCTTGAGATACAGTGTTTCAGCTTAATTCAACAGCAAGAACATTGGAGGGTCTATTTTATATGGGCATCTAGCAGATCCAAGGCAAAATATATTGTTAAACCCAAATTACTGCTTTAATGAAGATAAATAAAACCATGGTCAATGAGAGACTTATTAAAAGAACGTTCAAGATCCTGTCCTATGTGATCTCATTCATGACATGTAATTACATTTAAACACAATAGAGAGGTAATATTCATTTTCAAAAAATTAAATGTAGAATTCCCATGTGATCCAGAAATTCCATTCCCAGGTATGGACCCAAAAGAATGAAAAACAGGTATTCACATAAAAACTTGCACAGAAATGTTCACAGCAACTGGGCATGGTGGTGCATACCTGTAATCCCAGCAATTTGTAAGGCTCAGGCAGGAGGTTTGCAAGTTCAAGGCCAGCTTCAGTAACTTAGCAAGGCCCTGAGTAACTTAGAGAGACCCTGTCTCAATTTTTTTTTAAAAAAAGGGTTGGAAATGCAGCTCAGTGGTGAAGCACCCTTGGGTTCAATTCCTAGTCTCTCTCTCTCTCTCTCTCTCTCTCTCTCTCTCTCTCTCTCTCACACACACACACACACACACACACACACACACACACACAGTATTTTTTACAAGTGTTGTCATAAAAATAATACCTACACACAGACATAGAGGTGGGCAAAATTATAGTACAGAGGGTCTAAGAAACCAATCCTTTCCTATGGTCCAAGTCTACCCCTTCAAGGTAATGAATGCCATTGTGTGTGTGTATTCTTTCAGAAAATGTTGGTGCTTAAGATTTTATTATGATTATTACAGAAATTGGATCATAGTGCACATGCTTCCTTACACCTTGCTTCTTTCACTTGAAGTATTTCAGCAAGTTCTTCATATCAGAGTGTTGAGTGCTGGCTCGTTCACAGCAAAGCCTGCATGGTAGTTCTTCGTTGATTGAATGGGACTTAATTTGTATACCTGGTCCCCTCTCGATGGATGCTGAGATTGTTGCAGACAACATAACTTGAGGCATTCTTATAAGTCCTAACCCTCAATGTATTTGGAGATAGGGCTTTAGGGGAGTAATTTTTTTTTTTTTTTTTTTAGAGACAGGATCTCACTGAGTTGCTTAAGGTCTGGCTAAGTTGCTGAGGCTGGCTTCGAACTAGAGATCTCCTGCCTCAGCCTCCTGAGCTGTAGGGATTACAGGTGTGCAGCACAGCACGGGGTATTGGGCGGGGGATTAAGGTCCTAAAGGTGGCCCTAATCTGATAGGACTGGGGACTCATATCACAAGAAGAGGATGAGACACCAGATCTCTCTTTTTCTGCATGTGCACAGAGGACACAACGAGTCACGAGATCACAATGAGCAGGTAGCCATCTACAGGCTAGGAAGAGGCCTCACTAGCCACCAACCCTGATGGCACCTTCATCTTGGACTTCCGGCCTCCAGAACTTTGAGAAAATAAATTTCTATTGTTTAAGTCACCCAGGCTGTGGTATTCAGTTAGGGAAGCCTGAGCAGGCTAATACATTTGGTCAAAGCAAATACACATTTTTTTCCTTTTTTTTTATTGGTGCATTATAGTTTCATACAATGATGTGATCTGTTGTTACATACTCGTACATGCACATAATATGACAACATAATTTGGTCACTCTCATTCCCCAGCATTTCCCCACTCTCTCCCTTCCTCCCTCCTACTGGTCCCTTTCCTCTATACTGATCTCCCTTCAATTTTCATAAGATTCCCCCAAATTTTTCCATTTCCTCTCTAGCTTTCACATGAGAGAAAAACATATGACATTTGACTTTCTGATTTTGGTTTATTTTATTTAACATAGTGTTCTCAAGTTTCATCCATTTTCCTGCAAATAACATTATTTATGATTGAATGCAACTTCATTGTGTATTGTGTTCATTCATATATACCACGTTTTTCTTTATTGATTCATCCAACAATGGATACCTCAGCTGGTTTCATATTTGGCCTATTGTGAATTGTGCTGCTATAAACATGGGCACGCATGTATAACTGTATTTTGCTGACTTAAATTCTTTTTTTCCCTCCCTTCCTTCCTTCCTTCCTTCCTTCCTTCCTTCCTTCCTTTCTTTCACCAGGAATTGAACATAGGTGCTCTCAACCACTGAGCCACATCCCCAGCCCATTTTTTACTTTTTATTTTGAGACAGGGTCTCCCTAAGTTGCTTAGGGCCTTGCTAAATTGCTGAGGCTGGCTTTGAACTTGCGATCCTTCTGCTTCAGCCTCCAGAGCCACTTGGATTACTGGCATGCGCCACAATGCCCGGCTGACTTTAATTCTTTAGAATAAATACTGAGGAGAGGCATAGCTGGGTCATATGGTGGTTCCTAGTCTTTCTAGGACCCTTCATACGGATTTCCTTAGTGGTTGTACTAATAGGACGTGCATATTTTAAATGTGATAGATTACATCAAAATACTACCCCGAATCTTTTGTTCCCCTTTTCCTTCCCCACAGAGCGAATAAGACTCTTCTCTCACATCTCTTCACCATGCCGTTTCATCTTTGACATCTGCTAGACACAAAAAAGGTACTTAACTGCCGCAGTCTGGCTGGGCACAATCAGGAGCCACTTGTCAAAAGAAACTAACTTTATTTTTAGAACCACACACGCCAAACAAAACAGCCTCTCAGGAAAAACCCTCAGAGCCTCAACTGCCACCACCGGCTTTCCACAAGCCTCTCTCTCCCACTCAAGCTTCTCTCCACCTCCCACAATCCTCCTGCTCTTGAGGCCGATTGGCTGGGTCACGTGGGCGGAGCCAAAAAAGTCCCCCAATGAGCAGCTCCGTGGTCTGAAAGGGCAGGGAAACAGCCCAATGAGCATCACCACAGAGGAGCCAATCAGCTAGATGTTGCTGGGGCCGCTGTGAGCCAATCATCAGCCGGCAGCTGGTTGCTGGCAGCTGGAAGTTTGCTGGGGCCCCTTTGGCTGTGGCTCTCAACATCTCCCCCTCTCTGTTTAAACAACAAGCATGTGGCTTAGGGACCGTGCCTGCCTTAGGTTGTCCAATAGTACATATGGTCCTTAGGTTGGTACCATTGCAATTGGATCTTACCCGTCACTGACTACCGGTCCAGTATACAGCCACACCTGTGGAGAGGTCTTTGTACCAGCGGGGGGGTGAGGTTCTTTGCCTCACCTCTGTTGGCCCCCAAATTTTAGCTGGACGATCATGACAAGCAGAAGGGAGGAAGATACACCAAGCCAATTGACGGCTCCTTTTGGAAAAATTGTACCACCAATGACATCATCAGCAAAAATACCCCAACACTACCACAAGTCGCTGTACCAACAGATAGTTCACAATGCATACAGGTGAGCTCACAATGTGTCCAGGCAAGTTCTGCAAGCAGTTCAGTGATGGCTATTGTAGAAGCTGTAGATTGGTTTTATCTTTGACTTCACCAGCACTGGGATGAAGATAGGAATTCTGGCAATAATGGCTAAAGAAAAAATTATGTAACATTACAGAAGGCACTAAAAGAAAACAATTTTCTTAACAATTTACATTGTCTTCACCGGCACTGGGATGAAGATAGGAATTCTGGCAATAATGGCTAAAGAAAAAATTATGTAACATTACAGAAGGCACTAAAAGAAAACAATTTTCTTAACAATTTACATTGTCTTCACCGGCACTGGGATGAAGATAGGAATTCTGGCAATAATGGCTAAAGAAAAAATTATGTAACATTACAGAAGGCACTAAAAGAAAACAATTTTCTTAACAATTTACATTGTCTTTAAGAGAATTATTAAATATAATGAAAAGGAAAGGTGAAAGTAAACAAACAGATCTGTTAACCTTCTTTTTTGTTTACATATTAAAACAATCCTCAACAGTTGTTTACCCAATTTAAATTAAACCATATAAATCACGAGAAAAAAATATTTGGATCCATTTTATCATGAGCGCTCATCATATATGATATATGGACATACGTACATTCAAACATATAACACAAAACACAAGTGTGCACACATAATATAATACATACAACACATAACATTATAGTAAAGGCCTTATAACTTTTTACAGGTGAAATCTCCATTGCAATGTTTAAAAACTCTATAGTCAAAAAATAGAACTGATCAGCAAAACATTAACCTAGGTCTGTATGAGCTCAAAAAACAAAATAGAACTTCATGATATGGCAAAGGGCAATAATAAAATAGATATTGAAAAAAGCATCCTGGTTCTGTTGCAGATGTAAGAATAGCCAAACTGGAGTTTTGGATATCAGTTGTTATGGATTTGAGCCAAATCATCTTCTTTTTGGTCTGTAGAAATCGCTTTAGTTAATCTTTCTGGAATCCAAATCGGCTGCTGTTCTCCCTGTGGAAACACACAAACAGACCCCCGACTCCAGACAATTACTGGGTCAGGACCTTTCCATTGTCCTGTTAGAATATCCTTCCAAAGTACCTTGGGCTTATGTACATTTTTTGGACACATATGCCTTTCCGCAGCACTAAGTCCTGATGAATCCAAATTTAAAAAGTTTAGAGTAAAAAGGGTTATTTTAAGTTTATCTTTGGGGAATATATACCCCTTCCCAATTCCTTCTTTTTGCTTTAATAAGTACATTTTAATAGTTTGATGAGCTCTTTCAACTATGCCTTGTCCCTGTGGATTGTATGGGATTCCTGTTATATGAGTAATGCCAAATGTTGAGCAAAATTGTTTAAAAGAGGTAGAAGTATAACCAGGGGCATTATCTGTTTTTAACTGTTTTGGAACACCCACAGTGGCAAAATTTTGTAAGCAATGAGCTATAACATCTTTAGTTTTTTCTCCGGCATGAAGGGAGCCCATCAAAATCCAGAAGAAGTATCAACTGTAACATGCAAATATTTTAATTTTCCAAATTCTGGCAAGTGTGTGACGTCCATCTGCCAAATATGGTTAGGTATCAATCCTCTAGGATTGACTCCAAGATTAACTTGTGGTAAAAAGGTTACACAATTTTGACATTGTTTTATTATTTGTCTAGCTTGTTCCTTAGTTATTTTAAAACGCTTTTGTAAAGTATTAGCATTGACATGGAACTTTTTATGAAAATTTATAGCTTCTTCTAGTGTAGAGAAAATATGTATGTCATGTGTAGTTTTATCTGCTAAATCATTGCCCAAACTAAGGGCTCCAGGCAATCCTGTATGTGCCCTGATATGTCCTATAAAGAATGGATCTTTTCTGTCCCAGATTAAACTTTGTATAGTGGAAAGCAAAGAGAAAACAGTAGAAGAAGGGGAAATCCTACCAGCATCTTCAAGAGATACTATAGCATTAACTACATACTGACTATCAGAAAATAAATTAAATACAGAATCTTTAAACATCACAAAAGCTTGTAAAACTGCATTAAGCTCTACCTTTTGAGCTGATTGTTTGGGTACTAAAAATGTAAAAGTTTGATCAGGGGTAACTACTGCTGCTGTACCATTATTTGACCCATCAGTGAATATATTTGGAGCATTCATGATAGGTGTTTTTCTTGTCATTTTTGGAAAAATTACAGGATGCAATGACCAAAAAGACAATAAAGGATTAGATGGTAAGTGGTTATCAAATGAACAAATAGATTTGCACATGATAATTGCCCAAGTATTTAACTCATTAGCTAACTCATCAATTTGATTCATAGTATATGGAGTAATAATTTTATTGGGAGAAATTCCAAATACTCCCTTTGCTGCTTTTATTCCTTTGAGTATTAATTGTCCTACAGCCTCAGGATACCTAGTAAGAATAGTGTTAGGAGAATAAGATAAATGTATCCATAATAATGGACCTTCTTGCCAAAATACTCCTGTAGGAATATTTTTTGTTGGTAGTACAATAAATAATAAAGGCAAACTTATATCAATTCTATCCAAATGCATATTTTCCATATATGTTTCAATGATTTTTAATGCCTTTCTTGCTTCAGGCGTTAACATTCGGGGTGAATTTGGATCTGATGGACCTTTTAGGCTATCAAATAAAGGTCCCAACTCTCCTGTTGGTATACCTAAATAAGGCCTTATCCAATTTATGTCTCCTAATAACTTTTGAAAGTCATTAAGTGATTTGAGTTGATCTACTCGTATTTGAATTTTTGGTGGACGGACCATGGTTGAGGATAATAGAACTCCTAAATAATTAATTGGAAAATTTAATTGTACTTTATCTATTGCTATCTCTAGATTATAATTTTTTAATAAGTTTGTAAGTGTGGCGTAACATTCTAGCAATGTGTTTTTATCTTTGTGTGCTAATAATACATCATCCATATAGTGAAATATTTGTAGTTCAGGATTTTGATTTCTAAGTGGCTGGATTACTTTGTTAACATAAATTTGACACATAGTTGGGCTGTTAGCCATCCCTTGAGGGAGTACTTTCCATTCATATCTCTGATCAGGACCTTCATGATTCAGTGCAGGGATAGTAAATGCAAAACGTGGACTATCCTCAGGATGAATTGGAATTGAAAAAAAACAATCTTTAATATCTATAACTAAAACATACCAGGTTTTTGGCAAAGCAGACAACTGAGGAATCTCTGATTGAGCAGGTCCCATAATAACCATCTCATTATTAATGGCTCTTAAATCTTGCAATAATCTCCATTTACCAGATTTCTTTTTGATGACAAAAATGGGAGTATTATGGGGAGATACAGAAGGTTGTATATGTCCTTCTGCTAATTGTTGTTTGACCAGGTCATGGGCTGCTTGTATCTTTTCTTTAGTCAGGGGCCACTGAGGAACCCATACTGGTCTTTCTGATTTCCAAGTAATTTTTATTGCCTCAGTGGCCCTTTCTGAAAATCCAACCCATGTCTGTCTGTTCCTTGATCTATTTGTATTGGTGCTGCTATACCTTGTTCTTGTTTTTCTAATCTTTTTCCTTTCCTAAAACCTTGTCTAGTCATAATAGTGGGTGCATTTTGGTTGATGTTATTTGTTAATGTCAAACCTAATTGATCTAGGACATCTCGTCCCCATAAATTTACGGGAAGATGATCCAATACATATGGCTGTATAGTTCCTTCACATCCTTCAGGATCCTTCCAATCTAATACCATTGCACTTCTATGGGGATTAGTTGCCACTCCTAGGCCTCGAAGCGTTTGAGTGGCTTGTTGTAATGGCCAATGTTTTGGCCATTCTTGACGAGAGATGATGCTAAGGTCTGCACCTGTATCCAGTAGTCCATTAAATTCATGTCCTTGAATATTTAGTTTTAGCATGGGGCGAGAATCTAAATTTAAAGAAAGCATAGCCCAATCTACACCTGTGGAGCCTAATCCCTTGGAACCTCTTTCTACAGTACGACTGGAAAATTTATCATGTAGGCTGGGTATTATTAGTAATTGTGCTATTCTATCTCCTGGTGAAATTACTGATATACCCTTTGGAGAACTGGCTATAATTTTTATTTCACCTTCATAATCGGGATCAATTACCCCAGGACTTATCATAAGTCCTTTTAGAGTAGAAGAGCTGCGTCCCAATAATAAGCCTACTGTTCCTTTGGGAAGAGGTCCTTTCACCCCTGTGGGAATGATTTGAACTCCCATCTCTGGAGTTAGTACTGCTCTGGCGGAGGCGCAGATGTCCAACCCTGCGCTCCCTCTGGTTTGTCTGATGAGGGATCTGATGGACAATGTGTCCTGGGCACTACCCTGATGGGGTTGCTGGGTTCCTCCAGTGCTCCGTATATTTGTGGTTTTGGGCCCTGGAGCATTGGGCCCCCCTGTCCATTTTTTGGCAATGGAGCCCGATGCCTTTCTCCACGATATCGTGGATAAACACCTGGTCCTTGTTCGTTTTTTGATAATGGAGTACCCTCTATGGTGGTTTGAGAACGGCATTCATTAGCCCAATGTCTCCCTCTACGGCATCGTGGGCAAATACCTGGTATTCTACTCCTTTGATACCTAGTTTTGTTAAACCCTCCTCCAATGGCGCAATTCCTTTTAAAATGTCCTGTTTGTTCACAATTGTAGCATGTTCTTGGCCTGGCATCTAAAGCCTGTTTTACTGCAGCTGCCACAATTTGCCCTTGTTCATTAATGTCTCTGGCATCTAAAGCCTGTTTTACTGCAGCTGCCACAACTTGCTCTTGTTCATTAATGTCTCTACATAATTTAATATATGTGTTTAAATCTTCATGTTTCCATGGTCTAATGATATCTCTGCACCAACGATTCGCTTGCTCATAAGCCAGGTGTTTTAGTAATGGCATTGCTTATTCTGTATTCCCAAAAACTCTGGTAGCTGTTTGAATAAGCCTATCTACAAATTCAGCATAAGGTTCATTAGCTCCTTGTATTACCTTAGATAATTGACCTTGTAAACCTCCATGTCCTTGTAAAGTCTTCCATGCCTTAATTGCATCTACAGCAATTTGTGCATATACACCAGGATCATATGCAATTTGTTGCTGCTGATCCTCATAAGGTCCCTTTCCTAACAACATATCTAGATTTCTCTGAGGATAACCAGCTGCTGCATTTCGCCTAGCCTTCTCCTTGCAAAATTCCTCATTGGCAACCTTCCATAACAGGTATTGTCCTCCATTTAGCACAGCTTTACACATATTAGCCCAATCTGCTGGCGTCATGTTCAAGTTGTTAATGGATTCGACCATGCTTACAGTGAAGGGTGCTTGAGGACCATAGGTTGTTACAGCCTCTTTTAGCTGCTTCACTGTTTTGAAATTTAAAACTTGGTAAAATCGCTGCCCTCCTGCCTCAAATACAGGGCATGTTAATATTTGAGATCTTGTCTCAGGATCCCAACTATCAACTGTGGGGGTTGGGGGCCTCCCAGCATATGGAGGTGGCCTTGTTAGTTGGACACTTACGTCCTCTGGTGATAGAAAGGTGTTAGTAGCAGTCTCCTGTAGAGGTGGTGCTGTTGGTTGGACACTTACACCCTCTGGTGATAGAAAGGTGTTAGTAGCAGTCTCCTGTTGTAACTTTCCCCCTGATGGCTTTTTCTGTTTTACACTTTCTTTCTCTGTCTGACTAGCTTGAGAGGCCTTCTCTTTTACTTGAATCTTTTCCTCTGTCTGACTAACTTGAGAGACCTTCTCTTTTACTTGAATCATTATGTCTTCTCCTTCCTCTACCATTGTCTGAACTGAAGGCTTTGGACTAAGCAAACAAGATATGAACGTCCACAATGGCAATGTGCCAACTGGCAGAGTCCCTGGGCTTTTCTTTTCTATTCTTTTTAAATCTTCACCATGATGGTTCCATTGTGATGTATTTAACAACTCCTCCTTAAAAAGCCATGGGCTACATTTTTGTATTGTATGAACGTATGCCCTGACTGCTCTTGATTTTACTGAGATGCCTCCTTCCTCTAACAATTTACTTAACACTCTTTCAGTTTGTTTTTTACTAATTTCTAATCCCGTATTTCTACTATAATACAACCCAACAAGATGACGCCAAACAAAACCGAGACAGAATGAAATAAAAAGGGAACAACAAAAAGTCATTATAGCCTTTCTATCCTCCTAACATGTGCATCCGTCCTTTCTCCCTATCTGTTCCTCAGACGTAAATAGTTTTTCCTCAGATGTGAGCGGTTTTTCTTCCGTCTCACTCATCTCCAGGGACAGGCAACTTAAAACAAAAGTGAAGCAAAATAAAAGAGGAATCTTAAAATGGCTACCCATCCTCTCGCCCTGCCCTCAGGGGCGAGCAGTTTCACTTACCCTCAGTCGCTCCCCGTGCGAGCCACCAAATGCCGCAGTCTGGCTGGGCACAATCAGGAGCCACTTGTCAAAAGAAACTAACTTTATTTTTAGAACCATACACGCCAAACAAAACAGCCTCTCAGGAAAAACCCTCAGAGCCTCAACTGCCACCACCGGCTTTCCACAAGCCTCTCTCTCCCACCCAAGCTTCTCTCCACCTCCCACAATCCTCCTGCTCTTGAGGCCGATTGGCTGGGTCACGTGGGCAGAGCCAAAAAAGTCCCCCAATGAGCAGCTCCGTGGTCTGAAAGGGCAGGGAAACAGCCCAATGAGCATCACCACAGAGGAGCCAATCAGCTAGATGTTGCTGGGGCCGCTGTGAGCCAATCATCAGCCGGCAGCTGGTTGCTGGCAGCTGGAAGTTTGCTGGGGCCCCTTCGGCTGTGGCTCTCAACACTTAACTTTAACATAGTCTTGAAGTTGAGCTTTTCCTGAATAAGTTTATGTGACATTTAATGAGGAATTCTTTTGTTTTTGAGTTTATTTTGGTGGTGCTGGGGATCAAACCCAGGACCTCACACATGCTAGGCAAGCACTACACTGCTGAGCTACATTCCCAGCCCATAATGAATGAATTCTCTATTGCTCCTCTCTGTTCCTGGAAGTCCCCTGTGCGCTATTACATGAGAGCTTATCTCATTCCACGGGGGCATTTCAAATAACTTTCTTATTCACTTTCCATTTTCTTTTCCTTCTTTCATATTCCATTGGTTGGAATGGCTATAAAAGAAATAAAGGTAAGAGAACATTATTTTGGGGTCTCTCATATTTGGTGGCAAGATGTTTAATTCACAGTCATTTGGGAAAATGAACTATAAGTTATATAATATCATCAATGAGCATAAGCTTACAAGGGTGTCAAATTTTCTCAAGTGCCTGATCAGAGTGTGAGACAGATTTGAACAGTTTTAGGACAGAAGTTACTACATATGTCCCTATCGTTGTTAGAAAGATTGGGAGAGATGTCCAATATTTGTTCTTTGACATGTGTTGAGCTAGATTCTTCCTGATCATTTTTCCTTTGTCCTTCTCATCACTTGGGAGTCAGAGAGAATCTCACCAGGACACTCTGCTCCAAGGGGCTACAGGTTACCCATTAAGAAATGCATCCTTCAGGACCATCCTGCCAGAGCTCCAATTCCAGCCCATTGAAAAGGAATTTGACCATAATTACATATTGACTAGGACACACCTGTGGAACATTGGACCCCTAACTTAGGCCACTTTGTACCCCAATGTTAAATATTAGTAAAATGAATGAATGAATGAATGAATGAGAAACTCAGCTATTTAGTCAAGTATCCAGATGTTTCTTGGAAAAGATATTATTTTGGCCAAGAGGCCAAGCCCAGCTTTTGGTCTTCAGAGGGTTCAAAGTCATGACCCTGTAGATACATTGGCAAGATGTGTTGCTTGAACAGATTGAACAATGAAATAGATGTAGCCATACTGTCACTTGTGAGAAATTGTATTTTTTACTTACACACACACACACACACACACCACACACACACACTGAGAGAGAGAGAGAGAGAGAGAGAGAGAGAGACAGAGAGAGAGATTTAAGAAGTTATTCAGAGATATTTTACAACTCACTGTTTTTTAGTTATCAATTCATAGATATTGGTTAATCATTGAACATTAATTATGCTTGTGTGTTTTCAGATCCAGTTTTAGAACTTTGAACAAGATCAATAAGATTTTTTTGTGTGTGTGTGGTCAAAGTTCCTCACTCATTAATTACTGAGGGTAAATAAGTAATTAATGAGGGAACTTGGTTCCCTCCCCCCTCAGAACAAAATCTAGAGAATATTCCACTCGCTGTGTCTCAAATACCCTCTCCTACCCTAAGAAAACTATTTTTTGTCATGTCTTACGTTGGTTACATAGGCTAATTTCAAAACAGATTAGGGGTTAGCCATTTGGAACAGATGCTATTTCTGGCCCAAGTGGTGCCCCTTCCCAGGGCTCTGGGCCGTACCCTCTAGCTCACTTTCTCTTGCTATCTTGCTATGAATGGGTTCTGTCCATTTGCCCTCTGCATGAAAATTTTCCTTTGGGTTTTTTTTTTCACGTCAATCAAACAAATATAATAATTGTACCCTACCCTGATTATTTGGACCATACTTTTCAAAGCTTACTATGAGACCATTCCAAAATTTCTAGCTAACTCCATAACTTGTATCATTCAAATTTTTCTCCAATGAAATGTCTGCTAGGCTGGTTACACAACAGCAGGGGACGGCCTGGCACCCTCTATTTAGCATTTTAGACCTGGATAGGCCCTGTGTCTTGCCTTATCCATATCTGGAAACGAAATTTGCCTTTCTGCTTCTCTGCAAGGTAGTTGGAAGCATTACGTGCAGATGGATGAGTACAGTCTGATTTTGTCTGTGGCTATTCTTTTATTAAAGATGCTCACCACAAAACATCCTGGGGGATTTGGTAGAAGTGACTAAAGACCAGGATGCTTTTCGGAAGGCAACAGAGGACTGAGGAAAGCAGTAAGAGCCGAAGAAGTGATTTAATTAGGAAGTCGTAAAAGTTTGAAGTTAGGGGACTACTTTGTTTTGGTGCTTTGTGTGTTGAAGTGATATTTATAGAGTTTTTTTTTTTTTAATTAAAAGCCCAGACAGTCCAGAGGGGTATAAAGCGAAGGTTCCTTCTTTCCCTGGATTTCTAAGTCTCCGGTTTCCCTCACCTGTCACTGTCTTGTATATCCTAGAGAGATTCTGCATTTACGCAGAGAGAGAGACACACACACACACACACACAAATATGGTAACATTATAACACTGTTGTCTACTTTGTTTGCTCTATTTGCTTTTCCATAATAATACATTCATTCAACAAATATTTATTGAATATTTATTGTGCTGGATTCTATTCTAAGTACTTAGGATAAAACTAAGGACAAAATGTGTTAATTTTCCATGGCTGTATAACATATTACCATAAATTTAGTGATTTGAAACAAAACACTAAGTTTGTTTTTTCCTCTTTCTAGTGTTGGGGATTGAACCCAGAGCCTCATGCAAGCTAGGCAATCATCTTATTTCTGGGCTACATCCCCAGCCATCTCTCTGGTATTGTGGGTCAAGAGTTGGGGGCTCTGTTGCACTGAGTTATAGTAACATTATAACAGTGTTACAATGTTACTATATTTGTGTGTGTGTGTGTGTGTGTGTCTCAGGTTCTCACTGGGCAGGACTCTCTACATGTCAGCAGGACTTCCCACTCATCTGGATGCCCAGTTGGAGACAAATCTGCTTAGGAGCCCACTCCAGCTGCTGTAAGATTCGTCTCCTGGTGGTGATAGGACTGACAGTTCTGGATTTTAACCAGCTGTTGGCCAGAGCTGAAGCCTCAGTCCCCAGCGGCTGCCTTTGGGCAGGTCACAAATGGCAGCTCATTTCTTCCAGGCCAGAAAGAAGTTAGAGTAAATCTGCCATCAAGATGGAGTCTTCCACAGACAACACAGTCATGGGAATGATAGCTCATCCCTTGGCCACAGGGCCCACCTACCCTGAAGGACAGGGAATGGCATAAAGATGGGGAGTGGAATCATGGGAGACCATCTCAGAATCATGGCAAACCAAGGCCCTCTTGCCATGGAGCTCCCATTTCCAGGGGGAGCAGGGACAGCAAATGAATAGACAAACACTAGTATGCCGGGTTCTGGAAATAAGTGCTAAAGCAGAATGTGAAGTTGGATAAATGCAGCAGAAAAGGCAGTCAGAAAGGCCCCTCAGGACGGCAGCATTGGAGCAGAGACCTGAAGGAAATGAGGGTCCTGCACAGAGTTAGGAGAAGAGTGTTCTAACAGACAAGGAGAAGCACACAGGCCCTGCCTGTGAGCACACTGGAAAGTTCTAGAACAGTGAGGGGACCCAGATGCCCAGAGCACAGAGATCAGGTAGCAGGACACAAGGCCACACAGAAGACAGGATTAAACCAGGTAGGGCCTTGGGGATGGGTTAATGATCTCTGAGTGTGAGGCAGAGTCACTAGGAAATTTAAGGCATAGGAGAAAAATGGGCTTAACTTTTCAAAGGGTCACCTTGTTACTGGATGGGAATAACTGGAAGGGAGGCTTGGGGGGAAGCAGGTTGGCCAGTGCTAAGATCTCAGCAAGAAACTATGGCGTTTTGAGCCCAAATGGTGCATTTGCTGGGAAGAAGGTGACTGTCAGTCACCTAAAGGCAGCTCAGAGCCTCAGTGGTGGGATGGACATGCGGCGGGAAGGAAGGAGAAAGTTCAAGTTGATGTCAAGGAGTTCAGCTTCAGCCACTTGAAGAATGGAATCACCATGTAGTGAGATGTGGATGACAATGAGGGGAAGGGGTTTGGGGGACAAAAAGGAATCTAGAGTTTGATTTTATTATACACTTTAAGATAGTGACATGTTCAAATTGGTGGTTTGGGAAGTCTAGCCTGGTGCTGAGAAAAAGTTGGAACGAGGGTTTGCAGTGTGGACGCTCCTCGACCAACAGATGGGCAGGTCTGTGGTGGCCTAGGCGAGGACTGAGCAGGCAGGGAGGGCAGGGTGGGCCGTGAGTAGGTTTACTATATGTTCTGGAGTCACGTTGGGGACAGGCTGGGGATCCTGTGAATGTGGGAGGATCAGGAAGATAATAATTGACTTAATAAAATAGAAATAAGAAAAGAAAATATAAATGGAAAATCCAGGTGTGATGGTGCACAACTCAGTCTCAGAGACTTGGGAAGATAAGTTGGGAGGATCAATTGAACTCGACTTGGTGAGACCCCCATCTCAAAACAAGGGGAGACAAGAAACAATAATAAGAAGACTGTATGTCATACATAGGATTGGAAAGTCCATTTTTCATGACCCAGTAACTCATCTTTGAGAAGAAGTTTTACCCTGCATTTCAAGCGATGTAGGTCTTAGCAAGAGAATATCCTGGGGTAAAACTTAAAGGAGCCTTCATCTTTACAAATGGAATTTTACTGCTTGGATTATTGAATGACAGCAGTTGTCCATGAGCACCTTCTAAGGCAAGGCCACCTTGTCTGCAGTATTCTTCATCCTCCAGTCTGCAAGCCAGGGATGCGTTTGAAAGATAAAACAGTAAAATGCACCACTTTCAGGGGTTGGGTCTTGGTGGAATTTCTGAATTTTTTCTCCAGTGTGGCTGCCAGGGACCATCACTACTTTGTATGCACTGCTAAGGACACTGCTTCCTTCTTAACAATAAAGTTGGGGGCTGGGAGCTGAGTGCAGTAGAACACGCCTATAATCCCACAGACTCGGGAGGCTGAGAAAGGAGGACCACAAATTCAAGGTCAACCTGGACAAATAACCAGACACTGTTTCAAAATAAAAAATAAAAAGGGCTGGATATGTAGCTTAGTGGTAGGGTGCATTTTAGCATGAGCCAGGCCTGGATTTGATCTCCAGTACCACACCAAACAAACAAAAATGATGGTAGAGGGAGTCCCCTTAATAGCTTTATGGAAACATGAATCTGAAAAATGTCTGGACTTTTATAGATTGGCCAAAAATTATTAGACAATGTGCTCATTCTCAGTCTAACTTGCTTTTTTCCCCCTCCTCTTCGGTCATCAGTTGGGGCTAGCAATTTTGTGGGACATATAGTTCCCACCATGTTCAAGTTCTATACAAATACCAGTCAAAATAGAGATTAGGCAGAAAAGGCAAATCTAGAGAAGGTAAATTAGTGGCTTCCTGGGGCTGGGGTTGGGAAAAGTGATTGACTGCAAGTGTGCCTTAAAGATCTTCTGGGGGATAGAAGTATTCTAAACTTGGACAGTGGTTATGGTTGCACAATCCTGTATGTTCACTAAAAATCATTGAATTTATGCTCCAAATGGGTGAATTTTATAGTATGTAAATTAGACTTTCACTGAAGTGTTTATTTAAGTTTTTAAAATTTTGGCGCTGGGGATTGAACCCAGGGCATCACACATGCAAAGCATATACTCCACCACTGAGTTATGTCCTCAGACCCAATAAAGCCTTTTTACAAAATTTGAAATTGATAAGTAATAATTATATTTACCTATGGGTAATAATGTCATATTTTGATACATACATAATGAAATTACTGAATCAAGTTATTTAACATGTCCGTTACCTCACATACCCAATCCAGGGCCTCATGCAAGCAAGACAAGCACTCTGGCACTGGGCCACATCCACAGCCCTTGTTAAATTTTATTTTGAGACAGGATCTCACTAAATTGTCCAGGCTGGCCTTGAACTTTTTGATCCTCCTAACATCAGCCGCTGAGATTACAAGCCTTTGCCTATAGAGTGACCATTTAGTCCACTCCCTTAGCAATTTTGAAATACCTATTACATTGTTATTTGCTGTATTTACCATACTGTTCAATAGATCTCAAAAACTTATGTCTCCTATCAACTGAAATTTATTCCCTTTGACCAACATCTCCCCAATTCTCCTGCCAATAAAGCACTTCACACACACACACACACACACACACACACAGTATTAGGATTTTCCAGAGAAATAGAATCAATAAGATCTCTATTATTATCTATGATTTATTATAAGGAATTGGCTCAGAGGCTTGTGGTGGCTGAGAAGCCCCCCAATCTGCCCAAACTGCAAGCCAGAGACCCAGGAGCGCCAGTCTTGTATTCCTGTGAATCTGAGGGCTGGTGCTCCTAGTTCAGGTCCGGAAAAGTCTGACGTCCCAGCTCAGGCAGTCGGGCAGAGAGCAAATTTCCCCTTCCTCAGCTAATTTTGTTCTATTCAGGCCCTCTGTGATTTGGTTGGTGGGATTGGGTGATGCCCACTCATACTGGGGGAATCAATCTGTTTTACTCAGTCACTGATTCAAATGCTAATCTCATTCAGAAGCAGCCTGCCAGGCACACCCAGCAATCATGTTTAATCTGGGCACCCTGCGTTCCAGTCAAGTTGACACATAAAATTAATCATCCCAAGTTCACCCCTTTCAACACAGGACTTTGGCCCATCTCCTTAAACCATACTTAATCTCTAAATAAAGGAAATAACAAGGCCATAATTCTGCCTAACATGATTCACTTATTCTGTGTAGCACTGAAAATTCACTAACCCCTCTCCCAGGAGAGATGTGTGTCCCCCCGCACCCCTATACATCCATGAGGAAAATGCTTGCTTCCCAGTGTCAGGAGGTATCGGAGCCTTTAGGAGGTGGGAACTACTACTGGGAGGTCTTTAGGTCATGGGGGGATGAGTCTTTGAAGAGGATTTTGGTGGTGGTGGGGTCCAGGGATTGCACTCAGGGGTACTCGACCACTGAGCCACATCCCCAGCCCTATTTTGTTTTTTATTTAGAGACAGGGTCTCATGGAGCTGCTTAGCACCTTGCTTTTGCTGAGGCTGGCTTTGAACTCATGATCCTCCTGCCTCAGCCTTCTGAGCTGCTGGGATTACAGGCCTGCGTCACCTAACCTGGCCCTGAGTGTTTGTTTTTTTTTAATATTTTATTTTTTAGTTGTAGTTTATTTTATTTATTTTTATGTGGTGCTGAAGATCAAACCCAGGGCCTCCCACATGCTCTACCCCTGAGCCACATCCCCAGTCCATCCCTGAGTGGTTCTGATCCACCATGTATTCCCACCATGATGTGCTGTCTCACCACAGGTTAAACAGGGCCAACCCATCACAGACTGAAACTTCTGAAACTAAAATAAACTGATTCTCTTTGTAAGTTAATCTTCTCAGGTATTTATTATGATAGAAACCTGAATGACAAAGTCCTTGAGTGGTATTTACTCTTCTCCTTGATAGTCCATAACTTAGATACTGTGACCTAAAACTGACACTCAAAATCTATGATATAAGGTCACATATCTTCTGGTGCATGATAAAGGGATAAGAGAGTAAAAGAAACACACACTCACACACATATTCATAACAAAATAAGGAGGAGGAAATATTCATGGAAATTGTACTCTTCATGTCCTTGACTGGCCTGTGGCCATGGCTAGTATTTATAACTTCCTTCTTCCCCTACCCATTCTGTGTCCCCTTTGCCTTCAGCTGGCACCTCAGCAGGTCTTGGTTCTTCACTTGGTATGGTGAGCCACACCTTCATGCCCAAGGTATCTGGGCCATCAGTGGCCCTTCCTGCATTAGGTTGTTGCATTTTTTTTTCTACTGAATCTAATCACAAGGTGTGATGTTAATAACAATGATGATGGTGATGATGATGATAAATGCCCTAAGGGATCTCTTGTATTGCAAACATTCTCTTCTTTACCTGTAGGAGAAGTCCAAGTTCCCTTTACCATATGGACTATTGGGAAGCATTTGGAGTAGTAGTCCAAGTTTTCCTTGGTAGTCAGGATCAATCACTCCAACTATTACAGAATTCCCTCCTATGTCTTTTGATTCAGGGGACTGAGGAGCCCCAAATGGATGGGCGTCAAGCCTGACTTCAAGTTCAATAGAATCATCATTGTGTCTCTGGATGGAAGGATTCCTCTCTCTGGAACTAAAATCTCTAGGCCATCAGAGCGTAAGATTTTTGGGGGAAAGGAAGCAAAATTTTACTAGTGGGTCACTGGGGCAACAATGAGTGATGCCATTCCCATTTGCACCTCTTGATTCCTGTACCTCTGTCTGAAGCCATATGCAGCCTTTTGGAGAACTTTGCCGCAGCTCCACAAGGCACTGCTGCATGTCATATATAGTGCCACAACTGAATGTTCAAAAGGACATTTCACTGTTCTAACAAATCAGCAGCTGCAGAATGGCGGGAGCCTGGTAAGATCCGGGAGTTCCATGAGCAGGGGCCCATTGCTGAACTTCTTTTGCTATAATCTGAGCTCCCTGATCAGAAACAATGCTGGGTGGAGTGCAGTGAGTGACAGTGGATAAGACGTTCTACAAGGCCACAGGATGGTGGTTTGCAGGGAAGGTGGATTCATATAGATTCTACAGTAAGAATCTATTATAGTAAGAACAAAACGTTGCCCCTTTCACAATAGAAATAGTCCATTGTAATCAACTTGCTGCTGGGTAGCTGGCTGATCACCCTAGGGAATATCAGCATCTCAGTGTTGGTCTCCTCTACTTGCAGACTGAGCACTCACCAGTGGCCATAGCTGGGTCTGCCATAGTGAGTGGGTCTTGTTGATAGAAATGGGGGGTGGGGGTGGGGAAGGCATTTGCCAGCTTAATGGCCACAAACCAGGTTCAAGGGGATGTTTCAAGCAATGAAATCACACCTGGTTCAGCAGCTGCAATTAGAGTCACCTCCTGGTTAAGCATAGAACAGTCTGCTGTCTTTCTTCAAGATCCATCTATCTCTGCACAAGCCAAATAGACATATTGAATGGGGATGTGGTTAGAAATGCCACTTCTGCATCCTTCAAGTCTTTGATAGCAGCACTAATCTCTGCAACTCTTCCAGGAATGTGCTCTTTGGGGTTTACTATTCTCCTAGTTTGAGATATTTCTGGTTGGGTTCTGCTTGACCTTTCCCATCATAATAGCCCTCACTCCACAGATATAGGAGTCAATATGCGGATTCTGCTTGGTGTTGAGTATATCTATTCTAATTATGCATTCTAGAACTGGGAAAATAATGAGATGGATTTAAGAGCCAACTGGGTGCTTACCTGGCCCTGGGAAGCTTCTACTTGGTGGGCCACACTGAGGTTTGTATGAGGTTTTTTTTTTTTTTTTCCTCTTTGTGGTACTGGGGATTGAACCCAAGGATGTTCTACCACTGAGCTACATCCTGAGCCCTTTTTTATTTTATTTGGACAGGACACAGTACCTCCCTAAATTGCTGAGGCTAGATTCAAAGTTGTGATCCTCCTGCCTCAGCCTCCTGAGTTGCTGGGATTATAGGCATATGCCACTGAGCCTGGCTTTGTTTTGAGTTTAAATGCATTTAATTTTTAGAAAGCCTACATGACCTATCTCTTTTTCTTAAAAACAAACAAACAAACAAACAAAACACACACACACACAAAAAAAAAAAAAACCCACCTCACTGGGTGCAATGGCACAGGCCTATAATCCTAAATTCAAGTTTGTCTTTGCCTGACTTCATGTCATCTTTGATGTACTCCTCATCAAAGGCTGCTTTCTAAGTACTGGTTCAGGGTTTCAGCACCAGTGATGACCGTGCTTTCAGTACTTTCTTCCCTGGGGCCTTCAGAGGTTGCTCTTCCACTAATGAGCAAGTCACCAATGTTACCCTCTGTCCTACCGAACATCTTGTCCTCCACCTACAGGCCCAATCTGTGATCTCCCAGATCTTGTAAACGTCTGAGAACATTTCATCATGGTTGATGAGGTCCAGATAGATAATCACGAAGATGGATCTAGGGGGCTGCCTGCAGTACTCTCAAGAACCCAGACTCCAACATTGGAGCAAGTATAGTGCAGCAGGAGCAGTGCCCAAGGAGGATGGAGAGGGCAGAAAAGCCACAGTGATATTCTGGCATCCTGGAATAGTGTCAGCAGAAAGCCAGTGTTCAGAACTTCCTGGAAGATCTGATTATTTCCTTTTCCCCAGTGTACTGGTGCCCTAGTAGAGGATCATAGGTCCCTTTGAGGAAGACTAGGAAAAAAAACTAACACTACACATTTTTTTTTTTATTAAGCATACTGGTGTCTTTCCATAAGGGGACCAGGACTCCCTTCCATCAAGGGGCTCTGAGTCTGTAAACAGGCTGAAGTCTAGGAATTCATTGAGGGGCTATGCCTATTTTTTTTTTTTATTCAGATTAGATTTCCATTTACTTGAACTGAAACTTTTCTGCTTACACAGATCCAGTAAGAATATGGAAGCATCCTTTCTATTTCTCTTCTATGAACACTACGATCAACTAGCCAGCACCAAAGGCCTGCATTAATCAGACTGTTCTGATTGCTGCCTTGATTCTGTTGGCCACTATAGTAACTGTGCCCACCTTGCCTTGGTTGGCTGAATGCCAAAACTTGACCCCCCCCCCCCACCCAGGGCAGGGGTAAGATCCAATTATTCCCACTGCCTTTAAGCTTCCATATTCTGGGACCATAATTCTCATTTGGCCTGGTCTACAGAGAAGAGCAATCAGAGAGTTCTTCAAGGGTGCTGGGGCCACCTTGCAAATTTACTTCTCACAGTATTGGTGAAAGGTATGTGTTTTGGAAGTTCTTAGTGTAGGTGAGTAGGTCTTAAATGACAAATCCACTCTAAAAGTACAGTCTCTCTAAGCCTTTGAATCCCCCCTACGTTATACCAAGGCAGGTCATTTCCATTTTGCTCAGTCTGCAGCTAGAGATGTAGTTCAGTGGTAGAGCACTTGTTAACATGCATGAAGCCCTGTGTTCAGTCCCCAGAACAGATACACACACACACACACACACATACACACATGCTAAAAAAAGTTCCACATAAATCGATTTACTCAAGTTGGGCCACAGTTTGGTCCATGTTTAAGCCAACCAAGGAAGCAAGCAAACTCAGAGCATTTTCAAACTCCTTGAGCTGCGACATCAAAGGCAGACTCCACAGGGGGCCCTGTCAATCAGTCCAGGCTGCTTTGCCTTTAGTTCCTTCCACCATTATATCAAATCCTTAAAACCCATTCTCTTACACACTCCTCAATTTCTGTCTTTATAAATTAGAAAACTCAAGTGGTTCTTTTGGAATGTAGCACACCTCCTTACAGGCCACACTTGAACTCCACCTTTAGGGGCCTTCTGGGACTTGAGTCTAGTTATCGGCCTAGAAGCAAAGAGGGGAGGTGGGGGTGGGTCCTGAGGAGAACCAGCATGTCTTATAAGGCCACTGCCTCAAGGGAGGCCATCATAGTCTCCTCAGGCTATGCACAGTTAATTCTTAATCTGGGGGGACAGGGGTCATAGAGGGATCCATCAATACACTGGGGTGGAGATGTTTCTTCCACTTGACATAGAAGGCCTCTTCCACTGGTAATGAAGATTCGTTGGGATTGAGGAGCCCCTCATCAGGGCCTTCCTACACAAATCCATTCTAATTTACAGCATCTTTTTCTTTCCAAATCAACAACTCCACTTTAACAGTAGACACCCTATGAGGCTGGGAATTCAATCTGCCTGTAGTTCAGCCAGTGACAGGGTGAGTTTCTGCATGTGACGTTCAGCAATCTCAGCTCTATGGCTACAGGAGATAAGGTCTCCTTCAGGGAACACACAGAAACCCTTGAGTCATTTATGCATCCCTTGAGCTGTTGATTGAATCCTTGACCCTATCCTTCCTCCTTCTCTTCCCCGCACTACGTGTGGTACTGGGGATTGAACCCAGAACTTCATATATGCCATGCAGATGTTCTTGCATTTAAAAGCAGGTGGGCATCACTCAGCCCAACAACCAATTCACAGAGGGCCTGAGTAGAACAAAATAAACTGAGGAAGGGGAAATTTGCTCTCTGCCCGACTGCTTGAGCTGGGACATCAGACTTCTACTCTGGACTGGGACTTATCTCACCAGCCCTGAGATTCACAGGAATACAAAACCAGCTTTCCTGGGTCTCCAACCTGCAGGTGGCAGATTGGAGGAGGATTTCTCAGCCTCTACAAGTGCTTGAGCCAATTCCTTTATAAATCTTTAATATTTAATAAATATTCTTTAATAAAGGATATATTCCTGGAATATATCCTATTATGCTTTTCTGGAGAACCCTAATAGATTTTGGTCCTGAGAGTTACCTCCCCAGTCCTTTTAAAATTTTATTTTAAGACAGAGTCTTACTAAGTTACCCAGGCTGGCCTTGAACTTTTGATCCTCCTGCCTCAGTCTCCTAAGTAGCTGGGATCATAGATATACATCACCACAACTGGCAAGCCCATCCATTTCTTTCTTTTTAAATATGTATTTATATTTTTTAGTTGTAGACAGACACAATACCTTTATTTTATCTATTTATTTTATGTGGTGCTGAAGACCAAATCCAGTGCGTCACACATGCTAGGCAAGCACTCTCCCACTGGGCTACAACCCCAGCCCCCATCCAGGGGGCCTTATGTCCAGTGACATTAGAAACAATTTCATTATATTCATTAAGTTTCCAAAAATGTTTGAAAGTATCATATATGCAGTTACTCAGCTTTTTGCTTCTCATGAGTATTTGATTAGGAGTATCCAAAGCAGACATTCTTTGATTATTTATTGCCAGATCACTCCATGGACTATCAGAGCTCTCCTTACCACTAGAAAGAGAGTTGTTAGCATCTTCATATCTAATTGGATTAGAAAGCTAATTCCCAAAGCACTGAAACCAATGTAAAAAACTCATCCATAACATTCTGTTCCTCCAGAACCACTCTCAGGACCAAAATCTATCAGGGCTCTCCAGAAAAGCATAATAGAATATATTCCAGGAATATAACCTTTACTAAAGAATATTTATTAAATATTAAAGGTTTACGAAGGAATTGGCTCACGTACTTGTAGAGGCCGAGAAATCCCCCCATCTGCCACCTGCAGGCTGGAGACCCAGGAAAGCTGGTTTTGTATTCCTGTGAATCTCAGGGCTAGTGCGGTAAGTCCCAGTCCCGACCAAAGAAGTCTGATGTCCCAGCTCAGGCAGTCGGGCACAGAGCAAATTTCCCCTTCTTCAGCTTATTCTCTTCAGACCCTCTGTGAATTGGTTGTTGGGATTGGGGGATGCCCACCTGCTTTACTCAGTCACTGATTCAAACGCTAACCTCATTCAGAAGCAGCCGGCCAGGCACACCCAGAAATCATGTTTAACCTGAGCACCCCGTGTCCCAGTCAAGTTGACACATAAAATTAATCATCACACACACATATACACACACCAAAGACCTCAGAGAGGCATACAACCTGAACAATTTTGTTTGTAGGACAGTGGAAATGAAAGAAAATTCGACTGTCTTGGAAAAAACAAAAACCCACAAGCTTCTACTTTGCTTATGATTTCAAAGGCTCATTGAAAAGATTTCTATAGTTGGAATCCTCTATGCATATATGAAGTAGGAAAATAACATGGTGTAAAGATGTATATTTGGGGCAAAAAGGGGAAAGTTTGCAAATGGGGCCTATGTCCAAGATTATTAATACCTGAAGCAAATGCTTCATAACCTAAATACTGAAGGTGTAATCGCCATGTAACTGTTGGTCATGGTAATTATAAACTTCAGAGTGGACTAATTTAATCACATACTGTTAGAGATTTAGTTACAATGACAATTATTAATGATATTACTATCATATGGTAGTTTGTATATATAATTCCCTTTCTTTTTTATTCAATTTAATAAATCAATAAAAACATTTAAATTTTGGTGGTTCTTGGATAATTTTCTTTCCATTTCTCTACCCACTTATTTTTCCCCATAGAACTTTGGTGTTTCAGTAAATCTCCAAGTTAAGACCATCAATTCAACAGTTTCCCCTTCAGAAACAAGAATATTGAGAATGAATAGGGGACTAGATTATGGGAGAAAGTGCTATTGTTTTTGACTCATCAGTTTAATGCGGATGGTTCTGAAAAAATGTAATAAATGTCTGTTTTTTTGTTCAAAATAGTGATAGGAAAAAAATTGAGTAATTAAAGTTGATTACTGAAATTACTGTAGTCTATCTCCTTGGAGGCGGCAGTAGATTACCCTGAGGTAGAGCACTGCAGATTGGCTGGGGAAAGTGAATACATTTTTGTATATGAAATATCCATGTGTTTTCCTTGGGGTTGGATTGTTAAGGAAGCTTCCAGAACATTTACTTTGTGATTCTATACCATGACACAAGTCAACACTCAACCATACTGCTGTATCATTTTGCACACAAAGCATATTCCTGCCTCAGGGCCTTTGGACTTGCTACCCCCTCTAATAGATCATTCCTTAGATGGTAAAGGCTATTCCCTTGCTTAAATCGCTACTCAAATATCACTTCCTCAGAGCAGCCTTCCCTGATTAGCCCTCCTAAAAATAGCCTATGGTCACTATCCCTTTAGCCTGCTTTCCTTTTCTCACAGCTTTATCACTGTCTGACTTTACACTCTCACCTTACACACTGGAATACAAGGTCCTTGAAGGCAGGACTTTATCAGGATTGCTCATTGCTATATCCTCAGAATCTGGCATATAATAATTGCTCAAGACATACTTGTTGAATTAATTGAATGATTACAATTTCAGATTAAATATTTACCTCTTTTTGCCTCCCCAACCAGACAGTAAATTCATGGAATGCAGCCAAATGCCCCAGTTGATTATTTACCTCCTCTAAAGCAATTAGCTCAGCCTGGCATGGTTGATATTCATTCAACCAAAATTTGCTGAATACCTTGAAACATGGCTAAGTTACAGGGAGAGTTAACGAGTCAGCTTCTCCTGCTGCTGAATGAAAACACAGTTAAGTCTTGCCTTTCAGGCCTCATTTTAGTTTACAAAGTACTTTTATATAGGTTATCTCCTTTGATCTTTGTGGAGGGCGGTACTGGGGGATGGACTCCAGGGACTGGTCCATACTAGGCAAGCACTCTACCAGTGGCTATACCCCTTAGACCTCATTTGATTGTTTTGCCAAACTTTGGTAGTTCTTAATAGTGCCCTTAAATATAACAAATGCCAATTTCTGGAGTGTACTATGAAAAATTTTGAACACTCTGTTTTAGATATCAGTGGCATATAATGTATTCTTGGACATTTGGAGAAATGATGTACCTGTATTTTGACATTTGTATGTGCATGAAGTGAATATTTAGAAGAGTGTTTAACAAAGTCTTCAGAGTGGGTATTTCTGGATAGTGGGACTTTTGGTAATGATTGTTTTCTTTATTTTGCTGGGGCGGGGGGATTGAAACCAGGGTGCTTAATCACTGAGCCAAACTCCCAGCCCTTTTTTAGTACTTAGAGACAGGGTCCCGCTGAGTTGCTTAGGGTCTTGCTAATTTGCCGAGGCTGGCTTTAAACTCACAATCCTCCTGCTTCAACCTCCAGAGCTGCTGGGGTTATAGGGGTGCACTACTGCACCTGGCTTGGCTTGCTTTTTTTTTTTTAATTTTCTTTTATAGGTGATAGGAATTGAACCCAGGGTCTGGTGAATGCCAGGCAAGTACTTTACCACTGAGCTTTACTCTCAGTTTTTTATTTAAAAATTTAAAACAAATTTGAAAGCATCAAATGAAATCTATTTCTATACCACGTTTTATTTTTGTTCACTAATGTGAATGGCATAAAAAATATCATTACTTATTTTCCTGGCTTATGTAAATCTTAGCATTAGCGAATTTCATTCTGAGCAAACTTTTAATACTAATTTCTAGCAAAGCAATAACAACAAATAAAACGAACCAGCATTCTGAAAGTCTTTCTTGTGTATGTTTGTATTTATGGCCATGATATTCTTTTAGCAAGAAAAAGGGTAGAGCGATGCTTCATTCTTTGATAAATAGTTTTTCATTCTTTGCCAAAAACACTTTCCAGGATATTGAGCTCCCAAAGCAGAAGGCTGAAATCAGGTGTCAGGGACTTGTTCTGTAATTTGCACCAACCTTAAAGGTCACACATTGGATGCGCTTATTCTTTTTTTCTCATGATGACTGGAAATACTGAAAATTCCCTTTTTCTGCAGGGTGTGGTGGCGCCAAGTCTGTAATACTAGGGATTTTGGAGACTGAAGCATCTCAAGTTTGAGGCCAGTCTCAGCAACTTAGCGAGGCCCTAAGCAACTTAGTGAGACCCTGTCTCAAATTTTTAAAAAATAAAATGAAAAGGGATGGGATGTAGCTCCGTGGTAAAGTGCACCAGCTTTAAATTCCCAGTTTGGAAAAAAAAAATTCCTTTTCTCTTTTTCTTGCCCTACATGGATTGGAAAAAATGTGAACCACCACCTTTCGGAAAAATCTCTAAATGATGATATATATATATATATATATATATATATATATATATATATATAAAATATGGTCTTCATTTTAGGATTCAAAGGTTTTGGAAACCGTTTGAGTGTAAGATTTCCGTTAAGAAACTGAACTGGAAGGATTTTCTCAGGCTGTTGGTGCACCCAGGGCAGCTCCAGTTTCTTCTCAGGCTGAGCAGTCAAGTGCGCGCACATGTGTAAAGTGGGTTTTGACTTAAGGTTCGTGACCTCCCCCAACCGGAACGAAGATGTGCGTCCGTCCACCTCTGCGTTTGGGAGTCGGTTTCTCAGTCTCGGGTGGGGTGAGGGGATCCATCCTCCGCCAAGGCCTGCGGCTCACGCACCCTGGCCAGCGCGCAGCAGGGCGGGGCGCGGGCAGCCTGCGGGAACCAGCGCGGCTCGCGCGCACGCAGTGCCCCATGCGGGCCGGGAGGGCGAGTGGTGGCAATTTTTCTTCCCCCTTGGGGGTGTGTCCCCACGCCACCGGAAAAAGTGTTTTAGGAAACGAGCTGGGGGTGAGTTGCCGGCAGACCCCCGGAGTCCCCGAGGCCGCGGGGTGGGGGAGGGAACAGGGGCGGGGCGGCGCCTCCCAGAGTCCCTTCCCCAGAGGAGCCGGCGGCGACCTCGTGCGGCCTCCCCAGTCTCAGCGACCAGGAAGCGGAGGCCGGGTGGTAGAGCGCGCGTCGGAGGGGCCCGGACGCCAGGTACGCTGGCCCCCGCCGCGGCCGGCTCGGGGACGGTTGGCCAGGGCAGTTGCGGCCCCCGTCGCGCCGCGCCGCGGCCTCTGTGACGCACGGCGCGGCCCCGGGGGTGCGGGGCTGGAGGGCGGCGGGGGCGGGGCGAGCGCGGGCGGTGGGCGGGGCGGGGCGGGGCGAGCGGGGCGGAGCCGGCGGAGGCCCCGCCCCGGGGCCGGAGGAGCGAGGACGCTACAGAGCAGGCGCGTCCCGCCGCCGCTGCCGCCGCCGCTGCCGCCGTCGCTCGCCCTTCTCCGGAGCTGCCGCCACCGCCGCCATTTGCACGGGGACCCCAGTGACAGGGGCTCGGCGGAGGGGCGGAGGGAGGGGGGGAGGGCCCGCGGAGCCCCCGAGGGCGGGAGCGACGCCGCCGGCGCCGTCCCGGCTCCCTGCGCTACCGCGCCGCCCGCGGCGGGCCCCGAGCAGCAGCAGCGGCAGCAGCAGCGGCAGCCGAGGCCGGGCGTGCGCCTGAGGCGGCGGCGGCGGCCCTGCGGGCGGCCAGGAGGGGCGGGGGCAGCGGCCGCCGCCGTTTGATGGATCCGAGGATCGCCTGGTTCCAGCCAGAGCAGCTCGGACCGTCCAACAGTCTGTGGATGCAGATCTGGGAGACGACCCAGGGGCTGAGGAACCTCTACTTCAACCACCACTGTCACAGCAGCGGCGGCGCGAGCGGCGGCGGCGGCAGCAGCACGGCCACCGGCGGGAGCGGCAGCAGCACCGGCAGCCCCGGCGGCGCGGCCCCGGCTCCGGCCCCGGCCGGCATGTACCGCTCCGGGGAGCGCCTGCTGGGCGGCCACGCGCTGCCCGCGGAGCAGCGGGACTTCCTGCCCCTAGAGACGACCAACAACAACAACAACCACCACCAGCCGGCGGCCTGGGCCCGCCGGGCTGCCGCGGGCCCCTCGGCGTCCTCGTCCCCCTCGGCGTCCTCGTCCCCGCACCCCTCGGCCGCCGTCCCTGCCGCCGAGCCGGCGGACCCGGCCTCGGGCAGCAGCAACAAGAGGAAGCGCGACAACAAGGCCAGCACCTACGGACTCAACTACAGCCTGCTGCAGCCCAGTGGAGGGCGGGCCGCGGGGGGCGGCCGGGTGGACGGCAGCGGGGGCGTGTACAGCGGGACCCCGTGGAAGCGGAGGAACTACAACCAGGGAGTCGTGGGGTGAGTGCTGGCCCTGCGGCCTGCTGGTCTGGCCCGTGCACACGCGCAGCCGGGCACACGCCCACAGAGAGGGTGGGGGAGCCCCAGAGAGGCCACCCCCACGGCCTGCCTTGGCTGCTGCTCCACGCGGGGCGGGGGGAGAGACTGGCCCAAACCCCCATCCCGCAGCCATCCATACCTTCCCCCACAGCCCTCTCTAGCCGTCCAGCCTTGTGGACCTCCTCTCAGCCATCCACAACCTCCCCTCACCTTCCTTAGTCATCCACACCTCCCTCCCCTCCCTCCTAACCGTCCACACCTTCCCTGAGCCCCCTTTATCCATCGCTTGGGCCCTCCCCTTAGTCCCACCTTCTGTCCCCGGACCCCCCTCCAGCCCTCCACACCTTTGTCCCCACCATCATACTCCGAGATTCCTTAGCACGGTCGTATCATTCATTCCCTGAAAACATAACTGCGTTGGTGTCTTTCGATGGTTTAGGACCTGGAGGTGCTTTCCTTGCCAAGAATAGAAACATCCAGAATGCTCCTCCCCTCCCCCAATCCCAGACAGGAATCATGTCAGCCCTGAAAGGCATTGCCTGCTTTGACCCTTTGGCCCATCTTGTAATTTTATTTTAAAAAAAATTTCCGGTTTTAAGAATGCCCTGTCTTTGGGGAGGGAGGGCTGAGGTGACAGCTAAGTTTAGGCTAGTAGAGGTGGTAGCTCTTCTGAGGCCCTGATAGAACTTTCCAGGAGTTCATGGTCCGGGGCTGGGCTTCTCACTGTAAAGTTGTCATCTTGGCAGAGGGAGCCAGTGCTTTTCATTCTAGGGGGTAACTTTATGCTAATGGGTGAATGTTGCACCACTAGTGACTTTCTGTTTAAAGTTCAGCTCTTACAAAATGGAATCTTACCTGACCCCTGGTGAATTATGTACATAAGTCTGGAATGTTTCCATCTAGATTTCCCTTCTGGAAGAGCTCTTGTGCTGGAAAAGGTTCCTGAGTCATTTTTCTTTTGTAAAATAAAGGTTTTGGACCCTGTGTGTGTGTGTGTGTGTGTGTGTATGTGTATGATGTGTATGGGGGGGGAGACTGAGTATAGAAAACCAGCTTTCAAATTGCTTTTCGTTTTTCAGGTCCTGTTTTACATTGAGGCTAGCGTACACAAATGAAATCACCAATTAGTAATCCCGAGTGAACCTTTTCTTAGATTCACCCATTCAGATCAGCCCTGTTTGGCAAGGAGAGACAGATCTGTGTACCTTTTTGAAGGTCTGGGTAAAATGAGTTGGTGGGTTCCATCTGCTTCTAGTGGGTTGGTGTCTGCTATATGCTACTATTACTACTCCCACCTTTTATGGAAAATGCAGTCATGCGCTTTAGGACTTCTGCTGGGGTATATGTCAAATCTGCCCTCACTTTCCAGAGGGGAATCCTTTAGGGTTGAGTCCTTTGTTGCTAAGCTTCAAGGGCGCTCTCCATGGTCATCACATTTTATTAAAGGCTTGTGGTTCCATCCTGTTAGCATTTCCAAGTTGAAGCATAAACTTGTGGTTTAGTGACAAGCAAATTGATATTGAGGGGTTCTGGTAGTTTCGTTTTACAGGAATAAGCTCCAGTTAAGTAATCACTGTCAACTAAAACCTTGAAGTTCCCTAATTGCATTTTACTGAAGTCTCTTATATATGTTTTTAGAAAAGGTATATTATAAATCCAAAGTCCTGCCACCTCTTTTTTTTTTTTTTTGTTAAATCAGAAAATGTTTTCCCCTCTACTTGCTATTTAATGTAAAGGATACTGCAAAAGGTTCACTTTTGAACTTTGTAGAAGCAAAGTGTTCTTGTTCCTGATTCAAATATTATATTGCTCTCAAAGGGATTAGGAGAGGAATTTTCATTTCCCAGCGGGATTACTGTTTAAAAACTGATTGTAAAATTGTTTTAAAACAGCTTATCACTTCCTCAGACTTTCCACTTTTTTTGCCCCTTCCTTTTTTAAGAATGTCAGCAGTTAAAAATTTTTCAAATGTTCAATTCTGAGACCTTCCTGTTTTGAAAGATATATTAAACAGTTCTGAATAGTGTTTGTGTAAGAGTGTCTGGTTGCTTGATGATTCTTGATCTGTGGATAAGTTTTGATTTGTGGATCTTTATTTCTTTTAAGGAAGTTTTGCTGTTTTTAATACAGGTATGTACAAAGTCTGGAATCAGTGTAGCTCAGTATTCACTATTCTGAGATTAAATATAGTAATACTGTTACCAACATTTTCTGCATTCTTAGAATGTGACTGATACTTTTCTAGTAGATTAACAAATTGTAGTGGTTCCTGGCTTCTGGGTTGGCTATTTAGATAGGAACATGAGATATCCTGGGTGCCCCCTCTTCCCCTCAGTGTGAAAAGTGGATTGTAATTCTGGGATAGTGTGTACTGCTCTTTTATATCTTGGTGTTCTCAACATCAGCCAAACTGGTTGACTTATTTCCTGGACACTCCTTTGAGCTACAGTTCAAATCCTGGCTTTTTCCAGTGCCCAAGTTGTTGCTGTTTGGTCCTCAGAACTCTTGTGCTTGGTTCATGTTTTTGGTAGAGCAAATGTCTGTTTAGCTTCCTTTTATAAGCGTGCTCTCTCTTACCTATTGGGGGATGGAAATGTCTTTAATGTAGCATAAAATATTTGGATTTCATCGTAGTCTTTCAAAATGAAACTCCCCTGGGCGCATTTACCATCTTGGCCTTTGTCCCTGGGTAACCATAGGCCCATGGAGTTTAATTTCTTTTCTTTATCTTTTTATTCCTTCCAACATTGCTTCCATTTATCCGTTTTCTTCGACTTCAGGTTTCATTCCCCTTGAGAGCTGGCCGTAGTATAGGATGTAGTCCACCAGCTCTTTCTGCTTGTCAGTGAAAATGAGCCATAAGCCCTTTTCTTTTCAAAGATTTAATTGTTGATCACCATGGAGAAAGAAGGGATAGCAGAAAGTTGCAAACACAGAGAATTTACTGATATCCAGAGCCCTTAGTCCCGAGCCTGAGTGTCCAGAAACTTCTTGTGTAAGGCGCTTGGTGCTTGTCCAAGTTCATGAGAATAGGTTTGTGTTGGCTGCACTGTGAGATCTGTAGGTGGTTTGTCAAGGCTTGGATGACTTCTTCACAGTAATGGCTTGGAATGTGAATTTGTTTGAGGGGACATCAAGGAGACCCCATTGGGAAACTTTAATTTTTCTCCCCAGTGCTAGGGGTTGAATCCAGGGCCTTGGACATGATAATGCTAGATAAATGTTCTACTGCTGAGCTATACCCCTAGCCCTGGGAAATGTAAGTTTAATGACTAATTTCTTGAACTAGGCTGGTAGGAATTGGGGGATGGAAGGATGAATGAATGCGAGAAGTTTTTACAAGATAAGGATGAATCTTCCCTTGGTGAATTTAATGATCTATAGCTTTGAACTTGAGTGACTGGGGAAATGTTTGTGCTATTGAAAATAGGGGCTGGAAGGACTGTTGGTTTGGGGCAGAAGGTTCGGTGGTGTTTGGGTGGAGAAGCTGAGCAGGGGCTGAGACTGGCGGTGAGTGCTGCGCTCTGTACTGCAGTGGACAGTGTTGTCCCATGTGTGCCATTTTCCTAGTACTCATGGTTCACTCGATCACAGTAAACCCGGGGTGCTGATGGTTCACTTTGGCACTGGCATTAATGGCGTATTTCTACATAATGTCATCAGGGGATTGGTGTTATTGTTGGGCTTCACAGCAATCAGGCAGATTAAGTAGGAAAGAATTTAGAGAGACCTGGTGTTTGTGTTAAGTTTAAATTATGTGCATTTGCATATGTAGCTCATAGTAATTCTTTACTGAACTGGGACCTTCAGGTTATTGACTGATTTATGTCTAATATGTATCTGAGAATTTTCTCAAATCCGGCACACTGTTTTCAACTGTTACTTTCATGCCACAGCTTGCCTCTTCCATCCACTATTTGTGGCCAGTGACCCTGTTACTGTCAAGAGTCATTGGCATTTCATTGTATGGACTCTTTTTTTTCCATCCCCATTACATTTTTAGCCATTGAAAAGCCAAAGGAAACAGTGACTGGAGCTTTTTGGAGTCCACCCCTGTTCACACAGGTTTAGGACATTGCAGGAGAGAGAAGATGTGAAAGGGTACTAGGGAGTCCGAGGCAGGGAGGACTTGTGTGCTTGAACAGTTCTGATCCTAGGTGCTCAGTGCCTCACATTTCAACTCCTTCCACAAAACTGCTGCCAGAGGGCCCATAGGAAGGGGCTGCCTTGCTGATGCTGGACTGGTCAGATGGTTGTCTTACTTATTGGTTCTCACATTATTTGTGTGTCACAGGAATGGTGTAGACATGGATGGCAATGAATGGTTAGGTATTCTTATACCTGTTGAAGCTGAGAAAAATTAAAAGCAATTTTCCTGTGGGAAGTAGAAAAGTGGGGTGATGTATGCTTTCACACAGCTTTCTATTCTCTGTTCTTTTGACTCAGTTAGAGTAACGTTTAGTGGAGGAAACTATTTCAAGATCACACCCACGGCACTAGAGACTATATTAATCACTTATACACACAGGTACAAAGTATTCTTGATGGGGCTGTAGATGCTGCTTTGAAGAACCAGGGTCCAATTGCCAGCAGCTGGTCTTTGCTCTTCCCTTCAGAGCTGATAGGACAGCTCTGGAGAGAGCTGGACAACCTCCTAGCTGCTCAGAGGCTGGCTGGCAGAATGTCCTTTCCACCCCCAGATATTTGCTGGAGACTCAGTTGCTGTAAAGACCAGAAAGTCTTCAAATTTGTTTTACTATTTTTAAGATTACACATAATTATTTTTTAAAATAAGTGATTATAGATTGAAGTTGAGGATGGCCTTGAGCTAGATTTTTCATTTTTGCAACCACGCAATAGATAATACATTTAATTCTATCTGATAAAATTACTCAATGATGCAGAAGACTTTCATATACTCAGAAGCTTGGCCACATGGAAATTGGAGGTAAAGATTTTAGGAAAAAATTAAATGTGGAGCCATGCATGTTCCACTGGTTTCTTATTCACTTGGACAATTTCAAGTCTGAAAAAAATCTTAAAATTGTGCCTAGAGATTTTGTATAGTAAATGGTAACTAAGCCTAGGAATTCTAGCTCAAGTCTCGCCTTCTTCTGAAATAAGTATTTAGTGCAGAATCCTTTGATTCCAGGTCAGTTGATTTAATAAAAGTAATCAGTAAAATGGAAACTTTATTACCATGTTTCAAATACTAGGCTAAATCTTTTCCATTTGTTATAATTAATCTCTTTACACATAGCTCCATCTATTCTTTTTTCACTTTTTATTTTGAAATAATTTATAGATTTATAGGAAGTTGCAAAAAGTAATATAGATAGCTCTCATATTTCCTTTGCTCAGTTTCCCCTACTAGTAATATCTGACATAACTCTTTCCTTCAGAGCTGATAGGACAGCTCTGTAGAGAGCTGGACAGCTGTTTTTTTTTCCACAAAGAAACACAGAAAATTGACATTGTTACAATCCATAGCCTATTTTAATTAAAAAAAATTTAAGTTGTTGATAGGCCTTTATTTTATTTATTTATTTTTATGTGGTACTGAGGATCGAACCTAGTGCCTCATACATGCTGGGCACAGTCTCACCCCTCCATAGCCTATTTTAGATTTCATCAGTTTCACATGTATTTATTGTGTGTGTGTGTAGTTCTGTATGATTTTCTCTCATGTATAGATTCATGTAACTGCTTCCAACTGTCAAGATGCAGGACTGGATTGGTTTTGGTGCTCTCACTGCTGTGACCTGAATTCATTTCTCCATGAGGGAAACAACAGTATCAAAAAAGAATGTGAAACTATTCCATCACCTCAAGGCTCCCTGGTATTGCCCCTTTGAAGTCACACACACACACACACACACACCCACCCACCCTTCCTTCTCATACTTAACCACTGGCAACCACTGATCTGTTCCCTGTATCTGTAATTTTGCCATTTTGAGAACACTATAAAAATCATAAAAGTATGTAACTTTGTCTTTTTTCCCTTTCACTGTAATTCCTTTGAGAGTCATGGGAATTGTTTCAGTAGTTTATTGCCTACTTTGTTTAACCATTCATCTGCTGAGAGACATTCCAGAAAGATGGTTTCTAATTTTTGACTATTAAAAATAAAGCTGCTGTGAACATTGATGTACACAGTCTTATGTGAAATAGTTTTAATTTTTGAGAGAGAAATGTCCAGAAGTGCCAAATAAGTACATATTTTGTTTTTAAAGAAATTGCTAATCATTTTCTAGAGTAGCTGTATTATGTTATGTTCCTACCAGCAGTGTACATAAAAGAAATCCAGAGTCTCTGTATCCTCTCCAGCATTTGGTGTTATCACTCTTCATATTAACATTTTCCTAAATAATCCCACCTAATTCTAATAATCCCAGTGCTGAGGGTTGAACCTGGGCCTTGTTCATTGTAGGCAAATATTCTACCACTGAGCTACATACTCAAACTTCCATCTAATTTTAATCTTAATTAATTTTTATTTAAAAAATTAATGATAACTTTTCCATTTAGAAATCTCCAAGTAAAATTGTGACTGACAAGGCCTCAGTTGGCTGGAGTTAGAGCTCTAGTGGTAGATGCTTGCCTTCTGCACACAGATCCCAGCACCTAAACAGCAACCACAGCAACAAAACCCCTCAGTGTACAAGTTTTACTTTGCTTTTATTCTTAGTAGTATCATTTAAAATTTGTCTTTAAAGTTCTTTTTAGTGTTTGTTTCTTTTTTATTTTTTTAGACAGGGTCTCTGTCCCCAAGCTGGTCTTGAATTTGTAGGCATTAGTGATTTTCCTGCCTCAGCCTCCCGTGTAGCTGGGATTGTGAGCCTGCACCAGCCTGCCATGCTGGTGAACGGTTTTTGCAGTATTGGTGTGTCTGCAGACTGTGTAAATGAGGACTTCCGATCTATCCTAGAATAAATTTTTATCTGAAGTACTTTCTGGATTAAGAGTTGGGACTTGGCCCATTATTTTTCCCTTACTGGCCATGTGTAGACAGTTTTGATTCTGTCAAAATGAAATTTTTTCTTTAGCATCATCAATCATTGTAAATTAATTAGTTTGTGTTCTTTCTGTTATGTGAATTGAATCCAGGGGCACTCTACCACTATACCATATGTATAGCCCTTTTCATTTTTTAATTGGGAGTTGGGGTCCTGCTAAATTGTGTAGACTGGCCTTGAACTTGAGATCCTCCTGCCTTATCCTGAGTAGCTGGGATTGCAGGCTTGTGCCACCATACCTGGTCAAATGGATTCTTTCACTGATATTTAATCTGTAGGTTTATCTGGCATCTGTCCTCTCCCCATTAAACTTATTTGTTGAATTAGGTTGTTTTTTCCTATAGATTTTCTAGTTCTTGGATTTTGCTGAGTGCATTCCCATAGCTGTCAGTTTAATATGTTCTTTTGGCCCCTTTATTTTCTGTAAATTTGTAACTAGAGCTAGAGACTTGTGTAGATTTTCTTTCTTTTTTCTTTTTCAAAAACAGTTCTTAGGTTGTGTGATGTGTGCTCTGAAAAGACCCATAGTGTCGGAATGTTTTTTTTTTTTAATGAAATGAATAATTAATGATTATTGCCTATATTTATTAATTTATTGGGATGGTAATTTGTTCTAATTCTCTTGATCCTTTTTTTTAATTGTTAACTGTAATGCTTTCAAAAGGAGAAATTTTCCCTTGTTAGTTTTGTTTATCATGAGGGTATAGTTGTTTTGTTTTGTTTTTTTAAGCAGAACTGAGGCTAAAACTCAGGACCTGGTGCATGCTAGACCAACACTCTGCCCCTGAGCTACATACAAGAGTACAGTTCTTAGGAAGGAAAGCAAGCTAATAGTAAGAATTGGTTTTGGTAATGAGCTGTCCTCCCCAGGAGGAGAAACAAGGTGGGACACAGGAAGCAGAAGTGGGCTTTGGAATGACGGGTGCTGTTGTTTAAAGGGGAGTTAATTCCCCTGCGGTAATGGCTGGGAGTGTCAGGGGAAACCTTTGCTCACAGTGATACCGGCCTTGCCTTCAGCCTGTTTTAATGAAGGAAGCCACAGCAGACCTATGACCCCTGAGCCTCTGTTCAGGAGACAAAGTTCACACAGCCTTAGCTCCGTGACCAGGAATAGTGCATTGATTTCTTCTTGAAATTAAACTTAGATTGTGTTTCTTCTTCTGTGCTAATGTTTGTGACCTTAGTAGGAATCTTTCCCGCCTTCAGGTGAATAAACCACATAGCCTCAAAGGAAAATTTCCTATTCAGAGTAAATTTGTCAAATGCTCCCCCATATCAAATATTTATTTTAAAGGCCACTGTTTACTTAACAGAAGCTGTGGGGCAAAAGCATGGTGGCTGTGTAAAGGACGACTCCAGGAAGGTACGCAGAGCTGGCCGCCTGGTGTGGGTTGGCTTGGGCTTCCCTGGGGGTTGTGGCAGCCCCTTGGGGAAGACAGCAGGCAGCATCTCTGAGAAAGGGCACGATGGGCACGTGAAAGGACTTTTCTATTCTCAAGACACCCTTCCTCCATTTCCCCTTCCCAAGGCATTTAATGTTTTTTTTTTTTTCTTAGTACCAAGTTTCAGGTTTATGGAAATATTGAGCAGAAAATATCAATTTTCAAAGGCCCTTCCCCCTAGTTTCCACTGCTGTTATGAAGTAGGGTGGAACCTTAGTTAAAATTGATGAGCCAAATAGTGACACATTAACATTAACTAAAGTCAGTAATTTTACGTTAGGATTCACTCTTTGATGTTACAGATTCTCTGGGTTTTGGCAATGTTTGGAATCTGACAGTATGTAGCCTTTTTAGATTGTTTTTTTTTTTTCACTTTGCAGCATGCATTTAAGATTCTACAGTGCCTTTCGCTGGCTTGATAGCTCATTTCTTTTTAGTGCTGAGTAATATTCCATTGTAAGGATGTACCAATTTGTTTATCCATTCACCTACTGAAGGACATCTTGGTTGCTTCCGAGTTTTTGCAGTTGTGCATAAAGCTGCTATAAACAACTATGTGTAGGTTTTTGTATGATCACATTTTTAGCTCCTTTGGGTAAATACCAAGGAGCTTGATTGTTGGATTGTATAGTAAGAGTATGTTTAGTTTTGTAAGGCTGAACCGTTTTTCGTTCCCACTAGCAGAAAATGAGATTTCCTGTTACTCGACATCTTCCCTAGCATTCCTGGTGTCAATGTTTTGGCTTTTTGCCATTCTAGTAGATGTGTGATGGTGGTGTTTTAATGTATAATTCTCTAGTGACATGTCTGCTAGGGTTTGAATGTGTCCCCCATATGTTCATGTGTTAGAAACTTAGTCCCCAGTGCATCAGTGTTGAGATGTGGGACATTTAAGAGATGATCAGGTCACGAGGACTCTGCCTTCTTGAATGGATTGACATTGTCATCTACAGTTGTCTTGAGAGTGGGTTTCTTACACAAGCATACTAGACCCCTCTTGCCTTTCTCACAGTCTTACTAGGTAGTGCTTTCCTATTTGGGGGAACAAGAAGACTCTCATTAGATAAGTCCTTGATCTTGAGCCTTCCGATTTCCAGAACTGTGAGTGGAATAAATTTCTACTGTTTATACTTCTGTTACAGTCTCATAAAATATGAACTAAGCTTCTTTGTTTTGTTTTGTTGGTAATGGGGATTGAACCCAGGGGTGCTTAACCACTGAGCCACATCCTCAGCCCTTTTTTATATCTTATTTAGAGACAGGGTCTCATCAAGTTGGTTAGGGCCTCGCTAAGTCACTGAGACTGGCTTTGAACTTGGAATCCTCCTGCCTCAACCTCCATACCTTGGGGATTACAGGTATGTGCCTCTGCCCAGCAAGACAGTGTCTTTTAATCTGCTTTTTGCTCTGTATGCATTGGTTAAGTGTCTGTTCTGATATTTTGACCATAATCTAATTGGATTGTTTTCTTACTGTTGATTTTGTGTGTGTGTGTGCGTGTGTGCGTGTGTGCGTGCGCGCGCGCGCGCCCGCGCTGGGGATTGAACTCAGGGCCTTTTGCATGAGAGAGGAGCACTCTACCAACTAAGCTATATTCCCAACCTCTTACTATTGATTTTTAGGAGTTCTTTGTATTAAAAATTGTTCTTGGTATTAAACTCTTATTTAATACCAAGTATCTTAAAATTTGCTATGTATTTATAGTTACTTATTATTACTATAAGTTTTTTTAAGTATAAGGATATATTTTTAAGTCAAAGTATACAACAAATAAAACCTTCAGAAAAAGATCTTCTCATCAAAATCAAATAATTAAAAAAATATATTCCTTTAATCATTGTAAAGTTCTTAAAATAGAAAAAATCTGTAAGAAAGTCTAGTAGACCAGATGCTTTGTTAGGATCTATTGGTTCTGCTTTCAGTACATCACAACCCAATTGCCTGCCACTCATGCCACAGTCACCTCCACTGCCTCCACCACCATGGTCCTAGCCACCCAAGCCGTCAGGAGTACCGTATCCTAATTCTCATTCTCCCACAAATCCATATCCTGATCATTCATTCCATCTCTGCCACAGCCTGCCATTCCAGAACTTCCCATTCCAGAGCTGCCATGGGAGTGGAGTTGAAGAAGAGTTCAGTGTATCGCTCTTATGTTTAGACGCGTATCTTCATGTGTCACACACTCTGTTTGCTTCTCCTGTTGCTCTGCCATCAGCTCAATATCACTATGAACTCATATTGGATTTAGTATTAAGAAGAATTATCAGCAATGTCATCTTCAGTTGCAGGAAAAGGCAACCCTTTTGTGTACAAAATGATATCACGAAAACCTGAACTTGCTCAGCAGCTCCACCATAGCTGTGACCTCCCATACCTCTTCCATCTCATTCAGTCATTGAAGCCATCAGAGCTGCAGCCCTAATTATGATAGCCACCATCGTACCCGTCACCTCCTCGTCGCAGTCTTTCATACATACCTCCATAAGAACCCCCTCTTAACTCCTTTTGGCCTGCCACATGATGCCAGTGGCTCTTTGGCAGTCTTCTTGGTGGATCATGAAATCCTTTGATTTCACTCCTGCTATTTCTGAAGATCTCTGTACCCTGTGTCCTTTTCTTGTGTTTCCCCAGAGCATGTTCTGCGATCTCCTGTGACGCAGACTGCACGAAGGCCTCTGCTGGGCTTCCTGGTCGTCCATCACCAGTGTTATCCCCTTTTGGCGTAATTTTCAAACCTTGAGAAAATGGAACTATTTCCTTTTCCTCTTTTTGCTGCAACCCAATAGTAGTCTGCAAAGTCTTCCTGTTGTGTCCCAGAGCATCGTTTGGACCATTATGTTTCATCTCAATACCATTGATTATACCCTTTTACTTCAGACACCTGTCAGGCTGTGGAGGCTGTGGTGACACCAACTCGGTGCTCATGGGGTCCAGTGGGAGGGGGGAGAAGTCGTTGCTTCTCACAAGAGTCTTTCCACCTGTCTTTGGTGGTGGTAGCTGCTAAGGTCCACAAGTTTTTTTGTTGATCCTTTCTACATAGGCATCATCATCATCAAGAAGATTTGATTTCTTCCTTCCCAATTTGTTTGTCTTTTCTTTCTTTTTCTTATTTCATTAGCTTAGGACTTCTGGTATGCTGTTGACTAAGAGTGGTGAGAACGGACCTCTTTCCTTGTTCTTAATCTTAATGGTGGGAAAACGTAATTTTTCACCATTAAGCCTGATGTTAATGGTAGGATTTTTGTAGATGTCCTTTTTCAAGTTGAAGAACTTCTCCCCTATTTCTAGTTCACTGGGAGTTTTTGTCATGAAGGGGTCTTGGAGTTCATAAAAATTTATTTTGCATGTGTTGATATGATCATAGGGTTTATTTTCTTTTCTTGGTATAATAGATTATATTATTATTGAATTTTGAACCAGGTTTACATACCTGGAGTAATTCCACTTGGTCATGGTTCATAATTCTTTTTGTACATTGTTGGATTCAATTTGCCTAGTATTTTGTTCAGAATTCATGCAGCTATATTCAGGAGAGATTTTGGTCTATAGTTCTCCTTGTTTTTCTGGTTCTTTCCATCTGGTTTATGGTTAGGGTGATGCTAGCTTTATAGAATGAGTTAGCAAGTGTTCTCTCTGCTAAATTTGGAGAGAACTGAGATAATTTCTAACTTAAAAGTTTGGTACATTCATCAGTGAAGCCATCTGGGCCTGGTACTTTCTGCTGTAGAAGTTTATTAATTATCGATTGAGTTTCCTTATTAGATAGTTAGGTCTATTGAGATGCCTTTCCTTCTTGTCTAACTTTCGGTTTGTTGTGTTTTTCAAGGAGTTGGTCTATTTCATCTAGGTTATCAAATTCACGGGCAGAGAATCCTTGGTGACATTCCTTTATTATCCTTTTAATGTCCAGAGAATCACTAGTGATTACCCTTGTTTCATTTCTGCTATTAGTAATTTCTCTTCTCTCTTTTATCTTTATCACTTTTATTGATCTTTTCCAAGAACCAGCTTTTGGTTTTATTGGTTTATCTCTGTTGATTTTTAGTTTTCAATTTCATTGATTTCTGCTCTAATTTTATTTTCTTCTGTTTACTGTGGATTTAATTTGTTCATCTCTTCTTAGTCTCTTAAAGTGGAAGCTTAGATTATTGATTTATAGATCTTTATTCTTTCCTGATGTTTGTATCCAGTGCTATCAGTTTTTCTGTAAGAACTTTCTCAGCATCCCACACGTTTTGAAGAGTTGTATTTTCATCTTCATTTTAGACATACTCTTGTGACTTTTTGGACCCATCTACTGTGTAGCAGTGTGTTGTTTGATCTTAAGTATGTATTTTGGGATTTTTCGGCTTTCTTTCTGTTACTGGATTTGACTTTAATTCTCTGTGTCCTGAGAGCAGACATTTTATTATTTTTATTTAAAAAAATTTGTTAAGGTATGTGGCTGAAAATGTATGTGTGTATATGTGTGTGTGTGTGTGTGTGTGTGTGTGTGTGTGTGTGTGTATGAAATGCTAATGCTAAAAGGTTCTCTCATCTTTATTATATGTGACTTCACAATACCAGATTGGTTAAAACAGACAGAGTGAGGCATCCTTAGTGTCCATCAATAGATGTATTGATAACCAGAATGTCCTCTACACATGCAAAGCCTAATTTAACCTTAAAAAGGAAGGAAATTCTGGCACATGCTGCAACATGGGTGAATCTTGAAATCATGCCAGTGAAGAAGGGTCACAAAGTTCTGAAGATGGACAGTGGTTATAGTTGGACACCAAGATGAATGTACTTAATGCCATATAATCGTATACTTAAAAATGGTTAAAATGGTAAATTTTATGTAATATATATTTTTATCACTATTTATTTGATACTGGGGACTTAACTTAGGGCACTTAACCACGAACCACATCCCATACCTTTTTATTTTTATTTATTTTGAGACAGGGTCTTGCTAAGTTGCTGAGGGAAAAATTTTTGTAAACCAGAGTGGTGCTGGGCAAGGGGGCACATGCCTGTAATTCTAGCAGCTCAGGACGCTGAGGCAGGAGGATCGCGAGTTCAAAGCCAGCCTCAGAAAAAGCAAGGTGCAAAGCAACTCAGTGAGACCTTGTCTCTAAATAAAATACAAAATAAGGCTGGGGATGTGGCTTAGTGATTGAGTGCCCTGCGTTCAATATCTGGTACCTGCCCCCTCAAAACAAAAACAAAAACAAAAACAAAAAAAACCCAGAGTGGTATCAACTGTGAAAAGGTTTCAAGAGTTATTTTAATGATTTACCTTATTCTGGATGTTTACACTATTTTTTGGAACTTAAGTGACCAGTTTAATTTTCATCAGTGATTGGCCTGATAAAACATAATACATTTTCAGGGTCTGGTGGTGCATGTGTACCTGTAACACCAGCTACTTGGGAGGCTGAAGTAGGAGGATGCAAGTTGGAGGCCAGCCTCAGCAATTTAGCAAGACCTGAAACAACTTAACAAGACCCAGTCTTAAAAACTGAAAAGGGCTGAGGATGTAGCTCAGTAGTAGAGAGCCCCTGAGCTCATTCCCCACTAGTATGAGCAAATATATATTATATTTAGGGTTTTTTAAAAGAGTTTGAAGAGGGGCTGGGGATGTGGCTCAAGCGGTAGCGCGCTTGCCCGGCGTGCGTGCAGCCCGGGTTCGATCCTCAGCACCACATACAAACAAAGATGTTGTGTCCGCCGAAAACTAAAAAATAAATATTAAAATTCTCTCTCTCTCTCTCTCTTTCTCTCTCTCTTTAAAAAAAAAAAAAGTTTGAAGAGTAAAATTTTTGTGTAAAATCAGCATGAAATTCTATGTCTATGATAAATCTGATACTTGTAGAAGACATATATGCATTCCTTTTAAGATCATGCTGCTTATCCACTTGACTGATTTGTAGTCATAGAGTAGAACCCTTATGGGGTTTGAGGACCTTCAGAGGCCAGAAGACCCCAGTTCTTGGTTTTGAAAATTGATAACTTTGTTGGGGATGTAACTCATGGTAGAGCATTTGCCTACCCTGCGTGAGACCCTGGGTCTGTCCCCAGCATTGCCAAAAGAAAAAAGGAAAGAAAAAAATTAGCAATCAACCAGCCTCAGCAAAGTTAAATTATTTTATTCCTAAGTTCCACAACTATCTTTTCCTACAGCCAGGGCTGCTTAGCCCTAATCTCTAATGGGTCCCAGTGCTCCACCAGGATCTGGTTCTGTCAGGCTGAGCCTGTGATACCAAATAAAACTAGGGACTGGTATTTAACCTCATCTCTTTCTGTGCCCATTGTCTCCCGCAGTCCATGCAGATAATGGTGCTCTGCTTAATGGGCTTGGTGAGAGTGATTTCCAGATCAGTTACTTCCACCGCAGTGGCAATCTCGGGAAGTGAAGAAAATTTGATGATGGAACCCATGCATGGAGTCACTGACTGCATAGGCCTGTACAGGATGGTGGTTCTCATGTTTTTTTTAAAAAATAATAATCATACTAAGCACAATGGAGGATTGTTCTCAAATGATCTCTTAAAGCTTGGGTTTCTAAACTGGGCCCATTAACAGGAACCCATAGGGAGTTCAGATAGCTCAGATCCCACTTGTGGAGGGGTGTCTACTCTGGGAGGGAGATGAGATGCTGGGAGTCCTTAAAAATTATTGCAAGAGACAGTAACTTTGCCTCTCCACTCATTTTTATATATGTATTAATTAAAACCAGACGGGCACGGGGGCTTGTGGGTAACAGACATTATTTTAATGAAGTGAAGTTTTGACTCAGGCTTTTATAATACTATTGTTTTTTTTGGATTAAAATTTAAAATATCTAAATAAGTAGAAAATATTAAAAATGCTTATGAAGAATTTGAGATTTTAATATGTAAGATTTTTTTAAAAAAAATTTGGTCTTGCATTAAAAGTGCTGGAGGTATTTTTATTTTTGGACTAGATTTGTTTTTCAGCAAGACAGTATTTATATTGCTCACAGAGGGGGGTGTGTTTGTATATTTAAATGTGAAGACAGTATGCCCTGAATGCCCTTTATCAATCTGACTGAAACCACCCACACTAATGGATTTGAATTCCCTTAATGGAATATTAGATAAATTGCCTATAATTTATGATCCAGAGATTTTTCTTAAAATTTAGAAAAGGAAAGCATTAATTTATCGTCCTCATAAATACTTTAAACAGTATGGAAAAGGTAGGAGTCTCATGTAACCACCATTTTTCGTCCCAGCCTGGGATGTAGTAATTGTATTGGGTTCAGAAGATCCTTTTTCTACCACGTAAGACTGACCAAAGAAAATGCATATTATTTTATGTTTTGTATCAGTGCTATTATAATACATATTTTGTTTTTCACTTGTACTTTCCTCATAATGTATCTTGGGAATTTGTTCATGTAGAGTTTATGTAGTGCTACATGGACTTCAGTGGTTTGGTGTGTTAGTAGCCGCCCCCCCTTGTTTGTGCGGGATATGTTCCAAGACCCCCAGTGTGTATCTGAGCCTACAAATACTATCTAGTCATTTACCTTACACTGTTTTTCCCCAAAACCTGTGATAAAGTTTATAAGTTAGTCATAGTAAGAAATAATCAAACAGCAGCCAATTTTTCAGTCCCAAACTATTCCTGAATCTGAATTCCTGTCACCAAGTCTTACTTTTGCAGTAAATGGATTGGTGTCACTTGTCTCAAGGGATCCCTTGCCAAAATTCTTGTATAGTCTCAGTACTTTCTGGTTTGACACATTACCATCATGTTTTCTGTTCATGTCTTCTGCCCACAAATTTTGTGCCATTTCCCTTTTTTTTTTTGTTATCTGAATTGAATCCAGGGGTGCTCAACCTCTGGGCCACATTCCCAGCCCTTTTATTTTTACCTTTTCCATCGTAACTAAGCACTTATCACACACTATATCAATAACTTTTGCAGTTTGAGGTGCAATAGCAAAACCAGCATGAATTTCTTTTTCCTTCTTCACAATTTCACAAACAGATTTGTTCTTACAGTAGGTCTGAGCGACCTCAGAATATAATTGTTTTTCCTTAAGGACTTTCACCTTGTCATTCAAAGGAAGCTTGTTTTGGTATTTATGTGACATGTCTAAATTGCAGCATCACTATTCTTGCCCTTTATAGCCATTAAGTAAAATAAGGGTTCCTTGATCACAAGCAGTTGGGACAGTGAATCTGGTAGCCAGGACGGCCGGTGAGTGACTGATGGGAGGGAGAGTGAGCAGTACCCAGTGAGGGGGCGCCGCACTAAGGGTTGTTTCACTGCTCACCCCCTCCCCTGTGGAGAAGGGATGGTATGTGGTTGCCTCTTGCTACTCAGAATGCTGTGTAATTTAAAAGTTATAAGTAGTTTATTTCTGGAATTTTTCATTTAGTTTCAAACTGCAGTTGACCACGGGGAACTGAAATTACTGAAATAAAAACTTAAAAAAAAAAAGCTAACATTTTTAGTTTTATTCATTAAACAATTGGCAACCTGTAAAATGGAAATCTCAGCCAGGGGCAAGACTATACCATACTTTTTTTCTTTTTAACTTGGGATTGAACTCAGGAGTGCTTAACCAGAGAGCCACATCCCTAGCCCCCTTTTTCTCTCTTTTTAAAAAAAAAGAATTAATATTTTTAAAAATTTTGAGACAGTCTCGCTAAGTTGCTGAGGCTGGCCTCAAACTTGAGATCCTCCTGCTCAGTCTCTCTAGTCACTGGGATTACAGGCATCTACAACTACTCCCCCGCTATCCCATACTTTTTAAAGCTATCCTCCTACTGATGAACACAAAGGTGGTTTTTCATATTTCCTAATCCCGTGCTGCAGTGCCGGTTCTTGTATATGCCTCCATGCGCATGTGTGCTGTGCTCACTGAACAGGGGATATGTGTTGAATGTTTGGCAAATCCTACTGGATTGTCCTTCAGCCAGCCTGTGCTGCAGGGTAGATGGAGGTGAGGCAGGCACTCAGAATTTGCTGGACTCGGTTGATCTTGTAAATATTTGTTAAGACACAAAGTAGCAGAGTATGTGTCACTTTTTTTCTTTCAGTTGTCATTAATGTGAGGAATATTTCTGGGAGGGCTGAGCTGACCTTAAGTGTCTGTAGGCCCAGTGACAGTGTGCTAGGTGCTGACTTGGAAACATTTATAAAAAATGTTGAGTTATATTAGTGATGAGAAAAGGATTAACAGATCACGGTAGTTAGAATTAAGTGTATCAAAACATCAACAGACATTAAGAGAAAATTTGATGTGTTCTTCATTTTCTTTGGTACGTTTGCCTTCGCTTTTCATATGTATTAGAAATTTTCGGTTATGTATTTAAATTTTTTTTTGTATATTTGTTCAGCTTGACTATAAAAAATAACACCAAAAAAAGCCAAGGATTTCAAAGAACCTCTTCATTATAAAGCATCAACTACTTTGTCTTCATAAACTCTTAATATTTGTATCAGTGTAAAAGATCACTTAAAAATAGTTTTAAAGATGTCAGGAGGACTACTACTTGAATATCTGCTACTTCAAACCCATGGATAGGTAGAGAGCAGAAAAGGAGACAACAGAAAGAATTTTCATCATCATGAAAGTTTTTAATGCTTCCCTCATTTTACACTCTGCCTTGTCTTTTCTGTGTATCTACATGGTCTGCATGTGAATTTTTTTTTTGGGGGGGGGTGTTTTCCTATACAAATATACTGTGCTTTACTTCAGCATTTCCCTACTGTTGGACATGTAAATTGCTTTTTTGTTGTTGTTGCTTATTGTAAAAAAAAGCCAGTATCTCCATCTGTTGCTCACAATAAGATGGCTGGGTTTCTTATTATATGTTGCTAGAAAGATTTTGAAGGTTAGCAGCAAAGGAGGGAAACCTAACGCTTTACTCCTTTGGCCCCTCTTTGCCTCCCACGTAGATCAGATTTTTATCATTTTACTTATTTTTTTCTTGGTATAGTAGTTGTGAGTTTTTGGCTTATGAGTTTGTTGATGTATGTGTTGAGGTATGTGTGAATGAGTTAGCTGTACAGTTGATTCTACTTTGACATTTCTCTAGTGTTTTAGTGTCCCCCCATCATTCTGCCTAATCATTTTCTTACCTCAAAATGAAGTAATTGTGTACTTGGCACCACTAAATTAGAAAATTGTCTGTCCTTGGCTAAAAGATCTCAAGCATAGGAACTGGATAGGATAAGAGGAGGGGAGGGGTGTAGCTCAGTGGTAGAGCCCTTGCCTAGCATGCACAAGACCTAAGTTCCATCCCAGCTCCAAAAAAAAAAAAAAAAAAAAAGAAATTTTTGCTTGAGGGGGAAAAAAAAAAGGTGAGGGATTCAGCAATTCAGTTACGTCTTCTATTGAGAAGAACCTGGCATAAAGTAAAACAAGCGCTCTAAGTAAGGGTGAATATAAGGACATGTAATGTGAGCTCCTTAGTAAGGAAATTAATGATGAAAAGGTCTTTGGAGCTGTGTGTATTTTGGAAGAATTAACCTGTAAAAGCAGTAGTGCCCAAGAGAATTGGGCAGATGTAGGTTCATGGATTCTCTAGTGACATGTGGAAAGGTGTTGGGATTGTACCATGAAATACTTGAATTAAAACTCTTTTAATATTAAACTGGGTATGGTGACACATGCCTGTAATCCCAGTAATTTGGGAGCCTGAGGCAGTAGGATTGCAAGTTCAAGGCTATCCCAGCAATTTAGTGAGACCCTTTCTCAAAATAAAAAATAAAAAGGGCTGGGGATGTGGCTCAGTTGTTAAAAGAGGTAGGTTTTTTTTTTTTTTTTTTTAAATACTACATATAAACTGTGACCCTGGGATTCCTAAATACCCTGTAGGTCCTAATACAAAAAAGACTTGCAAGTGTTTTCAGTATTCAAAAAGGGAAACAATTTGCCTGTTAACTGAAATATCAAATTGTTGTTAGGGGTTTATGTAAGTCATTAATTCCTCTGCTGTACAAGTCTTCTTTTTATTGATATTAGAGTCTCCTTGTTCTCTTATTTTGTTTTATGGTCACATCTAAGGTGGAAGTTCAAGTACAGTCTGTTTAGTGGCTTTAATAACTTTCCTTCCTTTAAATTTTTTTTTTAAATAATATCATGGAAATATAATTCACCTGTTTAAAATGTACAGTTCCATTGGTTTTAAAAATATTCATAGAGTTGTATAGCCATCACCAGAATAATTTTTGGAACATTTTCATCACCCCAAAATAAAACAGCATTCACTCCCCATTTCTCCCCAGCCCTCAGCTGTGGGGGCCACAAGTCTGCTTTTTGTCTCCACGGATTTGATGGTTCTGGACATTTCATATTAGTGGAATCATAGATTATGTGGCCCTTTGTGTCTGCCTTCCTCTGTATACAGTAATGTCTTCAGGGTTCATCCGTGTTGTAGCACATATCAATCCTTCATCCTTTATGTGCTTGAATAATATTCCATTGTATTGACATGCTGTTTTTTGTTTATCCGTTCATCGGTTGATAAATTGTTTTTAATTTTTGAGTATTATGAATAGTGTTACTGTGGACATTTATGTTTTTGTGTTGAGTATACATTTTGAGTTTCTTGAGTAGATTTGTAGGAGTATTTCTGGTTTGGGGTCTCTATGGTGTTCTGAGCCCAGTGTACTTTCACATTAATAAGGGGGAAAAAGGGACAGAGAGAGGGAGTGACTGAGACAGAGATGGACACAGAGAGACTGAAAGTAGCTCTAGGGTGGTTTTCACCTGATGAATTACATCTTTAGTCTGAGAGTAACTAACAAAGTAATAAGCTTCAAGTTGCAGTTGCTTCCAAGGAAGTTCCTGGCTCTTATAGGAATTTTTATATTTTATTAATGACAGTTTTCAGTTATTTAACAATGATTATCAATCAATCTTATCTATACTTAATCCATACTGTTAGCCTGGTATGGATTTACTTATATATTGATAGAAAATGTGGGAATTAATGTTTATTTTACTTAGAAATTTGGAAGCAAGCAAAAACCATAGTAGCAATAGTTTAGAGGAAGGAATGAGTGTGGCTAATAAATTGTGGTTGGCAACCCTAGATGCCTGTTGATGGCATCTCAGGTCTGTGGAATGGGAAGGGCAGGGAAGTCCAAGGTGCTCTTTTTGATTTTGTGATCTTAGTGTTTGAACCCAGGGGTGCTTTGTCACTGAGCTACATTCTCAGACTTTTATTCTTTATTTTGAGACAGTGTCTTGCTAAATGCTTAAGGTTGCCCAGGCTGGTCTCAAACTTGTAATCCTCCTGCCTCAGTCTCCTGAGTTGCTCAGATTATAGGTGTGCACCACTGTGCCTGCTTCCAAGGTATTCTAACTGGTACATTCTGGAACATTGCCCAGTGTCTTTTCACTCATTGTGTAGCGTGACTGAGGAAAGTTTGAATTCCTGATTATGGCAACTTTTGATTTTTAAGCATTTCAGATTTTATTTTCTTAAGTATTTCAGACGTGGAGATGATAAAGAGTAATATCTGAACCTCTTGATTTAACAAATTTAAGTTCCCTTTTCTTTTCCTCCCCCATCTCCACTCTTCTTTAAGGGGATACAACTGTGCAGATACACTTGCACACTCTTTGATACACTGATGTTAGCCCTTCCTTTTTTAGAGGTGACTCCCTCCTGCAAGGAAGATATGTGTCTTTTCCATCCATGTTTATACGCTGTGATCTGTGTTTATGCATTCATTAGCATATGTACCATTATCTGTCTTATTATACACTACATATACACTACATTATGGTTTAACTTTTTTTTTTTTTTTTTCTTTGTGGTGATGGGGGTTTTGCTTAGTTGTCCAGGCTGGCCTTGAACTCAAGATTCTCCTGTCTTAGCCTCTCTGAATTGGGATTATAGGCATGTGCTCTGCATATGTTTAACTTTTTGAGGAACCTGCCTAACTGTTTTCTATCATGGCTAAACCATTTTACATACCCAAACACTCAAAGTTTGAGGGTTTCAGTTTCTCCCCATCCTCACCAGCTCTATATATTTTCCTGTTTTTGAATGTAGCAATCCATGTCGAGTACCATGGTGCATTCCTATAAATCCCAGCTACTCCTCAGGCCGAGGCAAGAAGATCACAAGATCCAGGCCAGCTTGGGCAATTTAGTGAGCTTGTCTCAAAATAAGAAAAGGGATGGAAATGTAGCTTAGTGGTAGTGCACCCCTGGTTCAATGTTCAATACTATAAAAAAAATAAGATAAATAAATGAATGTTGTAGCAATCCTAGTGGGTATAAAGTGATATCAGAGTGTGGTTTCTGTTTTTCTGGGTTTTTTTTTTTTTTTTTTTGGTACCAGGGATTGAACCCAGGGACACTTAACCACTGTGCCACATCCCCAGCCCTATTTTGTATTTTTTATTTAGAGAAAGGGTCTCACTGAGTTGCTTAGTGCCTCACCATTGCTGAGGTTGGCTCAGCCTACTGAGCTGCTGGGATTACAGGTGTGCACCAGCGAGCCTGGCTCAGAGTGTGGCTTTGATTTTCATTTCTCTAATGATTCTGTTTGTTGAGTATCTTTTCATGTGCTTATTGGCCATTTGCATAATTTTGGAGAAATGTCTTTTCAAATCTTTTGCCCATTTTTAAATTGAGGGTTTTGTTTTGTTTTGGTCATTGTTGAGTCATAGGAGTTTTTCAGGAGTTCTTTATGTATTCTGGATATTATCCCTTATCAGGTGTATGATTTGCAATTATTTTCTCTCATTCTGTGGATTATTTGTTTTCATTGGTAGTGCCCTTTGATGAACAAAAATTTCCAATTTTAAGTCCAGTTTATTTTTTCTTTTTTGTTATATGCATTTGGTGTCATCTGAGAAATTATTGCCAAGTAGAGTGATATATGAAGTTTTTCCTTAGTGTTTTCTTCCCTGAGATTTATAGTTCTAACTCTTGAGTTCAGGTCTTTAATTCATTTTGAGTTAACTGTTATACATGGGAAATCAAGGGTCCAGCTTTATTCTTTTGTAAGTGGATATCCAGTTTGCCCAGGAATAAATATTGAACAGATTGTCCTTTCCTACTGTGAATGGTCTTGTTACTCTTATTTTTTATTGTAATGTTACTTTAGAATGCATAAAAATAAACTTCTTATGTTTTAAGATTTTAAAAGAAAACAAGTATATAATTAAATATAGATAAAATGACAAGCTCACTAAAATTAAAATTATGTAATTTTTATGGAGCAGATGATTTTTCATTCGCAATGCCACTCTTGAGGTATTGCTTGCCCTGGCTGGCGTGGGGGCTTGGGGATGCCTCCTTTACCTTACCAGGCTAACTCCCCTTGTCTCTGTTTTCTGAAAACCAAATACAGCAGGTATACCCTCTGCCCTTTACAAGGCTTGTGTGCCTACATGTGGGGTGGGACACTGCCTTACTCTGTTCTCAACCAGCTAAATTAAAATCCTATTGTTTAGCCTTCGCCTGGCGGTAAACACATCAGTGCATGTGGGCTGGGAAATCCCCTGGCAGCTCTGGGTTTCCAAGGAAGCATCTGGGCCATCCAGAACAGGCTTATGCTAGTGTTTTAAATGTAATTTTGAAATGAAAACACACTTTAAAAATTCTCATAGTGAGTATATGGACCTGAAGTGTCTGCAGAGTAGTTTGAGACACTTGCTTGAGGTTGAAAGACATTGCTTTATGTCATGTGCTGTTTATACGTTTAATTTCTCTCCCAAGTTTAAACAGTTAATAGAGATGCTGACATTTTAGTTTGGCAGGAGGAGTTAGTTGTGCTTTTTTTCCCCCCAACCCTTTGCTTTTCCCACAGTGACCTTTTACAGGCCACCTCACTGTTGTCTGCTCCCTGAGTGATGGTAGTGGGGAGTCCTATTGTAGCTGGTGACCCATCTTTTCCTTGATTCCAGTGTAACTTCAGCTTTTCTCCTGCTTGTTTTATAACTTGTATCTTACTGCTTTTTCCATTGAATACAACCAAACTAAAAGCTTACATTTTCAATTTTAGACATGATGTTTGTATTTAAGAATGATTTTACTGACAAGATTCTGCAAGTTGGCTCTAACTACATTGGTTTTTTTTTTTTTTTTTTTTTTAAATGTGGTTTACATGACCCTGGAGTATCTTGTCTTCTCACAGTTAAATTCTCAACAGAGTTGTCTCTATTTAAAGTGTGAGGCTGTGCCAATTTGGTCTTAAAATATTGGAAGCAAGTTATGCTGAGATAAAGCTGCAAAGAAAGAGCCTTCATGTTCCATTGAGTATAGATGCTCTTGGCACTTGTTTCTTCTACTTGAAGATGGCTTCTTCTAAAGCATTTTTTTGAGAAAATAGTTTCTCAGGTCTTCAGACAGGTCTGGGGGCAGATGTCGAAATAGAAAACCTGAGGCTCTAAGCTGTCTTGGAATGGTATGTTTCTCTCGCTCCTTTCTTTTTTTCCTACTGGGAATTGAACTTAGTGCCTCATACGTGCTGGGCAAGTGCTCTACCACTGAGCTACACCCTCAGTCTGTTTTTAACATTTTAATTTGAGACAGGGTCTAGCTGAGTTACCCATTCTGGCCTTGAACTTGCAATCCTCCTACCTCAGCCTCCCAACTAGCCAGAATTACTGTTGTGTGCTACCACGCCAGTTGAGGGAGGCCTTTTTCATGGATGTGAACTCTTTTGTAACACCCAGATCAAATCATTGTTTATCTTGTATGCATGACATGAAGTAGTGCCTTAATCTAATTTCAGGAAATGGTTTAATATTTCTATTAAATTTTTAAAAATTAAGTAATAACACAGCATCATATTTATTGAGCAGATGGTATTTTTGGTATTTTTTTTCACCCAACTAAGAATATGAGTGTGAAATAACATATTTCTATGATTGATAGTAGGACAGGATTTAAAAAATTTTCATAGTGAGAATTCTTCAGTGATCCCTGTAGATTAGCCAGCCACCTGATATGTGACTGTTAACTGCCGGTGGCGGTGGCTGCTACTGCTGCTGCTGCTGCTTCAAATTTTTAATGCTTTTTTTTATTGTTATAAAATATGCAAAACATAAAATTACTCTTGAGACCATTTTAAAGTGTACAGTTGGGGACATTAAGTACAGTCACAGTGTCGTGCAACCATTGCCACTAATTCCAGAACATTTTATCTCTAAATAGAACTCCTGCACCCATTGAGCAGTTAGTTTTTCTCCATTAGGCCCCTCCCCAGCCCCTGGCAACCAATAATCTACTTTCTGTCTCTGTGGATTTGCCTGTTCTGCATATTTCATGTAAATGGAATTACATAACATGTGGTCTATTGTGTCTGTGCCTTCTTTCTGTTTTAAAGATTAATCCAGGGCTAGGAATGAAGCTCAGTAGTAGAGCAGCTGCCTGGCGTGCGTAAGGACCTGGGTTCCATCTCCAGCACCATACACTTAAAAAAAAAAAAAAAATTATCCATGTTGTAGCTGCATCAGCACTTTATTCTTTTTATATTCATTGTATGGATATACCACAATATCTTTTGCTTTTTCATTTTAGTTTGGTTTTCATTTTAGTTTGATTATGTATTGTATAACACTGCATGCCACGTAATATATCACATAACTTTCTAGCAGGGGTAGATGACCACAACTGAGTTTTTCCCTCAATCAGGAAAATGCTTCTGGTAATCAGTTTTCTCCAAACCCTTTGATATATAATAATGATTATCTCCAGATATGTGCCTGTTTCTTTCTATCAAACTCAGGGAAAATAGGCAACCCTTTTTCCTTTTCCCTGTTAGTGAACTTGTGGATGGATGTAGGCAGTGGCCACTCCAGGGATAACCAAGCACAGACCCGTGATGCTGAGTCCTGAAAGAATCTTGAACCACATTTCTGCATGGTTACCTAAACCAAAACCGCAGCTACTCCTTACGCCCCTTAGAAATGACTGTAAAACAGCCTTTGGGACAGGAGTTCCCTATGTTTCTCCTTGCTAGCAAAACAATAAACCTGTTTCCTTTTTCTCAAAACTGTGTTGTCATTATTGGATTGGCATTGAGAACAAGGACCAAGCTTTTGGCAACAAATTTGGCACCCCAGATGGGCCTAAGAGCAGCCTGCACTCCAGCTTTCTTTAGCAGGCCTGGCTCTCCAAGGAACCCACCTTCCCTACTGAGGATGCAAGGTGGCTGGCGAACTTGGTGAGAGCCAGCTGCAGGAGAGTTAGGAGCCAGGTTGCTCCATCGTGGTTCACTTTGAGAAAAAGGAAACTGGACTCAGGAAAGTCATGACAACTTAAGCCATGTGCATGACCCTTGCCCATGTATGCCTTATCTAGTTACCTGCCATCTGCAACTGCGGACCTCTGGACTGTTCCGCTGCTAAATGTTCACACCCTACCTGATACAGAACAAGGACTTTGGGTCACTTCTCCCAACTTCACCCCCTTTCAGCAGGAAGCAGTTTGGAGATGTCATGGCCCATTTTTTCCATAGAAATGGAATGTGGAAATTGACAGTGGCCCACTTGATGCTTTGAACATAACCCTTGCTGCAACTTATTATTTTTTTTTTAAATACTTATTTATTTTTTAGTTTTCGGTGGATACAACATCTTTATTTTATTTGTATGTGGTGCTGAGGATCGAACCCAGCGCCTTGCGCATGTCAAGCGAGCGGCGCTACCGCTTGAGCCACACCCCAAGCCCTGCAACTTATTTTTAAAGTGGACACGTTTCTTTCTCTTCCTCTCTCCCTTCTCCTCCATAATCTCTCCTCCTATTAGTGAATCTTGAACCACATTTCTCCCTCCCTAATCTCTCCCTCCCTAATCTCAGGGGAAACAGGATTGCCTTTCTTCCCCATGTTAGGCAGTTCATCTGTCCTTGAGTACACACCTACCATAGACTTTGGGGATGGTACCAGAAGACCTCAAGTGAACCACAACTCTAGCAGAGAACATGTAGAATGCAGCCTTTGAATCACCTCCTTAAAAGCCCGCTGTTCCTGTTGACGGGCAGAATCACAGCCTTTGGGACAGGATCCTCTGTGTTTCTCCTTGGCTACCAAAGCAATAAACCTTCTACTTTCTTTTTCTCAAAAAAAAAAAAAAAAAAAAAAAAAAAAGTGACCTGAGTTCAGCTCCTTTCCCAGAAAACCCATTACCGCATTTTACTAATGACGGATCTTTTGGGTGACCATGTATTAAAATTGTTACGGAATATGAGTAATGTAAGATTTACTGTCTTTAGTCATGAGTTTGTTCAGTTTGGCATTAAATACATTCACATGGTTGTTACCATCATCCTTTTGCACAAGTTTTTTTTCTTCCTTAACTAAAACTCTGTTTTGTTTAAACACTCACTCCCATTTTCCCCACCCTGTTCCTGTTAGCCACCATTCTACATTGTCTTTATGATAGAGATTTCACTACTCTAGGGACCCCATGTAAACGGGATCAAAAGGTATTTGTCCTTTTGTAACTGGCTTTTTTCACTTAGCATAATGTCCTCAAGATTCTCAGACTTGTCAGAATTTCCTTCCTTTTTAAGGCTAAATAATATTCCATTGTATCTGAATATCACATTTTGTTTCTCCATTTATCTTTGCATTGATACCTAGGAGGTTCCACAATATGACTGATGCTGCTGTGAATGTAGGTGTATAGTTATCTGAGACCCTGCTTTCAATTCTTACCCAGAAGTGGAATCACTGGATCTTATAGTGATTGTCTGTCTCTCTGTCTCTGTCTCTCTCTCTCTCCCCCCCGCCCATTTTTTATTTTTATTTTTTGGTGAACTGCCACACTTCTTTCCACCAGTGGCTATCCCACTTGACAGTCCCACAAGCAAAGGACAAGGATTCCAGTTTTGCCACATCCTTGCCAACATTTGTTATTTTCTTTTTTCCCCCATAGGAGCCATCCTAATGGCTACTTTGATTTACTTATTTATTTTTTGTGATATTAGGAATTGAACCTAGGGGCATTCTTCAAATGAGCTACATCCTCTGCTCTTTTTATTTATTTTTTATTTTGAGGCAGGATCTTACTAAGTTGCCCAAGCAGGCCTCAGACTTGAGATCCTCCTGCCTCAGCCTCCCAAATCATTGATATTACAGGTGCGTGCCACGATGCCCAATCTAATGGCTACTTTTTAAATGGATTTAAAATCTTAATGTATAACTAAATTTTAACTAAAAGCTTGATTAACACAAAGCCTTTGTAAAATATCAGTAGTATAATGCGTTGTGGTGCATGCCCTGTAATGCCAGCAACTTGGGAAACAGAGGCAGGAAGATGGCAAGTTTGAGACCGTCCTTACCAATTTAATGAGACCCTGTCTTGAGAAAGAGAGAGGAAGGAAGGGAGGGAGGGAGGGAAAGAAGAAAAGAACAAAGGAATGAATGAGCTAGGGACATAGCTCAGTGTCAAAGTACCCTTCTTAATTAGCGCTTTAATGTGAACTGGGATGGAAGTGTGGAGGGTAATGAGGAGATAAGGTTACTACTACAGTACGTACCAAAACTATAAACCTCTTCTACAGTTTTCTTTACCCCCAAATAATAGGCAGTCAAAAACTAAGTGACATCATTTGGTAGACTTTATCAAGTTACCTTCCCTCCCCACCCCCCAGTACTGGGGATTGAATTCAGGGGTGCTCTACCACTGAGTTACATCCCCAGCCCTGTTATTTTCTTTTTGGGGGGTGGGGGCGTGTACCGGGGACACTCAACCACTGAGCCACATCCTCAGCCCTATTTTGTATTTTATTTAGCGACAGGGTCTCACTGAGTTGCTTAGCTCCTCGCCATTCCTGAGCGTGGCTGTCAATCCTCCTGATTCAGCCTCTTGAGCCTCTGGGATCTCAGGCGTGTGCCCCGCGCCCAGCCCTAGCCGTTTCTTTATATTGTATTTTGAGACAGGGTCTTACTAAGTGCCTCGGCTGGCCTTGAACTGGCCGTCTTCCTCCCCTAGCTAGGATTGCTGGGATCACAGATACATGTCTTGGTGCCCAGCTTCAAGTTACTTTTCTCTTTTGTACTAGGGATTGAGCCTGAGGGCACTTTCCCACTGAATTACTTCCCTAGTCTTTTATATTTTTAATTTTGATAGAGTCTTAGGGCCATGCTGAATTGCTGGTGGTCTCTCTAAGTTTCTGAGGCTGCCTTGGAACTTGCTGGGATTATAGGTGTTCACCACCACACCCAGCTTGGAATTACTCTTGAATGTTATGGAATCTATGTAAGAATGGGTCAGCAGACTTACCCTATAAAGATAGTAATATTTTAAGCTCAGTTGGTCCTTTGGTTTTGTTTCAGCCACTCAACCCTGCTGTCGTGACATGCAAAAGCAGTCACTGACATTATCAAATGAGGGAGGCTCTAGTCCAATAAAAATTATTTACGTACACTGCACTGAGTTGTATATAATTTTCATGTGTCCCCAGTATAATTTTCTTTTGACTTCTTTTCAACCATTTAAAAAAGACAAAAACACTCTTAGCTTATGGTCATATGAAAACTGGCCTTGTTTTTACCTTTTGAATATGTCTGCTGACCTCTGGTATAGAGGGATCAGTGGATGTTGGTGGTGTGGCACCATGTGGTACTTGTTATTTTTTGAAACACTTTGTTAAGTTTTTGGTTTGGGCAAAGGGTAAAAGAGTCAGGCTGGTGCAGAGGAATGACAAGCCCAAAGGAGTACGTCTTGGAATCTCAGATGGGACACGTGTCTGATGTGATAAAGATCACGTGACTGGTCCAGGGCCTGGCGTGGTGCTTACCATGCCATCACCTTCCGTCAGTGTTCACGGGAAGGTAGGTGACAAGGAGGAGTGGAGGGATTTCTGAACGTATAAGGTGCCACCATACTAAGTGACTGTTTTAGAGAAATGACTCCTGTCATTGCTCTTTGTGAGTTCAAGGCAACTGAAGCCTGAGAGTAAGGTGGACACTTGAAAGTACGTTGGCCCATGCATTGTGTTGGTGCTTCGCAGAACTGTGGAGTGGACTTTTAACATCCCTGTTCTACAGATGAAGGGAATGAGAATGAGGAAAGTTGGTGTCTTACTGTTTTGTGCTGCTGTAACAGATGAGGTAATTTACAGAGGAGATTTGTTTCTTGCAGCTCTGAAGGCTGAGAAGTCCAGAGTCAAAGGGCCTATATATCTGGTGAATGCCTTTTTGCTGTGTCATCCCATGGGGGAAGGCAGAAGGGCAAGAGAGCAAGCCTGAGAGCTCTTGTATTATGCGCCCTCGCCAGAATTGTCCTTAGTGCCCTGTTCACTGCATTCGTGGCATTTGCTAGCCTGCTTCTCCAAATTCTTCCAGCCTCTACCCACTACCCAGTTTCAAAGCTACTTCAGCATTTTGACATGTTTGTTAATAGCAACAACTCCACTCTCAGTACCAAAATTTTATTAGTCAGGGTCTCCAGTGAGGCAGAACTGATAGGCTGTAGTTAGAGAAATAGACAAGAAAGTATTTCTGCAGAGAACTGGTGCATGTGATATTGGAGGCTGACATGTCCCACGACAGGCTGCCTACATGTTGGAAACCCTGGGATGCTGGTATTGTTAACTCCCTTCAGTCCAAGTCTGGATTTTTCAGAACCAAAAGCCAGTAGCGTAACTCTCGGTCTGAGACCAAAGGCCTGAGAACTCAGGGGGCTTCTGAGTTTAAAGGCCAAAAGCCTGGGGTTCTGTGATCAGGCAGAGACCTCTGTGGTCCTAGTGGTTGCTGTGTTCAAGTGAGAAGATCTGATTTCAGATTTGGTACTGTCATTGGTTTTCTGGACATTAGAGAAATGTATTAGTCTCCATTAAAAAAATCTTACAATTAGAGGACAGGTGCCGGTGTCGCACACCTGAAATCCCAACAGCTCAGAAGACTGATGCAGGAGGATTATTGAGAGTTCAGAACCAGCCTTAGCAATGGCGAGGTGCTAAGCAACTCAATGAAACCCTGTTTCTAAAGAAAGTTACAAAAATAGGGTTGGGGATGTGGCATAGTGGTTGAGTGCTCCTGAGTTCAATTCCTGGTACCAAACAAAACAAAACAAAATAAAAGTCTAGCATTGAACTGTGAACTTGGTTCTTTTGGAAAAACCCTTAGGCTCTCAATGGTTTGACTGTTCTTTAGTGACAATAGTAAGTTGAATAGAAACTAGATGAGGGGGACAGGGAGGAAGTCGAATGATATACTAAGAATAAGCCAATAACAGAGCCCAAATTCAGACTCTTAAGTTGTTCTGATGGGCTGGGGTTGTGGCTCAGTGACAGAGCGCTTGCCTTGCACATGTGAGGCACTGGGTTCGATCCTCAGCACCACATAAAAATGAATAAACAAAATAAAGATAATTGCATCCATCTATAACTAAAAAATAGTTTTAAAAAAGTTGCTCTGAATGATACTTGATGGTTATGGGTATGTATAATGATGGCCCTGATTTATGAAAATAGAAAGAAGGCTTTAAATTATGTCTGGTGCAATATTATAGTATATATTTATCATTATTAAAATTTTAGCATGTACAAAGCAGGTTTTTGCAATACTTACATTTTTCATTTTATGTTAGTAACTAACGAACTTAGACAATTATAGGGTCTCTTCAAAATGATCAAAATATTTGGGATGTCTTCCAAAAATATGAACATATGTGTACACACACACAACACATATACACATATTAAGACATAAATATCTATTTTAAAATTTGGTGGGCTGTCTATTAGGTCTCTTACTTTGTCCATGGGTCTTAAAGATCTTAGACTGTTGGGGGAATAAGACACTTTAGTGGGAGTCCATAGAAAAGGTTGATGAGTAAGCATTATTTTGATAAAGTGCTATTAAGTTGCTTACTATAGACACAGTAGAAATTGCTTAGAATAGTACTCATTCCAGGACTTATTTTGGAGTGAAAGAAATAGTTTGTTTAGTGCTTCACAGTATATCTCACATAGATGTGCTTCCCTGGTTTCTGTAGACAGCAAATTGAAGAGAAGTTAGGTGGTAAAGGAAACAGAAGTGTCAAAGATAAATTTGGTCTGAGAGATTTAACAAGGGGAAACAACACAGTGCAGATGATTTTTGTAAACACAGAATTATAGGAAATCTTATTAAATCTTAAGCATATCCAAATGTCATCCTGTGATCTGCTGTTTGGTTGAGCAATGGAAGTATCAGATATATTGATTTTATTTTGTTTTATTTGCTATTTGTTGGGTTAAGAATATTACATAATTGGGAATATCAGGAAAGAAGGTTTATATTTTAGTATACTGGGTTGGTTTGACTGTAAACACTTTTGTCATTACCATAATATTAGTGGCTTACTTGTGAAATTTGGTTGGGAGAAAGCCACTTTAGAGAATTGTAGATTTTAGTTTCTTTATTGACATCATCATCATCAAAGGAGGAAGCTACCATTTGCTTTATTCTGCAAAAAGTGGAACAGGTGGTTGTTGAAAATAGTTATTGAGTGCAGTCTTAAAATGAAATTTATCTGTAAAAAAGTACATAGTAAACTAGGAAAAAAGGTTCCAGGCTTCTATTTTTATAGCTCCTGGTCAGAGAAGAAAGGGACTTTCCTTACTGTCAGTATGTAAAAACCTCAGGAAGACACCGTGTGGACTGCTGAGCCCTGTGCCCATCTCTGTGTCAGGACCACGGGGACACTGCTTTAACTGGTGGCCACCCATGCCTGCTCCCCTCCAGGACTGACAGCGGGCTTTATAGTAGGGTCACATGGGGTAGTAGGGACACATGGAATGGTAGGGACCAAAACTGTTCCCTCTGTTAAACAATTTGGCCATAGGATCCTGGAGGGGAGCAGGGGACTGGCTGCTGGGCAGACTGGAACAGCAAGTATGTCCTCTGTCATTGAGAAGAGAATGGACTGAATAGTAAAGGGGGCTGGATACTTTCTTCAATGTTTGGAAAAAAAACCAGTTGAAGTAGTTTCCCTGTATCTGTGGTTTTGCTTTCTACTGCCAACCAAGATCTGAAAAATATTACATGGAAAATTCTAGAAACAAGTCATAAGTTTTAAATCCTGTGTTGTTCTGAGTGGCATGAAATCTCACACTGGCCTGGCAGGACTTGAATCATCCATTTGTCCAGCCTCTTGGTGCTGTATACTCTACACACCCCTTGGTCACTCAGGCTGTCTTGTCTGGGTTACAGAATCACAGAATCTTCCTGATGCTGTGTGTTCAAGTAAGTAAACCCTGATTTTGCTTACTAATGGCCGCAAAGGCAGTAGGAATGATGCTGTCAATTTGGATTTGCTGAAGAGAAGCTTAGTGGAAAAGTACTAAACTTTTAAGTGAAAAGATCAAAGTGTAGTGTGATATTTTGAGACAGAGAGAAACACCACACTCACATAACCTTTACTACAGTGTATTGTTATAATTGTTCAGTTATTGTTTTAATCTGTTGTTCTGCTTAATTTGTAATATCATAGCCATGTATGTTTGGGAAAAAAACATAGTATCACAGCTATGTATGTGTAGGAGAAAACATAGTATCTACGGGATTCAATACAGTCCATACTTTGAGGCGTCTATTGGGGCCTTGGAATGGATTCCCCATGGATAAGGGAGAGGACTATAACACACCCCTGCCTCTTACCATATTTGGTTAAATAGCAAATGAATAAGTGACAGTTCAATAGGAAAGAGTAAACAATAGAAGAAAATGCAGTCAGGTTTTTTTTTTTTTAATATTTTTTACAGACTTCATATTTTAGAACTGTTTTAGGTTCATAGCAAAATTGAGTAGAAGGTACAGATTTTCCCCCAAGGACATCTTGCACCAGTGGTACATTTGTTACAATTAGTGTATAATGACACATTATCAAATGTCCATATTTACATTAATGTTTACTCAACGTACTGCTCTGTGAGATTTGATAAATATGTAATGGCATGTACCCATTATATCACATAGAGTAGTGCTGCCTCCCAAGCCTGTGCACCCACTGATCTTTTTAAGGTCACCAGTTTTGCTTTTTCCATGCTGTCACGTAGTTGGAGTCCTATAGTATGTAGCCTTTTCAAATTGCTTCTTTACATTTAAGATTCTTCACTGCCTTTTCCTGGATTGATAGCTTGTTTCTTTTTAGAAACAAGTAAGGATGTACCAGTTTGTTTATCCACTCATCTACTGAAGGACATCTTGGTTGCTTCCAAGTTTTGGCAATTATGCATAAAGATGCTATAAAAATCCATGGTAAAGTTTTTGTATGTACATATTTTCAGCTCCTTTGGGTAAATACCGAGGAGCATGATTATTGGTCTTTATGGTGAGTATGTTTAGTGTTGGTGTTTTGTTGTTGTTGTTTGTTTTTCTTGCTGTGCTGGGGATGGAACCCAGGACCTCTCACATGCTGGGCAAACACTTTGCCACTGACCTGCAACCTAGGCTTGTATGTTTAGTTTTGTAAGAAACTACAAAAACTCTCTTCCAAATTGGCCATACCATTTTGCATTCCCACTAGCAGAAAATGAGATTTCCTGTTGCCCCACGTCTTCCCTCAACATTTGGTATTGTCAGTGTCTTGGATTTTGTCCATTCTAATAGGTGTGTAGTAGTGTATCACTTTTTTAATTTGCAATTCCCTAATGACATATGATGTTGAACATCTTTTTAATATATTTACTTACCATCTTCCCTGGTCAGGTATCTGTTTAGGTCTTTTGCCTGTTTTCTAAATGGGTTGTTTGTTTGCTTATTAGTTTTAAGTGTTTGGAGTGTATTTTGAATATTAGCCTTTTGCAAATGTTTTCTCCCAGTCTGTGGCTTTTCTTCTCATCCTCTTGATACTCAGATGTTTTTTTTTCTATCTCATTTTTTTTAAGCTTTTTGAAATATATAGGGAGACTTAAAAGCAGAGCTTGCAGACTGATGGCCTGATGGCTCGATCAAACCTGCACATGCATTAAGTTTTATATTTCTAACTTTCAAAATGACATTTTTGTTAATCATTAGCAGTAGCTGACATTTCCTGAGGGCTTACTCTGTGCTAAGTAAACAGTAAAGCCTGTGCTAAGCCCTTTCCACGCTCCTGTTGAATCCTGCAGAAACCCTCCAAGGTAGCATTGTCGCTGTCCTAAGTATACAGTTGGAAACAGACTTTGGTAGGTGAAGGACTGGCCCCAGTATGCCCAGATAAGCGGAGTGACAAATAGATGTGATTCCAGATCATAGTTTTTAAACAACTGTATTTCAGCACAATGTTTATTGAAATGACTTGAAACAGAAAGCATACAAATGTCCAGTAAACATGGGTACAGTAGCACACACCTGTAATCCCAGTGGCTCTGGAGTGTGAAGTAGGAGGATTGCAAGTTCAAAGCCAGCCTTAGCAACTTGATGAGACTTTGTCTACAATATATATAAAAAAAAGAAAAAAGGGCTGGGGATGTTGCTCTGTGGTTAAGCACCTCTGGGTTCAATCCCTGGTACCAAATAAATAAATAAAAATAAAACCCCCTCTTCATTGGTATGGAGGTTGGAGAAGGATTTTTATCATTTTTGGTGGAGTGCATTTTGAGAATATTTTTCAAAAGTATTAATTGTTCATATCCTTTCCATAGGGGTTTTACTTTTTTGGCATTGAACCCAGGGGTACCCTCAATGACTGAGCTACACACCCCCAGCCCTTTTTATTTTGCTATAGTCTTGCTAAGATACCTAGGTTGTCCTTGAGCTTGCCATCCTCCTGCCTCTGGCTCTGGAGCTGAGATTAAAGGTGTATATTACTATACGTGGCCAGGGATTGAACTTCTGAGAATTTATTTTTAGGAAAAAAATAGAGTTGATTACATATACATGTGCTCAGTAGTGAAAATTAGAAGCAGCCTAAGTTATGGTATATTCATATTCTAGAATAATGTACAATCATTAAGAATTCATTTTTATCATATCAGGTGACATGAATAGTGATGTGGTCTGTGTTTTTCCACTGACTAAAATGATCCCTATAGCAAAGCAGTTTGTTTCAGGTGTTTGGCCCAGAGTCACTACTGGCTATATTTTGCTGTTTCAAGGAGCGGGATATATAGGTGATTTTTCTTTTTCTTATGTGTTTTTGCATACCTCTAAATTTACATTTTTCTTTTAAAGTTTTTGTAAATGTAGACAAAGTATAAGACCTCATTAAAGTCAACATGGCTTTATGCACTTCATTTTTGATGTATGTGAAAATGTATTCTTTGTGAATCAGTTTATTTTGTTTTTTTGCTTAAGGTCTTAAATAATCCTTAGGTAATACCAGCACTTATCCAAAAGATCTCTACAGTACAGAAAAAGAAAGTGAATTGTGACAACCTTTCTCCAAGGTAAATGAAACTGTTCCAGTTTCATTATCCGTGATAATCACTATTAATAGTTAAAGTATTTTAAATATGCATTGGGAGCTTGCCCTATTTAATATAAATTATTTATTAAGCAAATAACCACATTTAATGTTTTGGACATTGGGAGTTTCATAGGTAGGCTTTCTATAGGTGAAACCCCCCTGCTTCTTTATCACTACCCTTTCCTGGGAAGATGTGGCAACATGTTAATTGTAAATTTAGAATAGTGCCTGTTCTTAAATCCCAGCCTCTCCACCAAAAACAAATAAAAAGTATGTGATATTAGAATCGAGTGAATCAAATATATTGGTATTTTGTTAATATAGTTAAGAATATAATAGTTCTTATAGGATGAATTATTTATTCCTACTGGTATTTGGACCTTATAGGTAAGAAAGAGATTCAGCCTCTGTGTGTGTGTGTGTGTGTGTGTGTGTGTGTATGTTTGTGTGTATTTGTGTTTCTTTAGCTCAACAAATATACGAGGGCCTTCCACTCGAGGAATAAATTCGTTAACTAAGTTTCCACCAACACCCAAGATAGCTGATCTTAGTTGGGGAGGATTACCAGCCATTCTTCTTTAGGCTTCTTAACTTCACCCAGATTTGGTTAGGTCTACTCGGAGTGGTAGGGAAGTTGTTCAGAATTTTTCCTTGAAGGGGAAAGAATTATTGAATAGAAGTAGATAAAGTAACTCTTTGGTAATGATTTCTTTTCTTTTTCTCCCTTTACCTTATATTGTAATTGGTGGAAAGCAATGGCAGGGTCTGTGCTGACAGTGGCCAGGGAAAAGAAGCCAAATGGGGAAAGGACAGAGACGTCGTCAGCTAAAAACCTTCCTTCTGGGGCTGGGAACATGGCTCAGTGGTAGAGCGCTTGCCTAGCATGTGTGAGGCCCTGGGTTTGATCCCTAGCACCAAAACAAAACAAATCCATCCTTCTGAGCCATTGGTCTAAAAAATAAGGTCCAGAAATGGAGGACAACCAGCGATGTCATGTGAAAAAGAATGTTCTAAGTTTCTAGGAAAGCACATATGAATACCTCTTAAAAGGAGGGGAAAAAATGAAAATGTTGTAGTCTAGAACACGTAGATTACTCTACATTCTCTGTGCTTTTGTTCCCATGTTCTGTTTTAGGAGGGGTTTACAAAGCAAACATGACATTCTTTAAAGATGAATATGCCATTGTATAGCATTTATAAAAGATATGTGTGCTCTCTCCTTTTAAATAATTTTACATTGTCAATCATATATTTTCGCTTCCCTTGTTTTTTGTTTTCAAGCTTAGAGGAGATGGTGAGAGTTATTCAGGGGCGTAAGTTTCTTGTGCCTGAGTAGAAGAGGGGGAAGGGCTTTTTCCTTTCAGCTTTGGTATTGGTGATCTTCCTATTTAGTTAGGCATGACTTTGGTCACGTGACCTCCTATCCTTATCAATACTTTAGAAAATTGGACACATCATAGAAACTTTTTATAAAGCCTTTAGGGGGGGTAGTTCCGTGGTAGAATGCATGCTTAGCATCCCTAACACCAAAAGAAAAGGGAGGAGTATTTTGATTTTAAAAAATTACATGTTGCCAGGCACATTGATTTGGTAGGCAAGGCAGGAGGATTGCAGATCTGTGGCCAGCTTGGACAATTTAGCAAGACCCTGAGAAAATTTAAAAAACGGTGGTAGAGTGCTTGCCTGGCCTGTGCAGGGCTTTGGGTTTAATTCCCAGTACTTGAAAAAAAATTAAAAATTACATGTTCTTTGTGGATATTTACTTAGAATCCATCTTCACAGCACAGCAGACAGGTCCTTTGGCTGCATTCTGAGAAGCAAAATTGCCTCCTTAACTGTTAAGGCTATACGTGGTTCTCCGGCCAGATTGGCCCCTCCCTTAAGATCTGTTAGTGCTGCCCCACCACCTTCCATTACCTTGGATCCTGGAGGTCAGTCATCTTCCTTTTGTGACCACATAGACATATCCACAGGGCATGGATGAATGTTGCCTTCCTGAGGGAGTGGCTCTGGGCTCTGCACAGTAGGCCCTTACACTCCACGGGTTTTGTTTGCGCAGGCTCTGAAGTCATTTTTCCCCTGAGATTTCCGGTTGTGGGGTGGGGGGTTGGGTCCTGGTAAGCCATGGGGCTGCCTTTGCAGCAGCATTTCTAAAAAGATCTGGCATGTTCCAGCACAGTTCTGTGGGACTGCACTGGGAGAGGAGAGGGCGCAGTGCTCCTGTAGAGTGTGGAAGCGACACAGCGGTGGAAGGTGACCTTGATGGTCACACATGGAGTTGGCCTGTAGAAACGGAGGCAAGTGGCCGACCACCAATGTGGAGGCTGCCACAGTGTCCTCGGGGTTGTGGGGGGAGGACCTGAGTCAAGCCGAGTGGGGCTGGGCTGTGGAAGCCTTTGGTTTTGGTTTTCAGTAGAAGCATTTGGAGACTTGTTAGCTCCAGAAGATAAAGAAGGGTGAGCGGGGAAGATTCTGAAGTTTTCATTTGGGGAAACAATAATTCATAGAGGAAAGTGTGATCCTGTAGGGGTAGGATGGGAGAAAGACAAGGAATTTCATTTGGTCTGTTGGGTTTGAAGTGACAGCTCAGTGGAAGTATCTAGCTGGTTGCTGAAAGTAGAGGAGCTGATGTGTGAGTGACTATTTCTTTGTTTAACTTGAATTCTGGAGCCTTCTGAAGTTGTCACTCAGCTTTCCCTGCATCCCCCTAGGGTTTGAGTTGCTTCTCCTGGTGACTCATGTGTATGAGAAAAATCAAGCAGTACAAAAGGGTGAGTCCCTGCCACTTCAGACCTCAGTCCCACCTCAGAGGAAGGTACTGCCAGCAACTTTTGTCTATTCTGGAAATTCTTGCATATATATACACACTTGAGGATAGAAATCACTGGAAAGGATGAGTCAGGCATTAACGGAAACTCACCGAGCGCCCTGCAGTCCGGCATACAGTGGCTCCTTAGGTGCAGGTCTGTGCGCCAGTGCTGCGTGCCCAGGTCCCCAGGTGTCCACCCTGCTCAGGCTGAGCATAGAATCCCTTCAATGCCCCATGCTCCCAATTGTGAATTCTGTAACTTTTTAGTATGGAAGACTGGATTATTAAGAATAATTTGAAACACAAAAAAATATTAAAAAATGAGTTTTTTCTCCTTAAAATGTTATTTTCTTTAATGAATATTTTTTTCTTGCTATGAAGATCTATTTTTTTAAGGTAACGATGGTCATTAATATCTTCATTTTTAGAATGTGGTTACATTTTAAGAAGCAAATCTTGTCCCTCCGCAGTCAATCTCTGGATTTAACCACTGTTAATAGTTTGGAACGTAGAGCCGGTTCTCTGGAGGCAAAGGGCTGCACTCACACAGGGGTGCCTTGTGCACACAGTGGGTTTTTTTTTAATCTTTGTTTTATTTATTTTTGTGTGGTACTGAGAATCAAACCCAGTGCCTCACATGTGCTAGGCAAGTGCTCTACCACTGAGCCCTAGACCCACACACAGTGGTTTTCACATGGAAAACCATAGAAGACAACAGAGCTCATGGCCATGGTCTCACTAAGCAGATGAAAAGCAGACAGATTAATGCATGCTGGTGGTTAAAAAAAAAAAAAAAAAAAAAAAAGTGGTAATGGTATAGAAAGGTAGAACGTTAAATCTCCCTAACTTCCCAGTTCCACTGTTTGTGATATGCATAGAGAGATTCCGTGTCTCCTTTCTTGTGTGTGTGTCTCTTTCTTAATGCACATGTCCTGCTCAACATACCTTTATTGTACTCTTTATTTTTAATTTAGCATCATCTAGATCTTTGTCCACTCCATTCTTTTTCAGGGATTATTGGCTGTGAAGAGAAGGTCACTAAGTGCTTTTGTGATCATTTAATTGGATCCCATCGACGGACATTGGTGCTGTTTCTAAATATTTTAGTATTTACAAATAACAAACGCTGTGGTGAACGTTTTTATACAGATATCCTTGTTCCTTCGTGGAGATGTTTCTGGAAGATCTGATATTTGTTCTTTATTAGCATAAGCACCTCTGGAGAGGTCATAGTAATTACACTGCCATACGAAGTATGTGACTGCCTTTTCCATGTGTCCTTTTCAAAATTGGGTGTTATTACCGTACAGGTTTCTTTTCAGGGCCGGTGGGGAGTTGTCTTGTTGTTGACAGTCATTGAGTAGAACTTTGTCAGTGTCTTCCCCTGAGCTTCATGTTGATAATTAAAGGGGCCTTTTTTTTAGTTAAATGCCTGGAAAATTTAACAGTGATGTGGCAGTGGCCTTGGGCAGGTTGCGGGCTGAGCAGAGTTCTCCCGGCAGCAGGGTGGCCAGCGCCTGAGTAGATGCTTGGAGGAGCACCCACCAGAATGCAGCCGCAGAGAAGCCCCGGCAGGTCCTCTGGGAGGCGGGGGCGCTTCGCTGGGCTCTGGTGCTGTGGGCCAGCAGCTTCTGGGCAGCTCACGCCCACCCTGGGCCGCCCAGCTGCATCCTGAAGTGTGAAGAGGGTGCTTCCCTTTTATACCAAAGACATTAGCCTTTGAGGGCCATTCTTGACTTCCTCCCCTCCTCATGTGCCTTCGAAAACGCGTTTCGACCACAGAAGGCTAGCATTTCTACCTCTGTAGTAGAGCTCTCCTCCAAACAAAAAGTGGTTTTTGTTTTTTTTTTTTCACTTCTCTGTTTTGACCAAAATTGTCCGTGAGTTGCACTTTTATAAATATGGGAACTATGTTTTGGCATCTCCTCATCACATTAATCTTGAAAATAATGTACGTTTTTTTAATATCCTTTGCCTTATACAGCAGCAGTGTATTTTCTTGCTTTTCCTTTTTAAGAGAAAAATACTGATATCCAAACAAAGGATGCGCGTGTAGAAAAAACAAACCCAGTTTCTCCTGGACTTCACATTAGCCAAATGTGGGGATCTCCCACTGGACCAAGCAAGCCTCAGCTCTGCACCCGGACACTAGGTGGGGGTCCTCTCATTCAGTCAGTCCTAACTGCTTCCCTGGAGATTCCGCACATGCTCGTTGCAGGCCCTACGTGGGGTTATCGGCTTCTGACAGTCACCTCTCAGTTGGGGTCACTTTAGTAGCTTCCTTAGGTCAGTTCATTTGATAGAGCAGCTCATAGAACTCAGGGAAGCACCCTCACTGGTTTATTTTATAAAGGATATTTAAAAGGGTACAAATAAATAACCAGGTGATGAGATCCATCAGGTGAGGTCTGGAAGGGTTTCCAGTGCAAGAGCTTCTGTCCCTATGGAACTGGGAGTTGTCATTTTCCCCACACATGGATGTGTTTTGTATACCTTTGTGGAAGTTCACGTGTGTGTCCATCTGTCTGCAGGCTCTCTGAACCCAGTCCTTTTAGGTTTTTATGGATGCTTGATTAAATCACTGGCCATTGGTGATCATCTCAACCTTCAGTTCCTTCCCCTTCCCTTGAGGAAAGTGGGTGGGGCTGGAAGTCCCAACTCTAACTCTCTAACCCTGCCTTAGTCCTTCTGGTGACCAGCCTCAATCCTAAAGCTACCTAGGTGCCACCAACCATCAGTCAGCTCACTAGCATATTAAAAAACTGTGCTTTAGAGATTCCAAGGATTTTAGGAGTTGTATACCAGGAAGGGGGGGCACGTTTGTTCAGCTCACAGAAAAACAGTATTTTAAAACTTTGTATGAGAAACCAGGAAGCTGAGTGTGTGCTGCTCAGTACTTGCTGTTAGAAGTAACAAGGTGCCACAAGAAATCAAACACTTGCTCCGAAGTTGGTGGGCAAGACAAAGCCTGGCAGAAGGGCGGCTACAGAACCTGGCCAGCAGGTGCGCCTGGGCGAGAGGTCATCTGCTTATATCTCCGCTTTTATCTCTAACCTAACGTAGGGCTGCCCTTCACTCTGATTGGAGGAGTTCGGGGTTACAATCTAGGCAATTGGCTAATTTTAGAATTAGGGCGGGCAAAAGGGGAAGGCTACAATTGGATCCAATTAAGGCTGAATACTAGATTCTGAAAATGAACCTCCAGACTTTCTGTTTTTCACACTATTTTAATAATTAATCTTAGTGAGTTTTGATCCAAACATAGGAAAAAGTGAAGGTTTCTCTGTGTAGTTGGATGATTACAGAGGCTTAAAGTTGCATTAACGTGAAAGCAAGCTTGCAAAGTGTCTTTAGTTTCCTCCCTTTGTTCAGGCATTTCGGCACTTGAAGGTCTACCAGGGGTAAAGGGGGCATTGAAAAACAATTGAATTCCTACCACATTTTTTTAACACTTCTTTACCCAGTCCATGGAACCCCACAGAAATTTTAAAAATCAGTACTGGAAGTTGATTACCTGCGTGTACCAAGATTTCTTTCTTTCTTTTTTTATTTCACTACTGGGGATTGAACCCACAGGCACTTTACCGCTGAGCCGTATCCCCAGCCCTTTTTATTTTATTTTTAGATAGACAAAATGCCTTTATTTTATTTATTTATTTTCATGTGGTGCTGAGGATTGAACCCAGGGCCTCATAGGTGCTAGGCGAGCGCTCTGCCACTGAGCTGCAGCCCAGCCCCCCTTTTTATTTTATTATGAGACCTTCTTACCAAGTTGCTGAGTTGAACATGGGATCATCCTGCCTCAGCCTTCTGAGTTGCTGGGCATCATAGGCATACACCCCCACATCTGGCCTGAGATTTCTTATTTATCTGAGGTACATACTCTCCATATCTACCCTTTCACACATGGCTGGTTAGACAGGGAACGGTGAGGTGGTGATTGGTGTGGTTGGATGATCCTGAGGCCTGGCTGGCTTCCGCTTTCTCCTTATTCCTCCTTCCCCTTTCTAATACAGCAGGTCTTCATCAATAAAAGAAATGCAACAGCCCATAGAACCATATTTCCTTAAATAGCAAGATGGTTGCATGGAATATTAAATATTTAGGGTAGTCCTGTTTTAAGAGCTTATCTTATAAACATATAGTAATTAGCATGTTAATAAACCTAGAATCCCTGTGATGAAAAGCAAATATTAGGATCTTCTCTTAACTTTCCCCCTAATTCAGAAATCCCTTTTATGGACCTTTGTTTGCCTCAGGTCCTCCCTCGGGCAGCACTGGGGACTGCACTGTCTTGTTAGTGCCTTCCGTTCTGGGCAGTCGTGGTCCCTGGAAAGCTCCCCTCTGTCTGTCTGTCGGAAACCTGCTTGTGGTGGATCAGTGCAGAACATATTCATTGCACTCTCCACAAAGTGCTTTAGACAGCTTTTGTTTTCACTGTTGAAAGGCAAGGGTCGTATTTGACAAACCCATTTCCCCCTAAGCATTCAGTAATGTTTACAAAATGAATTATCGTGCGTTTCCTAGGACTTGAACTTAGCTGGTGTTTGGGCTAGGTACCTGTCACCTGGGTTTGAGTTAGAAAACGGACAATACAGTCAAATTTAGGTGTTTGCACTGGTTAGAATGCAAATGTTCTATAGAGATCTTCTTAGAACTACAAGTAAACTCTGATAATTCGTAGCAAACACCTAATGAGCCAAGAAGCACCCGCCTGCTCGGCTCCGTGTTCGTGGTCTTGGCATCGCCATCATGCTGTGCTGAAGAGAGCCCAGGCTGTGCACCTTCCTGCGACTCTCAGCTGTTGCCTGTAAGAGAATGTAATAAAACCTGGGAATTTAAACAAACACAGACCCTCAAACACTAGAAGTTTAAAGGTCCTGTGGGACCCAGAAACAGCAAGGAAAAGCAGAACTCTGCTAGGGTGGCTTCTGAATTCACCCTCTGGCCTCTGGAGTTTTAAAGTCCAGGTTGATGCAGAATTTCACGGCAAACAGGCAAATGCTTTCAGTACATCATTCCTTGCAGCCCGAAAAGACTCCTGCTTGCCAGCCCTGCTGTACCTGAGCATACGGGGGCTGCAAACACAAAATGCATAGTCACCTGTCCAAGGGAACCCAGCTGCCCGCACGCAGAACTCATGTCTACAGCTTAAGTTTTTGACTCTGTCTAAAAAAAAAGAATAGAAAGAGGCAGGAACTGTCAATTGCTTAATCAGTCACATTTTTATAAAGTCATCAGTGTTCCATGTGTCAAGAGTTATGTCCAGCGGAGGGTGGGACACAGATATTTTTTACTTCCTCAAACCATTTTGGTCTTGAAGCTTCCTGCTCTGGAGCCGGGATGGGCCTCGGTTGCAGGCTCCAGCTCCCACCACCTGCAGGCAGCCCCCGTCCTGTGTGGTGGCTCTGAGGGAAGCCATGAAGGGCTTCTCTAGGCATCCCTTCAGTCCGTCCCTTTCCTCCCCGCCCAGGTAGCCCCGCAGTCTCAGCACCTCGGGAGCAGTGCTCTTCTCCCTCTTGGCACCGACTCCTTCCACTCATTGCCAGCCCCGTTTGTCCTTTTGTCCTGACCATTGCTTGCTTGGTCCCTGCATCTCCTGCCGCCTGTGTGTGTGAGGTTTCTGCAGCCCCCTCCTCCATCCTTGGGGCTGTCCTCTTGAACCCGTCGTCACTGAGGACCTGTTCTCCTCGCCACAGTCTCATCCCTTTTCTGATGCATGGTTGCAGAGTTGCCAGTCTAAAAACCACTGTGTTTTTGCAATCCTTCTAGTCCCTCAGAAACACTGGAACAGCCCCCTGTGCCACAGGGAAAAGCCTGAGCCGCTGTTTTGGTTTGTTTGGGTGCTTCAGATGAACCCAGGGCCTTGCTGGGCTAGGCAGGCGCTCTACCCTGAGCTGCCCCCAGCGCACCAGGTGCTGTCCGTAGTCTGCCGTGCCAGAGCCTGCCTGCCCGCCTGCCTTCCCAGGAGTCTCCATCCTCCCCCACAGCCCTTGCCCTTGGCTCACTGCCTTGAGCGTCTCCGTCTCTGGAAGCCCGGGCCCCTTCATGGGGCCATTCTTTTCAAGACGCGGCTGATGTCCACTGGTTGTCTCGGTCATTGGATGCTTCATCCACGAGGAGACGAGCATGGCCGGCAGAGCAGGAGGGGCAGCCCCCCAGGCAGGACGCTCGCTTCCCTCCCCCAGCTTCGGCAGCTGGATGGCAAGTCTGCAGGCCGAGAGCAGGGCCTGCTCTGGTGGTTCCCCTTCTTTAAAGTCACCAGCAGCCAGCAAGGGTTCTACACAGGGAGTTTTTATTTTATTTAATTATTTTGGCTTTTTGATTAAATTCTGTACATTTCGATTTTACCTAAGATGAGATATAACATTAAAATTAAGGTAAAAATCAATGACTGTAAGGTCATCAACTGAATCATCTTGTAAGGTTTAATTAGAGAAAATTACTTAAGAAACTGTTCTCTCATTAGATTGGCCTGCTCATATTTTTTCTGCTTTTCTCTTCAGTCTGCATGAAGAAATCAGTGATTTTTATGAATACATGTCTCCGAGGCCCGAGGAGGAGAAGATGCGGATGGAGGTGGTGAGCAGGATCGAGAGTGTGATCAAGGAGCTCTGGCCCAGCGCTGACGTGAGTCCCCCATGGGGCCACTGGGGCTTAGGGTAGGGTCCTGTCCTCGGGTGGAAGCTTACCTGTTGGCATCCCAGGCAAAGACCCCCCGTACAGTGTGAGTGCTTTTGTAAGAGTTAAGGTCTAATTACATTTTAAAGGCAAATAATTTTCAGCCTTTAAAATTTGGGGCTTGGTAATTATGTTCATTGACTCAGATGCCTGCCTTAATTTTTTTTCCTTTGGTGCTAGTTAGTAACTACTAAAGGAGAACTAAATTTAGGAATCATTTAGTGTAAGGAGAAGACAAGTGTAACCTTATTATAGTAATTTGTTATTGCATGTGATTTATTAAAACCTCATTGCTATTTTGTTCCAACCTGCCAGCATAAACATTGTAATTGTTTATAGATGAATGAAAAGGTCATGTAGGAATTTGTCACTTGAAGTTCTTTTTTGGGGGGAGTGCATAGCCCAGGTCTGTCCCCCCACCCCCTCATGATACTAAGGATTGAACTCAAGGAGCACTTTACCCCTGAGCTACATCACCAGCCCTTTTAATTTTTTTAAGTTTTGAGACAGGGTCTCCTTAAATTGTCCAAGCTAGCCTCCAGCCTCAGCCTCCCAAGTCTCTGGGATTACAGGCATGTGCCGCCATGCCTGGCCCTGCCGCTCTTGAAATTGGTATCTTTGTCCCACATCTGTCCCCACTCAGCAAAATATTTGCCCAGGATTTCTTCTTTACTTATTTGTGTTTTTTGTTATTGATATTAAGTTAATACTTTACTCTGTAGGACTTAAGAACTTAGTCCACAATTTTGTACCTTAAAAAAAGTAATTTATGGGCTGGGATAGTGGCTCAGTGGTAGAGCGCTTGCCTCACATGTGCAAGGCACTGGGTTTGATTCTCAGCACTACATATAACTAAATGAATAAAATAAAGGCCCATCAACCCCCCCAAAAATTTTTTTTAAAAAGTAATTTATGTTATTTTTTAAATCTAGCATAAGAATCCCTTATGTTAATGTCATTTAGCAAAACAAAAGAGTTTTAAGTACAACACTGTAGGTAAAGGGAAGACACTAGTGTTTTATTGAGCAGCTACTATATGCAGCATTATTACTTCTTCTTGTATGATCTGACTCTCAGCTGGGCTGATTCTGCTCCCCAGGGGCCTTTGGCAGTGTCTAGACATTTTTGGTTATCACAACTTGGGAGGCACTACTGACATCTAGTGGGTAGAGACCAGAGAAGCAGCTCAACATACCACAGCTGAGGTTGAGAAACCCTGATCTGAATTGAGCCTTATCCTTCTGAGGTGGCAGATTTTATCGTTGACATTTTGTTGTTTGAGGGTGTTTTTTTTTTTCTAAACCCCCACTTCAGTACTGGGGATCTAACCCAGGGCCTTACACATTCTAGGCAAGCACTCTACCACTGAGCTACACACCCAGCCCTTTTTAAAGTTTTATTTTGAGACAGGGTCTTGCTAAGTTACCTAGCTTGACCTCAAACTTTTGGGCCTCCTGCTTTTGCCTCCTAAGTACCTAGGATTACAGGTGTGCACCACTGTGCCTAGCCCTTTTCATTTATTTACTTATTTAATTTTTTTTTTCCCCCAGAGAGGAACATGAGGCTATGGCTGACTTCCCAGGTCTATCTCACCCCAGAGGCAGAGCTTCTTTTTCCCCTGTTTATCCTGTATTGCAGTTATATGCATAGGTAGACCTGCCTGAGTTCCACCATTCTCCATAAGTTGAGATAGAATGCGCCCAGGTTTTCGGCCACAGCGCAGATTTTTCTCTGTGGAGAGGTCTGTAAGCCAGTGCTTGTCTTGTACTTGGAGTAGTCTGACTAATAGTGATCTATGAGAAAACTCCTGCTTAGAGAACAAAAATTAAGGATTTGTGATTGTGCTTGAATTATAAGGGAACATAGTGACCTGAATATTGCTTTTGAAATGTTTGGTCTATATGTTTCATATTTGAACCTGATATATTTAAATTGTATTCTGAATGTCTGCCTGTGAGGTACAGAGTCCCTACTTTTTGAAGTGTGGTTAGAAAAAAATGCTTTTGTAGTACTAAAAAGTACCAGTAGAGGGTAGCCAAGACCTGCACGATTCCACAACTTGGTGCCATAGCTGATACCTTAATGTACTTCTTTTTCTGTTCCAGGTCCAGATATTTGGAAGTTTTAAAACTGGCCTGTATTTACCTACTAGGTTAGTACGTTTGTGAAGCTTTCAAGGGATTATACATTTTTATAGAGTATGTGCATTTTGTCTATTGCATGTGTGAGAATAGAACAAGACAGTGAGATATATGAAATAGAAATTCATTTACCTGGATTTACATTACCTTAAAGTAGAATGTTACTTCAGATCATCTTATCCAGACTGAAATGATGCAGAGAAATGTAAAAGGGAACATGTAGCAGTAGAATCAATTAGTTACTAGTTTTAGAATTTGACTACCCTGCAGAGAATTGCCCAGCCCCAGGACCTCTCCACTGTAGTAGTGTCATGATTATAGCGTAGAACTGGATATACTATGTGAGGTCTCTCTTTTTTCAGTGAAGAAATCATGCAGCTAGATGTGGTTTCAGCATCCTGACCCAGACAACGAGGCTACAAAACTCTGAGGAAGTCTTGGCCCCTTTAGGACCCTTGTTCCATTTCAGTCTTTTCTAAGGAGGGCTCTCTTGACTCGTAGCCTGGGAGGACCCCTTTTTGAGAATGGTGATATTTCTCTGAAGCAGTGTGTCCTTGCTCTCTTAAGAATTAAAAGACATGGTCTTTACCAAGGAAAACATTCTATAGTGTTGTGTGTCTGGGGATTGCACCCATGAGCACCCTACCACCGATTCACGTTTCCAACTCTTTCTACTTTATTTTGAGACAGGGTCTTGCTGAATTGCCCAGGCTGGCTTCAGACTTGCAATTCTCCTGCTTCGGCCTCCCAGGTAGCTGGGGTTATAGGAGTAGGCCAGTGCACCTGGCTATTCCATTGTGTCTTTTGATTGAGCTTGATTTGGTTCACTTTCTCCCAACTCTTAAAATGTGCTAAAGCGGGAATATCCTAGCCGTTTTCATTCTTTCCAATGCTGTCCTTGCCCTACACAAGCTGTATGTAAAACATTCAAATTCAAGGTCTTTAGTATTTTTCCTTATTTAAACTCTAAGCTTCAGCAAAAGCCAAAAAGTCATTCTAAATCATTGAATTTTAGGAATAGGTAGTACATTTCATAATTCAGATTTAGAAAAGGCACACTCCTGCTTCTGCTCAGGTTCTCTTTGGAACATCCCTGATACCAGTTTCTTAAATGCCCTTCCAGAGACATTTGTGTGTTTACACAAACAGTACAAGCCAGACACTGCTCTTCAACTTGTTTGTTGTTATTAATTTTTGGGGTACTGGGGATTGAACTCGGGGGCACTCAACCACTGAGCCTCATCCCCAGCCCTGTTTTGTATTTCATTTAGAGACAGGGTCTCACTTAGTTGCTTAGGGCCTCACTTTTGCTGAGGCCACACTTGTGACCCTCCTTTCTCAGCGTCTCAAAAGCTGCTGGGATTATAGGCGCGTGCCACCATGCCTGGCTGCATTTAATATGTTTTAAGTCACAGTTAATCTCATCTAGATAGCTAAGTCTTTAGGACCAGAAACCTTTATAAAAAATAAACATTAACTAGCATTTTTGAGTTTTACTTCTTTCAAAATCACCATTCCTGAGGCCTGTGTTCTGTGCAGGGATTGAAACCCATCATCGCCACACTTGGTCTTCATTGGGCAGAAAGGGACGTGGAGTCTAGGAGTCTGGGAGTGTGATCTGATGTAAAACAGGCACTGTTTCTTGCTTCCTCAACTCTTTCGCATGTGTTCTCTGTGTTTAGTGACATCGATCTTGTGGTGTTTGGGAAGTGGGAAAACCTACCCCTCTGGACCCTGGAGGAAGCCCTTCGGAAACACAAAGTTGCAGATGAGGATTCGGTGAAAGTTCTAGACAAAGCGACTGTAAGTTCTTCACACCTCTGTTTGTTGACATGAAGCTTCAGTGTTTGTGAACACAGTCGGACTGTGAGTCAGTGGTTTTTTGATTTTTTGAATGTCTCGCTGCTTGTACATGAACAGTGTTCTGTTTGTGAAACAAGTTGCCTTACTCTGGCTACGCATTTAAGAAATAACCCAGGGGCTGGGGATGTGGCTCAAGCGGTAGCGCGCTCGCCTGGCATGCGAGCGGCCCGGGTTCGATCCTCAGCACCACATACAAACAAAGATGTTGTGTCCGCTGAGAACTAAAAAATAAATATTAAAAAATTCTCTCTCTCTCTCTCCTTAAAAAAAAAAAAAAAAAAGAAATAACCCAACGTCTTCATACATAATACTATAGAGTTTTTTAAAAGTATAATAAAAATATGGATTTCTGTTAAGCAGTTTATAGTCACACAGATGTTGCCATTCTATTGTGTCGTTGAAAAATGTATATGCTTGACGTTTTCTAAATCAGATTATATTTTAACCTCAACTGGAGTGACCATTAAAGAACTTTCATGGAAACTCAAATGTAGAAACAAATATATCTGTGTTAGAATTTTTTTTTTTTTTTTTTTTTTTGGTTTTTGCCTACTAGGTTTTCTTTGATCATAGTTTTCATCGAAAAAGTTAATTTGGAGACCCAATTCTGTATACAAGTTTGCTGGCCCAAGTTTTCTCTTTTGCAGTACTGGGGAGTAAATCCAAGGATGCTCTATCTCTGAGCTACACCCCCAGACTGACTTGAATTTGTAGTCCTCCTGCCTCAGCCTCTGAGTTTGCTGGGCCTGGCCCAAGTTTTCTAACGCATGGGGAAAATGGTATTATTTTGAGAGCTCATAATACCTCACATAAGTCATCTGATCAGTTTTTATTTGAGAATAATCCTTACATTTTATATTCTTTTCCTGTTAGGTGGCTTTATGGGCTATTTGTGTATGACTGAAGAACCTAGTGGTGTTCTGATGAGAAATAGTTTGGTGATATGAAATGTTTGGATAATTTTTAATCTTATAGTTAGTTGGAAATTGTTCTCCAAAGTATATATATAATATTGAGATTTTATATGATTTCAAAATTCTCAGTGCAACTATATGCCAGTTAATATAACTATATGAATTGATGTGGTATTACGCATAATGGCACATACCTGTAATTCCAGCTGCTCAGGAGACTGAGGCAGGAACATCAAAAGTTTGAGGCCAGGCTGGGTAGCTTAGTAAGACCCTGTCTCATAATAAAATGTAAAAAAAAGGCTAGGGATGTAGCTCTGCGGTAGAACACGTGCCTAGCCCGTGCAAAGCTCTGGGTTCAATTGCCAGTAGCTGAGGCAAGAGGGTTGTAAGTTCAAGGCAAGCCTATCTTATCCCGTCTCAAGATACAATTTAGAAAGAGGGGTTGGGCTCAGTAGTAGAGTGACCCTGGCTTTAACTCACCCCCCCGGTACCACACACACAAAATAGGTGTATCTCAAAAACAGTCACTGTTACACACCTTAAATATATGCAATAAATAATAAATTAATAACTAAAGTTGGATACCAAAACACATTCTTAATATATATATAATATAAGTTAATTGCTGAATATATACTGTAAAGTATCTGTAGAAGTTAATTGTGGTGCATAGTGTTCAGAACACTCAGTGTTTTGTGTCTTCTTGAGAAGGGTAGACACCAACCATTCTCTGGTTTTGTCTTTTAATTTGGGTCTAGAATTTCAACCTTTGCTTGTTCTCTTTCCAGGTACCTATTATTAAATTAACAGATTCTTTTACTGAAGTGAAAGTTGATATCAGCTTTAATGTCCAGAATGGCGTGAGAGCAGCAGACCTCATCAAAGATTTTACCAAGGTCAGAGGCTCTGTCGTGTCTGTATGATGAAACTGTCAGGAAATGTAAATGTAATTTTTTCTGTTGTGGTTGTGGTGTTGTATTCTGCTGTTCTTTGCCAAACCCCCAGCCCCCGCCCCGCCATTGCTGGGAGTGGCCACCGGCCCGAGCATGCTAGGTGAGTGCTACCCTTAGCCCAGCCAAGCTGTTTTTATATGTGTGTTGCTGACAAATGTTTTTCCCTTTTCTGTGTACCTGTTTTGCTTTCCTTGAATCTGCTTGTAATGATCTGTAATTATAATGTGACCTCAAGTAATAATTAAGGGTTTAGAATGCTTTTGAAGAAATACTGTGCTCTGGATCCTTACGCATAGGGACGTGAGGGCTGAGATCATGCTGCATGATTGACGGCTGTCAGTTTTTAATCTCAGATTTTAGATTAAGAACCTCCCTAGGGAGTCTTTTCTCTGTTTTAATTTCCAAGTCACCTCTAAGGTGGTGCCTACAGTTTTCCTTACTTTATCTTGAAGTAATTATAACTTGTTCGTGTTTTGTTATTTTCTTTCAAAATAGGGAAGAATTTGCAACATTGTCCTCAGAACATTTTATATACTTAGCCATCAGCTGGAGGCTTTATAAACCTGGATCTACCCTGATGTCAACCATAATGTTTACAAATGCTTATTTCTCTCTCTCTGTCTCTCCTTTTTTCCTTCTTATTTTGTGGTACTGAGACTTTAACTAAATTGCCGAGTCTGGCTTCAAACTTGTGATTTTCCTGCCGTAGCCTCCCAAGTCATTGGGATTTTGGTTTATTTCTCCATGTTTTTGTTGTTCTTTTTCATACTTGCTATTTTGATGATTTGGAAAAGTATAAACTTTTAACTTTCTTAAGGAACCTGTTGTGTTCACTGTAGAAAGTCCATAACAAAGATAAAAGTAAAGCTGGGCGAGACATCTCACCTATAATCCCAGCAATTTGGGAGGCTAAGACAGGAGATTTGATAAGTTCAAGACCAGCCTCCACAACTTAGTGAGACCTTGTCTCAAAATAAAAAGGACCCCCCCAAAAAAGGCAAAAATAAAACCAAAAGGACTGGGGATGTAGCTCTGTAATTTAGCACCCTGAGTTTATTTCCCAGTACCAAAAACAAGAACCCAAAGCAAAAAACAAAGAATAAAGAAGGGGATAGAAATTTCTCTAATAGGAATGGCATCTTTCCATATGTTTGGCCTGCTTTATTGCCCTCCGTGTCCCAGGCGAGGGCCTGGCTTGTAGAGAGCACTGTATAGTGCGTGAGCCGGAGACGGCCTCGCTGCTCTGCATCTTCACCAGCTCTCACGTGCCGTTCCCTGTGGAGTGGACAGGAGAGCTCACTGGCCACAGGGAAACAGCAGCAAGGCTGTTCCTGCTCTAGGGTTGTAACAGAATGATTTTAAGGACCTTTAAACCGCCATAGATGGTTTCACAGTAGTTCTTAGAAAAGTAGTCCTTTCAAATTCCACTGATTTGGTGCTTTAAGATGTCGAGAGACTTTGTTCTTGTACTATTTCTGTTATGTGTTCACAAATGAATATTATGCTCATGGTCATAGTGAGCATCATCAAATGTATACTGTTAGTGTTTCCATCCTTAGTGGGTACATGGGTGCCATTATTTATGTTACTGTGTTTTAGTTTTTAATGGCTTACTTTTTTAAAAAATTGCTTAACTTTAAAACAGAAACTTAAGTATATTCTTTACCAAATTTTATAATGTAAGGACCAGTTGTTTATGCCCCTGCTAGTTGCCAAGAGCTATTACTGATACAGAATTCATTGAAAATATTATTTTATTTATTTTTCAGAAATATCCTGTATTGCCATACTTGGTTTTAGTATTGAAACAATTCTTATTACAGAGGGACCTTAATGAAGTATTTACAGGTGGAATTGGTTCTTATAGTCTCTTTTTAATGGCAGTCAGTTTCCTTCAGGTAAGTCACATGGGTGTGCTGTGCGAGTGTACAAATAAAAAATAAGTCAGCTGAGAAGACATTTCAGGAAAAAATTTAAATCAAGCTTTATTTGAATGCTTTTCTTGATTACTTATGACTTTTCCCTTAAACTGGACCTTTTATAATTTAGCAGATAAGTATTTAAAAATTCCCGGGGAGAGTATTTGTTGTTTTCAATCCCATATGTTGTAATAGCTCTGAGACTTTTCGCTGCGGTGTTTGCCATGCAGAGGTGTAGTCTGGTTTCCATAACTGCAAACGATAGGACACATGCCAAAAATAAGGATGCCTTCCACGCACCTGATCTAGTTTAGCTGGGGTGGAGACCTGCTCTGTGGGTGGATGAGTTAGAGCTGAGTCGGGTGCGTCTGTGTGGTGCTGCTACCAGCCGCAGGCTCTGCTGTGAGTCACAGTGACCTCCCCAATGTGGGGAGGGGCACGCAGCCTTGTCAGCCTCCTGGGGCAGAATTCAGCCTGGCAAGTTGTACCCCACCAGTTTTGCGCCCATGGGATTGTTTTATAGTGTTGTCTGTGACAGCAGTTCAGCCATTTATTACTGTATTTGTTGACTTTTATGTTAAACCCAAATTATAATAATACTGCTTACAGAAATTAGGATGTCGACCCCTCCCTGATAATTGAGAGAAAATTCAAAATAGTTTCTTCCTTTTTTTTTTTTTTTTCTTTTCTCTTTTTAGTTACATCCCAGGGAAGATGCTTGCATCCCCAATACAAACTATGGTGTTCTCTTAATAGAATTTTTTGAATTATATGGACGACACTTCAATTATTTAAAGACTGGCATCCGGATAAAGGATGGTGGTTCATATGTGGCCAAAGATGAAGTACAGAAAAATATGCTGGATGGCTACCGGCCATCAATGCTTTATATTGAAGACCCTTTACAACCAGGTATTAAAATTAGGTAAATTTGTGGGTGTTCAGAGAGAGGGCATTGTCAGGCATTGTGTGCTCTTAGCCTTTCTGTGGATGCCAAATGCAGGATGACGTCTGTTGTCATTTTTTTCCCCAAAATATTTTATCAGCAAACATACTGAAATAAACAGAACACCCCCCTAGTGAAACACCCTGCAGACTTCAGATGACTGGGGATGGAATCCTTTTGACCCTTGAAACCCAGGACCTGTAGGGGTTCCCTGTCGGGTAGGGGTGTGCAGCTCCAGTTTGGCAGCCATGTTTCCTTTTCTTGGTTCTTCCTGCTGGTGACTGCAGCAGCTGTCGGCCAGGACAGTAAGGACGATTGTGATGTCCTCAGAGGCACGAGCTTGGTGGTAGTACACCTCCAGGCTCATGGTTCAGGGAGACTGTCTTTTGGACTACTGCTTTTTCTCTTCAGTTTTGCGTAATCCCCTATGCTTTTTCCAGTTTTGCGTTGGCTTAAAGTGAACAAAAAATAATTGGTTATATTTGTTTGCTTTTATCTTACTTTTTCTAGGCAATATCTTTTCCTGATGCAATTGTAGAATATTTAGATTCTGCATTATTGGGTTTTAGTGGAAGTGTTTTAGTCATTTGCTTGAATTTGCAACTTTGAATATATGAATCAGGAAAAGAAATGAAGAGCTACTATAATTGCCTAAGAGCCCCTTTATGGTTTATTGAGGTGTTCTATAAACATTAATAGTTCTATGTGTTTGTTTATTGAGGAAATACAGAATGGAAGCCTTCTCCGCACAAAGTAAGCTGGGCATCGTGGTGCATGCCTATAATCCCAGCGACTCTGGAGGCTGAGGCAGGAGGATAGCAAATTCAAAGCCAGCCTCAGCAATTTATTGAGGCCCTAGGACCTTAGTGAGACCCTGTTTCAAAATGAAAAGTAAAAAGGGCTGGAGATGTGGCTCAGTGGTTAAACACCCCTAGTTTCCTTCCCTTGTACCCCCCCCCCCAAAGAAAAAAATTTTTTTCCCCCCCAGTAAGACAGATCTTCCTTTTTAGGACCTCACAATTTAGCATGAGAAATATGTACATAGCTAGTAAAACCCCCAAACCCACAAGTATTTCTGTTTTAGCTTGGTTTCACTCCTAGGGGAGAATAGGCAGCTCTTTCTTTTGCTTGCATTACTCTTTGCAGGTATGAGAGGAGAGTCCTTCTTGGACACTTTATACATCATGATAAAGGACAGACTCCATGTTCAGAGATTAGGTTACTATGGGAGCAACTGACAACTCAGTTTCTGGGTGGAGTTGTGTAGCTGGATAACTGTTGCCCTTGCCCTCCCAAAAGTAGGCTGGCCAACATTTGATTCACATGAAGCAGTAGTCAAGCTTACTACTTTTCATATTCATTTCTTTTAAAGGTAATGATGTTGGAAGGAGTTCGTATGGGGCCATGCAAGTGAAACAGGCCTTTGATTATGCCTACGTTGTTTTGAGTCATGCTGTATCGCCAATAGCAAAGTACTATCCTAACAACGAAACAGAGAGGTAAAAGTTTAACTCAGATCAGCCCATTGTGTCAAAATTGGTTGTGACTTCTTATTTTCAAATTAATGTACCCCCCCTTCTTTTTTTCAAACACATGCAGCATATTAGGTAGAATAATTAGAGTAACGGATGAAGTCGCCACATACAGAGATTGGATATCAAAACAGTGGGGCTTGCAGAACAGGCCTGAGCCTTCGTGTAATGGTAAGAATGTTTTCATTGATTGATTGACTGAGTCTTAGAGGTTTTTCTGTGTTGTGTGTTTTTAATGGGTAGAAACGTTTTCCAATCTTTTGCCACTCTTTCAGGAAATGGTGTTACCTTGATAGTAGATACTCAGCAGTTAGATAAATGTAATAATAATCTGTCTGAAGAAAATGAAGCCCTTGGAAAATGTAGAAGTAAAACTTCGGAATCTCTTAGTAAACACTCTTCAAACTCTTCATCAGGTCCAGTGTCCTCCTCTTCTGCCACGCAGTCCAGCTCTAGTGACGTTGTAAGTATAAAAGATTTGGCCCTTGGAAACTTCAGTGCTTACATGTTCTCTGACATCGGGTTCACTCTGACCAGAGGGCTAAGGCTGCTTCCTTTTCTGTTACTGGGAAATTTTAGCAACTTTCACACTCAACCTTTTTCTCAACCTTTTTTATACGTAGAACAAAAGAGAATTTTAGTGAAGTCTCTGTATCCACCACTAGATTCTACCATTAACATTTGGGGGGCAGGCATTGTGGATTATTGAACTCAGGGACACTAGACCACTGAGCCACATCCCCAGCCTTATTTTTTATATTATTTAGAGACAGGATCTCATTGAGTTTATTAACACCTCACTTTTGCTGAGGCTGGCTTTGAACTCGCAATCCTCCTGCCTCAGCCTCCCAAGCCACTGGAATTACAGGTGTGCGCCACCACACCCGGCAGATTCCACCATTAACATCTGACTTGCTTATCATAGACCTACATCCATCCATCCTGCTATCCACTAATTGGTCTTATTCTTTGATCTATCTGAAAGCAGATTACAGGCCTCTGTACGCTTCTTTCAAACTTCTGTAATGTATATTTATTAAGTAGACTTAAATATTTGTTGTAGTTTTTTCTTTTGCTATAAAATTGACATAAAGGGAATCCTAATTGCACTGAATTTTTATCAAATGCATTCACATTTGTAACCCTAAATACTAACAAGGTATAAAACGTTGCCACCACCCCAGGGAGACATTTGCTAATCAGCCCGCAATCCTACCCTCAGAGGGAACCACTACTATGGTTTTTCTAATACCATAGATTAGTTTTGCTTGTTCCATAATTTCATATAAATGAAATCATGCAACATACACTCTTTTTTGTAAGGCTTCTTTCATGTAGAATAATGTTTTTGAGCTTCCTGATTGGATTTTTAAAGAAGGAGATATGATTTACACTTCATAAATTTTACCACTTAAAATTAAATGTATAAATTCAGCGTTTTTAAATATATTCACAATGTTATACAGCCATCACCAGTCTCTAGTTGAAGAATATTTTCTTCACCCCAGAAAGAACCTCTGTACTGTTGGTAGTTCCTCCTAATTCCTCTTTCCCAGCCTCTAATATTTTATCTCTGTCCTGTTTGACTTTTAAGTGTCAATTACATCAAAGTTAATTTTCTTTATCAAGGTGAATTTAAATTTACTTCACATTTAAAATGGATTTACCTATTATTTGAATTTTGATATTATTAGGAGTGTGAAAAAAAGAAATGTAAAAACGTAGGGGACGTTAATTTTGTGTTGTGACCGATGACCACATGTCTTTATGGAGACCTACCTGTTTGTGTGCAGATTCTCTGTGCCTTGCTGGATCCCGGAGCAGTGCTCTGGAGGGCAGAATGCTGAGCTAGACACCTCAGACACGGGCATGAGGGGATTGAGGACAGGAGCAGAGACAACCTTGAGATGGAGCGTTAGGGACTGAGACACCGTGACTGAAATGCTGGGCAGTGCTCCAGGGTGAAGGGCAAGACAGTCATGACCCAGTCAGTCCAGGATCAGACGGGGCTGAGCCTGCTCCTGTGGTAGGGCTGCACCCCCAGCACATTGGGTTGGAGGAATCTGTCATCATGGACTCTTAATTCACCATCTTGTATTTAATTGAAGATATTGAGCCAGAACTGGGACCTAGGTCCCTTGCTCCTTACCATGCTCTTTCCCCAGGGTACCATGACACATTTTCTGTAGGTAAAAACTCACTCAGATCCACTGCAACCTCTGTGAGCTCCTTCACAGACTGTTAACAAATCTGATGTGGGCAGTGAACTTGACGATATAGGAAGCCCTGTGGTAAACTGAGTCACTCTAAAATATTGGGAGGAAAACTTAATCACTTCATTTTGTAAGTTCCTCATTGTACCTCCTTAACTCCCGAATGTTTCAGTTTATTCTGATGAGTACGTGGCTGAAATTATTCTCATTTCTGAATATTGAGTACGTACATTACTATTTCATCACATTATAACCTGTGTGGCTTGTGTTAGGATTCTGATGCGACACCATGCAAAACCCCGAAACAGCTGCTTTGCCGGCCGTCTACTGGGAACCGAGTAGGGTCACAAGATGTGTCCTTGGAGTCCTCTCAGGCAGTTGGGAAAATGCAGAGCACCCAAACCACTAACACATCCAACAGTACCAACAAATCCCAGGTGTGTGGAATTTGTGTTTTCAATTGTTCGTGTCCAATACAGAGTAGTTAGAATTTCTTTTGTGTGAATAATGGTTATCCTGGGTTTGAAACTCTGGGTTAAAGAGAAAACCTGTTTTGTTCCAAGAGATTCCAAAGCATGGTGATATTTCTAGTAATGGGACATTCTGAGGCCATTTATGAGACATTGTAGCATCCATCTTGGTGGGAACCTAGTAACTGGTCCCTAAGACATTTCTAGCCAACCCACCTTATGACAGTTTCAGCATAAAAAATTGCATCAGGGCTGGGGGAGGTAGCTCAGTGGTAAAGTATGTGCTTAAGCATTCTTGAAGCCCTGGGTTCCACTCCCTACTCCACCCCCAACCCCCCCAAAACATACACACACACACACACACACACACACAGAGGATCAAGTTACAGAAAGGTTTTAGTTGTACTTGAAATTAAACTCACCCGAATAGTTTTGGTGTGGCTCCATGGCAGCGGTGTGCATACCTGGAGGTGACGTAGCCTTTGATAATGTTCGGCACCTTGCTGCCTACATTGACCCACATCAAGCAGCTGTGAGGCATGAGGGTCAGTTGACTGAAGTAGGCCACCGAGATGCTGTGAGTTTTTGGTTGCCTACAATTATCATTAACCATGAGTAATGAGTCTGAGTGAGGGAGAATGCAAGCCATTGGTATTGGGCTCTGGTCCAAGGCCTTCTTACCCTCTCTCAGTGCAGCTGGAACCCTGGGGATAGGCCTCTTGGTAGCAGAGATCACTGGCTTGTCAGTCACCTCCTGTCTGATTAGACCTGCTAAATCCACTTAACGCCACAGCCTGAACCACACACACCAAACCCAAGCTCATTGAGTCACAGCGATAAGGTGACAGGGCTGATAGAGAAAGTCACAGGTAAGGAGAGCAGGAAGGGAGCGGCTGCCATGCTGATGTCCTCAGTCGGCCTGTGCAGTTGTGCCTGTCCAGAGCCACCTTCCAGTACTACCGCCTAGAGTGTGGCATGTGACCTGGTAGGTTCCTTGAGAAAACACTGTCGGGAAGACGAGATAGTGGCCTAGCATTTCAATATTTCCATTTTAAAAATAATGTAAGAGTTTTAGAGCTCAAAGGAGTTAGCCCCTGTGGTCAGCCCTCTTTTTCTGCCTGCTAGCTAAGTCAGTGGTCAGCATGGTCACTCTAGCCAACCAGTTTCTAGTGCAGAGGGCACCCTCAGAATGCAGGTTTGCTGACCCACAACACTGATGTCTCTTTGACCGCTTTCTTTTTCTGCAGCATGGATCAGCAAGGCTCTTCCGTTCTTCCAGCAAAGGCTTCCAAGGTACAACTCAAACAAGCCATGGTTCCTTGATGACAAACAAACAGCATCAAGGCAAATCCAATAATCAGTATTACCATGGCAAAAAGAGGAAACACAAGAGGGACGCGCCCCTCTCAGACCTTTGTAGATAGTCGGCGCTGTGCGATGGACTGTCTTCTGTGTGCAATGATCTCATGCTCAGGACAGTTGCATAGGGACTCCTGGGAGACGCAGGAGCCTCACACTGTTCAGACATTGATTTAGCAACTGCGTTTTTTCCCAGCTCGCCACGGAATGGATCATGAAGACTGACAACTGCAAAAACAAAAGCAAGCAAAAAAGGGGAAAAAAAAAAAAAAGGCTGCTTATTTGATAAGTCATATGCTACAACAGGGTCATTTTAAGATTTAAAGCTTGAATGTAAAATAAATATATTTCTCATTGGCTTTATGCAGAGTTATAGGGAATAGTATTCAGTGTGGGTAGGGTGATAGAAACAGAAAACAATGTCAGAGGATGGGTGGGAAGGCAAACAAAGTATCTTATAGGAAGTCCAGATTCCAAAGGGGAAAGTGAACTGTGCATGTTTTTTTTTAATATTTTTGCATATATTTACCATTTTATTGTGTGTGTATATATAGAAGACCATATAGGAAATTGATATTTGTAATAGTGGATTTGTTAATACTTTTTACATAACATTACTGTTTGAATTGTAAACAGATTTCTTCTCAGGATTAGTTTGAAGAATAATCTGAATTGTCATCTTGACATCCATATATAGGGAAGTGATTAGTTCTATTACTCAGTTTGTTTTCCTCAGCATTGAAAATGACTTAATAGAACCCTTGTGTCCTGCTGCAAAATTTTTTCCTCTCTAAAGAAAAGGTTTATGGTGGCAAATGATGTTTATTTTATTTTGTAAAAAAAAAAAAAAAAGAAAAAAAGAAAAGAAAAGAAAAAAAATGTACTATGTACTTTTGTGTAAACACTGAAAAATCTCTAGTCATCTCTGAGAATTGCAACTGTTTTCTATAGTGCTGTCATTTTGGGCAATTGGCAATTACTTGACTTTGTGTTTGTTTCCTTTGCAGTCTTTCTATCTCTCTCTCTTTCCTCCCCTGCCCTCCCCACTTCTTCCTAGTAGGAAACTGGGCCGCCCTTCTGCCTCACTCCTGTCGCAGCGAACCTCGAGCTCCACAGACTTTGCATGCTGGCCCTCTGACCCTGTGTGCTCCGTGTGCTTGCGTTCCTCATCTCTTATTCTTTTAAACTCATGCTTAACTACTGTGGGAGAGAATAACTGTAAACAGCTTTAATTAAATCATACTTATAAAAAACTATTTTCTTATACTCCACTTTATGCTTTTGGTATTGTCGATCTTTAAAAATTAAATGGTCTTTGATAATGGATCTATTTTGTATTGCCTTATTAAGACCAAATACTTCTTGTCATCCCATTCTTTATCCTCTCCTTTCATGGAATTGTTATCTTTAATTAAAACTTTTTTAAACATTGGCTTGTTTTAAATCATACTGTAAATTTTGGTTGTGGTCAGCTTTTGAGTGCAAATGAGATGTATAATTCTGTTATTCATCACCTGTTGGGTTTGAAACTCAGTTGGGGATATTTAATATAATAGAATGTAAGTGACATTTCTGAAAATGTTTTCTTCCAAGGCGAAAGCTCTTCTGTTAGCATCAGTGTGCGTGGCTCTGTTAAATACGGCCATTTCAGAGAAGAGATTCTTTTATATATATATATACATATAAAGTACTATTGGCTTTTAGGAATTTCTTTTATATACATTTATGAAATATTGAAGACCAATCAGACCATTAATGGACACTTAGTGCAACTTTTTATAAAGAAAATAATGCTAAAGTAAGACCAAAACTGATGTCATCACTGAAATTAACAATTTTCAATATGTTCGTATTTTAATTCACAAAGGAAAAATATGTTCCAAAACTGGAAACTCATAGTACTTGTGTAAACTGTGGAAGATTTTAAATGTGATGTTATTTTGACAATGTTTTAAATTTTAGAGTCACATTTTATTCTGATCTGAATTTTTATCAAGATGTCGAGCTTTTGTTTTTTGAAACTAGTTTGTCATAACATATTGTGCATAATCACAGTATTTATTTTGTAGGACTATTGTGAATGTGTAGACTTATGTTTACCGCTAAGGGAACAATTATTTATAAAATAATATTAAATCCAGTATTAGCTGCCTATTTCAGACACTTAATACTTGCAGAGATCCTTGTTACATTTACCACACTGAAGTCTTTTTTTTTTTTAAAGAATCACCCTCGTTGTTGAAAGTAAATGTACTTGTAGGGTGCGACTATTAGTGTTCCAATAAGCATGTGATTATATTAAGGTGGTGGTAGCGGGAAGATAATCTTGATTCCATTGGGAATCTTAGGTTTTCGTAAATTTATTGGGAAAATAGTTTTTCCTGTACTGCTGAAGTTTCTTTTTGGTAAACAGTATCTTTCTAAAAGAAAAAAGCATGAAGGAGAAATTGAGGTGTGTATACATTTCCTCAAATGACCAGCATTGTATTCGTGAATACTGTGTATCTTGAATGAGCAGTGTGGAAACTGTTCATTTTTCAATCTGAAGTAAAATACTTTCAAGAACTTTTAGTTTGCCTGCTCATTTGTTTTGTACATTTCATCTCTGTATTTGACTCCTGTCCTATTTCTTTTGAGTTTTAACGCTTTTCGACAAAGATCTTGTGATATTATCAGAAATGTGTCATGTAACTATTACAGTCCATCCATATCCATGCATCATAACCCTCCTTTGCCTAGTAGTTGTAGAAGCGGACTTCACAAATTCTACCTCAAGGTGGTGACATTTCTCTGGAGGTCACGAATGTGTACCCAGTCCTAAGAGACATGTAAAGACTGGTTTGTAGAGGCGCTGATGGGTCTGAGGGGTGTCAGTTCAAAACCTGAGTTTCTGATGCTAAAGGTAATGCACTTCCTCTCCAGCTCTCGGTGTCTGTGGTGGTGCCTGGTCTTTGCTCTGGTTGGCAGTGTTGCCCTTGTGCCGAGTCTGGCTTCCACCTGTAGAATCTGCGGTCTTTACACGTGGGGCCTCCGGTCTTCAGTTGATCGTGCTCCGTTTTTGTCCAATTTCAAGTATGTTTACTTGTTTTTTGAGCCTCTTGTTAACATCCGAGGGTATTTGATTTGGCTCCTCTCATTCCTGGGGAACGTCTCCACAGGGCAGAACATGGGCTCTGGAGTCTTGTAGCACCATGTGTTTTCTTGGCATTTCCTCCCCCGTGTAGGGGTAAGTGCAAATTGTGTTTGCCTAAACCTGTGGACTGGTGTTTGGGGTTTTCAAAAATGATAGGCAGGTCAGAGGACAGCATGAGTCCGTCAAGCACAGGACCTGTGGCTGTGGTTTGTTTTCATTGAATGGACTTCCCCAAGGACAGGAGATGTAGTCACCAGTTTGTTCTGTAGCAACTGCTAGAAATGCCCGTTATAAGGTCTTATGGTAAGTTTTGCTGGTATTTAATATTGATCTCCAGGTCAAAACTGATGGATTCCTTTAATTCTAGCATGTTGTTGATTTCATGTTTTAGTCACTTTAAGACTGTTGCAAGGGAATTGCTGCTTCACAATGAATTTTTCAAAGATTAAATGGTAAACTGTTAAAGAAGAAAGTCTCAGTTCTGCTGTGATGGATATTGAAATGTTAATGATCAGATGGATTTATTCTTATCCATCTATTCTTAGTCTCCTGGCTAATGAAACTGTTTCAATAGGTAGAGAGCAACATCTACAGACAGTATTTTGTGAGTATTCTATAAAAGGCTCTGTTAAACTTAATAGAGTAGGAAAGTTATGTTTAATAGTTACTCTTTATAGTAATTTTCATCAGTGGTATAGTTCATCTAGTGAATTGTTTAATGTACTATTAAATTGGGATCAAAGATTTGTGTATGCAGTTCCTTGGAAGTTTTCATCTTGCCTCTTCTAAACCATGAGACTAGCTGCCTGCTATTTTGTCAAAACATTTACGGGTGGATTAAATGGTAAAGAGCACATTTAATATGCTCCTTGATCCTTCGCATAGTTCAGAAAAAAGCCAGATTTCACTGTGGAATTTTTTCGCCTGGCTTGAGAACTTGACATACTCCAACGCTTTTTTTCTTGACCCTCTCTTCTCATGGACTGTCTTGACCCCTCACATTAAGCAACTTGGTTTTTTGTTTAGTGTGGATCAAAAATAATTGAGCTAAATATATGTGCAAATTGTTGACAAAATTATTAGCCAGAAAAAATTGCTTTAGAAGCCTGCCGAGCTATAGTATTCAGGATTAAATATTTAAGGACAGTCTTGTTAACAAATAGTAGTTAACACTGTTTTACTGTATCTTGGGGGTGAGGGGATTGCTATTGTGCTTGGTCTTGACATTTTCTACTTAGTGTTTAACCTAACCCATGGTCTGCTAGCCTGAGAGATAACACTTAGAAAGAGGTGGAAGCAGACAGATGGAGATAGTGCATCCGCTTTAGTTATTTTAAGTTGGAGGCGTCTCCTGGGTTTCCTGAGCAGACATGTTGACCATATCAGTAAGAACAGACGATAACGTGGACATCAGATATTCACTCAGCTGGGTGTCTTGGTGGAAGTTTGTATTGGTATCTGCACATCATGTTTATTTTTACATTTTAACTTGAACCTTTGGAGTTTGGGGACCTTAACTGCCTTTCCCTGCCTAGACTTCTGTGAAGTTTGATAATGGGACGGGCTCTGCTAAGGACACAGTCTGGAGGATTTTTTTTTTTTTCCTTAGCGACTTTGTTTTATCTTAAAGATGGTATGGAAACAAAACACAAATAGTACCACTGAGAGGTGATGGAGTAAACCAAGCTGGTCTTGACCTGAGCGTTGGGACCAGCGGGTGAGGTCCAGGAGGACTTGAGGAAGCAGTCTCTAAAGCCAGTACTGGTGAAGGGTAACTTGCCTCCCAGGGTTTAGTCACCCATCTCTTTGAAGGAGAGCGGGATGACGGCTTGTCAGCCACATTCTTTGAGTTTCAGTTCATCTTCACCTTTCAATTTGGGATCCGTCCTATTCATAGTTGTTCCATAGGTCATTTCATTGGTACCTTTTATGTGTAATTATAGTTTATCATAATATTGTTTATCCCTAAACTTAATTTTGAGATTCTGATTTTTATATATTGAAATTTGCAGAGGATAATTTTTCTTTTAAAGCCCTGCTGTTATACAGATGTTCATACCTTACGGACTAGCAAACAGCACTGTCTTAAACCTAGGCATTAAGGTGAAAAGTGAGGTAGCTGCTGTAGTTTCTGGACATAAAGTGAGAAGGGCTATTGGCATAAACATTTTTTTTTAGTGGTACATACAATAGATAAGTGTATATAGAAAGTTTGGTGAAGTCAGTGTTTTTAATAACCTTTTATTTATTTCCTTCCTTGATTAGCATTGCCTTCTGTGTTAAGAAATTCGGATTCCTGTGAGGTGCTGGAGGTTTGAATCATCTCGAAACCTTACCAGTCTTGTCCAGTTACCGCTGCAGAGGCACTAAGGAGTTTACCAGAGAGAGAGATTTGATACAAATGATTTATGAAATCTCGACATTTCCTGAGGTCATATCACTGGGCACCAGTTCTGAAAACTATGAATGAATTGCACACCTGGAAGCTTTTTTGTATAAGCTAACTACAGTGTCTTCAAAGATGTCAATTGTTTGCCTTGAAATTTTTATAAATTGCATTTCTATGCACATCTGACCCCCACCCCCATGCTTACTATTGGGTTTATTATTCATAATCTGCAATTTAATAAAGGCTTTGTGCTTTCATTTATCTTCAGAACCTCTCGTATGAGCCTTTATATAAAACCCAAATGGCTTTTTTCTTTCTTTCTTTTTTTTTTGTAATTCAGCCCTTTCAGAAGTAGAGGTTTTCTAGTGTATATAGTATTTCTGTGGGTCCCCTAATGATTTCAAGCCTGGTTTTCATCCTCATGAAGTGAAGAGCTACTTCAGAATGCTGTTCTCCTGCTGCCTTGTCCTAGACTGAAACCACTTTGGTCTCCTCACAGCCATAGATGCTGACCCCACAGAATTTGGTTATTTGCAAATGCCAACCCATATATATATGTTCAGTTGTCGATGGACCTTTATTTATTTATATGCGATGCTGAGGATCGAACCCAGTGCCTCACACACGCTAGCAAGTGCTCAGCCACTGAGCCACAACCCAGCCCAGCAGCCCACTTTATCCTTGCTTTCATGCAAGGCTTTGTGCCTGCTGCGCCGGGAAACTGATCACTTTAACCTTGGGTTGTTGGAGCAACAAGCTGCACAGATTGCATAGCATAATAAAGACGGTTCTTTGCAACCAGAGAAGCGGGGTTAAGAGTGGGCCACTGAACGCATGTTTTCAGAATACCAAAGGGAGAAGAATCAGTAGTCCTCTGCCTGGGACTGGTTGGTGGTGCCCTGCTGGGACCCCTCAGAGTGGTGGAATACTGAATGGTTAGCCTCCAGGTTGTCCATTTAGGAGGAAGTAGCTCAGTAGCACACAGAGAACTGCCCACTCCAGGTCCTGTTTTCCTCTCTCTCGAACATCAAACTGGAAGTGCTCCCAGAATCCCTGAAATCATGCGCTCCCTCCTTTTCAGTAGCATCCCAGAAGTTCCTTGCATAGTAGGTGACAGGGACAGTTTTGTCCATCTGGTTAGATCTAGTGAATGTATGTTCCACTGAGAAGAAATGTAAATAATAGATAAATGTCTAAAAAGAATTCAGTTGCCTTAAACTTCCCAATTCTACTTAAGGCCCCAGAGTCAGGCATTTTTATATTTTGCGATGTATCCTAATTTTTTTGTGTGCATATATAAGTTTTTGGGGTGGGGTGCATTTTCTCTTCTGTCATGAAGTAGTAATTTGAAAATCCCAGGCCATAGATGTTAGTACACCACCCATCTGTTTCCTTTCTGTTACGATGACTTTTGTTTGCAGGTTGCTTTGGGAAATTTATATGTCAGATCCCCAAGATGAATAAACTAATGGCCAGTAGTTGTCGGTATACCTTAGATTGGGATTTTATAAAACATTGCCATAGGATGGAATTTCCTTCTGAATCAAGTTTACTAAGAAAAAAATTCCCCCTAGTTTTACATTCTTTTAGGTGAATATCATGAGTTGCTTTGAGAAGTGTTTCCTCTTTTAATTTTATTTGCTAGAAGTTCAGTGTTGCAATGTGCTCATCTGAGACAGTGCCCTGTTTTTCTATATTTCCACTTTTTGGAAAACTTTGCCCTTGGCAAAACTGATGAAAAAATATCCATTACTTTGACCGTTTTCCATCACCCACCCATTAAAAACTCAATCTTTTTTTATTTTAAAACCCTCCGGTAATTGCAGCAGCAACCTTTAAAACTCCTAAAACTTAAGTTCTCTGTCTTTAAGTGGAAGGGACCGCATGGTGAGTAGAGAGAGCTGGGGCTATGGGGGAGGGTCAGTTGCTTAGGGTAGAGAAGGCAGAAAAGGGCCTCCGGTTTTGTTGGGGAAATCTGATGGAAAAAGTTGTTAAGAGGATGAAAGCTAGCTGTGGGGAATCCAGACAGCCATCTCTCCAAGCCTTAGCACAGCAGTATTTTTTAAAGATGTTTTCCTTGGAATAACTTTGTTAGGTTCTCGTGTGATTATAGAATTTCTGCTGTAATTGGCATTTAGAAGTCTATTATGAAATGTTCTAGAGTTACCACTTTAGCTTAGGAATGCAACTTCTTTGACATTTTTTTTTTCTTTTTTGCAATACTAGGAATGGAACTCAGGGGTTCCGTATCACTGAGCTACATCCCCAGCCCTTTTTATTTTTTATTTTGAGACAGGGTCTTGCTACATTGCTGGGGCTGACCTTGCACTTGTGATCCTCCTGCCTCAGTCTCCCAAGTAACAGGGATGACAGGCACAGCCACTGTGCCAGGCTTCTTTGACTTGTAAGTTGGGAACATTTCACCTTTTTACATAAAACACTTAATATTTCTTTCTTGTCTAGGAAAACCATTTAAAAGTCTAAATAAACTAGCAATCTGAAATAATCCATTTGGGATGAAGCAAAAGTGGGCAGGGGGGGTTGGAAATTTGATTCAAAATATTTTTATTGTAAGTTGACTAATTGTACGTGTGTGGCTTTTTGTTTGTTTGTTTTGCGGTACCGGGGATTGAAGTCTGGGGCCTGCACATGTGAGGCAAGCATTCTACCCCTGAGCTACATCCTCAGCTCCTTTTAGTTTTCATTTTATGTATTATTTATTATAGTGGGGACTGAACCCAGGGCTTGCACTCGAGTGCTCTGCTACTGAGCTGCCTCCCCAGGCCACTGCTGCCTGTTTTGAAAATGTGGAATTAAAATTTTGCTCAATAGGATCCATCCAAAGCATACATACATGAATAGAGAGAAAGCTATTCATGTTTAAAGTCAACATTGAAACAAAGGGAGAGGCTTATTGAAAGTATAAATTGGACTGTTTACATGTCAGGTTTTTAAAGAGTTATTGCTCAATTTAGGTTGCAAACCATTTTGCATTTATATCACTCGGTGGGTAGCTTCATGCATATGGCTTTGCATGAGCATGCTCAAAGCAGTCTCAAGGTGCATAATACCATGAGTCTTTATTTTTCAAAACTTAATTCAAGCCTGTCAGGGTGGCTCACACCTGTAATCCCAAAGATTCAGAAGGCAGAGGCAGGAGAATCACAAGTTTGAAGACAGCCTTAGTAACTTAGCAAGACCCTGTCTCCAAAGATAAAAAAAAAAAAAAGGATGGGAATACAATTCAGTGGTAAATCCCCCCTCGGGTTCAATGCCCAATACCACCAGAATGGTGGCAAACACCTGTAATCCCAGCTACTTGGGATACTGAGGCTCAACAATTTAGCAAGACCCCGTCTCAGAAAGGTCTGGAAATGTGGTTTAGAGTGCCCTTGGGTTCAATCCTCAGTACTACAAAAAGAAGAAAAAAAAATTTTTTTTCCCCAAGAAAAATGTGCTGTCACAGACCAAGTTTACATACTCAAGCTATCTGCCCCGGAGGTGGGCAGAGATGAAAGGAGACACTGGACCAAGCCTGCCAGAGCCGGTGTGTTGGAGACACAAGCAGGCAGAGGTGCGCCTGGAGTTGGGCTGGGCCCAAGCAGGGTGAGTTTTCAGTTTTGTCCTAATTTAAAGCCAAATGGTTCTAAAAGCTTCCCCCCAACCCCCAGGCCCTTTCCGCACACTCTCCTCTTGAGACAGCCACTTTCATCTTTTGGTGGGATTTTTGTTTGGACGGTGTGTGTGTGTGTGTGTGTGTGTGTGTGTGTGTGTGTGGAGGGGGGAGTGTTTACCTCCACGTTTCTAAATAACATAACTTTATTGCACCTTTTGATTTTTAGTTCTGGAAATTACATGTTGACTTACCACCACCTCTGAACTCCTCCTTATCCCAGCCTCCCACCAGTTATTCTGAATTTTGTTTAGTACAAAATCCAGTGTTGACATTGTCATGCTGTGTGAATATCATTTTTGTCAAACTGTATGATAAAATTATTTTCTTTATTTTTGGCAGTGGTGAGTGAACCTGAGGCTTGATGCTTACAAAGCACATGATTTACCACTGTGCCACACCCCCAGCCTGATTTTTTTTTTTTTCTGAACAGGTTTTTTTGTTTTTCTTGGAGTTTGTGTTTGTTTTTGTTTTTCATGCAGTTTACTAATTCATCCCAAACTCTGCCAGTGTTTTAAGCCCTGCAAGTTCTCATCTGCATCAGATATTTGAGCACATTCATCTTGCCAGAGGTGTCTGTCCTATAGCTTCTGACCAGCTGTGCTTGGTGTGCCAGCATCATCCTGACCCCTCTCCACCTTCGCCAGGGGGGCTCCTTCATCCATCCATGTTGTGGCTCTTCTTCTCTGTGCCCTGTGTTTCCCTCTTTCTTGATAAACTCTCTCCTTTCACTGGTGCATGTCCCCTAGTAGCTTCTTGGAGAAGCCCAGGCTCTAAACATCTGAAAATGTGTTCTTCATTTAGGCTCAAGGATAGTTTAGCTGGATGTAGAATTCTGGGCTGGAAAACATTTTTCCTTCAGAATTTGAAAGTATGGCTTCATCCCTCCCAGGGCTGTTGGCAGAAGTCTAAAGCTGTCTGTGACCTTTCTTCCCTCTCTTAAAACTTTTATGATCTTCTCTTTGTTCCCAGTGTTCTGAAATGTTGTGGAAATCAGGTTTTCATTTATTATACTGGGTACTTGATGATATGGCTGCATTTGATCCTGTGACACATTCTTCAGTAACTGAGACATCTTGAACTCCTATTTACTTCCCTCCCTTCTGTTTTCTAAGGAACTCCACAGTTATTCAGACATTGGGTCTCTTGGACAGAATCTCTAGTTTTCTTATCTTCCCTATTTTTCACCTCTGACTTTCTGTTCAACTTTCCAACCCTCCTGTGAATTTTGCAGTTCTGCTAGTTTGTTCTTCCTTTCCAAGTTTTTTCCCACCCCCAGATGTCCCTCGTTTAAAAAAAAAAAAAATCCAGTGGCTTGTGCCTGTAATCCTAGCAACGTGGGAGGCTGAGGCAGGAGGATCACAAATCTGAGGCCAACCTCAGCAACTCAGTGAGACCCTGTCTCAAAAAATAAAAAGGGTTGGGGATGTAGTTCAGTGGTGAGACACCTCTAGATTCAACTCCAGGAACCAAAAGCCAAAAATATGGTTTCAGTATATTTTTGGAGTCTCTGAGGATGTGAATGATACCATTTTGTTATCAAAAGTCTTTTGCCTGTCTGCTGTCAGCTCTTTCATTGTTTTGAACTCTTTGGGGTTAGAGGCTTTCCTTGGATTTCTGGTTGCCTTTATTAAGAACCAGGGCAAGCTTCGTGAGGCAATGTGGCCCTTCATAGGGGTGAGCAGGTTGTGGGGATCCCCAGAGAATCTGTCCAGCCTCTGGGGTTTGGCTGCCAATATCCTGGGAGAAGGACTGCATTGGAGATGGGGTCTCAGCTTTCCATATAGAATTAGCTTTTCGGTGTCCCTGTTCTCAGTTGGGTAGCCCTGCCTGAAGCTAGGCTTGGTTTTCCTCCATTCAGAGATTCTTTATTTTACCTTTTCCCAGAGAAAACCTCTCCAGCCTTCTGCCAGGCGTGGGAGACACTGGTGCCCCTGTGGTTTAGATGTCCCACCTGTGACCATCGTTCCAGCTCCTCCCTACCCCTACTCCCCCCGCCTCCTGCCAGCCTCCTAATTCTGAGAATTTGGAGCTTGCCCAGGACAACTGGGTTGGATTCTTGTCCCAGCCACCAGCGTGGGCAGGACTGTTTGCTGAGGCACTGAGTCAGTAACCCCAAACCACCTGCCTCCCCCTTCCAAAGCTCTCTGATTTCTCCATTCTTTGGGCCTTGAAAAAAAAAAAATCCTCTTATTGCCATCTGACTGGTTTGGGGAGGCAGCAAGAATAGATCAGGGCTCAGTCTGCCATCTTCCTGGCCAGTTTTCCAACTAAGTATGGATTGGCTGGAGAGAGGAGTGGGACCGAGCATCTCCCAACCTTTAGAATCAGCGTCTCGGGGAGTGGCACAAAGGAGGGATGGGCGGAAATGGCTACTTCTTCTCTGGACTGTTTGCTTTTCTACGGTGAAGTACAGAATCCCCTTTCTGGTTAACAACGTGAGCCGTATTGCCTGCGCTCAGGTCCCCATGAGCCTCGATAATCACCAGGCGAGCACTTCTGGCGGGGGAGGGAAAGAGGAGACCCCTTCCTCCTCAGAGGTGGGCAGCAAGGGCCACTTGGCTGGGAAGGCCATCCCCAGGCCCCCCGAGTGACAAGAGACAAAGTGGAAGGATCTGGCAGGACACCAGGCTGTGTGCTCGCGTGCTGTCCACCTGGTTGTGATTTCCGTTGCCTGGTAAAGGGTAGGATTGAGTTGACTGAAGTGGTTTTCAGCTCCCACTGTGATTGGTGTGGTGGGCGAGTGGGCTTAAGACCCTCTCCCTGCACTGTGAGGCCAGGCCCCCAAACTGCTGCAAACCCCAGACACTGACCTGAGCATTCAAAGATCTTCAACTTTTTTTTTTTCCTTCTTTTTAAAGCATGGGTATGAGGTGGTTTCAGACAGTTTTTCCTCAAATGGTGGCCGACTCATTCAACAGAAACCATCCCTTGTTTGTCCTTCCGGTCTGAAGTGCCATCCTTAACTGAACTCACCTGGGTTTTGAAATAATGCCTGTTCCCTGGGAGCAGACTCTGGCAGTAGGATCCCAGCCCTGCTGGGAGACTGAGCTTCAGAGCCTGGCTCCCCCATTTCTGACCCGAGGCCCCGAAGTGGCAGAAGGCTTGCTCTCCCATCCCACATTTACTGAATCAGAAGTGGGGCCAGGCAGTGGGTTTCCATTAAACGTCTGGGAGACTGCTGGTGGCCAGTTTGAGCTGAGGAGCCCCAGCAGAGGCAGGAGGGGGATGTCTTACAGCTGACCGGGGGCTACCTCACTTTCTCCAGGTCTTTTTAACTAACTGTCTGCTGTCAGAGGAGTTGGTCATGGGTTTGTGGGAAGATGACTCAGAGGGCAGGGACGGAAGTCACAGCATTGCTCCTGGACGAGGACCAGGAGCACCTTGGGCACTTGCTGTTCTGGAGGACTTGGGCCAAACAGGTGGGTTCCCTGCTGCGTGGGTGCTGTTGGAGAGGGCTGCGGGTGCAGGATGGGCTGGTCAGAAGCTGCCCTGATGAGGGTCACCATCTGCCTACTGCCAGGGTCCCCTCCTGGGAGGCCTAGCTGCTCAGGAGAGTTCTTGGGAATGCTTTGGTGACCTGGCCAGGGCTGTCGGTGGTGGGGGTTGACAGTGGAGCGGCTTGAGCCCAGACAGCCAAATGTCTTACCTTGCCTGGCGCTCAGAGGAGGCCAGAGGAGGTGCCGTGGGGGAGCTGGGAGGATCTGCTAAGGACAGGGGTGTAAGCCTCAGGGAGGACATCTGGAGTGGAGGTTAGATAGATCTTCACTTTCCTGCACTCCACCATCTGATTCCTCAGCGTGGTTTCAAAGTGAGTGTCGCTGGGCTGGGTTCCAGGCCCGCTGGGGGTGACTGACTGTGATAACTTAGGGTGTTTGGCCTGTAGGGAGAGCTAGGGTGCCTGGTCCCAGTGTCCCACCAGAGAGTTCCAAGTAGTCCAGGCTTCCTTCAACCTGTGTGTCACAAGATCGCCTGGTACTAGCTGCCTGAGCAGCTAGGCCTCCATTTCCAAGGAATGCCCTGGGAATCCACCCGAAGTGAGGACCTCACTCAGGTATCGGGAGCTCTGGACAAGTTGGGCGGGAGGGACCTGGGGAGTCTCCAGTTAAACACACCCCTTAGGTTGATTACTCCTTCCTTTCATCTCCAGCCCTCCCAGCCTGACTCAGAGGTGCTCTCCCAGCCTGGGTGCCTCGGAGGAAACCCAACAGATTTTTTTTTCTCTTCTGCCAACTCTGGGCCCCACCCTGGTTATAGGGCTGGGTTATAGGGGTCACTATGCGGTTGCACACTGCTTTCTTAGGCAGCCTTTGTCCTGGTATCTGCGAGGGCCAGGTCTATAAAGCCGGTACTCACCAGGGCGGCGAGTGGGCGGCTCCCACCCCTGGACCCTCCCGGGAGGCCAGGGCCTGAGTCAGAGTTGGGGCCAAAGCTTCCTCACCTTGGCCGGAGCGCACCCCTGGAGCGCCTTCCAGAACGCGGCCTTAGTGGAGGGCGGGCCAGGTCTGGAGCGAGGGCTGAGAAGCGTTTGCTCCTGGGGTCCGGGCGGGGCACGGGGCGGGGGCGCCGGGAGCTCGCGAGCCAGAGCGGGAGTTACTCGGAGAAACAGTTCCGGGGCCGCAGTCCTGCCGGCCAGCTCGGGTGGGCGGCGGCGCGGAGCGGGATGGCGGTGCGCCCTCCACCTTTCCGGGGACGCGGAGCGGGGCGCGGCGGGAGGGGGCCGGCCACCCCGGGCTGCGTCGCCTGGGCAGGGCGGCCAGCGGGGGGCGCCTGCGGCCTCTCCGCCCCCGCCCGGAGCGCCGGGCCCGCCCGCGGCCACTCGGGCGGCCACTCGGGCGGAGGCGGCGGCGCGGAGCGGCGGCTGCAGGTGAGCGCGGGCGCGGGGCGAGGTGGCCGCGGGCGGGGGCTCCGGCCAGGCCCGGTGGGAGCGGGCGGGACCCGGGGACGCCCGAGTCGCGGTGGGAGGAGGCCCGCGGGCGCGGGCGCTGGCGCGGGCGGGCCCCTCCCGGGTGTCCTTCCCCAGCCTTGGGGTGCGGGACTGAGCGGGATGCCCGGCCACGGAGGCTTGGAGCCCTCAGGTGGGTCAGGGCTTCTCTGTCACCCCCTCCCTCTCAGACACTGCCCGGGAGGCTTCCCAGACGGTCCCCAGCGGCAGGGACTGGGGACGCTCCACCTTAGGATGACAAGACAGAGACCTGAGGGACAGCCGGGACTGCGCTCAGACCCTTCCCTCAGGATGGCACCGGCACCGAGGGGCCTGGAGACAGGGGCTAGGATGCAAGAGCTGCTGTCGGATGTGGGCGGGTGGCCCCCGGGGGACGAGCTTGTCCACCTTGCACCTTGGCTTAGCTGGGGGTGGGGGTCAGACCCAGTTCTATGAGAAGGTCCCGCAGGAGTGGCAGGCGGAGCTTGGGAAGAGCCACGGGCAGCGTCACCTTGGTGAATCGGGTCCCCATGTGTAGCCTCTAGCCCTAAAAGGTGTGCGGCCACCCCCAGGCAGTAGTAGATCCATGCGCCTGGACATTTGAGAGTGGGCACCCCTGGGCCTGTCATGGAGGAGTGGGCGCCCCTGGGCCTGTCATGGAGGGGCTGAGCTGTGGGACCTGCTGGGCCTCCCATGGAGGCTCTATTGCTTGTAAATTTTGCACATCCTTTGATCATAAGTTAGGAAGGGGGTGGGGGTGAGAGCACTTGCCCAGCAGGGTGAGATCCTGGGTTCAGTCCCCAGTACTGGAGAGAGAAAAAATGTCGGGACTGGAAGCCCTGTTTATGGGGGAAACCGGTCTCATAGCAAGTTAGTCCTTCACGCAGTTTGAGTCGAATACCCACAAGTGAGCCCAACTCACAGACCTGAAGGCTGAGTCCCAGATGGGCCTGTTAAGTTACCCACCAAGGGAGATGTGCATTGCTTCTGCCCGTCCACCTCTCCCATCTTCCTGTTCCTACCTATGACCTGGTGGCAGTTCGGACCTTTGCTTCCCATCCCCACCTCTTGGATCCTCTTCCTCTGCAGCTGAGCAGACAGAACTGCTGATGCTTATGTCAGGCCCTGGCTGAATGCAGCTGGGGGTCTTAAGTGGGCTGCCTGAGCCAGGTGGGGCCTGCCCTCTGAAGGCCACTGGCCTATGAGTAAGATAGAGTGCAGCCTGCAGGCCAATCTGTCTACTGTGAACCAGAGGAGAACAGGGAGGGGTCTGTTCAGGGGTATCTTTGGGGGGGTTGTTGACAGATCATCTTCTTACTTATTCATGCTTTTTGTATTTTCACCACATCAACAATAAGGAAGAAAAGCAATTATTCCTCTTGTGTTTGTTTTAGTAAGTTCTCAAAAGCACTGCTGTAGTGGCTACTTGGACTTGGGTTTGCAGGTGAGGTCTGGGGGCTGACGCGAGCTTCTGGTGGAGTCCCAAGGTTGTGAGGTGTTTCCTTACAAATCAGCTGTGAAACCTAACAGAAGGGCCTGGGACTCGGCAGCCCCCGTTGGTCAGTTGCAGAGCTTCTCATTGCAGGGTCGCCTCTTCTCCTCCGCTGTGTAGCTGGAGAGCCTCTTGATGGACACGGCCTGGAGACTGGCTAGATGGGGAGTGAGCGATGGCAGGTCCTCTCCTGGGGGGCACCAGGCCAGGGGCAGTGGCACTGAGGTCATTGACAGCTCCAGATTTGGGAACCAGTGTTGCCCAGCCTGGAATTGTGGGGTGGAGCTCTGGTCCCCAGGGGACTGGATGATTTCACCTCCCTGTGGCCTGGGCTTGGGTCAGGGACCTGCCGATCTTGCTGAGGAGGCTGAGTTTGCAGGATCCACCTGCAGGCCCCTCTCCTCTACCCAGGTGCTGCAGACTGTGTGTGACCCCCGTCCTCTCGCCCCTCCCTCCAGCGCAACCCTTTCTAGTGCCATGACGGACCTCAGTGGGCCCTGTCAGCCTGGGTGGTCTGTGGTGAGGGGCAGGACCTGGGGACTCTTAGGGCTTGAGGGCTTCAAGCCCCGTCTCCAGGGCGTTTACCACCTCTGCCTTTTGGACATTTGGACCCGGACTGTGACTTTAAGAGAGAAACAGGGCGGCTCTGCCCTACCCTCTCTGTCCCCCAGTTTGCTAGAGGCAGGTGGCTCCCTCCGCACCTGAGCACACTATTTGGAAATGGTTAAATGGGGCCCACGGGGTCGAGGCCAGGTGCAGGGAGCCAGCAGCGGGAGGCCCTGTCATTGTGTGGGGAGGGCCCTCTTTCAGCAGTGACCACCTGTTGCATGAGGTGGCTTCCACGTGAGCAGAAGGGGCCCCTGTTTTCAGTTATGAACACAAAGGCTGCTATCTGCCAGCTCCGGGGGCCTGGGGACGAGGAGGGAGTCCCCAGGCTCCACACTTCCTAGCTGTATGACATCGGGCAAGCGCTTCCACCTCTTTGCAAAATGGGAATGAGGAGGACGTCTATCTTTAAGGCCTAGGATCAGTTCCAGATGAAAGGAGGCCAAAAGTCATGGCAGTGAGATGCAGAATGTGAACTGCAGCTGGAGAAGACCCTGGAAAGCTCTTGTCGACACTGACGTTGGTGACCACAAAGTACTAACGTTGGTGTCTCATCACTGTTCATGTGGATCCACGTTCTTAGGAAATATGTGCAAACATATTTAGGGGTAAATGGACACAGCCTAAGTCATCTATGCTCAAATGTTAAAAAGAAGCCCGTAAGTAGCCATAAAATAAAGAAAATGAGGCAAAATAACATAAAGAGACAAATCTGGGTAGAATTCAGGAGCATTCTTTGTACTTAACTTTTCTGAAGTTTTTAAAATATTTCAAATTCAGGGCTGGGGTGGTGGCTCAGTGGTAGGGTGCTGGCCTAGCATATGTGAGGCACTGGGTTGAATTCTCACCACCGCATAAAAACAAATGAATAAAGATCCATCAACAGCTAAACTGGGGCTGGGATCTAGCTCAGTTGGTAGAGTGCTGGCCTCCCTGGATTCAATTCCCAACACCACAAAAAGAAAAAACAAAACAAAAAAAACCCTACTATTGTGTATAATATTTCAAGTTCAAAGTTGTGATCCCAGCAACTCTAGAGGCTGAGGCAGGAGGATCATAAGTTCCAACCTCAGAACAGGACTTAACAACAATTCATGTCACTTAGAATGGTGCTCAGCCCTCTGTGAATGTCAACGTGTTATTGCTGCTTTGTTACCATTAGCCTTGGCAGTTTAACTTGTCTCATTGTCACAATAAACCAGAGGCAGGTTTTGGTTTTCCCCCTTACAGATCACACTACTGAAATCCAGAGAGATTAAGTGGCTTGCTCAGGGCCACACAGCACTAATAGAAGTTCAGGCACTAACAGAAGGGCTGCAGAAGTACAGTGTATTTTGGATAAATGGCCAACATTTGAAAACCACAAGATTTTGCATAGAAAACCCAGATTTCTAGTTTCCTTTGCCAAACTCAGAAGGCCAGCACCTCCAGCCATGTGGCTGTGTGGCAGTTGCTGGCTCATGCTCAGCGACCTCTCCTCCTCACACAGGACCTGGTCAGTGTCCCCTATTGGCGTCCAGGGGTTCTGGGTTTGCCGTCATGGGGAAGGGACCCCAGGTTCTTCTCTCCCCCGCCTGCTCCTCCATCCAGCCGTGCTCCGTGGCCACGTGAGCACGCAGGGTATGGGTGCAGGGCTGGGGTGCCGTGGGGATTGGGGTGCTGTGGGGGCTGGGCAGGGGAGCTTGAGGCTACAGTCTGCCATGTCCCCTTGTGTTCCTGGTCCTCGCATCCTGCCCGCAGCCCTGTGTGCCTGGCTCTGAAGAAGGGGTACAGGGTGGATCCCCGTGAGGAGGGTACAGGAGGGGCTCCCAGAGGGGTCCCGTGGTGGCTTTTGCCATGGTCTGCTGTGTGAGCCTCTGGTTCCCTGAGCCCCGGGGTCTTTCCTTAAGGACTGGGCATCCTTGGGCCTCCCTGGAGGGTGGCAGGGTCCTCTCTGCATGTGAGGCTGGGATGGTGGCTTTCTTCAGTACTGGGCTCTGACACAGCGACTCCCACCAGCCTGGGTGAGGGTGAGCAAAGGCTGGACGTGGGCACCCCTGTGTGTGGGGTGGGCAGTGGCTGGGTGGCATTGTCTGGGTGCCCTTGCAGATGTGCCCTGCGGTCCCCATTTCACAGAGGCATGTCAGTGCAGGTGGCAGGAGGAGTGCAGTTTGGTGACAGGGGACACTGGGGTTCAGAGGCCACGTGACCCTCACAGCTCTCCCAGTCAGGCAGCCTGGTGCTGGGGCGGAAGCCAAGCTCTGCCCTGGCCATGGCTCTGAGCGCCCCTGTTGGGAGGAGGAGAAACGGTTCATTTCTTATTTCTAAATGACTTTAGTATGAATTACAGAAAGAATTCACATTTGGTTCTTGAAAAATCAGAAAATACAGCAGGTGGGGGGAAACCTTAGAATCTTTGCTGTTTAAATAACCCATTACATATTGACATATGTCCCTGCAGATGACTTTTTTTTCCTCAAACATATGATAAGAAAAAAAAATGTTGAGCCTCACAACCCACCTTATTGTCCTCTGAGGAGGGTTTTGTGTGTCCCAGGCTTTGTGGGGGTTGGGCTGGAGAAACCAAGGTTCTCAAGACAGACTTCAGGGTCAGCTCAGCACTCCACCCAGGAGGAGCCCCAGATGATTTCCTCTGTCCCCTATTGCTGGACATATAGGTTGTTTCCAGGATTCCTGATGCACGCGGCAGCCGGTAACTACTACGGTCTCCATCCACTGGGGATTCTTAGGGTGAATAAAAGCAGGTCCGTTTCCCAACTGTGGCGCCCACAGACTGGATGCAGGTTTGCGGTAGGCTGTGTCTGGCGGCCTGTCTGTCCCAGGCGCTGAGCTGGGAGCTTCCAGCTCCTGGGTAAGCTCTTCTGTGGTCAGAGGGTGAGCTGGGGAGGGGCTCCCAGGAGACAGCGCCACCAGGAGAGGTGTTAAGATGCCGCCCAGGCAGCTGCTCGCCGCCTCTAAGCCCCTGTGGGTGAGGTGGGAGGTCCTGGGGAGAGGAAGGTGGCTGGCAGGTGACCCGGAGGCTTCTAGGAGGCAGTGGGGAGGGCCTGTGTCTGTGTGTCTGTCTCTGACTCTACTCTGTCTCTCCCCGACTGTCTTCCTCCCTCCAGCCGGGGGCAGGGCTGACGGGGTTCTGTGCTGCTGGCTTGGAGTCCCCCAGTGAGTCACTTCCCTCTCAGGACCACACATTCCTCATCTGTAGAAAGGGGCCAAAAATGACCTCTTCCCTGTATGCCACTCGGATGAGACAACAGATGGGAGAGCTCTTGTGCTGGCAGGGTTTCCACATTTCCTGATGGAAAAATTAGACCTACAGAGAGGGAGGGGGAGAGTATGCTGACCCCACAGACTCCCCCGGCCTCAGGGTCTCCAACTCCTGACTCTGGCCAGCCAAGAGGCATCTCTGTGTCCCCCTCCAGATAGTGTATCACTGCATCTGTGAAAATTGGCCCTACGTTATGAAAAGATAAGGACGCTTAAAAAAATACAAAACTTGTGACCATCAAAAAACTGTTAGAACTGATAAACGAATACAGTAAAGTTGCATGATACACAATCAGCACACAAAATTCAATAGAGTTACAATACACTAAAAATAAAATATCCCAAAGAGAAAAATGTAAAGACCCTATTTATAGTAGCGTCAAAACCAATAAAAGTCCGGGGGACGGAGGCTGAGGCAGGAGGATCACGAGTTCAAAGCCAGCCTCAGCAATTTAGCAAGGCCCCAAGCAACTCAGTGAGACCCTGTCTCTAAATAAAATATATTTTTTAAAAAAGGCGGGGTGGGGGTGCTGGGGTTGTGGCTCAGTGGCAGAGCACTTGCCCAGCATGTGTGTGGCACTGGGTTCGATTCTCAGCACCACATATAAATAAATAAAAAAGGTCCATTGACAACTAAAAAAATATTTAAAAAAAAAAAAGGGCTGGGGATGTAATCCCAAAGACTCAGGAACCCAAGGAAGGCAGATTACAAGTTCAAGATCAACGCGGACAATTTATCAAGACCCTGTTTCAAAATAAAAAGGGCTGGAAATGTAACTCAGTGGTGGAGCCCTGGGGTTCACTCCCCAGCATGGGGAAACAGGTGGGGAGGAAGCCAACAGATTCATGACAAACGCTGAGTGTCGCTATTCATCAGGGAAATGCACATTAAAAGCACCATGGGATGTCACCTCACAACTGTCAGGATGCTGTTAACAAAAAATGAAAGACACGTGCCGGCGAGGATGTGGAGAGAAGGAGACCCTCGTGGGCTGCTGCAAGGTGCCGGTGGGAATATGATTCGGCCTGGCCATTGCCAAACAGCACGGAGGGGCATAGAGCGACTATGTGATCCAGCTGTATCCCCTCTGGAGACCTCCCCAAATGATTTGAAATCAGTATGTTGAGACATGGGCGCTTCCGCACTCACTAGCCAAGCCGTAGAATCAACCCAGTGTCCATCTAATAAAAGGTGATGTGGATTCATGGTGGAATACTATTTAGCCTTTAAAAAGAGGGAGATTCTGTGATTCACACCAACATAGATGAACCTGAAGGGCATTTTGCTAAGTGACATGAGGTGAGCTCAGAAGGAAAAATGTAGCATGATCTCCCATACATGTCCTCTGAAACGATCAAGCCCAGAAGCAGAGGTATGACCAGAGGCAGGCAGAAGCCAGAAAGGTGTTTGTGACAAGATGCAGTTTCAGTTAGACAAGGAGGAATTAGGTTCAAGAGTACCATGGCAGCTGGGTGCAGGGACTCACGCCAGTAATCCCAGCAGCTCCAGAGGCTGAGGCAGGAGGATCATGAGTTCAAAGCCAGCCTCAGCAATGGCGAGGCCCTAGGCAACTCGGTGAGACCCTGTCTCTAAATAAAATACAAAATAAGGCTGGGGACGGGGCTCAGTGGTTGAGCATCCCTGGGTTCAATTCCTGGTACCATTAAAAAAAAATAAAAAGCATCACAGCACAGCCCACAGTGTATATTTCCAAATTTTAAATGTTCTCACCACAAAAATATGGTAAACATCTGAAGTGAGGGATATGTTAATTAGCTTGACTTAATCATTCCACATTGTATAGAGAGAACTTTGTATTCCATAAACACAGTCAATTTGCAATAAAAATGTAACATTGTGTCCAAAAATTAGCAATAGTTTATAAGATCATAATGAGTCAGGGTTCCAATTGTTTCATAAATCTCAAAAAATGTACTTTTTTCGTTTTTTTTTTTTTTTTAATAAAATCAGGATCCAAATCCTAATGCACCTAATGAGGTGGTTCTCCATTCTGTCATCCGTGGAGGTTTGGTGGAAGCAGGTGTCTTTACTGCAGCAGCTTCCTGTCTGCATGGTCCTGCCTCCTGCATCCTGTAACTGGGTTGTAGCCATAGGCTCTGTCTAACTTGGAGATGGCATCACACACTTCTGGAAGATGGGCTTGTCTTGTGGAAGCCCCTTGTGTAGTCCGCCACTGATATTTGATGGCTTTAACATAATTTTTTTTTTGGGGGGGAACTCCAGGTTTTGCCTGGCCTTGGAGGGATGCCAAGTTTGGTGTTGGCTGGGGGACTCCTGATCTCGGTGCATTCTTTCCCCTTATTCCTGCTCTTTCTTCCTTGTAGTTGCTTTTCCTCCTGTTATCTTTTAACTGGTTGGTGTAGTTTTATTAGAGAAAATTTAAAAACAGACAAGCAAAGAGTGATGTGAGCCGGGCGCCGTGGCGCACACCTGTAATCCCAGTGACTCAGGAGGCTGAGGCCGGAGGATGGAGAGTTCAGAGCCAGCCTCAGCAAGGAGGCTCTAGGGAACTCAGTGAGACCCCATCTCTAATCTCTAAATAAAATACAAAATAGAGCCGGGGATGTGGCTCAGTGGTCAAGGGCTCCTGAGTTCAATCCTTGGTACCAAAAAAAAAAAAAAAAAAAAAAAGATGGAATTTAAACAAAAAACCCTTCTAAATTCTATCATTTAGTAATAATTCCCAAGATTTGGAATTTTTTTTTTGTGGGGTGCGGGGCCCATGCCCTGGCCCTGAGCTGCACCCCTAGCCCTATGTGCCGGGCCTGAGCCGCTTTCTTTCCTTGGCAGCATCCGTCCCCCCTTTCCCAGGACCTTCTGGGAGGACGCCATCTTCCTCCCTGCTCTTCTGGGGTCACACCGGGCTGGGTGCAGGGAAGGACAGGCGTCTGCCCAGCTGCAAAGTTTTCAAAGGACATGGGCCTCCTGGTTGGCAGGCTCTCGCTCTCACATCTGTTCTTTTCAGATTCTCTGTTACTCAACCCGCCGTGACCCCGGCTGCCCTGGCCCTCTCCACAGTCCTGTCCCCCACGCCTGGCAGACCCTGGGGCCCTGGGCTGTGGGGCCACCCTCGCTCCCCCAGGCCGCACCACCCACAGGGTGTGGGCTGCATCTTCCTTCTCCTGCTGGGCTGGAGCCAGGCCGTGGCCATTCGGAGTCCTACCTGGAGGGAGGGCTTCCAGGGAGCTCATTCTGATAGCAAAGGTGCGGGGCTCCCCAAGGACGGGGTCCCTGCTCATCCCCGAGCCCTCAGTGGGACAGAGGACAGAGGTCCCAGAGGACATGGGCGGATGCCCTGGAATGCCACCCAACCCCCGGTGCAAAATCGATCTGAAAGGACACCGAGTGACGGGACCACAAGGCTGGGCCTGACCCAGCGAGGTGTCCCAGTGTGGCGGGGCTGGGGACGCGAGCCAGGACTGGGCCTGCTCTGTCCTCTCGCCTGGGGGGTGAGCCTCGGGAGCCCTTGCTCCTGGCCGCAGAGCGGGCTCCGTGTTCTCACTGGAGAACCTGGGTACACAGTTCAGTCTGGCAGGAAGGTCCCCAGGGCTTCCTGAGCCCCGGGTGCTGGGGAGCTTCCTCGCCCTCTGCGAGCGGGTCAGGTGGGGGAGCCGGGCTACGTGAGAGAGCCCGATGAGACCAGCTTCTTTGAGCAGGAAGAGCCAAAACCCTCCTCTGGCCCAAGGGGGGGGGGTGAAAGGGGCCCTCGTGGCTGCTGTAATGAAGGTCTTGGGGAGCTGGTATAAGTGACCTGGGGCTCCCCGTCTCTCTGCTTCATTTTAAGGTGCCCATTGTCCACTGCTGCGTGACATTCTGCAGTTATCCACAACCTCTGTGGGTCAGCAACAAGGCTCGGCTGGGTGGCCGTGGCTTGGGTCCCTGCTGAGGTTGGCATCTGAAGGCTTGGCATGGGGCTTCCCGGGGGCTCAGTCTTGGGGGGGCGGAGGCCTTGGCTCCTCCAGCACCACTCTTGCCACAGGCCTGCTGAGCGGCCTCCTGCCGTGGCGCCTGGCTTCCTCTAGAGGGGACCATCTAAGACTAGGGTGCAAGCCGTGATGCCTTTCAGGACCTCAGAAGCCACCCGTGTGACGGGTCACAGGTAGTGTGGGGACTAAGACAGGAGGCTGACCACCAAGAGGGGCCCCGGGCTCCCGGCTTCCATCCTAACAGCCCCGTGAAAGGGCAGTGGCTTGGGCCTCAGTGGCCCTCCCTGAGTCCCACACCCGTCCCTCGGGTACCCTGGTCAGGAGCCCACCCTGGAGGGCTGAGAGCTACTTCCTGTAGGAATAGGAGCTGCTGACAGGAGTCAAAATGGCCGCCACAGAAAGGGTGACCATGAATGTCCTCCACAGGGGGGCCAAGGGGAGCTCTGTGGGACTGTGACCCGGTGATGGTGACGATAGGACCCTGGGGGACACTTTCTGGAAGAGTTGGCATTTCTGCCAGACCCTTTCAGGAGGTAGAAAGGCCTGAGAAAAGGCCCAAGGAGAGTCCGGCAGCTGGACAGTGGGTCACGGGACACAGGGTGGCAAGGCAAGTTGGGCTGGGTCTGGGGGCCTGAGCGGCCAGGACCTGACTCAGGAGGCATGGGCAAGCCGTGGAGATAGGCAGGAAGTAGAGCCCGAGTCTACAGAAGAGGTTTTGGCGGTCCTCCCTGGCCTGCTGGTGTTAACTGAGCACTTACTCTGTCCCCCCATGTGCTTCTCACTTGGCCCTTGAGCCCCCATGGAGCTGGACTGTGAGGTTGTGACTTCACAGATGGGCTCCCGGGGTCCTGTGCCTCAGCTGAGGTCATCCACGGAGGCTCCGACTGCAGGGTGCTCTTCATCGCCCCTGGGCCGGGGGCTGGGGTGGTGGCCAGTGGCCAGCCTGATTGCTCAGACCCCTGCTGGGGTGGGGGGAGCCTGCTCCCTGCCTGATGGCAGGAGAGAGGTGACTGGTGGGGACCCTTGTTTCCCTCCCACGCCCCTGCCCCCTGCAAGGCGCTGGGGGGCGATGGGCTTCCTCCCGCGGGGGAGGGGCTGGACATCTGGGTTTGTCGAAGGCGCCAAGCTGTTTGCTCAACGCTCAGCCTCATTTGGCCCTTGAGACTGGCAACTCTGTCCGCCTTGTTTTTGCTGCAGTTTTATTCCTCCTGCCCACTATTTCGCGGCCTGGTCTTGGCCCCCCCAGACCTTCCCCTGGCGGCTGAGGCCTCTCTCCTGTGTGTCAGACCCCATCACTTGCCTTTAGAGCTGCCCCTCTGCCCTCTCTGTGCCATGCTGTTGGTGAGACCCTCCCCCAGGCTGGGAACTTGCACAACAGGGTCTGTGCCCAAGTCACTTCTGTGTCCCTAGCACCAGGAACAGGGCAGGGGGCGAGGAGAGGGCTGGGCTATGCCGCAGGCCCTGGCCCCTTGAGCACACAGAACCTGACGCTTCCTGATGCTCTAAGGGCCGGAGGCCCCCCTTCTTGGGGGAGCTGGAGGAGAGGGGGCTGCTCTGTAGACTTGGGGTCACCACCTGTCAGGGCTTGGTGATCTTGTTGGAGGCAGTTAGTCCCCAAGGAAGCCTTTCCTTTCTCCCGGGAGGGTCAGCGATGAGAGTCTGAGAGCTCAGGCTGCGGAGTGGATGGGGTGAGACTGAGTCCCGACTGGGCTTCTGTCTGTGCACTTTGTCAGGTGGCCTCTCTGAGCCTCGGTTTCCTCTTCTGTGCAGGAGCGATGGTAGCAGGTCCCTCCTCGTGGGGTTGATGAGGGATCATGTGGGCCCATGTGTGTGAAGTCTTGGCGTGCCGCTGCTGACCACAGGGGCCCTGGCCTCTGCACACTGGGAGACCTCATGGTGGACACAAGGTGTGGTCTGTCAGGTGCAATCGGGGTCACTTGCTCCCCACCTGGCCATTCCCTGGAGAACCCCCAGCCCCCTGGGCTTTGCCTGCCTTGGAGGGGGACAGCTCACCCCTGCTGACCCCCAGCCTCCCTGCTCACTGCTGTCCCTGGTCAGCTTCCACACACCCTGCCCCCCCCCCAAGCCTCTGGGCCCAGCTCACCCTGGCTTTGGCTCTGCACCTGGCTCTGGCCAGACTCGAGTCAGGCCCGTGTTCCCGCAGCCTACAGCGAGCGCCACAGCCTCCAAAATAAACAAAGGGATCAGAGATTAGTCAATCCTGTTAAAAAGTGTGATTTACACACAGTCAAGAGTGCACACTGAGCGGCCGGAGCGGTGACTTTTCCTTCTCACACACCCACGTTCCCAGCACCAGCTTGAGACTGAGAACATCGTCAGCCCCAAGAAGGTCCCCTGTGTCCCTTCCCAGTCAGCATCCTCCTGGGGTGAGCCTGTCCCGCTCTGTCACATCGATGAGGTCGACTTTTCTGAAGTCTCATGTTAGTGGAAACAGGTAGGAATGAGCGGGTCCTCTGGCTCTGCCCATGGTGTTGGGGGTGACAACCTGCTCCTATCTGTGGCTGAGTGATTTTCCACTGTATACATCTGTGAAACGTGTTTCTCCGTTACCCGTCGCAGGGCATTTGGATTGTTTCCAGTTTACTATTATGATGGAGCTGAACCTTGGGAGGCAGGTCTTTTGTGGGCACATGTACCCACTTCTTTTGGGTAAATGTCTGAGCTGGATTGCTGAGTCACTAGGGAAGCCTATGGTTAGCCGAGTCCACACTGCAGGAGGATTTTCCAGTGTGGAGGCACCGTTCTACATTCTTACCAGGGTATGTGGGATTGGAGTTGCTCCACATTCTTGTCAACACTTGGTATTTTCCTTTTAATTTTAGTTATTCTAGTGGTGTAATGCATCCTTAGGTAGGGTCCCCCTGCCCTGGTCCTGGGAATCAAACCCAGGGACACTCTACCACTGAGCTACATCATTCCCAGCTCTTTTTATTTCATTTTTAAAGATTTTGAGACAGGATCTTGCTAAGTTGCTGAGGCTGGCCTTCAGTTTGCAATCCTCCTGCTTCAGCCTCCCAAATCATTGGGATTACAGGTGTGTGCTACCATGCCTGGCATGGTGCCTCCTCCTCTTCCTTTTCCTCCTCCTCTTCCTTCTTCTTTTTTAAATATTTTTTTTTAGTTATAGATGGTCACGATAACTTTATTTTATTTGCTTATTTTTTTATGTGTTGCCAAGGATCAAACCCAGGGCCTCCCACATGCTAGGCAAGCGCTCTTCTTCTTTTTTTTAAATATTTTTTTAGTAGTAGATGGACACAATATCTTTTATTTATTCACTTTCATGTGGTGTGGGGATCGAACCCGGTGCCTCATGCCACTCAGCCATGACCCCAGTCCCCCAACCTTCTTCTTGATTTGTGGGTGATCTTTATATATTTTGGAGAGGAATCTTTGGTCAGACATCGACTGTGAATCCCTTCTCCGGGTCCATGGCTGATCTTTCTCCTCTAGTGATGTCCATTCCTTTTCTGTTTTGGAATGCCCAGCCCTGGGAGATGGGTGTTAAAAGGAAGGAGAAGCCATGGCCAGGCTCCCTGTGAGGTCCTGCACCCCCTCCTTTGGCTTCTGGAATAGCCCAGAGCCCTGTGCGAATCCGATCCTTGTCTTTCCCCCAAGGTGACAGACCCTTAGGTCACCTGCTAGTTCCCAACACAGGGTCTGGCACTGAAAGAGCCTTGCTGTGTGCAGTCCCACTCTGTGTCCGACTAGGGCTGGGCGCCGGGGACAGAGGTGCTGGTGGTATAGCCACCTTCTGGGGGACAGAGCAACAGAGAGGCTGTGGTGGAGCAGGCAGGGGCGGGAGGCCCAGGAGTGTCTGACACCAGAGGTGGGATGTGGGGAGACCCAGGCGCATCTCAGCAGGGGTCCCTGAGGAGCAGCCGGAGCCCCCCAGCCCCCCTCTGTCTTGGAGGTCCCTGGTCCCTGCTCCCTGGTCCTTCCTGGTGTCTCACCACTGGGGGCCCCCCCATGACCCAGCGGGGAAGCGGAAGCCCAGCAGGATGGAAGGGGAGCTGGGCTGATCCCTGGCCTCATGGTGCCCGTCTGCGGGGCTCCCCAGGCTCCAGTGTTGGGAATGGAAACTCCAAGGCTGAGCTTGGCCTTCCCCACCCCCCGCCCGCCCTGGCCGCTGCAGCCAGGCCGATGTGAAGTGGGGGGGCAGCAGGCTGTCCTGGAAGACCGTGACCTCTCAGGCCATCTCCCGAGCACCCCACTGTGGCTGGGGAAACTGAGCCCAGGACACGGAGGGCGTGAGAGGCACGGCCAGGCGCAGGCCCCAGCCCAGCTGTCTGCCTCGGGCCGAGGAGGGTGGGCTTCCTGCCTAGAGCAGGCGTCCTGGGGCCCCAACAGAGGTCTTGGTTCTTTTTGTCCCTGTGGTGTCGGGGATCAACCCGGCCTCGCTCACCAGGCGGGCGCCTACCCGGGCTGCAGCTCCAGCCTCTTGGTTTTTGTTTTATTATTTTTTTTTTCAAAATTGTTCCAGCTTCGAGCTTCAAATTTCCGTGAAGTCACTGGAGCCTGGCCTGGGCTGGCAGCTGCCCCGCTCCCGTCGAGGGCCCGGCTGGCCAGGCGGGGAGAGGGGCCCACACAGCCCGCAGCGCAGGGCGCACAGCAGCCTTCCTGGGGCGCCGCCAGAGCAGGAAGTGGCGGGTCGATGTGACTCACTCCCTTTAGGTAGCGGTGGAGGGCCTCCACATGGTGACCCGGGAGCCCTCTGAGGACGTCCCTGCAGGCACAGAGCCTGGCCTGACCACTGAGGGGCACCCGGAGAACCAGGTAAAGCCGGGCGCGGGTGTGGGGACAGCGTGCCATCTGCCCTGCCGTCTGGCCAGGGGGACGGGCGGGACAGGCCCTGTGCCCTGGCGGGTGGCAGGAGCTGAGCGCAGCAGGCCTGGCTTGGATGGCTGGCGCTGGAGGGGGCTTCCCGGGGCTGGCCGGTGGCTCCTTCTCAACAGAGGACCGGAGACGACAGCCATCAGGCTCTGATCGTGGTGCTGCGCCTTGGGCCCCGGCCTCCTGGGTGCTGGGAACCTCGGTGCTCAGATGTTTGCTTTCAGGATGGAGATTTCACGTTCTCGAGCACATTTCACTGTTTTCAAAGAAAGTAAAACCTGGCCAAGGATCCGACTCAATAAAACAAAACAAAAAACCCTCGGAGAGTGGAGGCGGGGGTGTAGCTTGCTAGCCCTCGGGGACCGGGTTCCATCTCCAACTCTGCAAATAAGAGAAGGAAACAGCTTTTAAACCCTGAGCGTGGCACACACCCAAGACAGAGGCGGCTGCAGCTGCCTCGGGAAAGGGAACAGCCCTCCTTCTGTCCCTCCCAGCCCAGGGCCCTGGAACTAAGGTAGACCATCAGGACCAAAAGGGGTCCGTCTTCCAGACCTTTCCATGCACTCATCAGAGCACACGTGTATGGACACACGGGGAGCAGGTCCCTCCTCTTCTGTCGTCTCACTGGGCTTCAGGGTCAGCACAGCTTGGCTAGGGTCTGCTCCCTGGCCAACCCTTGGGGCAGTAAAGAGCCTGAGGTGCGGAGGGTCCCTGCTCCAGGGCCTGGACTGGAGGCCATAGTGGGCTGGCTGCTTGGAGGGGCTGTCACCCAGCTCTCAGGCAGAGGTGGCCAGGCGGACGGTGCCGGGGCGGGGGTCTTTGCTGTGTGTGGGCGGCACACTGAAAGCTTCAGGGTTCGCATTCGTGCTTGTTAGGGGAAAAGGTCTGTGAGGAGGACCCGGGTCTGCGACATGGTGAATGTGCTCTGGTCTTGGACCAAGCTAAAGGGGCACTGAATGGCAAGCCCGCGGGCTGAAGAGGAGGCCAGGGCGCCTGAGCCTCTCGCTCTGCTGGGGGTGTGTCCTCCCGTCTCCGAGAACCTGGGTATTCTGGAATTTTGTGTGGGACAGGGGTGGGTGTGGACAAGTGCGAAGGGGCAGGAGTGATGGACCAAAGGAAGACCAAGGTCCACTGTGGTGTCGCGTGAGGGGCGGGCACCACCCTTTGCCATCCGTAGCTGTTAGTCTGGCCCATTCCCCGCCTCTTGCCCCTGTGGTGGGTACCAGTCACCCTGCCCCAGGTTACGGAGGTGGACGCAGAGACCCGGGGTACCGTCCTCTCTCGGATCACCCCATGAGCTGGTCTCTGAAAGCCTCCCCGTATTCGGGGTCTGGAGTGGGGTCTGGATACCACCCCTCATGTTTGGCGAAGCTGGGACAGGGGCTCTGGTTGGTGCTGAGGAGTTAGTGGAGGGGAGGTCCTCCCCGGCCAGGTGAGAAGTCAGCTTCCTCTAAGAGAGTGCCCTGTGGCTGGCCCAACGTCACTTCAGGGCAACTGGGATCACACAGGGCCTCTCAGGTGGCTGGGCCAAGTGAGGGCCCTCATGCCCCCGCTGGGCACTGCCTTCCTGGACATGAGGTCAGGTCCCACACATCAGGGAGGGGGATGATCCGGACACTGGGGTTGTCTGCCCTGCTGTTCCACCACTGCTCAGGGTCACCCCGAGTGGCTGGTGGCCTGACCCTTGTGCTGCCTTCCTCCCCCACATTCCCGGAGGAAGAGGAGGTGGGGCCCATTCACACTGAGGTGGTGGCCACCTACCCTCTCCTCTTGCCCAGGCAGAGGGCTGTCCTTAACCTGGCTTGAGAAAGTTCCAGGGCCTCCAAGGGAGCAGGCAGAGGGGCAGTGGTCTGCCAGGCCCTCCTTCCCGTGGCTTGGGAGGGAAGCCCTCCCCACGCTTCAACAGAGCCGTGGAGCCAAGAGCTGGGGTCAGTTTGGACCAGTGGGTGGGGCGGTGCACGACCACCAGCGGGAGAGCCAGGGTCTTGTGGAGGTCACCAGTCCAGCCCCCACCTCCCGAGACAGCCAGGTGGCACCCTGGTCTGATTCAAGTGCCACTCTGCCCACGGCCAGCAGCGTGTGACGGAGGTTGTCTCGCATCTGTGACATGGGGCTGCTGGTGGTCCCCAAGGCCTCAGAGGGCCAAGGGATTCAATGGGGTTTATGTACTGCCCTGGCAAGAAAGAACTGGCACCTAGTGGAAGAGCTGTCATTGTCATGGCGCTGTCCTCTGCCTTGGCTGGACACTGGGAGACTCTGGGGGACCTAGGAGGTGGGGATGGGGGGGCAGGACCTCCCCGAGAGCCTGCATTTCTTGGGTCAATCGCTGTGTCTCTCTGTTCCTCAGTTGATCTGTAAAATGGGGCTGATGCAGCGTCCAGGTGGGTTCATGGAGAGTCAGATGCATGAAAAACACTTCCCCGTCCCCGAGAGGGTCCGCAGCCCCCGGAGCCTGGGTGTGGGGAGTTCCGCCAGCCTCCTCCGTCCAGTGGCCCTGGTTCCACTAAGGAGGGTGGCACAGCACCCTGGCTAGCCATAGGCATCTGGCCCGACCTGCCACTGCCTACGGCTGTCACCTCCTTGACCTGGCCCACCTCCCTCTCAGCTCTGTCCCTGTCCCTTCTCATCCACTCTGGGCCAGTCCCTCCTCAACTTGCTCCTCAGACCACCTGGCTGTCCCCTGGCCTCATACCCTGGAATGTGTCCCCTTTCGGGGGGGCTTGAGCCCGGGGAGAAGGGAGGCCCATTGGCACTTGAGTCAGCTCAAGTGACACCCCCACGCCCGCAGCCGCCCCTGGCCGTTACTGGTGCCGGGGTGCTGGGGGGACCCTCCTCTCCGCTCCTTCCCTGTCCCTCTGTCCCCTCTGCCATGCTGACGGTCAGAAGGGACTCCCCCCTGAGGGAAAGGGGCCCGGTGACGTCCTCAGCTCTGAGCCATGCTTCCCCTGAGGCCCACCTCCGCCCCTGGGCGATGGCACCCTGGTGGTGAGGACAGGGAAGGAGTGGCCACAGTCTTTGGACGGAGTTTGGGGAGCGTGAGGTCCCTGGTAGGACTCCTGTGGGTGGTGTCACTGCTTGGCTCCGAGGGCCCAGAGCCCCCGTGGTCACGGGGACCCACAGTGCCCTGCTTGGGATCTTTTTGTTTTTCGGGGTCCAGGCCCCTCTGGCCCCCCCTCTGGTTCTGTCCTGCCCCAGGTCTGGCCAGCCCGCCCTGCGGTGGGCTCTGGGGCTCAGCCTCGGCCTCAGTGGTGCTGACTGGCTGCCGAGGAGAGCAGACAGGACAGGGAGGACCAGGCGCACCTCAGGCGCCAGCCCAGGGTGAGTCTGCCGGCTGGAGCCGAGTTGGGGGCGCTGGGCCCTCGGCCCCCTGCCCCTTCCCCCGGGTCTCGCTCAGGAGGAGGTGAACTCGGGGCTGGTCACCTGGGCTCCTCCTGCCCGGCTCCATCCCCGGAGCCATCGCCCCTCCTTCGGGCCTCAGTGTCCACCTCTGCAGTGGGCAGGCTGGTCCTGCATCCTGGGAATCTCCTGACCGTGTGGGCGGGGGCTGGCCACCGGGCTGGGACCGAGCTCTGCCTGCTGTGGGCCCAGCCCTGCCGCCTCCCACACCTGTCTCCCACGGCCCTCGGCTGGGGGAGGAGCCCTTTGAAGCCACTGGAGGCTGCTTTAATAGGGGCCTGGGCAGTGGGAAGTGGCCTCCTTTGAAACACCCAGACTCCCTGGAGCCACCACTCTGTCCCTGAGGAGGGGGTGCGGTGGTGCCAGGCAGGGCCTGGGCCAGGGCCAGCACTTCAGCAGGCCCAGTCCCTGAGGGAAGAGAAGAGTTACTTTGGGGGCTGCCTGGAAGTGGAAGGGAGACCCCTGGGACTTGAAGTGTGTTGCTGGTGCCTGTTTCCCAGGCTGCCAATCCCTTGTGTCTGGAGCCGGCTGACATAATGCCGTGTGTTGGCACTCACTGCGTACCCTCCTCTGTGAAGCCCCTGAGAGCTAGGTACCATTACCGGTGCATTCCTCTGGTGAGAAAACTCAGGACCAGAGAGGTTAATGAACATGTCCAAAGCCACACAGCTCCTCCCAGGTGGATCCTGTGTTTCCAACCACCAGACTCTGCGGGCCCCGGCTTCACCCCGGCTTCACCCCTGCCCACCTGGGCATTTGCCTTTCCTCACTCAGCTCATCTGTGGTGTGCCTCCCGCCCCAGCGTGGACGGCACAGGGACCATGTCTGTCTGTCTGATTGTGGCTTCAGCTGCTCCCCTGTGCCCCGTGAGCCCTTGGTGGGCGGGGCCTGGAGGCCCTAGGCCGACTCCCTGTGGCAGGTGGGCCCCTTCCCCGGGCGGTGTTTCTGGATTTATGAGGAGGTTCACAGCCAGGAGGTGATTTCACCGTCAGAACAGGGCGTGGCGGGAGGGCAGGTTCCTCTCCATCACTCAGGCGAGAGCTTGGGTCCTCAGAGGTTAGTGACCTGCCAGAGCTCAGGCAGACAGGACGGGCCCCGGGTTGGAGCCTGGCCCCGAGCCGTGTGTGGCTGCGGGGTCTGATGGTCCACCTGGTGCCGTGGGAGGCTCGGAGCTGGGCGTGGGCAGTCGGGGGAGGGGCCGGCCGCCTTCCTGGAGGAGGTGGCCGTGGGGCCTGGCTGTGACAGGCAGCAGGAGTCCTCCCAGCCGTGGAGGTGGGAGGCGGCAGGAGGAGACCGAAGGGTGGGGCTTATTTGGGGAAGCGAAATCAGTCAAATCGCACACCCACCCAGGAGGCCTGGGAAGCTCTGGAGGAGTTTTTGGGCCAGGGGGTGAGCCGGCACTGGGTGGTGGTTCCTGGGGCTCTGGACAGGTGTGGGGAGCCCTGGGGCCGCCTCAGGGAGGCCTGGGTTCGGGGTACACAGGCTGCTGTGGCCTGAGGCTCCGTCAGCCCTGCCTGCCCGGCCTGGAGGCCACCCTGGAGGTAAGAGCTGAGGGCAGGATGAGCGTCAGGAGCAGGGATCTGTGGTGGGGCCTCCCAAGCCCCCGTGTGGCTGCAGTTCCGGAAGCCGGGGCTGTGGTTTGGTGGGGGAGGCCGGGTGGGGCTCCTTCCCCTGCACAAGGCTCTTCCGGCCTTCAGCCTGGCCTCCCAGGGCAGCCCCTGTCCCTCACATGGCCCTGTCCTGAGGGAGGTCTCAGGAAGCCCCAGCAAGTGGGCTGGGAGCTTGGGCAGGTGGTGGCTTCAGGTCTGCTGTTGGGACGGGGAGCCCGGCCAGGCAGTGACGTCTCAGTGGGCTGGGGTGGGCTGCGTGCTGGGTGGCGGGTGCCTCTGCCACCGACGGGCTGGCTTCTCTGCTGTCTGAGAGGGAAGGGCCTTAGGGGGCGAAGGAGCCAGCCTGGACAGGGTGAGGAGCTGCCCAGGTCACACAGCTTGGGGAGGCAGAGCGGGGACAGGACCTCGGGTCTCCTGGTGTTCAGCCCAGGGCTCTGTCCCCTGCACCAACCTGCATGGGGCCCACGGGGAAACTGAGGCAGGGGGCCATCTCCCTGCGTGGCACGGCAAGTCAGGAAATGTTGACAGGAGCGCTTAACTGGTTGGCATTTAGAGTCCTTTTCCGTCTGGCTGTCCCCAGGGGCAGGTCACTTCCCACCTGAAGACTGCCTGAGGGGCCTGAGGGGGAGGTCTGGGAGGGAGGCCTGGGAGGGAGGCCGAGCCCACTTGCGCTGGAGAGCTCTGGAATGCTTCCCAGGCCCTCTTCCCCAGTGCCCCCTCGCCCTCACCCAGGGAGGCCACGGTCAGGACTGGTCCCCGGCCCACAAGTAGGGGCATGGGCCTGTCCCCCTCCCCACCACGCAGCCTTCTAGCACAACCCAGGGTCAGGTGGAGGTGGGATAATGGGGCCCCAGCCTGAGGGAGCTTCCCAGCCTGTCAGAAAGGGAGAGGATAGTGGCCAAGTCACCATGGGAACTCCAAGTGAGCATGTCCCTAAAGGAAGTCCACTAGATATTCATTGCAAGAAATGAGTCCCGTGAACAGGGCGTCGCTGTGATTGATTCAGGGGGTTTCCTGCAGGACTTGTCAGAGCCTTCGATTTGCTAATATGTGCAGGGGATTCCCCCACCCCCCAGTGCTGGGGGGTCAACCCAAGGGCACTGTGCCAAGGGCCGTATCCTCCACCCTTGATTACTTTTTTATTTTGAGACAGGGTCTCCCTCAGTTGCTGAGCAAGGCTGGCCTCAAACTTGTGACCCTCCTGCCTCGGCGTCCCGAGCTGCTGGGATCACAGGTGCGCACCACTGTGCTGGCTGCCCTTTAAATTTAAAAAAAAAACCTTTAAATGGGAGAGAGGAAGGAGTGCGCCCAGCACTTCCTTGATTGGGGACTGCGTGGAGGTGTGTGCTCAGTGGCGTCACTTTCCCTGCTGTGGGGCAGAGGGTGGCACAGGACGCCCCGGTGGAGAGTAAGAGGCCCTGAGCCTGCACTTGGAGCAGGGCAGGCCTGGGTTCCTGTCCCAGCAGGAGCGCTGTGTAACTGGCAGGGTTTGGACCAGCGGGTTAGGATCCGGGGAGGTGGGGGGAGAGCCCTGGGAGGGGAGGCCCCGCCCCCCGCCCCCCCCCACCACTCGGGAAGGTGAAGAGGGTCCAGGCTGGGGGTTCTGCTGTCCAGTTTCTCCCCCTGCAGGGCACGCCGCGAGGGCCCCGTGTTGTGGCTCCTGTCTTGCTGGTGGCCTGGAGCTTGGGGAAGGCTCTGTGTCCCCTGGGATGCCACCGGGGAGCCCCCCCGGCTGGGGCCAGCATCCTCTCCTCCCCCGCCCTGGGTGGGCTTCAGGGCTGCTCCCTGGCCCAGCTAGTGTCACCAACCGGTGGGGCCACTCATGGCACCAAAAGCCATCCCGAGATGGTGACCCCGGCTCTCTCCAACCAGAGGCCCCCCGGGGCAGAGGGGGGAGCTGGGCCTGTCCCACCCTGCACTGCCACAGGCTCAGAGCAGGCTGCGGGTGACGGGGAAGGGCTGCTTCTGGGCCACTCACTTCCACGGCCCTTTCTGGCACCTCGACAATAGGGGCCGCCCAGATTGGGCATTCTGTGACAGACGCAGGCTCAGCACCCTCCCTACAGGACCCACGGAAGCCTCTCAGGGCCCTGGGTGCTCAGACTGGTATTCTCTCCCCTGTATTTCAAAAGTGGAAACTGAGGCACAGGGTCCCGCAGCTTAGAAAGGATAGACCTGGGATTCTTTTTAAAAAAATATGTATTAAGATTTTTTTTTTTTTTTTACACTTGCACAAGCAACACAACAATAGGAATGGAAACTGAAAATGGGAAGTGCGATCTGGCCTCTCTGCCAAAGCAAGTTTTGGTTTTCTCTGTTCCTTCCTCGGCTCCTTCCTCTGTTCTGCTCCGTGCTTTGACTAGGAGAGGTTTCCACAGGATCTCAAGCTGCATAGTATTCCACTGTAGGAATGTAGGGTATCATGATTCATGTCGCCAGTTCCTGACAGGTAGACACCTTGTTTCAACCATTCACTATTATGAAGAATGCCATCATGAGTCACCTTGCACGTATGTCATTGCACACAGGTGAGAGTGTCTGTAGGATGAATTACCTGAAGTAGATTTGCTATGTCAAAAGGTATGTGTATACAGTGGTGCCTTTGTTAGGAATCCCCAACCTGCCTTCCCAGGGGTTGTGCTGACTCAGTCGTGCCCAGGAGGGGATGTAAGTACCTGTTTCAAACACACATTTACGGCCGGGCACAGTGGTGCATGCCTGTAATCCCAGCGGCTTGGGAGGTGATGGCAGGAATATTACAAGTTCAAAGCCAGTCTCAGGAATGTCGAGGCCCTAAGCAATTCAGTGAGACTCTGTCTCCAAATAAAATACAAAATAGGGCTGGGGGTGTGGCTCAGTGGTTGAATGTCCTTGAGTTCAATCCCCGGTAGCAAAAAAAGAAAAACCAAAAACAAAGACCTCATTTAAGAAATGCAGTGATCTTTGCCAGTTGACAGTTTTTCATGGTAGTTTTGTGTTTATTATTATGGGATAAAGTCATCTCTTTTCCAAATGTTTAAAAGCCATTTTAATCGCCTTTTCTGTGAGCTTCCTGATCATATGTTCTCCTACTGGGTTATGGTCTTTATTTAATTGCAGGAGCTCTTTACATATGAGGGAGATTAGCTTCTTGTGTATGAGTCACAAATTTGCTTCCCTTATCTGTCACCTGTCTTGATTATGCTTTTGTTAGTTTTTTTTTTTTTTAACCATGTAGTAAATTGTTTACTTAAACAACTGGATTTATCCGTCTTTTCTCTAGAGATTTTGGGTTTTGTTTCAGGTTAGAAACAGCTTACAGACAACAGCATTATAGGAGTCTTCTCGGGGTCTCTTTGGAATTCCTCCTGTTTAGGTTATTCCGCTGTCTGTCTGTCTGTCTCCTGGACTGTCACTTTCCAACAGGCTGCTTCAGTAGGAGTTGAGACTCAAATGTGCGTCCTTCCTGCCCTCCAGGTCCCTGGTGCCTGTCTTTCCCCACATCCCACCCCTCTTCATGCCTCCTGGCTGCGTCCTGGGCAGGCCGGGCACCGAGAGCTCCTGAGAGGCCCTCTGGACTTCCCCTTCTGTTCTTCCTTATCAAGGGAAGGGGGGTCAGAAATCTGCTCACTGTGGCTGAGAAAGTGTTTCCAGTCTACAGAAGTGAACCCTCAATGGTGGAGTTGGGCTGAGGATGGGGTAAATGCAGCTGCTCCTCGCAGCAGGGGAGCCTGCTCGATGGGCCGGTCGCTGGAGGAGCACTGTTGCCCGGGCACCAGCCACCCACAGTGTGCAGAGTCCTGGCTGATGGGGTGGCGGCAGAGGCCAGGTCTCTGCCTTCTGGAGCTGGTGCCTGCACAGCTAGATGGCTGCCTGCGGGTCCCAGGCCTGGTGCCCAGCACATAGTAGGTGCTCATGCACATCTGCTGAAGGAAGATGAAGAGGGGAGAATGGATGGCCGACCGCTTCCTGAGCAGGCTTTGTTCACGGGAACTGGCAGAGATGGCCGAGCTGGACTCATCATGTTTGCATCTTAAAGGAGAGAGGACTTCAGGTCCTGCTTAACCCAGGGAATGACGCAGAGGGAGCATTTCAGCTGTAAAGAACAGCTCCCCGCCCCTCTGCCTGTAGAATTAGTCCTTCTCGTTCGGTCCACTCCCGTCCAGAACCTCGTTCTCCACGGAGCCAGTTGGCCTCCCCCAGCCCAGTCTGACCCAAGTGCCCCTTAGCAGGAAGGTAAATGGAGGCCAGGTCGGGCCAGGGGCTTGCTCAGGACCACAGAGCAGGTTGGTGACGGTCCTCAGGTCCAGAGCCCGGGGGCTGAGGCGGAGTCCGCTGGGGGTCCTGCAGGGTCTGGAGGACAGCAGTGCTGGCCCGGGTCACTCACAGCTTTGTCCCTGTAGCCTCGGCCCGACACGTGCAGACCACTGGGTCATCAGTACCGAGGGGAGCAGGGCCCAGGTCAGTGGCGGCAGAGCCCGGCCGGGATCTGGGCTCCTCCCTCGGGTGCTGGCCTCCCTGGGAGAGGTCGGCGGCAGGTGCCCCCATTCCTCTGCCCCGCGCCCGCCCTCCCCGCGCCCAGCTCCTTCCCCACCCTCCGCCTCCTGGCCCTCCCTCTGCTGGCTCACCCCCAGCAAGGGACAGGGGTGTGCAGCCCCTGCTGGGGGCAGCTGCGGGTGTGTGGAGGAAGGGCAGGGGGAGCAGAGGTGGCAGAGGCCTGAGGCCAGGGCTCTGGGGACAGGGGGTGAGGACAGGGAGCGTGCGATCCCTCCGTCCCTGTCGAGGTCGCCCCTTGCTAGGCCTGGTGCTGGGCAAAGCAGCTTCCCGGAGTTCAAGGTCTCTGAGGCGGGTGACTCCTCAGCAAGACCAGAAATCTGCCCTTAGTCCCCAAGGGGGCTAAGGGCCCAGCCAGCCTGGAGGCCAGACTGCTGTGGTTTGGTCACTGGTGTGATTGCTGGGCGGGGTGTGGGCCCCAGGGCCTGAGCAGAGCCTCCCGCTGCAGGCCCGCCTGCCCTCACGCCTCCGGGCCCCCACTTCCCTTTCCTGAGGCCACCAGGGCCCCAGGCCCTGGGCAGCCCGGGGCCTACCGAGCGTGGCCAGAGGAAGCAGCCGGGGTTCCTGCCGGCACGTTGGGGTGAGGAAGTGAGGGCCCGTCTGCATCTGGGACAGCTGGGGGTGACAGGAGCACAACACCCACAGCGGTGGGCTGAGGGAGCTGCCAGATCAGCCAGGTCCTCTGCAGAAGGGGCTCGTGAGCACCTGGGGACCCAGCCTAGGGGGTCCCAGCCTCCTGTTTCCAGTCCTTCTTCCAACTGGGGAAACTGGCCTTCAGTCAGCATTTGACGGAGACCGTGTCCCCCGCTGCAGGTAAGGGAGGAGCGAGGGGTACTGGGGCTCCCTGGAGGAGGAGGCCTTCCGGGATCTCAGTGCTGACCTCGCTCCTGCAAGGCAGAAGGGATGGTCTGATGTCTGCTTAGCTCCCCCCCAACACCCCTTGGCCATACTTCTATCCTGGGCCTTCTTGGGGCAAGAGCAAGGAAGGGTTTGGCATCTTCAGATGTTAGGGCTTTGTGGATATCAGCCCCAGAGGGGGGCAGGCAGGACAAGGGGTGACCTTGGGTGGCCGGTGTTCAAGTCCTACCTCTTTTACCGTCTGTGTGAACATGGGCAGCAACTGAACCTGTCTGTGACTCAGTTCCCTGTCTGTGAAATGGGAGCAGGCGTCATGCCTACGGGGCAGTGTGCAGGTTGAAGGGTAGAAAGAGATGTCAGTATCTAACAGGAAGACGCTGTTCAGGACCTGGGCTGCAGGGAGCTGAGGGCCACCACTGGCAATTCTCCTTTATGCCTAAGGCTCCCTCTGGGCTCCCTAGGTTCTCCCCGGGGAAAGCCTCTCTGGAGGCCCCTGGAGAGGACCGGAGAGCTCCTGCCTGCCCCAGCCTCCCGCAGCCCTGGGTCTCCTGCTTGTCTGCTGCCTCAGGTCTTCTGTAGCCTGGCTGAGCCGAGACTGCGGAGCCTGGGGCATGGTGACAAGGCCTGAGCTGGGGCTGTGGGGGTGGCCCAGCTCCCTTGCAGAGCAGGACTAAGCCAGAGTGGGCTGCATCTGCAGGTCACTCTCACTGTGTGCTAAGTGGGTCCCTTGGTTCTGGACACACGGAAGGGCCACAAGTGCTTCTGGGACAGAATAGACCGGGTCAGGGAGCCGGATGTGAGGCCTGGGGCTGAGTTGCAAGTGACAGAAACTCACACTGGCTCAAGCTGAAAGGGACCTCGATTGCCCAGTGTTTGAGGGGCCCTCGGGGGCTTGAGCTTCAGGCCCTGGGGGGTCAGGCTGCTGGATCCCCAGTTCTCCGTTGGGTGTCATTTCCAAGGGGACTTTCTCCTTGTAGGGGCTTGGAGACCTGCTAGCAGCTTCATCCCTGGGGTAGCAAATGTCCCAAAGAGGATTCTCACTGGAATGGCCTTGGTGACTGGGGCTTGGGCGGGCCTGTGCTGATGGGCCACACCTCATCAGGTGATGCTGGAAGCAGGGGTCCAGGGGCTGCCTGGCCAGAGCAAGAATCGCCGTGGCAGCATCCCCTCCTCCATCAGGTGGGGCCACTCTGCCAATAGGGTGGTCAGGAGGTGTGATGGCAGTACGGGTCTCTGGGACCACAGTCCCTCCAAGTGAAGGGGCCCCAGCTCAGCAGGTGGCTTTGAAGTTTAGACAGGACTGTGGGGTGGGGGTGGGGAGCAGCAGGGAGTCAGGGCTGGGCTCGGCCTAAGGTTGGGCCAGAAGAAGTACCCGGAGGGGGAGCTGCCTGTCAGGAGTGCACAGGCCGAGGCTGCAGGGCCGCTGGTGGCAGATGGGACAAGGGGCCTCCCGTTGCTGGTAAGTCAGCGACTGGTAGGAGAGCTGCTGATGGCACAGGGGGGCTGGAGCCCCTCCCTGGCGGGGGCCTCTGGGTCTGGCATTGGGGGCAGTGCGCAGAGGAGCTGGCTGTGGAGACGCCCCCGGGGGTGGCCCCGGGTCTTCTCTCCAGCACGGCCTCCTGCCGCGCTCCTCCAGCCCCCAGCCCTGCGCGCACTGCCCGGCTTGTGGGGGAGCTGGATGAGGTCCCTGGATGGGCTGATCCTGTGCCCGGGGCTGCCCATTGTCCACCCCTTTCCCTCCCACCGTTGCCCAGGAAGTGGCCTAGTTAGAGGCCGAGAGGAGGGCTGGCTGGCCTGGGTTCCCACGGCCCTGGGACCTTGCTCCTGTCTCTGTGCCCGGCTCCGTGGGCCTCGAAGGGCAGGTCAGTGTCTGGACACTAGGTGACCCAGGGTGAGGGGATGAGCATGTGGGTGGGGATGTGAGCGTGTGCACTCTCACGCCTGCGTGCACGCACCCTCGGCCCGTGGCTCGGTCTGGGAACTGTCTGGAGGATGGGGCAGCCGGAGAGGGTCCCAGCCCCCTGGCGTTTGGCTCTCTCAGCCTGTGATCCCAGTACGGTGGTGTTTGGGGCCGGGCCAGCAGGGCAGGCAGTGTTGCTGTTCATGTTTCGTGGCCTCTGGTTTGGTCCCCTGGAATGTTTGTGGGGAAGCTTGGGCTGAGGATCTGTGATGGGGAGCTGGTAGACCTGGGTCTGACTCAGCCCTCCCCCAACCAGCGCCCACTGTGTGATCCTGAGCAAGCCACTGTGCCTCTCTGGGCTCAGTTCAGCATCTGTAAAATGGCTGGCCTCTGCAGGTTGCGAAGTATGAGCGTGTGGGCAGAGGCCTGGAGTGACAGGGCTGCTGCCGTGGTTACTGCAAAGAGCTATTTGGATCGGGCAGGGGCCACATCTCGTTTTGCGAGCCCCACAGCATGTATGGCCGGGGTGTCTGGTAAAAGTTCAGGAGACGCCTCCCGTGGAATAAAGACTGATTACATTTAGAGGTGCATTTGGGGGGTTGATGTTTTCCCTTTGGACCCTGGGAGTCCTGGAGAGAGTCAACCAGCCACATACATCAAGACAGAGGTGTCATTAAAGCCTTTTGGGAATGAATGGATGGTGGACGGTGCTGGGTCCACTCTGCTTCCTTTGACTGGGGCTTGCAAACCATTTAAATTTATCAGTGGGTTCTTTTAAGAAAAGCAGACTCCAGACTTCCTGTGAAAGCTTAATGTCTCTCAGATGCAGGGGGATTCCCTGGTTGAAGCAAGTGTGGGGCTCTGAGCCCGGGCCCCTCAGCCTCCCAGTCCCCTCTGGGCCCTAGGCAGTCCCCAAATCCCAGGGCTGCCAGGATCATGATTGGGATCCCCTAGACCTAGAGACCCAGACTCACTAAAAAGCCCCAGGATCCCAGGGGACAGGACAGAGCCTGGACACAGCCACCGGCCCGTGCTCCTGATTTATGTCAGAGGTAGCTCTGCCGAAATTCAGCGACCAAGGATTTGCACCTGACCCCGGGTGCAGAATTCATCGAGGTGGGTCACAGTCCGACATGGGGACAGTTGCAGACCTCGAGAGCAGCAGCGTGCTGCCTTGCCTGCCGGGTCCCCTCCGTGGTAGGAGGGCTGTGTCCGCGCCACCCGCTGCAGTGGCTGCCAGCCACGTGTGGCTTGGCTGTGGGACCTTTGAAAAGTGGCTTGTGCAATCTGATTTTTAGTTTTATTTTTAATTACTTTAAATTCACTTTCAAATAGCCACACGAGGCCAGCGGCTACTGCACCGGACAGTGCTGTCCTAGAGAGGCCCAGCCTGAGCCCCAGGCTCCCCTGATGCCAGCCCGCCTCAAACCCCGGGTCTGCTTTGTCTCCGCAGAGCTGAGGACGCGGGGTGTGCCTTCAGCCCGTCCTGGACACCAGGGAGGAGGCTGGAGCATTGCAGGTCTGTGTCACCCATGGCGCTGCAGGCTCAGGGGACCGCTGGCCAGCCTGGATCGCCAGCTGGGGAGAGGCCCTTGGCCTAGACCTGTGAGGAGGCCGCTGCAGATGCCCCCAGGCTGCGGGGGCTCCCGAGTGGGCGGCAGGACCACGGCTCCAGAGGAGGACGATGCCGGCCAAGGGGCGCTACTTCCTCAACGAGGGCGCCGAGGGCCCCGACCAGGCTGCGCTCTACGAGAAGCACCGCCTCACCAGCCAGCACGGGCCGCTACTGCTCATGCTCCTCGCCGTGGCCGGGGCCGCCTGCGTGGCGCTGGTGGCCATCACTTTCAGCCACGGGGTGAGTCCAGGGGTGGCCCGGTCTCTGGGCTTCAGATCTGAGCTGGGACGCGGCTCAAGAGGCCTGGGGCCAGTTGTCATCTTCTCGAAGCCTCGGTCCTGCTGTGTGAAGTGCTGACCGTGGCGGTCAGGCTGCTGGGAGACGGGCTAAGCTGGATTGCACCTGGAAGTCTGAGTTGGTTTTAGACGCCACATTAACAGGGCCAAAAAACTACCCTCGCTTTTCTCCACCATGAAACTGGGTTCTGCGGGGACCTGATCGGGGACGGCCTCTGAACCACGTCCCCAGCCACAGCAGGCGGCTCCTGTCATCCCCCGGCCGGGCTCTGGTCTCACTGTTCTCTGCCTCCTCCTTTTTGTTCTTTGGTACTTGGGACAGAACCCAGGAGCAGTCTGCCTCTGGGCTACCTCCCCAGCCCTTCTGTTTTTCATTCTGAGATTGGGTCTTGCTATGTTGTCCAGGCTGGCCTTGAACTGGTGATCGCCCTGCCTCAGCCTCCTGAGTAGCTGGGAACTAACTCAGAGTGCGCCTGGCTCAGGATCCTCCGCAGCGCAGCTCCCCGGGCAGACAGCTCCGACGTCCTCTCTGAGCCGGGTGCTGGCCTTGCTGCAGCCACGAGCTGTGTGCGGCTGGTGAGCCCCTGCAACGTGGCTCGGGTGACTCAGGAGCTGCAGCTTTCATTTTCTTTTTAATGAATAGAGATTTAATTAGAAATTTCTAGAAGAAAGCATCAGAGACTACAGGGTGTCCATCTGTGCAAGGTGGCTGGAACCCTTCAGGCCTTCTGTTAGCCTGGCCCTCTGTGTCTCTGACTGCAGGGCACTTGTTTCCTGTCACTCCCCAGACAGCTAGCATTTTTTTTTTTTAAAGAGAGAGAGAGAGAGAATTTTAATATTTATTTTTTAGTTTTCGGCGGACACAACATCTTTGTATGTGGTGCTGAGGATCGAACCCTGGCCACACGCATGCCAGGCGAGCGTGCTACCGCTTGAGCCACATCCCCAGCCCCCAGACAGCTAGTTTTTGAGGGCTGACTGCATGGCAGTAGGCCTCTGCCCTCATGGACCTTAGGATCTGTGCGGGGACCTCTTGGCACAGTGCCAGCTATGCAACTTTCTTCCCAGGCCCCTCCTGTTACCCTCTGCCTTTGCTCCAGCACCTTCTCTATGCAGGAGCCTGCTTTCCTCACCCAGAAACCACTATGCACTAAGTCAGGCTCCATTTCCCTTCTTCCAGGCACTTTCCAAGTGTGTTAGTTAGGTTTCCATGGCTATGACAAAATACCTGAGAAAAACAACTTAGAGGAGGAAAGATTTATTTTGCTCATGGTTTCAGTCCAAGACTGGCTGGCTCCATTGCCTTGGCCTGGGGTGAAGCAGAGCATCATGGTAGAAGGGTGTGGTGGAGGGAGCTATCACCTCCTAGTGGCTGGGAAGCAGAGAGAAGGACCAAGAAGGGGGCTGGAGACAGGATGCACTCTTCCAGGGCACGCCCCCATGATCTTCCAACCAGACCCCAATTCCTACAGTCTCTGCCGCCTCCCAACAATGCGGTCCCTTTATTACTGCGTCATTGGGTCAACCTGTTAATGAGGTCAGAGCCTCCTGATCCAGTCACTTCCCGGAGCCCCACCTCTGAACCCTGCTCATTGGGAACTAGTCCTTCAACACATGAGGCTTTGGGGGACAATCTAAATCCAAACCATGACACCAAGGCTTTGCCGGGGGAGGAGCCCTGCCCTGGGCTCCTGTGGTCACACCTGTCTTCCTCAGGTATGCACAGGGTGCCGTGGAACTGGAGGATGTAGAGGCTGCCTCGTGGGGAGGTTGGGTGGAGAGTCCTCACGGGGCCTGGGAAAGGAGGACGCTTAGGACCCTGAGGTAACTGGGGAAAGGAAGTCCTAGTGGAGGTGACAACTCAAATACAGGCCTGAGGGGTAGGAAGAACCAGGTGTCGGGGCACCGCCATCCCCCACATGGACGACCTCAGAAGTGAGGCTGGGTGGGCTTCCTGGAGGAGGTGGCCCTCCGCTGGAGAGAGCCAAAGCATTTACACGCCTCTTGCTCTGTTCAGGACCCCTCCAGACACCAGGCTGTCCTGGGCACGGCCTCCTTGACCTTCGCTGTGTTTGTGGCTCTGTATGTGCTGGTGTATATTGAGTGCCTCGTCCGGAGGTGGCTCAGGGCCCTGGCGCTGCTCGCCTGGGCCTGCCTGGTGACGCTGGGCTACGTGCTCGTTTTGGACTCTTGGAGGAAGGCAGCCTGTGCGTGGGAGCAGGTAACAGGGCAGGGACCGTGCCTCTGGGGGTTGGATGCTCCCTGCCACCTGTGCGCCCCGCAGCCCTCACCGGGCAGCGGGTCCCTTCTGGAGAATGCGTCTGCGTGGACACATTGGCCATGGCCTTTCCGTTCCACGGGCTGTGACTCGGAGACCTGGGGTGGGCCCAGCTCCCTGCAGAGGGAGGGGGCTGAGGTGTGAGGCGTGTTCACCTGATGTCCGGCTCTGGCATTTCAGGTGGCCCCTGTGTGGTCAGAGACAACCGCCCTCCAGCTCTAGAGGCAGGGGGCACCCTGGCTCTCATGCCAGGAAGGGTCAGGCCTGGGCCAGCAGGATGGCCAGACCTGACTATCTCCACTCAGATGGCCGCAGCACTCCCGGGCTGCTCACCCATCCGTGTGCCACCCCAGCTCAAAGAGCCCTTTCTCTGCTGGCTCGAGTCCCAGACTTGGGTCTGGGCCTGGCCTGGGTGGCCTCTGTTGCCCAGGGGTGGCACACTGTGACCAGTACAGCCGGGGCCCGGGACCCTCCTGTGGCTGGGTGGGCTGAGGCCCAGGGAGACCATAAAGACTGAAGGCTCCTGGCTGGGGGCTCCACTCCCAGCAGGGGTCAGGGCAGGGGCTGGAGGGAGGGCCAGCGTCTTCACTGCCCTTCCTGGGGGAGGGTCCGTGGCAGGGGGAGCCAGGCTGGGGGTCCCCAGGTCACAGGGGTGAGGAGCCTCCCTCCTGGGGAGACTGGCAGGGCAGGCCAGACCTTGCTCCGCTGTCTGTGGCTGAGTCACCACACGAGTCACCACACGAGAGCCGCGGGGCCATCCAGAGGACCCAGGGATGAGGCTGCAGGGCCCCCGCTGTCAGCTGCCCCAGGCCGTGCCCAGGCCTAGCCTCCCGCTGCCTGTCCCCAGGTGCCCTTCTTCCTGTTCGTGGTCTTCGTGGTGTACACGCTGCTGCCCTTCAGCACGCGGGGGGCCGTCGCCGTGGGGGTGGTGTCCACCGTCTCTCACCTGCTGGTGTGTGCTGCTCTGATGGGGGCCTTCACGACCCCCAGCGTCTGGATGGGGCTGCAGGTGAGGGGCAGGGGGGTGGGGAGGGGAGGGGAGGGTCTGGTGGGGGGAGGGTGGCTTTCGCCTCAGGGCAGTCCGGGGGGGGGGGATGAGCTGCACCCCAAGGCCTTGGGGCCATGCTGACGGATGGACGGCTGCCGAGAACTTCCCTGGACAGGGCTCTGTCCCGCTGGCCTTACTCTGCTAGCCTGGAGTGTCCCTGTGGCCTCAGGCCGACCTGCTGGGTTAGGCGCTGCCTGAGTGACATCTTGCTCCCGAGGTTTCCCGGCCTGACGGGGCTGGGGAGTATCCTGGGGGCTCTCTGGGTCTGTGTGTTGAGCGAGAGACACCTGTATCATAGTCGGTGGGGACTTGGAGACGTGTTCTCCTTCCTGGCCTGGGCGTCCGCACGGGGTAGAGGCCAGAGCCCCCGGAGAGCCAGCAGGCGCTTTGCTCCTGTCCCTTGGATGCTGCCCTCGGGCCCCGGGCTCCGTGAGCCGGCTGCCTCCGCCTCTCGGGCGCCCAGGCCCGGCCCCTGGTCCCGTGATCCCAGCTACTCCTTAGGAAAGTCCCGGCCTCCCTGTCCTGGCCTGCCCCCGGGGAAAGTGCTCATCTGACCGCATTGGGGGTCAGGGATGTGAAAGGGGGCGTCGTCACCTGCCCAGGGGCCTGGGCAGGGTGAGGGTGGACAAGCCAGCCAATACCGAGCCCTGCCCTGGGTCTCCCAGCTGCTGGCCAATGCCATCATCTTCCTGTGTGGGAACTTTGCGGGCGCCTTCCACAAGCACCAGATGCAGGACGCGTCCCGGGACCTCTTCACCTACACCGTCAAGTGCATCCAGATCCGCCGGAAGCTACGCATTGAAAAGCGCCAGCAAGTGAGGACCCCCTTCCTCTGTAGCTGACCCCTGACTTCTCCTGGCTGCCCCCCAACCCCAGAACACTCTAGTTCTCCTGCTTTCTCTGTTGGGCTGCGGACACTTGGGCAGCTGTGCGCCTGGGGTGCACACCAGACCCACCCAGTGTCACACAGGGAGCTGCTGGGGACGTGGGAGGGCAGGTGCCTGGCTGGGTTGGTGCTGGACGTCAGTCTGCCAAGAATGAGGGAGGGGCCAGGTGGGCCAAGCCTGGCGCCTGATGCCACCCCCCTGTGCCTAGGAGAATCTGCTGCTGTCGGTGCTGCCCGCCCACATCTCCATGGGCATGAAGCTGGCCATCATCGAGCGGCTCAAGGAGCACGGGGACCGCCGCTACATGCCCGACAACAACTTCCACAGCCTCTATGTCAAGCGGCACCAGAACGTCAGGTGGGCAGTGGGCCAGGGCTGCATTCCGAGTGGGGGCTTCCTGCCAGGACACTTGGAGCCCAGCCCACCAGGGAATGGGGGGGGGCTCTCCCTGGTCTCACTCTTCCCTTGTCTCCCCAGGAGTAGGATCAGGTCAGGGTTCTTGAACAGGAGGCTGGGCTGATGTTGGGGGAGACCGAGTGTCTTCCTGAAACCATAAAGCCCGAGTGAGCAAATGTGGCTTTGGGAGGGAAGGGTCCTTTCAGGTGGCTCTCCACAGGACACAGCCCCAAAGGAGGTGAAGCCCCCAGGGCTCAGTGAACAGGAGCCCCCCAGTCCCAGTGCCTGTGCTTGGCTGATTCTCAGGGGCCACAGAATCTTCCTGGGAGTTGGGAGTCAGTGCGGCCCCTGCCCAGGGCTCAGCGCTGGGTGCCAGCACCCCACCCCACTGCCATCCATCTGGGCTGAGGATCGGTCAGGAGATCACAGATTTTGGCACAGGGAGATGAGGGGGAAAGCACAGCTGTCCCGCCTGAGCCTCAGCCTCAGTTTGCTGACCTGTGGGATGGGAACCCGCGAGGGCTGGGTGAGGATGAGGTCTTGTGAAGAGCCGGGCGTGCAGGTGGCTGGGGGAGCGGGAGCTGCATCCAACCAAGGGGTGTGTCAGGGGGTGTGTTCCTGCTCAGGGCTGTGATCCAGATTCAGGGAGGGGGCGTGCCCTTGGCATTGCAGGGGTCCTGCAGCTGTGGCTTCTACTCCGTTTTGCTGTAATCCAGAGCCTCTGGAGTCTTCGGGGTCTGTGGCTGGGAGGGTCTCTCCTGTCCCTGGGAGAATGAGGAGTGGCAGAGGCCCACGGTGGGCTCTTGGAGACCCCGATGGCACCCTGTTTGCTGCCTGCCTCGCAGGGCTGAGCCCTCACGCCCTGCCTGTCCCCCAGCATCCTGTACGCGGACATCGTGGGCTTCACGCGGCTGGCCAGCGACTGCTCCCCCAAGGAGCTGGTGGTGGTGCTGAACGAGCTCTTCGGCAAGTTTGACCAGATCGCCAAGGTGAGCCTGCCCGGCTGCCCCACTGCCTGGGCAGGGAGCCGTGCACTCAGAGCTGTGCTGGGCTCAGGGGCAGGGGGACCTGCTGAAGTCGAGCATCCCGCCACCCTCTGGTGGAGGTGGGGTCCAGTGGTGGCCGCAGCAGTCAGAATCCTGTGGCCCCTGAGTGTGAGGCCGTGGGGAGGCCAGCAGTGCGTCCCTGGGGATGGATGGGGCTCAGGAGCTCAGGTGGGACTCCGGGCGGCTGCCTGGAGGAGACGGCTTCATTCTTCTGCACATAATGTCTGGCCTCCCCTGGGTCTGCTCTGACAAGATCCCTGGTGAATCGCCTGCGCGTGAAAGTTCACAAACCTGAAAAGAGACCTGAGAAAGAAAGGGAGCAGCGTCCCAGGCAGGGGGCAGCTGGAGCAGAAGCCTGGAGGGAGCGAATGTGGCCGTGTGCATGGAGCAGGGGACAGTCACCAGGACGCAAGGAGCATGACCAGCGCCTGGGGAGAACCTGGCCCAGCCTAAGGTGGTCAGGGCCAGTTTCCTGGAAGGGGTGGCTGCTGAGTAGAGATGGAAGGGGACGTGTAAGGGGGTGGCTGTCTGTCCTGGCTGCACATTGGAACCACCTGGAAAATCAAACCTCCAGTGCCCACACCCTTCAGGGCCTTTAAGAGCCTCTTGGGCCACTGTAGAGGGTCAATGTCCAGAACTGGATGAGAAGCAAGTCTGGCCCCACAGTCTTTTGTAGCCAGATGCTCAGTCCCGGGAGGGACTGCCTGCCCAGGAGTGGGCTCCCCAGTGCAGGGGGCAAGCTCTCCACTGCTGACGGTAACCAGCCGCTGGGGGCCTGCGCTGGCCAGGGGAGCTCTGGTGGCTGTCGCATTATAGACTGAGGACTCTGAGGTCTGTGTGACCTGGGGCCTTCCTACAGGAGCTGTCCAGCTCCGAACCAGCAGGTGGGGCACCCTGGGTGGCACCATACGTGAGGTTGCACCCCAGGGGCCAGGGTCTGGGGCACAGCTGGCCTTCCTCTGACAAGAAGTCCAAGGGCCTGCCTGTCCCCTTTGACACAGCCTTCCCTTTCCTAGCGGGGCCCAAGCTGCCCTCATTCATATGGAACGGGAGGCCCTGGCAGGTGCAGGCCTCCCAGCCTCTCCTCCTGTGAGTGATCAGAGTCTAGAACTTTTCCCTCCTCCCAAGAGCCGGGGCCTTGGGACCCTGCCCCCCCCCCAGCTTCCTAGTGACAGCCACATGCAGGAGCAGCTGGGGACCTGTGGCGTCTCCTGAATCCTGACAGCGGGGGCTGGGTCCAGGACAGTGCCTGGCCCTGAGCCTGTGCTCTCCAGACACCTGCCCTCTAGCAAAGCCACTGGCTTGTGCTTCTCTGGCCACCCAGTCAGGACCCCGCAGGAAGTGTGGGCACACACTCCAGTTGGGTCACTGGAGGAGGCTTGGTAAAGGGCTGCTCTCAGGGCTGGACAGGGGCTGGGAAAGGCTGAGGAACGTCTGGGCCATACCTGGGCGTTAGGGTCAGTGACACTGGACAGTCACTTCCAGGTCTGATGGATGAGGGAGGGAGGCTGGGCCCAGCACAGGGGCCAGACCTGGCGACGGTGTGTTGCAGCAACAGGCTGGTGCTGGCCAGCCTGCGGGAGGGACTTGGGGTGTCCGTACTCCAGCCCCTCGGCTCCTCCCTACCTGGAGCACCCAAGCACGAGGGGCAGAGGGCAGGGTACAGGTGAGATTGCAGGTGAAGGCTCGAGTCTCTCTGAGGCTTCTTCTCAGATCCCCCCATACCCCACCCACAAGGCTGGGGTACCTGGGGCTGCTCTTGCTGAGGGCCTAGGGGATCTGCTGGCTGAAGCATGACCTCAGGTGGGCCCAAGGCAGTTCTCCATGAGCATTTTCCTATGAGGACTCAGCCTCACTGTCTTCTGGCCTCCCTCCCAGCCTGCCTTTCCTCTCTGCTCTGTCCCCACTCCCCAGAGCCTGGCAGCAGGGCCATCGCTTGGTTTAACCCACTGACCCTTGACTTGAGGTCCCTGCTACCTCTTCTCCTTCCTGACTCCCTCCGCTTTAGCCTTGCTGGCTGCCTGGTTGTGTCTCAGATAACTTCCTGGCCTCAGGGCCTTTGCATGTGCTGGAATGCTCTTCTTCCCGGCCTGGCTCACTCTATCCCTCCGGGTCTTTCTCATGTTCTCTTCTCAAGAGGTCTCTAGCTTCCTGGGCACTTCCTCTCCTTCCCGGGCCTCCCTTTCCCGAGGCTCTTCTCACCCTTGAGCACCCTACAGATGTACCTGTCTGTGTCCAGGGCTCCCAGATGCCACGGCTACAGGCATCTACTCTGTCTCCTTCACTGTGTGTCCTATCATCTGACCCAGGGCTAAGTATACAGTAGATGCTCAAACATTACATGGACAAATGAAACAAAGGCCGCCCCTCCCTAGAGGCCCTTACTAACATTTGCTTTCACTCCCCGGGCTTCCTCCTGGTGAGCTCCCATGTCTCCAATCCTTTGGCTGCTTTGGAGGTAACCCCTGGTGGCTGGTACCCTGCCAGCAGCCCTGGGCAGAAAGGCCTCTGGCTCCCCTGGAAGGGAAGAGGGGGCCGCGCACAGCTCCCACCAACCAGGCCTCTCCTCCCCCCGCAGGCCAACGAGTGCATGCGGATCAAGATCCTGGGCGACTGCTACTACTGCGTGTCGGGCTTGCCCGTGTCCCTGCCCACCCACGCCCGGAACTGCGTGAAGATGGGGCTGGACATATGTGAGGCCATTAAGTAGGTGCAGGCCAGGTGCTGATTCCGCCTCCCAGGGCAGGACCACTGCTGTTTTACAGATGGGGAAACCGAGGCCCGGTGGGGGGTGGCTTCCTGGGCAGGCCATAGCAGAGCGTTCAGACCTGGTCCTCTCGCCTCTCTCCTCTTGGCCCCCTGGTGGCTCTGAGTCTCAGATCTCAGAAGCTCAGAGCCTGGTGATATGAGAAGGAGGCAGCTGGGCCCAAGGACTGAGTCTTAGCAACAGCATGAAGGTCTAGGGAGACAGTGGAGGACCTTCCAGAGTTAGAGTTAGGACCCCAAGGCTCCATCTGCCTCCTGCCCCCTGGAGTTGGGGGACCCACCTCAGGCTGCAGGGAGACTCCAGCCCCCCCAGGCTCCTGCCTGCACCATGCAGCTCCCCATGAGGCTCTCTGGGAAGCACTTGCTCAGTGGTCAAGCAGTGGAGGCCAGGTGGAGGCCAGGTGGAGGCCAGGTGGGCTTGGTGAACTGCCCAGTGTTGGTGGGGCCAGCTGCCTGTGACTCCCAGGTGTCAAACCCACACCAGTGGACTCTCCTTCCTGAAATCCCACCCAGAATGACTGTTGCTACAAGGACAGTCGCTGGACAGAATCAGCCTGTTGCATCTGTACCTGGGGCTGTACCCCCACTGTGTACCCCCACCGTGTGCCCTTGGGCAGGTCCTGCCCGTACCATGTGCGGGTCCCCCATTGCTCCCTGTGCTTATGACCTTGGTGGGCTGGGCCCACCCCTAGTCCTGTTGGTGGACACATGGTACCAGCTGTTCCCTGTCCCTCACCCACTCGTTAAAGGGCTGCAGAGGCCCTGCTCCTGTTTGGGGGTGTCACATGAGCTCAATGCTCCTTGTACCAAGTGGTTCCAGGGCTGCTTTTCCCAGATGCTGGGGGAAGGGCAGTCCCCTAAGGGCTGACCCCCACGTCCTTTGTCTGTGCTGGGTAGTGGGTGGTGCCTGGGCCCCCTCTGTCCACCCTGGCAGTCTTTTCAGACTCAGAAGGGCTGCCAGGCAGGGGACACCCGGGGTGGAATGGATGAACACCCAGGCCCATCAGAATGAGCCACGGTGACCAGAACATTGGAGTTTCCACTCCTACCCTGCCCTCAGGGATGGCCATATCTGCTTGTGCCCTCCCAGGGACGGGTGACAGCTGTGTCAGGCTGTCCTGTTCCTCCAGCCCTCCCTGTTCTAGGACCTCCAGCCTCTGAGGGCTCAGGATGCTCAGGATGCACCCTGCAACCCCTGCTAAGGTGGGGTAACTGGGCGGCTCTGCCCCAGGCAGGTACGGGAGGCCACGGGTGTGGACATCAGCATGCGTGTGGGCATACATTCTGGGAACGTGCTGTGCGGGGTCATCGGGCTGCGTAAGTGGCAGTACGATGTGTGGTCCCATGACGTGTCCCTGGCCAACAGGATGGAGGCGGCTGGAGTCCCTGGGTGAGGCTCATTTTGGGGGCAGGGACAGAGGCCAGGGGCTGATTCTGGGCTGGGGGGGGGTCAGGGTGGGGTCAGGTGTGGGGTAAGGGGGGAGTCAACGTCCTTGCAGTGGGGCAGCTGGTCTGGGGCCCGGTCCTGCCTGCTGTGCATCTCAGGTGGGGGCCAGCCCTCTCTGGGTCATCTGACTTGGGTCTCCCCCAGCCGGGTGCACATCACAGAGGCCACGTTGAATCACCTGGACAAGGCGTATGAGGTGGAGGACGGACAGGGGCAGCAGCGAGACCCTTACCTGAAAGAGATGAACATCCGCACCTACCTTGTCATCGACCCCCGGGTACGAGGGCCCTGGGCCTCAGGATGAGGAGCTGGGGGAGGCTGGGATGGATGGTCCACGCTGGGGAGATGCCCACAGAGGGAGAGTTCTTTTCAAGGCTGTGGCCAGGTGGGAAAGGGACCAGCCTGGGCTGGGGGTGAGCTCCCTGTCACTGGGCCTCAGTGCTCTTTGCTGTGAAATGGGAATAATGCCAAGGCCTCCCTCCCTAGGGGAGGGGCTAAGCCAAGGGAGGCCTTCCCCGCTGTCACGGCACATCCTGAACCTTTATGCATAGTACTGCCCGTAGCTCATTTTCCTGAGGTTACATACTCCCCAGTTTCCAAAAGACATCTTTTCAAAAGCGTGCTTTGGCCAAGACTCGGGAAAGCAGGTAGACAGACACCCTGAGGGTCCTGGGCTCTCAGCTGTGCCTGGCCCTGGCTGGCTAGTGCTGGCCACCCTTCTCCTGGGGCCCAGCTTGCCCCAGGCTGCTCTCCATGGTGGGGCAGGTGGGGTCAGCAGATGGGCCTCCTTGGCCTGTTGGCTGCCTGCCCCCAACACAGGTCCTGCTTTTCTGCTGGAGGGAATGCCAGCCATGGTGGGCTCTTGCTCTCTGGTCTTGGCTTTGCCTGGGGACAGCCCAGGGGGCACCCAGCATCTACTGCCTGACTTGGCTCCTCCCGGGGTCCCCGCTGGCACATCCCATTCACGTGGAGTTAGCCTCTCAGATCCCTCCTGGTCCTCCTCACTCCTCCTCTGCCCCGGAGGCTCCTGCTCAGTTGTCCTTCCCCGTGTGTGTCCTCCTCTTGAGTGCCTATGGGCAGGTCCCCTCTCCAGCCCTGCAGCCCTGCACCCAGACAGTGCTCAGCACAGAGCAGGGGCTTACATGGCTTCAGAATGAACAAAGCAGCGCCCCCACCCCTAGGGCAGCTGCGGCCAAAGCTCCAACCCCCCCCCCCCCGCAGGGCTGCCACATTGAGCAAGTAAAACCGTGGGACCCCTGCTCAGACCCGACTTCAGGTGAACAGTGATGGCGTTCAGTGTGTCTTGTGCAGTGCGTCTGCGTGATCGGCCACCCCACCTTCTTCCCATCTTTGTTTAATTCTATTCATTCATATAGTTGAAAATTTAAAAGGCATCCCTGGAACCCCAAGGACTTCAGAGGCTGAGGCAGGAGGATCACAGATTTGAGGCCTGGACAACTAGTAAAACCCTGTCTCAGAATAAATGAAAAGGCCTGGGGTGTGGCTCAGTGGTAGAGCATTTTCCCAGCAGGCATGAGGCCCTGGGTCAGTTCCCAGCACCCGCACCGTGCTCCATCCCTTGTCCGGATGCAGCTCCCCTGGGTGGACAGAGGTTGTTTGCCAGATCTGGCATCTGAGGCCTCGGGGGTGGGCCGCCCACAGGTGCCCTCTGTGGGGCTGTACAATTCCCACACGGTTCTGAACAGACACATTTTGACTTGGGTCTTTAGTATACACTTACTTTTTAAATTGTTACGCTAAGTCAGTGACCTTGAACTTGAACTTGAGTGTCTGGGTGCTGTGTAGGCAGAGTTGCCAACAGTGGAGGGGGTGACAGAAATGTCCCCACTCTAGACCAGTGTGTTCCTGCTTACTGTAGGGCTTGGTGCCTCCTCAGACCCTGGAACCCTCTCTGAGGTCCACCTCGCGCCTGTTCCTTGGGGGGGCGGGCAGACAGCTGGCCGAAGGGCTTGAGTGTTTCATCCCCAAAGGAGTTTCCAGGAAAGTTGCCACTTGTGGCTTAGCGAGTGTTTGCGGCTGTAGGTGCTCCTTCCTGTGGGTATTGGCAGGGGCCCAGGGGACAGGGCTCCTAGAGGGTGAGACAATGTTAGGAATGTTGGGGTGGGGTGAGGGGACTCTCAGAAGGCCTTAAGGTGGTCGGTTGGCTCCAGTGACCTCAATTTCCTCTTTTCCAGCCCCACCTGGCCACCTGATTGGAGGAGGTCCCAGTGGGTTGTTTTTATAGGGGGAGGGGCTGGCCCAGTGGCACCAGAGGAGGAGGCAGGACTGGACCCTCATTCAGGGCCTGGCTCAGCACTGGGTCCCTGGCATGGTGCCAGCCCTTGCAGGCACGTGGCAGGTGATGGCCCCATGCTGTGGCCGGGGCCGTGCCAGGGGAACTCCCTTGGAAGGCTGCCCTGAGGAGGCTGGCACCTCGGTTGGCCAAGTCTCCGGGTGCTGGCCCGCCCGGCTCTTGCTCCTGCTGCTCCCCTCAGGAAGGAAGGAACACGCGCTGAGCACACAGGGTGGGCACGGCAGGAGGCCTGCTGCCTGCTGCTCCTCCCGGGTCCTCCCTGGAAGGGGCTCTGGGAGTTCAGGCCCAAGAGTGGCACGTGGCCTTAGGAAGAGGACCTTAGCCCTTTCTTTCCCGTGGAGGGGAGCAGGGGCTGGGCACGGGGTGTGTGAACGCCAGCCTTTTCCTGGCCTGGGACAGGAGCGGAGCCGGGGTCCCCACAGCCTGGCCTGACTCCTCATGTGGGAGGGCAAAGGGACAGATGAGTCCCACTAAGGCCCCCAGAGGGCAAGTGAAGGTCATTTCCCCTTTTTGACAGATCAGCCAGTGCTCCAAGCAGGCTCACACTCTGGAGAGCTGGAGGGTGGGCTGGGGGAGCAGGCGGGACAGGCCTCCTCTGTGTCTGCCTGCAGAGCCAGCAGCTGCCCCCTCCCAGCCCACACCTGCCCAAGCCCCGGGGGGACGCGGCCTTGAAGATGCGGGCTTCCGTGCGCATGACCCGCTACCTGGAGTCCTGGGGGGCTGCGCGGCCCTTTGCACACCTCAGCCACCGCGAGAGTGTGAGCAGCAGTGAGACCCCTGTCCCCAATGGGCGGAGACCTAAGGTAGGTCCCTCCTATCCAGAGAGCTGGGTTCAGGGGCCCCATAAGGGCCTGGGGGAGCAGAGGCAGAAGGGGCCCCTCTCTCCAAGCCTCACTTCTCCAGCCGTAAAATGGCTGTGGTCTCTGCCCTGCCTCCTCCCCCGGGTCTGCTGGGGAGGTGCTGGTGTTCAGAGCCTACTCCGGGGGCCGGCAACGTGCCTGTCCTTCCGGTTGCCCAGTCTGAATTCACAATGCCTGCCACTTGGACATCGCCCCCACCTCCACCCCTGTGACCCCTGTCCCTAGCTGGCGGTGCTAAACCCAGCCCGTGATGGACCGCAGGCCCAGGTGCTGGGAATAACTGTCCCCGCTTCTCCCTTCCCTTTCAGGCCATTCCTCTGCGGCGCCACCGGATACCTGACAGGTACGTGTGCTGCCCCCACCTTGCCGCAGTCACCTCCTCCCAGCCCTAAACAGGAAGGCAGCTCCTCAAGGCCCAGCCCAGGACCTCTGTGGAGGCCAAGTCAAAGTATTCTAGCACTTCCGGTCCCTGGCTCTTCTGAAGAGCCACGATTGAGCGCCTGTTGTGCGCCCACCCTGTGGTGGGTCAGCGGGAGGTCCTGGGAGGGAAGGACGGACCCAGTGCTGGCCTGTGAGAAGCAGAGGTGGCCCTGGGGGCTCTCTCCTCTGCTTCTTGCTGGGAGATGCTGGACTTTCACTTGCCCTCTGGGGGCCTTAGTGGGACTCATCTGTCCCTTTGCCCTCCCACACGAAGCTGGGGACCCCTGTTGGACACCTGCTGATCCCGTGGCGACTCAGCTCATCCACACTCCTGCCTCTGGGCCAGTGGGTGTGGCTCCCAGGATGATGCAGTTGGGGGGTCTGATTCCAGGAGCGCATCCCCCAAGCGGCGGGCAGAAGATGACTCCTATGACGATGAGATGCTCTCAGCCATCGAGGGGCTCAGCTCCACGAGGTGAAGCCCAAGACCTGTGCCTCCCCTTCCCCCTCTCCCATTGAATGGCGTCCCCCTGTGGGTAGGCCCACCTCATGCCCTGTGGAAGGTGGCCTAGCCCCAGCTCTGGGCCCCATAGCTCCTTCCCTTTCCTGGTATGGCCTCCACTCATCCAGGCCTCCATTTCACGCTGCCACCCCCAGGCCCTGCTGCTCAAAATCTGACGACTTCTACACCTTTGGGTCCATCTTCCTGGAGAAGAGCTTTGAGCGTGAGGTGAGGGCACTCCAGAGGAACAGGGTTGTCCAGCCTGGGGTGGGAGCCCGAGCCATAGGGCAGCCAACAAGGTCATGGGAGTGTCCACAGCTGGCTGCTGGGGGTGGGTGGGGGCCCAGGACAGCCCCAGCTTGGGGGCCGCCTCTCTTTCCTATCAGCCTCACTCCTTGACCTGGGACCACCCCACTAGGGATTTGCCTCAGGGTCTGGAAAACTTGCTCCATCCGAGGCCAGAACTTAGCTGCCGTGGGCCAGGGAGGCCTCAGGGATGGCACGGTTCTCCCCATGAGAGAAACCACCCCGGATTCAGCCTCGGGGGTGGGACCTGCAGGGTCTGCGTTTTGTCCAGTGGTGCTGTGCTCGTGGGGTGCTCTGGGTTCTGGCAGGCCCTGGGCACACATGTCATTATGTAATTAAACTCTTGCCCACATGGGGGCCGCTCCCCATTTCATAGACAGTCTCAGAGGTTCCAGAGCCTGTCCTTAGCCTTGGGTGTGGCTGTAGGAGGGGTTCCCATCCCCGGGGACCTGGATTGAAAGGGAGGGGCCTACTCTTCCCTGGGGCTCCCCAGGGAGGTTACCAGGAAAAGGGCCCTGATGGTGGAGGAGGGCCTCGGCTGGCTGGGGACCCTGCCCTCTGAGCCTCGCCTTCCTTACCAGCGCCTGGCGGGGGCTGTGACTGTGCAGTGGTACCTGTGTAGAGGGCTAGCACTGGGGTCTGCCACCTGCCAGCTCAGGGACCCAGGCCCAGCTTGCCCCTTTGGTGTAGGGTAACTTACTGACCAGGTTTCTGTCCGCGGGGACATGAGTTCTAAGTCAGAGGCCTGGGTGGGAGGGGGAGGGAGGCAGGGCTCCCCTCTCCACATACAAAGAAACCGAAATGCCAATGGGCGAAAGTCATCAAATGTCACGTCCCTTGGAGCTGGAGGAGGGGTGTGAGATAGTTCTTAAGGTGTCAGCCTGGACTGGGAGGCACTGGGCCCCACAGGCCGCCGCCCCTCACAGTCCTGTCACTCTCAGTACCGCCTGGCCCCCATCCCCCGGGCCCGCCATGACTTCGCCTGTGCTGGCCTCGTCTTTGTCTGCATCTTGCTCGTCCACGTCCTAGTGATGCCCAGGTCAGTCTGAGTGGGGGCAGATGGCCAAGCCCGCTGGGGTCCTGCTGGAGGGGTGGTGATCTGGGCAGGACCCAGCAGGGACACCCTCCAGGAGCCTCAGGTGTCCCTCAGGATGGGGCTGGAAGCACCTGCTGTTCAGAACCCACAGACCCTGGAGTCCCCGCAGCTGAGCCCAGGGTGAAGAGCTCTGAGCCCAGGACCTGGCCCTGGGCCTGCGTCTGGCATTGCTTTCTAGTCCCCTGTCATCTGTGAAACCTGCAGGCATTTTTGGGTTTGGAGTCCCTGAGGGGCGGATTTGGAAAACATAGGTAACGTCACCTCCCTCTCAGAGGTGGGAGATGGGGCCTAGAGGGTTCATGACATCCAGCCAGGAGCAGGAGTCCTGAGACCTCTGGCTGCTAGCTCTGGGACCTGCTGGTGAGGGACAAGAATGAGGGGACAAGCCACTAGTGGTTTCTAGAAGGGCAGTTAGGCCAAAGGATGGACTGAAATTGAGGTTTGGGATGCATAAAGACAAAATGGGGAATGCTTTTCTACAATTTTTGTGGGCCAGGGTCCACAGTGCCACTCGTTTCTTGCATACTTGGCCCAAAAGGCACGTGACATTGACCTGGATGTCGTGACTTGGCCAGGCCTTGAGTTTTATTAGCGGGGCAGTCGGACACAGGTTTCAAAGCTCCCCTTGCTGTGTGTGCAGTGGCAGTTGGGGAGGAGCAGGTGACTGTGGGCTGGAGGAGTGGAGCCATGGGACAGGCCCTGGGCACATGACCCCCTGGCACAGGTTTTTTCCTCCCATCTAGGATGGCAGCTCTGGGTGTGTCCTTCGGGCTGGTGGCCTGCCTGCTGGGACTGGTGCTGAGCCTGTGCTTTGCCTCTGAGTTCCTGGTGAGTGGCCGAGGCCTCTGTGCTGCGGTCTGTGATCACTGGGTCCCCGTGGCCCTTCCTTCCCTCCTTGCCTGGGACCCTCCCAAAAGCCCACCCTGGTGAGCTCTGTTGGTCTGGCCCCTTGCTGTGTACAGGGGCTGGGGGGCTGCTTCTGCCTCAAGGACAACCTCCCCCGCCTGCTAGTGGCTCTCCATGGCTCCCCTCGGGTGGCCTGTCCCTCCTGTCCCGGCTGCTAGCTCTGGATGACTTGACCTCTTGTGTCCACAGAGGTGCTGCCCAGCCCGGGGGACGCTCCAGGCCATCTCTGAGCGGGTGGAGACCCAGCCCCTGCTGAGGCTGTCCCTGGCTGTGCTGACCATTGGCAGCCTGCTCACCGTCGCCATCGTCAACTTGGTCAGCTTGGGGTGTGGGAGGGAGGCCCTGGCAGGGACCTGGGGTATGCTTCCTGGGTGGAGGAGCCGTCTTTGACCCTGGGACCTGTAGATTCTAGAATCCTCTAGCGGGTTGCCTTAATGGCTGCATCTGTTTAGCTCCTCAGGAGCTCAGTGGGGGCCCTGTGAGGTCCTGGGCTCAGAGCTCTTCACCCTGGTCCAACAAGGACTCGGGACACCCAGGGCACTTTTGTGGCTGGCTACACAAGGACATGGTGCTTGAGCCACAACAGTGTCTGATGTTCCTTCCTCCTCCTGTCCGAGGACAGCCTGCCTCACTGTCTCTGGAACTTGGTGTCCTGGGCTCTTGCAGGCTGCTGCGGGGATCATGGCCAGCTCCCTCCTCTAGAGCCCAGGCCCCTCTGCCCCATGCCTGACCCTCTAGAGCATGGTGGGGGAGTGTGCTCCGTGTGTCTCCCTCAGGGTCCCTGCAGAAGGGAGCTCCTGGGAAGTGCTGACCCTCCTCTCTGCCTCTGATGCACCAATGATTTTTTCCGATGCCCTTCTCTCCCCAGCCCTCTCTGCACTGTGACGGGGGGATTGCTGTGGAGGGCGGGGGAGCCGCTCACAGGACTTAGAGCTGTCTGTCGCACAGCTTCAGGCTGCCTGGGGTGCCCGTGGTGCCTGTGGTTGTCTTGGGCCGGCTTCTCTTGGCCCTGGCAGGTCCCAAGATCCATCCTTTGGATGTCCCCTAATGAGGACCTGTCTCCTCTGTAGCCACTGATGCCTTTCCCAGCTCCGGGGCTGCCTGGTGGCAATGAGACGAGCCTGTGGGCCACAAGCAGCAGCAGAAACAGAACCGTGTGTGAGCTCCTGCCGGTGAGTGTCGTTCTGGCTCCAAGTGGAGCCCAGACCCCAGGCCAGCCCTTTGGGCACTGTGTCCTCCCTGGGATGCTCCTGGCACGGGATGCAGTCTGGCATTAAGAGCGCTGGTTCTGAGTCCACGTGACCATGGGGTATGGGGAGGAGTGGGTCCAGTGTCTCCCCAGAGAGGCGGAGGAGATGGCTCAAGCAGGTGGTGCTGGGCTAGGCCTGGGGACAGGGAGGGTCTGGGTCCTGGCTGCTTGCTCTTAGCTGTGAGGGCTGGGCAGGGAGGGAGGGGTGAGCGACAGCTGTGCTGGTGGGTGTATCCCAGGTCCCTTCCCCTGCCCAGGCCATTTTATCAGAGGTCGATGGATGAGGTCCACAGGGCCCAGGTAGGTCACTACCACACCAAGGTCTGTGTGGCAGGGCTAAGACAACCTGAGTGAGACCGTGGGACTGAGGTGTGGGGAGCGGCCATGAGTTTTGAGCAGGTCTCCAAAAGGCAGACAGATTCTTGATGGGAGAAATGAGGGGACAACGTGAGAACTGGGTGCCTCGGTAGGGTTTCAGGGCATTTGTACCCTGGGTGGGGAGAGTTGGGAGACACAGCCGGAGGGGTAGGTTTGGTCCAGGTTGTGTGGGGCAGGAATGCCAGGGAGAAGAGCGTGGTCTTTCTTCTGGGGCCAGTGGGGAGCCACAGCGTGATCTTGAGCAGGAGTGTCCTATGGATGGAGATGCCCTTGGGGCAGGTGAGCTCCAGCAGGACTTGACAGGGAAGCTGACCAGGTGTGCACACCCCTGCCTCCACCCTGGTCTGGAGTTTTACTTACCAGTTTTTTTTCCTTAAAACAAGCTCACTTGCCACAAGTGGCAAAACCACAGAGCAGTGCCCTGCCACAGACTCTCCGATGTGCGGCCGCTTTTTGTTGAGAGGTGGTCAGGATGAGTCATGCTGCAGACACCTGGCTCTGTGAGCCCACAGGTGGAAGGGACCGGGCAGCTGGGGTGTGTGTTGCTATCCTATTTCCCTTTGGTGACTGCTCTGGAGGTGAGCTTCCTGGTAATGGGACTGGTGGGGTGACTTCTGCCACCCTGAGTAATGCCTCCCATCTCCCCAGTATTACACCTGCAGCTGCATCCTGGGTTTTATCTCCTGCTCTGTCTTCTTGCGCATGAACCTGGAGCTGAAGGTCGTGCTATTGACAGTGGCGCTGGTGGCCTACCTGGTGCTCTTCAATCTCTCCCTCTGTTGGAAGGATGACTGCTGTGGCCACGGTCTGGGCAACCTCACCAAGACCAACAGCACCTTCAGGTAGGGCCAGATGCAGCCTGCTATAAGGCGTGGGGTACCGCTGCCTGTGTCCCCGTGGCCCGTTGTGGCACACTGGGTTGTCTTGGTGCGTGGTCAAGCTGGGGCATGTCTGCATTCATGGTCTCATTTGGGCTGGACATTTTTGAGAGATGGCAGGGTTTCTGTTTTATTGAAGGGACAGTCATGGCACAGGCCACAGGTCTCCTGTACTCAGAACTGAGAATGTGACTCACTGGGGGATTCTCTGGGGGAAGTGCTAGTCCAGCAGAAGCCACCAGGGCCATCTATTCTGGGCCAGCTTAGGGGTGAGGGGAGACTTGAGCCAGGTCGCCCGTCTTTGAGGCATGTCCTGGATTACCTGTTCAGCAAGAGCAGATGCTTTTGGTCCCTTCTTGGACAGGTGCTGATGGGGAAGCACGGGGAAAGCTGGGGTGGGGGCTCCCTTGCACTAAGAGGCCGGGAGCTTGGAGACCCAGGGAGAGATCTGTCTGCCCTGGCCCTGCTGGGTCCTTATGCCCATCTGCAGGTTCCTGCCCTGACTGCCCCCTCCCTCCCACAGGGAACTCTTGGCTGCCTTCATATCCCCACCACAGCTGCCTCTGGTCCTTCAGGGACGAGCTCCAATGTCCCCTGGGGCCCCCACCCCTTCCCCCATTCCGCTCACCTCTGCCCGCCCCACACTTGGCATGTGCAGGGCCACGCACACTCATACTTGGGGCCGGGGCCGATGCTGACTCCTACCCTCCTGCATCCAACAGTACCACTGGCTGTTCTCCGAGTGACCTGAAGACCATGATCAACTTCTACCTAGTCCTGTTCTATGTCACCTTCGTCATGCTCTCCAGACAGGTGCACATGGGCCCTAGCTCGGCCCCTAGCCTCCTGTAATGGGAAGGCAGACAGGGCCTTTGGGGGAGGGGCCTCGAGCATGAAGACAGCAGAATCCTGTTGTAGAAGCTCTGGTCCCCAGTCCTGGCCTCCCCAGGTCACAGTGGGATGGGCTGAGCTGGGTTCAGGCTGGGCAGCACTGTGGGCTGGGTAAGGTCAGAGCTGTGCCCACCAGCTCCTTAGGTGGGTGTTGTCCTATGGATGGACACTGTTTTCCATTTGCAGATTGACTATTATTGTCGCCTGGACTGTTTGTGGAAGAAAAAGTTCAAGAAGGAACATGAAGAATTTGAAACTATGGAGAATGTGAACCGCCTTCTCCTGGAGAATGTGCTGCCAGCCCATGTGGCTGCCCACTTCATCGGCGACAAGCTGAATGAGGTGCAGTGGGAGGAAGGGGCTCAGCACGTGGTTAGGAGACAGAAGGTGCAGACACGGAGCCTGGGCGCAGGTGCAGAGCTGCTGAGCGCTGGTTTGCATTCCTGGGTCTTGGCCTCCGCCCCGGTGCCCAGGAGTCAGGGGCTAGACGCCTTACTTCCCTGGGTCTTGGTGTGAAAAGTGGGCTGACTGTCCTGGATTGCTGTGAAGTCCATTATGTGTTCCAGTGTTAGTGATCTGCATGTTCCATACTGACGAAAACATCTGTACTCCCTCCAGCTCTGTGTGCAGAATTTTCTAGATAAGGAAACTGAGGTCCCATGACTTGCTCAGTATAAACCCATCTCGTAATCTAGGGGCCTCAGCCCCAGCTGTACACAAACACCCAGGGTGCTCACAAGAGCATCACATCAGCTTGATCCTCCTGCTCCTCGACCAACCAGTTCAGAATCTCCCCGGGGTTTTAACAATCCTGGCATACTACCTGCGCGACCAGGGCTGGGAACCATGCTCCGTGTCCCTTTCTGGAAGCTCAGGGGCAGTTTAGTATTGTCTGCATCCCTGTCCCCTTCAGATGCTATGTAGCCATCAGGGCCTGTTTCTTCCCTACCCTGTGCCAGGACTGGTACCATCAGTCCTACGACTGTGTGTGTGTCATGTTTGCGTCTGTGCCGGATTTCAAAGTGTTCTACACAGAGTGCGATGTCAACAAAGAAGGGCTGGAGTGTCTGCGCCTGTTGAATGAGATCATCGCTGACTTTGATGAGGTACGCGTTCGGCCTAGTCCTGGGGCTCTGGGCCTTCCTGCCTGCACGAAGAGCAGGGTTGAGGCTCAGGCATCTGAACTCAATTTAAACATGTTGGGTCACAGGCACCAGGCGTAGCTCTGTTGGCAATGTGTGTACCTAGCATGCATGAGGCCCTGGGTTCCATCCCAGCACCAAACAACACAACATGAGGCAGCTTCCCTGGGGAGGGGAAACAAAGGAACACATTTGCCGGGTGCGATGGCACATGCCTGTAATCCCAATGACCAGGAGGCTGAGGCCTCCGGAGGAGGATCACAAGTTGGAGGCCAGCCTGGGCAACTCAGTGATGCCCTGTCTCAAAATAAAAAGGGCTGAGGATGTAGCTCTGTGGTAAGATGCCACTAGATTCAGAACTCAGTACTGCGAACACATTTGTCTTTCTTGTTTTACTTGGCAAATGCTTTGCCAAGATATTAACCTCTGCGACAGGCAGCTTGCTAAGATTAGATTCAGGTTCTTACTGAACAGGCTGATTCCCAGTTGTGCCCAATGCTATCGGCTGTTTCAGAGGTCTGTTTGGGTTCAACACTGCTGGAGACAACTAATCCACCTTCCTAAAGCAGCTGTGTGTTCGATGCTTTAAAGGGTTGAAGAGAGCTGACGGGAATGGAAGGGGTGAGGGAGGCAAGGGGAGGCCATGTATAAGACTACACTTAGGTCAGAGCCTCAGAGACATGGCCACTTAAGTGGGGAGGGAGCAGGGTCACATGTTCTTTCTTAGCACCTGGGTGCCTGGGGCTGCAGTGTGCCTCCCCTTTGTCTGCAGCTGCTGTTAAAGCCCAAGTTCAGTGGCGTGGAGAAGATCAAGACCATTGGCAGCACCTACATGGCAGCTGCGGGGCTCAGCGTCCCCTCAGGGCATGAAAACCAGGTACTCAAGCCCCAGGAGGGAATGCCATCTTACTACTTAAAGGAGATGCCTTCCTAACACTCCTGTCCTGTGAGGGATGGGCAAAGGAACTTCCATGGCTCAGCATGGAGATCTTGACTGTGGGACAACCCTCTGCCCATAGTGGCCACTGTTGGAATTCACACTGATGCCGGGTACACCAATGCCCACAAGCCTGATGGTCGAGGGATCTGTGGAAGGAATGGTGGGGAAGGACTTTGCATGTCTGTGCCCTGCAGGACCTGGAGCGACAGCATACCCACATAGGTGTCATGGTAGAATTCAGCACTGCCCTGATGAGCAAGCTGGATGGCATCAACAGGCACTCCTTCAATTCCTTCCGCCTCCGAGTTGGTGAGCGTCCGGGTGGGCTGGCAGGCTGGCCGGCCAGGATTGGGAGGAAGATGGTGCAGCTCCTGCTTAAGCAAGCCTTCTCTCAGTCTGCATGGCCAAGCTGCACTGGCCATCATTATTAAGTTCCTGAAATCCCTCTGATCTGATGAGCCTGGCAGCTGCATTATTATCCTGACCTTTGAATATTGCATGTATAGTTACCTCTGGAAGTTTTCACAGCTGTAAAGAGGTGGCCTTAAAATACACTAAGAACAAAGCAAAGTTATTAAAGCTAACTGGTGACTGCTAGCTCAAGATTGGCCTATTTACTTGTTGTTAAAAGGGAGACTGGCAGGTACTAGAAAAGTGTTAGCAACAAACCCAGACTTCCTGTCTTGGAGAATCTGAACAAGAACAGGCCAGGACTTGCCTTTCTTACATTCCAAGGGCTGTATCACATTGCAGACTGTTTTGTTAACCCTTTCTGTGGTTGGGGACAACTCTGTGGCTTCCCCTAAGGGCAGAGGCCTGAGGCTTTACCTCTGTGATCAGCCAACTGTAAACATTACTGGCAGGCATAAACCACGGGCCTGTGATTGCTGGAGTAATTGGGGCACGAAAACCACAATATGACATCTGGGGAAACACGGTCAACGTTGCCAGCCGCATGGAGAGCACTGGAGAGCTTGGGAAAATCCAGGTAAGAACCCACTGGGGAGCAGTGACAGAGGGGGAAGACCCTCCCCAGAGCTGAGGTGTCCTGAGCCTAAAGCTTAAGTCTACCACCACTTAACTGTGACTCTTAGCCATCACGTTCTTGAGAGAAAGCAGACATTCATGCTGCTTGGTGGTCAACTTCTATTTGTCCCCATCACCATCTCCCTATTTCTGAGGACCGGGCTTTCTTTTCCTTTTCAGGTTACTGAAGAGACATGCACCATCCTCCAGGGACTAGGTTACTCTTGTGAGTGCCGGGGACTGATCAATGTCAAAGGCAAAGGCGAGCTGCGGACTTACTTTGTGTGTACAGACACTGCCAAGTTCCAAGGGCTGGGGCTGAACTGAGGGCTTCTGGTGCAGCCAGAACACACTGGGAAGCCGATTTCCTGCCCTGAGCCAGCCAAGGAGAGACTTGGCCCCATGCCAGTGGCAAAGGCATTTAAACAGGTTGTAGCCGTTGCCACCTCCTGGCCGATGGCTTTGTGTGGCTTCTCTGGGCTTGCACTAAAGGGTCACTTAGACATACACCAGATCCTGCCTGAGTGACTGCTGGGTTGTGACCTGGGGCAGCAGGTGGGGCCTCTGTGCCGTCAGTCTGTAACAGTGTCTAGGTAGCTGGAAGAGGATCACTGGGAGATTGTGCTTGTGACTTTGAGAACTTTGTTCCCAGGGTGCTATGGAGGTGCTCAGAGGATGACTAAGGCAGATATCCACTTTGGTGACCTGTAAGCATGTGCAAGGAAACTCACTTTTCCTAGGTACTTAGCCAAGCCGCCTGGCATGGGCTGGAGCCACCCTTCTCCCTAGCAGGGCTGGCTCTGGGCTTGTTTTTCACATAAGCATTCTGGTAACTGGAGTTGACATGTGTGAAATCGTTATGCTGACACGAAACCAATGGTAGAGAAAACCTGTAAATGACACTTGCTACTTCGTCATCTTTGGCATGCGTTTGCTTTAAATGGATACATTATTGGAGTTTCATCCTTACTAATGACTTCTCAGACCCTAGACAAAACTCTCCTCCTTTCAGTGAATTTTTTAGTCAATGACTCATGTATGCAAGACTACTGTCCAGTGTCAGTGTGTGGATAAGCTTGGCTGTAGGGACAGAATTCCAAGGAAAGCAGCTCACAGAAAGCAACAGTGGCACAGGCGTGTCTCTGAACCAGGCAACCTTGCTGCAAGCCTTCTGATCAGGTTCAGTAAGCTGAAAGCCTAGAACGGGAGTACAGTCATGTGCTCCTCCCTGACCACTCATGCATTTTTACCTCTGCCCTGCAGTCTTCACCCGTATCTTGCTTTTCTTAGTATAGTGAGAACCTGGACAACCTGCAGCACGTGTCTCCCTTTCTTTAGTCTGCATAGCTAACTATGAAGAGCTTTAAAACCAGAGGATCTACTTTAAATGAGATGTGTCGAGGTTCCTATTCCTGGAAGCCAGCCCCTCAAAAATGCTGAGATGTTCTTGCTCTAAACCAAATGAGTCTTGACGCCAGCTTTGTGAAATGGCGTCTTATGGTGCTTCGACTCCACAGGGAGCCAAAGAAGTCTACCTGTTTCAAGGTGAGAAATAACCAAACTGCCTGCTCCTGCTCGGAAATGACTTCACTGCTACCTTACAGCCAGAGCCTCCCTAGGATCCAACACCACTGAGATCCATAACTAAAAGTCATCCACAACCCCCCGCCCCCGAAGTTATTCATAAAATCTTACTGGAGCCTTCAAAAGATTATACAGGGTTGCAGCAGTGACGAACCAGCTAGGTTTACCTGTGACTGGAGATCCTGGAGGCTGCTGCCACCCTTATTGCAGAGCAGCGTATAGCCAAGTGGTGTTGGAGGGGATCAAAATGTAACCTGTCTGCTGTGTTGTCTTGTGGGGCTTTATCTGCCTGAGGAAGGCGGGGGGGCTGATCTAATTTGTAAAAGGTGCTGGGGTGGGCTTGTGGCAGTCTGATGTATTATATACAATCAGAATCAGTATGCATTTGTTATAAGAATTTGCTTTCTGAAAGAATTTTCTGACAAAAATGATGGTAAGGGAAAAAAGCCTTCTTTGACCCTGACATTTCAAGTAAGGGCTGATTTCAGGTGAATACTATACTGAAGTCTGTGTTCTCAAAACCTAGCAGCGTCTAGAGCTCCCCTGAAGAATCCAGAAGGTTTATATTGCTGATGAAAGGTAGACATGTCAGTACATTGGCCTCAAATTTCTACTTTAAATATTCAAGTTACTTTTTTCCTTCAGTAACAGAATCCCCAGACAGGAGTTTTCAATTAAAGTGTTGTGCTCAGATAAGAATACTTTAATGTTCAGGTTGTGACCATAAAAATCACTTGCAGGTTTTTTTTTTTTTTTTTTTTTTAATCTGATAGGAATAAATATCTTTTCTATAGGTGGAGCACTTGCTTAAAAATTTCTACTAAGGCAGCGTCACTGCTACCAAAAATTAACACTGACGTCTTCTGATTTACTTACCAAGGAAATTTCCCAACAAAACAGATGATCATTACCCACTGTATACTTTGTGTATATAATAGGTCATTGTACAGAAATTTGCTCACAGTGCATGCAAATAACAAGGATTTGTTCTGTATATTGAATATTTGTAGATCTATAATATTTGCTTTAAATCTTTTATTTTTGTAAACTGCCAGTGACAGGCTGCTTTTCATACATTAAATTAGCAATGTGGAAAACCTGAACGTCTCAAGGTGTTCTGATTTAAAATATCCTTTTGATCTTTAGGAACTTACTTAAGCCAAGCAGATCTAAGTGAAGGATGGTCCAAAATTATATTTTAGAAATAAAACACCTGATTAAAAAAAAAAAAATTTCAAATAGGTTTTTTTTTTTTTTTTTTAAGAATTTTTAATATTTATTTTTTCGTTTTCGGCGGACACAACATCTTTATTTGTACGTGGTGCTGAGGATCGAACCCGGGCCGCACGCAGGCCAGGCGAGCGCGGTACCGCTTGAGCCACATCCCCAGCCCTCAAATAGGTTTTTTTTTTAACTTTAACACAAACTAGGTCACGTTTTAACTTCCTCAAGAGAATCAATTTTCCTTTACAAAATGGATTTTCTGAGTTTTTACAGAACTCTGTATTGAACTTTATGCTATGTTTTTTCATTTCATTTTTACAGTGCTGGGGATCAAACCAAGGGCCTTGAGCATGCCAGGCAAATGCTCTCCCATTGAACTCCACCCCAGCCCTAATTGCCTTTTAGTTTAGACAGGTTACATTCAGAAAAATCACCATTCATCTCAGCCTAGTGGCTGGTGATAGAGGGGTGTGTTTCATGGTCTCTGCTTGGTATGTGACCTTTGTATTTTTGATAAAAATGATTATTAGTTTAGGGGACACTGCTGAGGCACAGGTGATCTTTGAGAAATAGGAAATAAACTTCCTTTTAAGTTTGGTAATTCTCTGATCTATTCTGGGATGATTTAGTATCTTATCTGGTTTATCCTTTAGCAGTTCCCAATTACTGAAAAATGAAAAACAAGAAAATCAGTGTTATAAATCTCATCTGCTTATTCTAAGGGGTGTGGGGCACCTAATTACCACACAAGTACATCATTCCCATCAGGTATGCAGGGAGCACAGCACATCCTAAAATTATTTTAAGGATTTGTTTTCATGGTATAATGATGGAAAATCTTCACTGGATGGGGCTATTGAAAAAAGTACTAGCATTATTCTGAAAGAACGCTGCCTAGGTATGCAATAGCCCAAAGCCATATTGCTTCTTCTGAAGGCCACTTTAATCGAGATGGAATCTGATAGGTTAGGAACTATTGGTTTTGATTTCTTTAGTGAGAAATTAATTATGGAAAATGTGAAATATGAGGGATTTTGATTATTTTGAGGACTTTCTTTTTAAGGGATGACCATGAAAAAGGCTGTTTCAAGGTTTCCTATCACATCCTCAGATATACTCTGGGAAAAGGCCAAGAGGTAACTTAGCTGATATGCACAGTATTCTTCTCAGGTTCAGCTTTATTACCTAATAGAAGTTCAATCTCTGGAACATTAAAATTAACTGTTCCAAAGTTTAATTAAAAACACAATTTACAAATAGTTAATATCTTCTCAAATGCATTTTCAAGTTCAGAATGAAAAAAATATATACATAATATATAATCAAATACCAGTGGCTTCAGGTCCACACTCAGAAACATCAGTCTTAGGTTCTTCAAAATCTGAAAGACAATACCACATCACTAAGTTTTTTTCCTTTTAATTAGAAATGGGAAGTGAAGACGAAGCTAGCATTGAGTAGACTATTGATAGCCCTCTGTACCATACTCAAGGATAGAGAATAGGTGGCATTATTAGGTCATCATTGTAAAGTAAAAGTAGATTTATACCTTAAAATCAGACAGACAAGGTCCTAGTTGAACTTAGTATAGGGCACTTGCCTAGCATGTGTGAGGCCCTGGGTTCTATCTTTTTTTTTTTTTTTTTTTTTTTTAAGATTTCAAGGTCTTTTAATCTACAGATCAATTTTTTTTTTTTTTTTTTTAGAGGAGGAAAAATTTATTTTGTTGTTTTTTTTTTTTTAATTTTTTTTTATTGTTGGTTGTTCAAAACATTACATAGTTCTTCATATATCATCTTTCACACTTTGCTTCAAGTGGGTTATGAACTCCCATTTTTAGCCCATATACAGATTGCAGAATCACATCAATTACACATCTATTGATTTACATGTTGCCATACTAGTGACTGTCATGTTCTGCTACCTTTCCTATCCTCTACTATCCCCCCTCCCCTCCCCTCCCCACCCCTCTTCTCTCTCTACCCCCTCTATTGACCTTCATTTCTCCCCCTTGTATTATTTTTCCCTTTCCCCTCATTTCCTCTTGTATGTTCTTTTGTATAACCCTGAGGGTCTCCTTCCATTTCCATGCAATTTCCCTTTTCTCTCCCTTTCCCTCCCACCTCTCATCTCTGTTTAATGTTAATCTTCTTCTCATGCTCTTCGTCCCTACTCTGTTCTTAGTTACTCTCCTTATATCAAAGGAGACATTTGGCATTTGCTTTTTAGGGATTGGCTAGCTTCACTTAGCATAATCTGCTCTAGTGCCATCCATTTCCCTGCAAATTCTATGATTTTGTCATTTTTTAATGCAGAGTAATATTCCATTGTGTATAAATGCCACATTTTTTTAATTCTATCTTTAACGACAAAAACCCTCGACATATTAAAAAAATCCCAGACAAACCTTTCCAATGCTATCTCAAGGGAATGGACTGAGACGTTCCTTTTACTTGCACCTCCCACACTCACAGGGAAACAGGGTACGTACCTTCTGTTAAATCTACGAAGTTGTTCTCTATGATGGGGGAAGGAATGGAAATCCCCATTGCTTTTCGAACTCCATACATGCTTACAATGTCACCTGGAGTTACTTGCTGGGCAAGTTCTTTAAGATTATTGGTCACCTGTTCAGCTAGAAATAAAAATAAAAACAGTTTCAGGCATTGAAAAGCAGTTTTTTCAGATAATTAAAAAATAAATAAAAAAATACAACAGAACATGAATGCATTAATGCAAAAAACACACTTTCCATGGTATTCATTCCAGAGTCACTTTATAGTGATGTCATTACTTGGAAGTTTTTTCCTTTAAGCAACCCCCAACTCTCCTCTTACTGGAGGTGCTACATACCGAGGTGCATTTCTCTGTATGATGGACCCAAAAGACAAATCATATTGGGAGGGGGTCTGGTGCTCAGCCGCTCATTCTGAGCTTCCTGAAGCTCCCTGAGCAATCTCGTGGTATCATCGAGTTTCCTCTGGAACACTTCAGCCTCTGTGAGGTAAGAAGAACACAACACACTCAGGAAAACCTAGGCATACTTGTGTTTGATCTTATGTGATAAAATGAGTCCAGTGCTTCAAGGCTTAGCTATTTATTGGTTAGACTTCTCCCCTCAAATAAGTAATGTCCCTCCAATGAACCCAGTACCACAGCCATGTTTTACTCTTTGTTTAACTTGGCTGCGCAAGATCTTGCTGTGTCGAGTGGCTTGGTTAATTTGTACCAATGTAGCATTGGTCTCGACTGACTGTGGTGCACAGTATTTCCAGCAACCTATGGTCTGCGACCCTCACCTTCAGAGTCAAAGACTTCAATTGGAGCGCCAAAGTTTGTTACTGCTTTGAGTGCTGTGAGCCTGTCGTGAGTGCCAGAGTCCAATCGCCCTGCTGGCTCTACTTCTGTAATCTGCTTCAAAAGAAAAAAGGAAGTTATTTGAACTTGCTAAGCCATGAGAGTGCTAAGTAAAAATTAGTAAGATGGCTACGTTTATAGGCAGTTATTTTACTTCGTTATGTCGGAGTTATCATTTTGATGACTTTCTAAAAATGTCTCCCCAGCATACCATTTTAAAATGCTATTCCCAAATTTTGGCAAAATAAGAGTTCATAAATCCACACTTTTCTGTAATGTAATGAGGTCTCATACGGTTTGCAGCATTTGCTTCATATGGCAACCATTCCACAGATAAAGTAATGAGAAATTACCTAAATTATGAAGTACTTTTATCTGATGTCTCTGAGACTCAAAGTCCAATGTTTCGGCCCACCCAGTCCATACACTTGCATCTCTATAGTACATCTTTAATATAAGATGCTTCCTGGGTCTTGTCCAGGACCCAAAACTAGGCTATTGGGATTGCATGGAAAAAACAAAATATTATGCAGGGTGGAGTTTTATTTTTGGATCCTAAGACTCAGAGTTTCCATAACCTCAACACTGCTTTTGAGGAGTACATCAATCCAGATAATAAGTAACCAAAAGCTGGTGATTCCATTTATGTTTGGTATTGTAGTTCAAATGCAATTAAAAAACCTGACTTCTCTACCTTCAGAAAGTGTACAGTGGAGAAAAACTCTAACTACAACCTGGCACTGGTATTATGGTTTGCCATTTCAGCTGGATAATCTTTTTTATTTCTTAACCAACTTCCTTTCCCAGTCTTCAAAGATTTTTCACTCTTGTTCCCTAAGCACACGATCTTTCTTGGCTCCTTCCCTGAAAACAACATGGCTGTATAAATAACAGCTTTATCTCTATTACTCTCTCAGAGAACTGTACAATTTTTTTTTTTTTTTTTTTGGTGGTGCTGGGGATTGAACCCAAGGTCTTAGGCATGTGAAGCAAGCACTCTACCAACTGAGCTATATCCCCAGCCCCTGCACAATCTTAAATCTCCATTTAACCCAATTTTCTCCCACTTACTTAATTCACCAAAGTCTACCTTTGGTCTCTACCATTGTACTGAGATTGCTCTGATCAAGATTACAAATACACTTGTGGGCCTCCTGTTCTTGGGTTTCCATGGCATTTGATATTGCAAACTCTCTCCCTGCTTAGCATTCTTCCATGGTTTTCCTTCCTGACTCAACTACTTGTCTTCTCTAAGGTTCTGTCCTTCAACCTTTTTCCATATTCTCCCTGTAGTCTCTAATGACTGAAATAAATTCCACCTTTACACCAACAACTTCCAGATCCAAACAACAGCCCAGATTTTCAAGTGCCAGGACCATACCTCTGGCAATGTCCTCACCACACTTGTCACATCTGAAACCAAATATGACTTCTTTCCCTGTCAAAGTTGTGCTCCTTTTCCTTCACGTCCTATGAGTTAATAATACTATCACCAATATCAGGAACTAGGTAATTTTAATTTTCATCCCACTGCATTTCCCAAATCTTATTCTTTATTTTTTAAAAATATTTTTTAGTTGTCAATGGACCTGTATTTATTTGTATGTGGTGCTCAGAATCGAACCCAGTGCCTCACACGTGCTAGGCAAGTGCTCTACCACTGCCACAACCCCGCCCCCCCCAATCCTTATTCTGTTCCTTTATATTGGTATGCTAGTCTAAGTCACCATGTGCCATAAGATTTCAGCGTCTCAGCACTATAGAGAAGACTTCATCATGGGTCCTCACCTACACAGCTTACCACCTGTCCTCCCCAGGGACTGCTGGTTATATTTTCTGAGCTTGCTGTGCACATGCCCTCCTCTCTCAGATTCATCTGTCACATTCACTGTCAGATACCTGCTCCAGATATCTGACCCCACTGCTGGGAGACGCCTTTGCATCCTGCTAGCCCTGTTCAGAGCTACCTGACCAGTGAGCTCCTCCACCCTGGGTGTCCACACCCCATGCACTCACTCCATGTAAACTGGTTTTGATTCCATTGTTTACATGCCCGAATACCTTACAAGTACTGCTAGGCTCCACAGGCCAAGATAAGCTTTTCTACCATAGGTAATACTGAATATTTTTACTTTAAAATACATCATTTAGGTCTTTCAGCTTATTCTTCATTTAAACATTTCTTGAAAAGAATAAAATATAATCACCTCCATTTCTTTTGCTGTGTCAAGTGTCCTAGCCTGGACTTCATCTTCAGGCAATGACTGTAAGAATAAAGAAAAACAACATTTTAAGAAAAAAAAGTATGGACTGACAAATAGAGAAAAGAGAAAACAAAGTTTTGTGGCAAGAGAAAAGAAATTAGAGTGTCTATTATTAGAATATAACTTTTTAAATAAAAACTAATTAAATGTAATTAGCATTTTGAGAGTACTCTGTGAGTTGTTGTACTTTTATTGGTGATGCTGAGCTCCATGCCTGAACAAAAACCTATCCATATATTTAAGAAGGTGTTTGGTAAATAGCATATAACTAAATAAATGGAATCTGTTTTTAACAATAGGTTCAGTCTCTTACAAGAAGGGAACTCTAGGGACTACTGGGTAGCAATCAAGCAATATTCTCAGACAGTAGAGAATTATTGTAAAATATGCAAATGTTAACAGAGAATATAGTTAATTCCTATAATCCTACTTGTTAAGAGATTATGCACACGTAAACCATGGAAATATGCATCATGGACATCAATTAAAATTTTATCTTTCTTTGAAAGGTTGTATTGTGATATAACTAATTTCCAATTTCTAAAAATCATAAACAATGTATCCTCATATAAATCTCTTATTTTCTAGGATAAATTATGAAAAGAGGAACAGCTGGATCAAAGGGCAGAAAAATTACATTTTGAAATATATTGCCAAAATCATCAAAGGAAAGTTCAAGGATCACAAGTGCCAGGCCCTAAGCAATTTAGCGAGACCCTGACTTAAAATAAAAAGGACTAGGGAGGTAGTGTGTGTAAAACATCCTGGATTCAATCCCCAGAACTTAAAAAAAAAAAGAGAGAGAGCAATGATTTCCAAGACGTGTAGGGTCCTCTAAATATAATGACAAGAACATTCTGAAAATACACTCTCCTATACATCAGTAGGGACATATTCTGGTTCCAATTTTTGAGCTAAGATTGAATTACTCCATATTATGAACTGAGACAGATTATAAGTGTTAATATAAAACAGTAATAAGGCAGTTTTTACTTTCTAACCCAAGGTTCCTACCACTAGGCTATTAACTGTATAGTAAGGAAAAGGGCATTTCCTATTGTTTTAGTGAACCTAGTTTCAAGCCAGTGAGAAGACTTTCCCCTTTTTTTTTAGGGTACACAGTACCCACTGACTTCTGAGTTGTAAACCCCAGTTTTGAATCCCACATTCCCAAGATCAGGAGATATTAGCATGTTCTGCCCTTCCCAGGTCCTGGTAGCTGGTGACTCCTTTCCGCTCATTGTCTTCCACCATGGCCTCCACCCAGGCTGGGTTGTCTGGGAGGGCCATGGAGTTCAGCTGTCACACTAGCTAATCCTTGGTTTCATAACACTGAGTGACTAATGTTTCTGAGCCAGTAATAAATCACCCTGTTTGTTTAGCAGCGTTCTTACCGTCTCCAACTCCTGTAGGGTCCTGGAATGCCCTCCTTTTGTTAAAACATCCAGTAAACTATCTGCCATAACATATGGATAATCTTGGCATGTGGCCAAAAACTCATGGATGCTGAAAAAGAGACAGTTGAGAAAGTCACTTCCACATAAATCATCTCCATTGTTAATCCTTCTGTCATAACCAACTGTTTCCATTAGATGTCCTTGGTTTATACATCATGATATAAAACTTTCTCTCTAGAAGCAAGACTATACTTACATATTTACCAGTAATAAATTCATTGTCACCAGAGAACTAAACAATATCAAGATCACAGTGAAAATGAAATTATTCTGAAGGCTCTCCAAGGAAAAATAAGACCTCAGAGATAGCTCAGTCCTTGGGGCTTCATGTACTTCCCTTTCACACCCTGTCCCCTTACAGATATCGTTCACCTCAGAATTTTCATGTGTACTAAACTGTCCAAGTCACACCTGGGTTTGAATGTCTCACCAGCATCTCACGCTCATGCACTGAAAGCCGAAATGCTGAATCCCAAGCAGTGCTCTAAGGCCTTCCCCTTCTCAGCATGTTTCTTCAGTGAATGGCAACTACATCTTTTAAACTAAGTCTGAAAATGCTGGACTCATGCTGTCTTCTCTCTCTCATACCCCACTTCAACCAGCTGAGAAATCCTACTAATTACTGATCCTTTCTTAACACCTCAATGGCTACTCCCCTGGCCCATTTCTCATCTGGTTTATGACAGCAGTCTCCCAACTTCTGCCTAGTGGGTGGAAGCCAGAGGAACCCTTTTAGAATTATAAGCTCACAATCTACCAGTGGACTCTCATCTTATTTAAAACTCCAAGTCCTTGTGACAATCTATTCTCACCTATTACCTCTCTGACCACTTTCCCCTTCACCCTAGCATTCTATCTTCCTTTTTCTTTCTCCAAAGCAATGTTACCATCTGACAGGAGGGCACAGGACTCTGACACTATTCTTTCCCCATGGAATTCTAGAATAGTGGGCATGCTACTGCCTATTTGTGGAATGTACAGATGAATAATCAAAAAAAATCTGTTTAAGCTGCTGAAGTCTAAGTATATAGATGGCTTGATCTGAAACAGCCAATCTCTATCTTAGGGACCTACCTATAAAAACAGCAAAACCATACATTTCTGTACAAGTAAACAGACTTTCCCTTTGTCAGAAAACTAGGGAACTGGTTAATCTTTAGTGTCAAGTTCTTTTACATAATAACAGTTTACAAGGTACCAGGGCTGAGTAGGAAATATCCAAGCTCAATGCCTCACACTAAGCCACAGTCCTGGTAAATCAGCACCGTATCTCATTATGTTAATGGGATGTAAAGCGTTCAGTATCCTAAATAGGATCACAGAAGTTACTGTCCCACAGAAAAATGCAACAAGGGATGGATGAATATAACTGCAATGGTCTGTCTGGTAGACCACTGGTAGGTGCACAGTAGGCAAACAAGCTTGTATTGGGTTGCCTTAGGAATCAAGTCATTGTGTCCTATGTCTCAGAGCTTGGGGAAAACGTGCCATGGGTTTCCAAACTGATCAACTGTGGAACATAACTCATTGACACACAAAATGTCACAGTAGAGCAACATGAAACACATCAACATTCTGAGGTAACAAGCTCCTAAACTTTTGTTATTAATCAAGGTACACAGCATCTGATTTCTATAAGAAACACATAAGAAGGACATATGTTCTCTTTAAAATATTTTGTTTCCATCAAAGGAAGGCAATTATGGGTCTATTATTGTCAACTTAAAAAATTACTGAGCACATTTTCTACCTTTTGGATAACTCTGTAAGTCTATCCACAAGTCACATATTGTATATTAATATTTTAGAGAAATGTTGTGTTCTGAACACTGATTAACTAGTGACTCACCTGAAATCACTTGGAAGGTCAGAGTCTTCTCCATAGGTTGAGTAGATTAAATCAGAATCATCCTTGCTGATATTTGCAAATGTGGAGTCATAATGTGGGGCATAAGAACTGTAGGGTCCATAATTCAAGTATAACACTGTTGAAAAAATTAAACACATTATTATAATACTATTTTTTAGTTTATATGACAATCTAATTTCTTACTTTAATAAAAGTTTATTCTCTTCTAACTTTTACTACTTCACTGACTGGTATACAAATCTAAGATACAGATGGTAAAATGGTTGTTTTATATTATTATATTATTTAGAGATAATAAGAAAAAAGGTTCACAGCACAGACATGATTTTTTTTCTGAATATTTTTGATCTGTATTTGGTTGAATCCATGGGTATGGCATCCACAGACACAGAGGGATGACCCTACCTGTGAAGTTGCAATTCAAGTGAATTATTTTCCACAAAGGGAGAGGAAAAATAGAAAGAACAAAACTCATTTTGAATACTAATACCTAGTTTTCTAGTTTCTTTTGAAGTTAATGAAATATCTAATTCATATTGCAAAAATACCACCAAGAGAGCTGGTGAATAAAGCAATGAATGGTAATTACGTTTCCTTTCTCTAACTCCCTGAAGCAAGAGTAGAGAAAAAACTTGGTAACTATGTAGAAGCCTCACCTGGGGTTACTTTGTTCCTTTTATCCTCTTTGAACCCCTGCAAGGTATTCACTCCAGACTGAAGTCTTCCAGTTGTCATTCCCAGTCTTACAGGGCAGTAGCCTGGTTCTGAGACATAAAACCAAGTACAATGAAGGAGGCATACATGGGAAAGATCCATAGGGTATTCTGCTGAGTGCTTTCATGTACTTCATCTTGTCTACACGACTATGAAGGAGCTGGGTAGCTCTTACTATATTCACTTTTAAGACAAGTAAATTTCAATTCAGAAAGGCAGGATTGTGGACCTGGGACCAAAAATCTGGACCTTTTCATCATACTCCATTGCTTCCTAGAATTCTTTACAATTTTTTTATACTTCATCTTTAAAGATAAGATTTTGCTGGGGAGGGGGAGGGTACTGGGGACTGAACCCAGGTGCACTTTACCACCCAGCTAAATCGCCCCTTTGTGTATATGCGTGTGAATACATATTACATATATATGTATGTGTGTGTGTGTGTGTTTATATATATATATATATATATATTTTTTTTTTTTTTTTAATTTTGAGATAGGTTCTCACTAAGTTCTGGCCTCAAACTTTCAATCTTCCTGCTTCAGTCTCCCAAGTCGCTAATTATAGGCATGCAGATTTAACAGATTTAAAAGCTGGGTCTTTTAATGTTAAGAAGATGGAGGGAAAAGAGTAGGAAGGTTAGAAAAGACTAAGTAAAGAAAAATACCTGGATTAAAAATAAGAGCTCATAATGCATTAAGGATAAATTAATGTCTATAACAGGTATACTTTTACTGTAATGACACATAGCCTTTAAAAAATGTGATCTTGGTAAACCAGGAATGAATTCCTGTACTGGAACTGGGAATATATGATATAAGCAGAGATCATGAGGAGGGCACCTAGCAGGATGATTTCAGGAGAAAAGTGGTCCCCAATAATTTCCAATAGAAAGAGTGATTTCTTTCCTAAAGCTGGTTTGAGGTTATTGCCACAAGTGATCAGTGGGATGAAAGCACCTGTAAAAAACTTCAAACACTGAAATCAGAAGACCCTATCTTCTTGGTGAATCATCTGCAATATGTCTTCCTAATATGTACTGGCACCTCCACCGGGAGGGTAAAGCTAAGATAATGAGCAGGGCTGTCTTCCACCTTAAACCAGCCAAGTGGCCTCTTGAGAGACTGGCTGGCTGTATGTGTGACTCAAGTTAGCTTTGGCCATATCTGATTATGCCCATTGGAGCAGGAAACCAGACTGAGAGCAAAGACCAGACAAAGAAACGGGTACATCTCAGGGAGTCACTTAAATCCAGGTTAGCTGCATTTTCCCTTACCAGATTTTCACCACAGCTACACTACAACATGTTTTCAATGCTGTGGCATCTTTTGTGGCCAAAAACCATAAAACTCTACTATGAAAAGTTCACATGAAAGGAAAACATGAGTCTTGTTAAGAAAAATGCATTCTGGCTCCCTTTCTTCTAGTGATGTTTAGGTAGCATTACTATTAACAGACTTGCCCACTTAGTCTTCAGCTGCATTAAACTCTTCCCTGCTTCAGGTTTTTTTCACCTGTGGTTCTGATAGTCCGTTACCTGTTCCTTTGTCCCTTACTTGCTTAAATATCATCTCCTAAGTAAGTCCTCCGGGACCCCCAAACACTTGGGAGGAACTTTCTCTTATATACAATCATGGCTGATCTATTCCTCTCCAGTACTTTGTTTATGACAGACAAGTGTGTAGTATTTACTACAGACATCTCCTTATATAATTAGTTTGCATACCCTCCTTCCCCCACCCACAGAATCTAAGGGGAAGGGACCCATCTCTTCTGTTTTGCTCCCCACTACACTCCCAGCTCCACCTATAGTTCCTAAGACAGTGCTTTGCCACAGTAAAGACTATTAGAGACTATTTCCTAAAGTGTAGGAATTGTGTCATTATCAATTTCTGTATTCCCAATTATCTTTCTTATAACATTATAAAAATGGGTATTTGTTATACAAATTAACACTAAGTGAAGGCAAGCCATTATCATGAAATGCATGATGTCTAATTCTTTGAAGATAACGATATGGTTGAATTTAGGTTTGCAACTTTAAGATGTTAACCCAGATTACTTTTGCCAAATAGCATAAAGTTCATGTGCAGTCTTGCTGTGATCCTACCTCCTACAATGGGATCCACAGGATGGATAAGTCCCAATGTTGTTGTTCCATCTGGTTTTCTTCTTTCAAATTCGCACTGCAATGACCCAAAATATTCAAATGGAATAAAGTTTTATCTATTTCCCACATAAAAGAAGCACACTAGAAAGTCATGCTTTAATCAAAGTAACATTATAGGTGTCTATTAAACTCAAATATTGACTTTCACACCTGTCTTCCATGTATATAGGTGTTGACAGGCTTGACAGTTGGAAGGTAAGGACATCTCAGAATTTTAAAGGACTGTGTAGATTATAGAAGGCCACCTCCTGGTTCTCCCCAACTCTCAACAAAGGAGAATACTGCAGACTGGAGAAGGGGAGTGACTTGCTCACTCAGGTCTGAGTCCACTTAGTGCTTGACAATGTGTTCAACAGTATGATTTTAAAGGGCCAGGATATAAATGTTTTCCTGTAAGTTTAAAGTATGTGGTTCACTTTCTAATTTTGGAGCACATTAAATTCACTGGAAAATACAAACAATAAAACAACATCCTAGCAAAAGAGGACACAGTAATCATAAATTTTACAAACATATTCTTTTTCTTCTGAGTGTTCCAGTGATGAAGAGCTCTATGGCAGCATGAATTAAAAACACAGAAGAAATTTAAAAGCTAACAGTTTTAGAGGCTCCAAGTTGGTGGGGGAAGAAGAGTCCCTTACCTGACTGTTGGCTGGCCGCCGGGTCAGCTTCCCACCAGACTCCTGGACGGCCCGGTCAATCTGCTCCTGTTCCCTTTCTGAGTTGCTGCTTCTCCACTTATCTTCAAGCACATCTTTGTCTTTCCTAAAACACACATTAAGTTAAAAAGTATAAGTAAGACAAAACATCAAAATGAATTCCAAATATGAATATAGTAAGTGGAGACATCTGCACCACTGTCACTATTTAAGCTTTGCTCTCTAATGACCTGATAAGTTCCTTAATGATGCACAAACAGGAAGACAGACCTAATACAGTGATTACTTCCCTCCACAATTTTTGTCTAGTGTTACTTGTCTGAAATGTTTTTCTGGGTACATTAACAAAAATGAATTCTACTTCAGATATTACCTTGAAAGGGAGGGAATATACAGTTGTTTAAATTCAATTTTTAAAAATTTAAATAGAAAACAAGACATTTGAAATGGGTAAACCTTAGAAACAACAAAGAAACTTGTCACATATTTACTTTCTTTTTATTCTGATAGGAGAAATCCCAAAGTGCTAATGTGGGCCCTCCCTGAAGTTCACAGTGCGGTGCTGGGCAGTCAGGGCTGTAAGCAGGTGGATATGCCTGCTGTTCAGCCATGCTGGACAGTGCCAGGAGGACCAGAGGCTTTACTGCTCCCACTAGCTGACGTTTAGTGGAAAACATGCACACATCTCAGTGACAGACCATCTGTCTAGGAAGGCACTCTAAATGTGCTTATGCTGAACTCCTTTCTCATTAGGAATGAGGTTATAAATACACATTTTTTTTCCCCTGAAATAAATAGTTCTATTTAAATAAATTCCCTGACAATATGAGTTCCTAAAGATTTTTATTGGCTTTAAAAATAATTTAGTAAATGTATATTCAGAACTGTTTACTGAACTGTCTGGACAACTCCATACAGTGCTCTCTATGAGAAGGAGGAAACATCAGATGATCCAAATGGACATTCATACAAAGCAACGGCCACCGATAGACTGGGACTTATCTTCCCAAGTTAGGCTCGAATCAGTATTCCCTCCCCCCTTTCACTAGCTTGAAAATGACTGTTTAACCTTAATATTCCAAAATTCTTTACTTTTTATTGTCCTTATTGGGGCTTTTAAAGGCTTGTGTTTCAGCATCTCCAGAGTCTTCCCGCTCTCGTAACCAGCAGCCGCTGTCTTCCCCACTCTGAGAGGCCTCTGTTCTATCTTTCTGCTTTCGAGTTTTCTGCAAGTCTGCCATGAAGTCTATGCTCTGCTTCAGGCTCTGGATTCTTTCCTAAAAATATTCAAAAATACTTATTGTATGGCTGTCACTGACTTTAAAAATAATGCATTGTTTTTCCCCAAGAGTTTGCACTCATCCTGTCATTAAATAGGGAAGAAAAATAATTAAATGTAATTACACCATAAGAGTATTCTATTTAGGAACCAGGACAATGATGTCTATTCCTTTAATTCAGATCATTTAATTTCCAATGTAAGAGAAAGCTTTACAACTTTACTGTACCATTAGAAAGTTAACAGAAGAGTGTGAATTTAAGACTAAATGTTCTTTGTATTAATGAAATTAAAAAGTAAATTTTAGCTTAATAGTATATTAAAAAGAGCAAAGTAAAAAAAGTATATTTAAAGTTTATATTTAATAGACTGGCCTGTCTTTTGAAACTTAAGAATGATTAAGTATTTAAAACATGGAGCATGTGAAGGAGTTTTATAATCTGGTATCCTATAGGGATCACTGATGACTTTGCCATTTTGCTTTGTGTGAAAATGACATGCCTCTGGGAGAACAAATGGTTGCTAGCATAATTCCTTTCTTAGAGTGCATAATGTTCTTACCTATCAACAAACCTTGTTTCTACTCTGTGAAACATGCTTAATTTTCCACTGCAATGATGTGCTGTGAAATTTTCATTGTGGTTAAGGGGTTGAGGTTTCTGGGTAAACTTTAAAGAGGCAAACTTGTTCCTATTGACTGTTCTGCCTTTTAACTCTGAGAGTTGTCACTGGATAAACTGCAACAGTAGGGAAAACTTTCACAGAATAATAAAAACTGGAAAGAACTAGAGGTCAAACAAGAAATGTAGCACCGAAGCTCTAAATGACTCACCAAAGGTTACAGAACCAGTGAACTAGCATCACACCTCTTGTCACTCATGGGGGCCTCTTCTCATCATGCTATACTCTACCAGTAACGCAGATGGTGAAGTTCCCCCCAAGAACATGCATCCTGCCATTTTTACTGGACTTTTAAAATAATCTTAAAACTATTGAAAAAAAAACATATTTTACATAGACAGGTAACAATATGAGTAGAGAAAATAAAACCTTGTTAACTGATCATCTAGAAGGAACAATACTATTCTAAGCTATGATAAATTTTTAGCAAATTAGAATTATACTAAATATCTGGAAAAAATATTTGTTTTAGTTAATAAGTTATAATCAGTTCCTCATAATATCTCATTAAATATTTTAAAAAATGTTTTTAATAGCTATAAAGTATTTAGTCCTATGTAACTATAATGATTTAATAAACCCTATAACTGGACATTAAGATATCCAAATTTCCACATAAATATTATAAATAAATCTCTATAGGAATTTTTTTCTCTCTTTGGGATAAGTTCCTAAAAGCAGAGGTCAAAGGGAATGAGTATTTTTAAGACTTTTGATACTTACTGCCTTCCAGAAAAGTTTTATCAGTTTATACTAGTTATAAAGTTTCTTGGAATCCTTGCCAAATTGAATAGTATCATTTAAAAAACCCTGAAAGAACTCAAAAATCCCCTACCCAATTTTACTACATGTCTAATTTTACTACACACTTAAAAAAAATACCTAGTACCTAAAATAGGTTGGCGCCAGGTATGGTGGCACACACCTATAATCCAAGCAACTCAGGAAGCTAAGGCAGGATCATGAGTTCACAGCCATCCTTAGCAACTTAGCAAGGCCCTATGCAATTGAGCTGTTGAGAGCCACAGCCAAAGGGGCCCCAGCAAACTTCCAGCTGCCAGCAAACTTCCAGCTGCTGGCTGATGATTGGCTCACAGCGGCCCCAGCAACATCTAGCCGATTGGCTCCTCGGCCCCAGCAACATCTAGCTGATTGGCTCCTCGGCCCCAGCAACATCTAGCTGATTGGCTCCTCTGCGGTGATGCTCATTGGACTGTTTCCCTGCCCTTTCAGACCACGGAGCTGCTCATTGGGGGACTTTTTTGGCTCCGCCCACGTGACCCAGCCAATCGGCCTCAAGAGCAGGAGGATTGTGGGAGGTGGAGAGAAGCTTGTGGGGGAGAGAGAGGCTTGGGGAAAGCCGGTGGTGGCAGTTGAGGCTCTGAGGGTTTTTTCCTGAGAGACTATTTTGTTTGTCGTGTGTGGTTCTAAAAATAAAGTTAGTTTCTTTTGACAAGTGGCTCCTGATTGTGCCCAGCCAGACTGCGGCATTTGGTGGCTCGCACGGGGAGCGACTGAGGGTAAGTGAACTGCTCGCCCCTGAGGGCAGGGCGAGAGGATGGGTAGCCATTTTAAGATTCTTCTTTTGTTATTTTGTTTCACTTTTGTTTTAAGTTGCCTGTCCCTGGAGATGAGTGAGACGGAAGAAAAACCGCTCACATCTGAGGAAAAACTATTTACGTCTGAGGAACAGATAGGGAGAAAGGACGGATGCACATGTCAGGAGGATAGAAAGGCTATAATGACTTTTTGTTGTTCCCTTTTTATTTCATTCTGTCTCGGTTTTGTTTGGCGTCATCTTGTTGGGTTGTATTATAGTAGAAATATGGGATCAGAAATTAGTAAAAAACAAACTGAAAGAGTGTTAAGTAAATTGTTAGAGGAAGGAGGCATCCCAGTAAAATCAAGAGCAGTCAGGGCATACGTTGATACAATACAAAAATGTAGCCCATGGCTTTTTAAGGAGGAGTTGTTAAATATATCACAATGGAACCATCATGGTGAAGATTTAAAAAGAATAGAAAAGAAAAGCCCAGGGACTCTGCCAGTTGGCACATTGCCATTGTGGACGTTCATATCTTGTTTGCTTAGTCCAAAGCCTTCAGTTCAGACAATGGTAGAGGAAGGAGAAGACATAATGATTCAAGTAAAAGAGAAGGTCTCTCAAGTTAGTCAGACAGAGGAAAAGATTCAAGTAAAAGAGAAGGCCTCTCAAGCTAGTCAGACAGAGAAAGAAAGTGTAAAACAGAAAAAGCCATCAGGGGGAAAGTTACAACAGGAGACTGCTACTAACACCTTTCTATCACCAGAGGGTGTAAGTGTCCAACCAACAGCACCACCTCTACAGGAGACTGCTACTAACACCTTTCTATCACCAGAGGGCGTAAGTGTCCAACCAACAGCGCCACCTCCATATGCTGGGAGGCCCCCAACCCCCGCAGTTGATAGTTGGGATCCTGAGACAAGGTCTCAAATATTAACATGCCCTGTATTTGAGGCAGGAGGGCAGCGATTTTACCAAGTTTTAAAATTCAAAACAGTGAAGCAGCTAAAAGAGGCTGTAACAACCTATGGTCCTCAAGCACCCTTCACTGTAAGCTTGGTCGAATCCATTAACAACTTGAACATGACGCCAGCAGATTGGGCTAATATGTGTAAAGCTGTGCTAAATGGAGGACAATACCTGTTATGGAAGGTTGCCAATGAGGAATTTTGCAAGGAGACGGCTAGGCGAAATGCAGCAGCTGGTTATCCTCAGAGAAATCTAGATATGTTGTTAGGAAAGGGACCTTATGAGGATCAGCGGCAACAAATTGCATATGATCCTGGCGTATACGCACAAATTGCTGCAGATGCAATTAAGGCATGGAAGACTTTACAAGGACATGGAGGTTTACAAGGTCAATTATCTAAGGTAATACAAGGAGCTAATGAACCTTATGCTGAATTTGTAGATAGGCTTATTCAAACAGCTACCAGAGTTTTTGGGAATACAGAACAAGCAATGCCATTACTAAAACACCTGGCTTATGAGCAAGCGAATCGTTGGTGCAGAGATATCATTAGACCATGGAAACATGAAGATTTAAACACATATATTAAATTATGTAGAGACATTAATGAACAAGAGCAAGTCGTGGCAGCTGCAGTAAAACAGGCTTTAGATGCCAGAGACATTAATGAACAAGGGCAAATTGTGGCAGCTGCAGTAAAACAGGCTTTAGATGCCAGGCCAAGAACATGCTACAATTGTGAACAAACAGGACATTTTAAAAGGAATTGCCCCATTGGAGGAGGGTTTAACAAAACTAGGTATCAAAGGAGTAGAATACCAGGTATTTGCCCACGATGCCGTAGAGGGAGACATTGGGCTAATGAATGCCGTTCTCAAACCACCATAGAGGGTACTCCATTATCAAAAAACGAACAAGGACCAGGTGTTTATCCACGATATCGTGGAGAAAAGCATCGGGCTCCATTGCCAAAAAATGGACAGGGGGGCCCAATGCTCCGGGGCCCAAAACCACAAATATACGGAGCACTGGAGGAACCCAGCAACCCCATCAGGGTAGTGCCCAGGACACATTGTCCATCAGATCCCTCATCAGACAAACCAGAGGGAGCGCAGGGTTGGACATCTGCGCCTCCGCCAGAGCAGTACTAACTCCAGAGATGGGAGTTCAAATCATTCCCACAGGGGTGAAAGGACCTCTTCCCAAAGGAACAGTAGGCTTATTATTGGGACGCAGCTCTTCTACTCTAAAAGGACTTATGATAAGTCCTGGGGTAATTGATCCCGATTATGAAGGTGAAATAAAAATTATAGCCAGTTCTCCAAAGGGTATATCAGTAATTTCACCAGGAGATAGAATAGCACAGTTACTAATAATACCCAGCCTACATGATAAATTTTCCAGTCGTACTGTAGAAAGAGGTTCCAAGGGATTAGGCTCCACAGGTGTAAATTGGGCTATGCTTTCTTTAAATTTAGATTCTCGCCCCATGCTAAAACTAAATATTCAAGGACATGAATTTAATGGGCTACTGGATACAGGTGCAGACCTTAGCATCATCTCTCGTCAAGAATGGCCAAAACATTGGCCATTACAACAAGCCACTCAAACGCTTCGAGGCCTAGGAGTGGCAACTAATCCCCATAGAAGTGCAATGGTATTAGATTGGAAGGATCCTGAAGGATGTGAAGGAACTATACAGCCATATGTATTGGATCATCTTCCTATAAATTTATGGGGACGAGATGTCCTAGATCAATTAGGTTTGACATTAACAAATAATATCAACCAAAATGCACCCACTATTATGACTAGACAAGGTTTTAGGAAAGGAAAAAGATTAGAAAAACAAGAACAAGGTATAGCAGCACCAATACAAATAGATCAAGGAACAGACAGACATGGGTTGGATTTTCAGAAAGGGCCACTGAGACAATAAAAATTACTTGGAAATCAGAAAGACCAGTATGGGTTCCTCAGTGGCCCCTGACTAAAGAAAAGATACAAGCAGCCCATGACCTGGTCAAACAACAATTAGCAGAAGGACATATACAACCTTCTGTATCTCCCCATAATACTCCCATTTTTGTCATCAAAAAGAAATCTGGTAAATGGAGATTATTGCAAGATTTAAGAGCCATTAATAATGAGATGGTTATTATGGGACCTGCTCAATCAGGGATTCCTCAGTTGTCTGCTTTGCCAAAAACCTGGTATGTTTTAGTTATAGATATTAAAGATTGTTTTTTTTCAATTCCAATTCATCCTGAGGATAGTCCACGTTTTGCATTTACTATCCCTGCACTGAATCATGAAGGTCCTGATCAGAGATATGAATGGAAAGTACTCCCTCAAGGGATGGCTAACAGCCCAACTATGTGTCAAATTTATGTTAACAAAGTAATCCAGCCACTTAGAAATCAAAATCCTGAACTACAAATATTTCACTATATGGATGATGTATTATTAGCACACAAAGATAAAAACACATTGCTAGAATGTTATGCCACACTTACAAACTTATTAAAAAATTATAATCTAGAGATAGCAATAGATAAAGTACAATTAAATTTTCCAATTAATTATTTAGGAGTTCTATTATCCTCAACCATGGTCCGTCCACCAAAAATTCAAATACGAGTAGATCAACTCAAATCACTTAATGACTTTCAAAAGTTATTAGGAGACATAAATTGGATAAGGCCTTATTTAGGTATACCAACAGGAGAGTTGGGACCTTTATTTGATAGCCTAAAAGGTCCATCAGATCCAAATTCACCCCGAATGTTAACGCCTGAAGCAAGAAAGGCATTAAAAATCATTGAAACATATATGGAAAATATGCATTTGGATAGAATTGATATAAGTTTGCCTTTATTATTTATTGTACTACCAACAAAAAATATTCCTACAAGAGTATTTTGGCAAGAAGGTCCATTATTATGGATACATTTATCTTATTCTCCTAACACTATTCTTACTAGGTATCCTGAGGCTGTAGGACAATTAATACTCAAAGGAATAAAAGCAGCAAAGGGAGTGTTTGGAATTTCTCCCAATAAAATTATTACTCCATATACTATGAATCAAATTGATGAGTTAGCTAATGAGTTAAATACTTGGGCAATTATCATGTGCAAATCTATTTGTTCATTTGATAACCACTTACCATCTAATCCTTTATTGTCTTTTTGGTCATTGCATCCTGTAATTTTTCCAAAAATGACAAGAAAAACACCTATCATGAATGCTCCAAATATATTCACTGATGGGTCAAATAATGGTACAGCAGCAGTAGTTACCCCTGATCAAACTTTTACATTTTTAGTACCCAAACAATCAGCTCAAAAGGTAGAGCTTAATGCAGTTTTACAAGCTTTTGTGATGTTTAAAGATTCTGTATTTAATTTATTTTCTGACAGTCAGTATGTAGTTAATGCTATAGTATCTCTTGAAGATGCTGGTAGGATTTCCCCTTCTTCTACTGTTTTCTCTTTGCTTTCCACTATACAAAGTCTAATCTGGGACAGAAAAGATCCATTCTTTATAGGACATATCAGGGCACATACAGGATTGCCTGGAGCCCTTAGTTTGGGCAATGATTTAGCAGATAAAACTACACATGACATACATATTTTCTCTACACTAGAAGAAGCTATAAATTTTCATAAAAAGTTCCATGTCAATGCTAATACTTTACAAAAGCGTTTTAAAATAACTAAGGAACAAGCTAGACAAATAATAAAACAATGTCAAAATTGTGTGACCTTTTTACCACAAGTTAATCTTGGAGTCAATCCTAGAGGATTGATACCTAACCATATTTGGCAGATGGACGTCACACACTTGCCAGAATTTGGAAAATTAAAATATTTGCATGTTACAGTTGATACTTCTTCTGGATTTTTGATGGGCTCCCTTCATGCCGGAGAAAAAACTAAAGATGTTATAGCTCATTGCTTACAAAATTTTGCCACTGTGGGTGTTCCAAAACAGTTAAAAACAGATAATGCCCCTGGTTATACTTCTACCTCTTTTAAACAATTTTGCTCAACATTTGGCATTACTCATATAACAGGAATCCCATACAATCCACAGGGACAAGGCATAGTTGAAAGAGCTCATCAAACTATTAAAATGTACTTATTAAAGCAAAAAGAAGGAATTGGGAAGGGGTATATATTCCCCAAAGATAAACTTAAAATAACCCTTTTTACTCTAAACTTTTTAAATTTGGATTCATCAGGACTTAGTGCTGCGGAAAGGCATATGTGTCCAAAAAATGTACATAAGCCCAAGGTACTTTGGAAGGATATTCTAACAGGACAATGGAAAGGTCCTGACCCAGTAATTGTCTGGAGTCGGGGGTCTGTTTGTGTGTTTCCACAGGGAGAACAGCAGCTGATTTGGATTCCAGAGAGATTAACCAAGGTCCTGACCCAGTGATTGTCTGGAGTCGGGGGTCTGTTTATGTGTTTCCACAGGGAGAACAGCAGCCGATTTGGATTCCAGAAAGATTAACTAAAGCGATTTCTACAGACCAAAAAGAAGATGATTTGGCTCAAATCCATAACAACTGATATCCAAAACTCCAGTTTGGCTATTCTTACATCTGCAACAGAACCAGGATGCTTTTTTCAATATCTATTTTATTATTGCCCTTTGCCATATCATGAAGTTCTATTTTGTTTTTTGAGCTCATACAGACCTAGGTTAATGTTTTGCTGATCAGTTCTATTTTTTGACTATAGAGTTTTTAAACATTGCAATGGAGATTTCACCTGTAAAAAGTTATAAGGCCTTTACTATAATGTTATGTGTTGTATGTATTATATTATGTGTGCACACTTGTGTTTTGTGTTATATGTTTGAATGTACGTATGTCCATATATCATATATGATGAGCGCTCATGATAAAATGGATCCAAATATTTTGAGCAAGATCCTGTCTCAAAATAAGGGCTAGGGATATGCTCAATGGTAAAGCACCTCTGCATTAAATCCCCAGTACCAAAAGAGCAAAAAATGGATTGGTACATAGTAGCTACTAATAAATCATTAAACAACTAAGCTCAGATCACAAAGTTCTAAATAACCTTTTTATTTCCACTTTATATTTTATGAAGCAAAAACTACAATAAGAATACTTCTGAACTTTAAAAAACACAACATACACAAAATAAATTCAATTAGAGAAAATTTTCTAAATTTACAAACAAGTCATAGGGAAAAGTACAATAATTTTACTTTGCAAGCATGTCTTTTTCTCCAAATTAAGCATACTGGTTTTTTTGTTTTTGTTTTTTAAACACAGAAGAGTTTATTTGTCAGAGCTGACAAATAAAGGCTATCTCATGGAGAAAGGCCAAGCATATTGTTTTGATCCCCAATTTTACAATATTAAATGAAGGAGTCTTTGTCATGAATATAGCTTTTATTGAGTGCTTCTCCCAGACATAATTCTATGAGGTAAGTGATATTACTTCCTTATAGGAAAAAGGCCTAAGGCATACCACTTGTAAATGGTGAGGCTGGGACTTGAACTTTGACCTGTCTGATTCCAAAGTCATTATGTTAAGAATAGTACTGTTTGTACTATCATTTAGAACTCTACTCAAGTTATTTATTCAGGAAATCAAAAGAATTATTCATCTGTACATTCTTTATAAAAATAACACAACTACTAATAGTCACTATCTGGGTGTAACTGAAAAAAAAAAAAAAAGACAATGACTCTAGTACAATCTTTTCAATGGACATTCAAAAAACGTTATCTCTGAGAAGACCATTCACAGAAGGATGTGATGGGCTCTCTTGGGCATACTTTTATTAGTACAGTTAACTCTGACAGTTAAGTCTAAATTTAAACATTTTAAAATCACTGCTGTAAGGATCCCTCCCATTTAGGGTGGAGAGAAGAGTCAACAGGAAACTATAACACAGGATGGGTAGGGCTCCTGCCCAGGAAGACATCTGAAAAAAAGGGAAGACAACTAAAGGGGGAGAGGTGGGGTGGAGAAGAAATGGGGGAGAGAAAGAAAGAGGAGGAGAAGGAGGTGGGAGGGAGAAAGGGGAGAAGTTTACTTTCTGTGCTTCCTACCATCTCAACCCTAGAGAAGTTCAAGAGATATCAGAATCTTTTTCATGTTATATTAACTGCATTAAAGAAAAAAAATGGTAAATCAGAGTTGTTAACAAAAAAATTAGACTTTCCTACCAAAATTCAATGTACATATTTTAGAAGGAATAACTGGCTGAATGCACTTTTTTACTTTGAATACAATGACAACAAGCAAGCACTGTCAGGTTTTGAAACTTGGAATGTGACTAAGATTCTGAGCATCTTCCTGTAAAAAGTGGAACAAATATTTTATAGTGTTCTTTTCTGTGCAAATTTTGTCAAAGATGTATCACTGGCTCACATCACAGTTTCCCAAGTCTTTAGGAAAGGGAGGGAACTGATGTTTAAATATTAGGAGTACAAATATAATCATCAATCCAAATGTTTTTCTTTCCTTAGTTTAAGTGGATCCAAGAATCTCTCAGAGAGAAGCACACAGACACTCAGACATCAGCACACCAAGGCATATTTTTAAAATATAAAACTGTAATACCAGCGAGCACCATAAAAATCAAAAAACCATATGCAAAACACATGGTTCATTTTTGCCATTCCTTAATTCTCGAGGGCCTGCACTCAAGCTTTTAATTCAGATTCCTTTCTCCTGTATTGTACCTTGCCCACTCACTTCTTTGCAATATCCTTCCTGTAGCTGGCTGTTATCTTTCAGTCTTCCCCTATTCTAGTTCTCACCTGGAATAAGAACTTTTATGCTAAGCATCATCTTGGAAATCACAATTAAAACTTTCTTTATGTATGGTGCCAGGGTGGACCAGCAGACCCTCAATTTCCTTGAAGTAGTTTCTAAATAGTAGGTTCATCCTACTCAGAGCTGTGAGAAAACATCAAAGATGAGACTTATCTTGCAAGTTTTTCTCTTCTCCCAGCAGATGCAAAGTGATCAATTGGCTTATTTGCCAAGGGCTTTCACGTAACTTTTTGTTATTATCTGAAGTATCGTATATTTAAGCTCTCTTATGTAGCTTGACAGTGATGGGTCTATGGTTTTGCAAACCTTCCTCCCACCATTCTATGCACTAATTCGTGTCCTTCAAGGTATGCAGAAGCACAGACAATTCAAGTTGTGTGGCTGTGAGACAATTCCAAATTGCTTCTCATTTGTTTATTTTGTTTCTTTCCACTAGAAGGGAATTAGAAACAGGACTGAACGCAACATTAGATTCCATCACTATAAAGGGAAACAGCTTTCCTCTGGAAAGGTCTCACACTTTATCCAATCTTATCCTGGAATCCAGTTTGATGTTTCTCCCACAGCAAATAAATCTGTCTGATGAGTAATAATTCAGGAACCTCTTAATTATAAGTGAATGACAATATTTATGTATATCAACTCCAAATGAGAACCTTACTACTTTAAATTTCTTTATTGAAATTTTGTTTCAATTTTTCCTACTTTAACATGATCTGTCAACAAGACAAATCTGTATCCTCATAAAACAAAGGGATATAGATTAATAATTATTTATGACAAAAAGTTTCCTTTACCTGGCTAAGAATTTTCATTCCTGAGTGCAAAAGCTTCTTTGCAGCTTTATAGTAAATGGTCTCTGGCTTGTTATAAATCATGGCATTAGTACACATTAGTTTGAAGTTATCCTACAGAGAGAATATTAAGCGAGAAAACACATTAGAACAAAACAATTTCTGGCCTGAAATTACCCAGACCCTGCAAGAATTTTAAAAACAACATTCTTTTCTGTCAGTGTTTCTTAAAAATACACTCATAGCAAGTTATTAAGTTTTAAGACTCTCTAACAAAGCAAATACTGCTAAATTTGTTTCCAAATCTTAAGCATTTTATAGTACCTCTGTATAAATTTTAGATACAGATGAAAAGTTTAAATAGGTTTTCAGTATAATCTAATGTACACAAAAAGAATGTGAAGAAAACACTTCTATCTCATATTTAATAATATCAGCTGAATAGTTTCACGTAGTTAAAAATATTACTATTAATTTTAAAACATATATTTTAAGTTTCCATTTGGGTATTAAGTATTTTATTTCAAATTTTGACTGAAAACTGGGAAGGGTCTAAATTACCACAATATTTCCTGTCAAATTCAAGTCATCTGACCAGAAATGTCAAACATACTATTTTTCTTTTAAGTGTTTGGATGCCATCATAAATATAATAATTGCAAAATATTCTAAAATGCCAATATGAAATAAACTATACAACCTCAAGGAGTTTAAACATGTTGACTAGAGTAGCCAAATTATCAAAACTGTATTTTTGGCTTAAATTGCAAAGTGTGTGTGTATACGCACAAATACACATACTTATGCTGAAGCACTTGATTCCACTATTCTTTTCATGTTTAAGAAATTTATTTATCTATAAGGAGATTGATCATGCCAAGGCCCTACTAAGTCAAAATGTTAAGAACCCAACAAAGAATTGCTCCTATAAACTCCTCCAAATTTAAAACAAAACATTCAAATCTCACTATTTAATAGCTAATGATGATAGCTTAGATATCACACTTAAATGGAATGAGACTAGGTAGACTGAATTGTATTTAAAGTAAATGAAAAAAATAAAAAATAAAATAAAGTAAATGATAAGACTGGTTCAAGGGTCAAAATAAATTTGCTATTACATTTAAAATAGATGAAGAATATATGGCCAAGTCTCTAATAACTCAGGATTTTGCTGGATCCTGGACTTCTAAGAATTTGATGAAAGATACAGAGGTAGGTACTCCTCAAGTGTTACATATGTATGTATCTGTATATACACACACATGTACACAAGAAAGAATTTTCATGTAATTTTAGCAGGCTCCTGGTTCTTCCAAACACTTAGCCACGGCTACTCAGAGGACCCCAGAAAAAACTGTGGCTATAGGTTTTCTAAAAAGCTTCCATTCCATCAAGAATTATTAAATATATATAACATATATAATAATTTTGGGTCAGGCAAATGAGCAGACACCAGACGACTATGACCTTGGCTCAAACTGGCAAGAAAATAAATAAGCCTATGAAACGACAAGAAAGTACTGGATCATACTAATGATAACAGGTCTGATCTGTTAAGGTGACTTTATTGATTGATTTGTTTTGTGTTTCTGGAGCAGACCCAGGAACTCACTGAGCTACAATACCCAGCCCAAGGCAACTTTTAGATTCCTTTTTCAGTACCAGGGACTGAACACAGGGGTTCAACCACTGAACTATACCCCAAGCCCTTTAATTTTTGTTTTGTTTTGTTTTTTGAGATAGAGTCTTGTTAATTTGGTGAGGCTGGTTTTGAATTTATGATCCTCCTGCCTCAGCCCTGGAGTTGTTGGGATTACAGGTGTGTGCCTCAGCCTCTGCATTACGACATTCTGTTTGTTCAAAAAGACGAATCTTCCTACACACTTTTCTTAATGTGGAAAACTTCAATCTTAAAAATGCCTTATTTCAATTATAAAAACCCGGAATCTGCTTAAAAACACTCAGGGGACAAACTTCTACTCCTTCCTGTTATATAGGGAAAAGATCAGAGGAAAACTGTTAACAAATACAAAAAAAAATCCCAGACTGTGAAATTCTTTTCTATTAAGCAACAATAACATCTGAAATATGCTGAAATATACATTTTTAACCTAATTTTCACCAGATGAAACACTGAGAAAAGTTTCCATTTCTCCAAATAAGAGATAATGGATTTCAGGCTTTTCAGAATTAAGCAGAACCTTACCTACACATAAGAATTAAATGTTGTTGTTTTCCATAATTTCAGTTGATCAACATGTAAATGAAAAAGAAAAAAGGAAACCAAGTGAGGACAATGTTTACCATTTTCCTCCTGTAAATGATTTGGATCTAACCTTTACAGCAAGTGAGCAACACCATGTTTATGGGGAAAATAAAGGTAAAATAGTTATTATCTAAACCATTGAAGTTTGTTGTGGTTCTGTGCAGATTTTAAACACATATGGTTTCTTTTTTTCTGTATAATTAAAACAAAAAGTGTAACTCTGAAGTAAACAAGTACCAAAATGACTTAAATATGAAAAAAACTTCAACTACAACATTGGACATATACATTAATTTTTGGTTGTATTTCAGTTCTTTTACGTATTTTATTTTCCTTTTAAAGCTGAAAAAAAAATGTGCTCAGCAAATACAGCAGAATTGAACACAGGGAGCAATTCACTTTCATCAACCTAGAAAATGTAATTAAACTTAGTATTTTTACATAAGCCAATTTATTCTTTTATTAGAAGACATGCACATCTTCTATGTTTAGAAATAGAAAAACTCAACTTTTGTTAAAATATTAATTTACTTATATTGATTTCAAGTTAAAAATCTAACATCTTTTCATTATAAATGTTGGGGAAATATACCGCACAACACATTAAAGTCTTCACTAACATAAAAATAATAAATAAAAGATAACAGAAGGCTTATTTTCATCTGATTTTCTATCACCAAGGTCATTAATTCTTCTAAAGTAGAAAAATGCAAGATTTTGAATATTAAAATAAACTTTGTTTTCTGCAAAATAAAAGGTCAATCAAAATTCTTAATATCAGATATGCAAATTTCTAATGATCTCAATTTAATAAAGATGCACATTATTTTGTATGATAGCTTGGTCTATTTCAACAATTAAAACACACATAATTACAATTACCTTTAGTTCTTCTATGGACTGGTAGTCATTGTTCTTGATCTTTTCTTTCATGGTACTAAAATCCATGGGGTGTTTAATGATCATGGAATAACCAGGAGCAATAAAATCAGTCACAGGAAATGAAAAGAAAGCACTTGGGTCTTTTCTGTGAAGATATGTAAAAGGCAATGCTATTTTTTACTTCTACTACAAACAAATCTATTGGTCAATGAGAAATCAGGAGAAAACTTTTTTAGATGTAAGCTGGGCATGGTGGCGCACACCTGTAATTCCAACTCAGGAGGCTGAGGCAGAAGGTTTGCAAGCTCAAGGCCAGCATAAGCAACTTAGCAAGACCCTGTCTCAAAATAATAAAAAAAAAGGGCTGGGATGAAGCTCAGTGGTAGAGCACCACTGGGTCAATCCCCAATACTGCAAAAAAAGAAAGAATTTACAGTATACACTAGTTGTACCCTTAAGACAGAATCTTTCTCTTTAAATACATAGCCTAAATCAAAGCACCTTCTACATAGAGAAAAAATGAAGCACAATAAATTTCATACTAGACTAACTGACCAATGTCTCAGGCTTTGGGAGGTTAGTGCTGCATATCTATGGGAAAAAGGCAGAAGTAATAATTATGAATGTACATCTGCAATTCTTCATGTTAGTTTTTAAACTAATACGCTTGCACCAGGAAGGCCCACATGTACATATTTTGTAATCAATGGATATGACTTCTATTCTTCGTAAAAAACTGACATTGTTTTAAGATACTCTTAATACCCTCAAATTTTTAAAAACCAGTGTTTTCTTTTTTTTTTTTTTTTTTTTTTGGTACTGGGTATTGAACTTGGGGCCTTGCACATGTTTGGTAAGTGCTTTATTAGTGAACTACATCTGTAGCCCCTAAAACCAGTTTTCTATCACAGGTTTGTTTGTTTTTGGTACCGGGGATTGAACTCAGGGGCACTCAACCACTGAGCCACATCTCCAGCCCTATTTTACATTTTATTTAGAGACAGGGTCTCAATGAGTTGCTTCACCTGGCTTTTGCTGAGGCTGGCTTTGAACTTGCGATTCTCTTGCCTTAGCTTTTTGAGCCCTGGGATTATGGGCATGCACCACCACACCTAGCTATCACAGGTTCTTAACTTTGGCTGTACATTAGAATCAGAGCAGCTCGAAATAAATTCCAACAGGGGTGGGATGGTGAAGACTTATCCTCAATCTATTAAATCAGAATCTCTTAAGGAAGGTCCAAGCATTGGTATGTTCAAGGCGGAATTCTGGTATTGATATTTGCGTATTAGGAATTGGTATTTCTAGTGTTACCAGGGTTGACAATCAGTATCTTTATGATTAAGCCATTAGGTTGACTTTTTTTAATCCCTTTGGACTTTCGCAGATCAGTTTTTCTTTTTTCTTTTCACTCCAAATAATAACAGCAAAAATGGCTTAAAAAGTCATAACAGCAAGAATTTTAAAAACATGTTTATCCTGTTGCCAGGTCTGCATGATGTATTTTATATCTGATCTTCACAAAAACCACCAAGGTAATGGTACCTTCACTGATAGATGAGGATACTGAGCCTCAGAATAGTAAAATCATTGGTTCTAATCTAAAAAAGGACAGAGTTAGAATCTGAAATCAGGTCTATGTATATCTGCCTCTATTTTCCAAAGGATGCTTACACTTAAAAAATGCCAGACTAAAAAAATGATAACAAAAGGCTGGGCTGGGGATGTGGCTTAAGCAGTAGCGTGCTCGCCTGGCATGCGTTCGGCCCGGGTTTGATCCTCAGCACCACATACAATCAAGATGTTGTGTCCGCCGAGAACTAAAAAATAAATATTAAAAAATTCTCTCTTTAAAAAAAAATGATAACAAAAGGCAAAAAATATGAAGTCTGGAACTTACACATCAAAATCTGAGCTTTCCATAGTAATTACTATTTATAAACCAGTCTTCATCTATGGATAAACTCTTACAACTAACTACCTTTCAGAGCAAATGATCTATACTCCCTAAAATTAGACATTTTAATATACAGCCCCACATAGTTTTGACTAAAAATAGCATTACCAATTTCTTTCTTTCTTTTTTTTTTTTTAAACCAGGCTTAGCTCTGAGTCTCAAGAATGAAGTCATCCAGTCACTAAGGCTTAATAAAAGAATGTGGCTCTGGGTTCTAATTCTCAAAATGTTCTGAGCAATGGTAACATGTTTAGACAGACTCTTAAGTAGATTTATTTAGGGTAACATTATTAATCTATGTTCTGGCCTTATGTTACAACAAATAAAACTAAAAGGCAAACAAATATTTTGTAGCCACAACTTCTAATTGGGATAAAATGAATACCCAATACTTACCGGTTCAGTCTTTTGGGATAATAAATGAATGATTTTTTTCAAGACTGTTAACAATAAAAATGAGGAAAGACCAGTAACTTCTGATCTTAATTATAAAGCTAAATAGGTACTGAGAATATAGACCACACTAGAGGCTTTATCTTCTAAAAGTATTTATGGTATATTCTGCATTGACTTATAAGGACAACACAGTGAGATGAAAGGGCAATACAGTAATAAGAAAGTAAACTATTAGAATGCAAGGCCTGTAACTATGAATCTTCTGTCAATAATGTAAATAACTTTGAGATAAAAATTCAAATTCTGAGTAAAGAAGAATATTAAAATAAATGTTCTAATAGTGAGTTCTTATTTGCCTTTCAAGAAACATTTGCCAGATGTGGTGGCATACACCTATAATCACAGCTATTGGGAGACTCATGAGTTGGAGACCAGCCTGGGCAACTCAAGACACTTGTCTCCAAAAAAAAAAAAAAAAAAAAAAAGGCTAGAGATATAGCTCAGTAATAGCTAGCTCAGTGATACAGCACTTGCCTCAAATATATGAGGGCCTGGGTTCAATCTCTAGTATCAAAACCCCAAAACAGGCAAACAAAAATATAAAATGAAAAATTTTAACATTGGTTTAATTTACCTGCAGAAAAAATTTAAAAAAAATATTTCTCTTTTAGTTGTGGTTGGACACAATACCTTTATTTTAATTATTTTTATGTGGTGCCAAGGATCGAACCCAGGGCCTTGCATGTACTAGACAAGTGCTCTACTGCTGAGCCACAAGCCCAGCCCTACCTGCTGAAGTTTTTAGAAGGAATTTCTGTATTTAAGAAAGAGGCATCCTATTTATGGTATTTTATTTTTTCTCTTGCACTTAACAGCTGCTTAACACTCATGGCATAGGTGCTCTACAAATATACAAAAGGTACTTCCATCTATTAGCAAAGTGGAAATATCTGAATTATTCCTGGATTTAAAGTTTTTAAAAAATTTTTACTTTGAGCCAAGCACAGTGGCACATGCCTGCAATCCCAACAACTTGGGAAGCTAAGGCAGGAGGATTTAAAGTTCAAGGCCAGCCTCAGCAACTTAGAGAGAGCCTGTCTCAAAATAAAAAATTAAAAGAGTTGGGGATGTAGCTCAGCGGTAAAAGCCCCCTGGGTTCAATCTCCAGTACCCTCAATTTTTTATTTTGAAATAGGGTATTACTATGTTGCCAGCAATCCTCTTGCCTCGGCCTCCCAAGTAGCTGAGACTACAGGCAAGCACTACCACCTCTGGCTTGAAAGTTTTTTAACATCAAAAATTACTTTGGAAAAAGAGAAATTTGTCATTAATGGTATTATGTAACCCTTACAAGCTGCCAGTTAAAACAACCAAATAAGAACATCTAAAAGTTCTTATGTAGTATTTCTATTGCCAGGCAAAATATTTACCAACCACTTTAAAAGCAGGTACATTTGGATTCAGGTCACAAAATGTGGCTTTAGAAAATAAAAAAAAATATGAAAAAGTGATTTGGAACCTCTCTGTTTACTATTTTGATTTCTACTGTATAAAAATGTTGGAAAAACATTTACCTTTGTAATTGTCTCATCAGTTGATTCAAAGCTTCTTGAAGGGGTGTCTGTTCTACTTCTGAAGCAAAGAAGACAGGAAAGGGTATTTTAAAAAGGAAAATTCTAGAGAGTACTATTTCATTTCTATGACTTTATCTACATTCATAAATAATATCTTATACAGAAATTCCATTTATCTTAATATGCTGAAGATTTAGAATATCAACGCAAAAACCAAAGCTAATTTAAAGCTCTTATGCAGCAAGAGAAAAATAAGAAAACTTTAGAGAAAATTTCATCAACGAAGCCCACTTTCCCTAGTTGTAACAATATCAGGCTTTTTATTCAGAACAAATAATTCAGAGTTATTCCTACCTTCTTGTTTGGCTAAAGAGCTTGTGAGAGGCTTCTCAGGGGGCAAGTCTAATCTTACAGGGGTATGACCCTGGAGGTCTTTCTCTGCTTCGTTCTCCACACGGTCTCGATCTCGCTTCTTTTTATCCTCCTAAATGGGACAAAGGTGGATAATTTAGAAATATATCAGAATCAGTACCTTCAAATATATAAGTTGTTTTAATTTCAGTGAGGAAAAAAAGGAAAATACTCTTGTTAATGAAATAATGTATTTTACTGCCATCTACTGGAAAAGGAGAGAATAACATTCAAATAAAAGGATAAAAAAATGCTTCTCTAGGCCAGAAATAACCAATTAGAAAAATAACAGTATTCAAAAAGCAATACAACATACTGAATAAAAAGTATACTAAAAGATGCCCACAACCTTTTGGGACATACCATAAAACATTATTGAGAGTCATAGTAGAAGAGCTGAATAAAGGAGATATACCATGTTCATGAATTCTCTCCAGAGTAATTCATAAATAAATTCAAGATAATACCAATGTAAAACAGAAATTTTCATGGAATTTAACAAGATGAATATATAGTTTACCTTAAAGAGTAGGAGAACAGTTAAATTAGTTTTGGAAAAGGTCACAATAATGTGTCTTGAAAAAAAGACAATGTGGGTTGGACATAAGCATAGGCAAATAGACCAACAGAACAGATTAGAGAGCCAGAAACAGACCCATGCAGATAGGAAAATGTTGGTATATCAGAGAGATGACATTATAAGCCAATAAGGTAGTGGTAGGATAATTGGTCATCTACATGGAAAGAGAAAATAAAATTAGATTATTTATGCAATACTCCAAAGTAAATTCCAGATAAAGATATGTATAACACAAAGCTTTAAAACTTCAGATAAAAGAGTCTTTAAGACCTAAAAGTAGGAAAAGATTTTCTCATATAAGATACAAAAAATAATAAATCTTTAAGGAAAAACTTGATAAATCTGACATTAAAGTTTGGTGCTGCATTAAAACCCATAAACCAAGCCAAAAATCTAGCCATAGACTGAGATAAAGTACTTGAAACACAAATACTCATAAAAGTACGAACTTTTTATTAAAGCATTTCTTTTAAAAATCCATGTAAAAAAGGCAAAAGAAAATGAATAAAGGGTATCGGGTAATACACAGAAGTAAGTTGAAATGTCAAGAAACATAAAAACTAACCCAAGCTCCCCCAAACTAAATTAATAATAAACTGAAAAACTAGAAGGCATTTTAAGTCTCTCTGATTGGCAAAAAATAAAATACATGAAAACGACAAGTTTTAATAAAAATGTAAAGAAATGGGGACTTTCATACCTTGCAAATGGGTAAGTAAACAGGGATAATCATTCAGAAAGCAATTAGCACTATCTAGCAAAGATTGCAAAAGCTTTTACCCTATTCTCAGCTATTCCTTTCCAAAGCATATACTCCAGAGAAATTTCTTTTCATAACACATTAAATATAAGTACAAGAATATTACTGAGTAGTTTAAATAATAAAATAAGTGGCAACTACCCAATGACACTAAAAGGAAAACAGATTAGTAAATTATGGCATATTTAAATAGCCAGTAAATAATAAACTAAAATACTATATCATCATGGGGTATATTCTGAAAATTTCTGGAGAAAAAAAAAAAGTTACGGAATCATGTTATAAGATCAGTTATTTAAAGTTTAAAAATGTCTAAGCATATATTCTGATGGTTTTTTTTTTTTCTTTTTCTTTTCTGGTGGTACTGGGGATTGAACCCTGGGGCACTCTATCACTGAGTTACATCTCCAGTACTTTTTATTTATGAGAAAGGGTCTTGCCAAGTTGCCAAGAGTAGCTTTGAACTTGCGATTCTACCTCAGTCTCTTGAGTCACTAGGATTACAGGCATGTATCACTGCATCTGCTCCTATAAGCATTTATTCTTTAAAGATGTATGCAGAGCTAGTAAAATTATTCTTAAAAAGGCATGTGATGCACACTAAATTCAAGACAGTGGTTTTCTCTAGAAAGAGAGAGAAATGGGATTCTGGAAGGCAACACAGGAGAATTTCTTCACCAATGTCTGTACTCTCATTTCTTTAAAAAAAAAAAAAAAAAGCAAAATAAAAAAATAACAGAAGGCAAAATGCTGAACTCTATCAGTAATTTTTTTTTTTAAATTTATTTATTTTTAGTTCTCGGCGGACACAACATCTTTGTTGGTATGTGGTGCTGAGTATCGAACCCGGGCCGCACGCATGCCAGGCGAGCGCGCTACCACTTGAGCCACATCCCCAGCCCTCTATCAGTAATTTTGAAGGCAAATGCTAAAGCTGAATGGTTGGTATGCAGGTGTCAGTTTTGGTTATTCTCTCTACATTGCATTTTTGTTTTGGAGATGGGATCTTACTATGTTGTCCAGGCTAGTCTCAAACTGCTGTGCTTCAGAGATCCTCCTACCTCAGCTTCCCGAGTAGCTAAGACTACAGGCATGCACTATCACACACAGCTATTGTACTTTCCATTTTTTAAAACTAAATTTTTTTAAAATACTTTTTTAGTTGTACATGGACACAACAGCTTCACTTTATTTTTATGTAGTGCTGGGGATTGAACCCAGTCAGTGCCTTCACATGCAAGATGAGCACTCTTCCACTGAGCTACAACCTCAGCCCTAAAACTAAATTTTGAAGTAAAATTGTCCCAAATACCCATTTTGTGCTCAAGAGTTCTGAATAGGATCTTATTAACTCAAAAAACAAAAACAAATAAATACCCAAAACACCCCACCAAAGAAAATAAAACCCAACAAACTCAATTCATCACCACCATCTAAAGGTCTTGATAAAAAAACAGAAGGCTAGGCCTTGTTCCCAGAATTACTGGTCCAACAGGTATAGGGAAGAGCCTGAGGGCATGTGGGTATTGCTAGTGCTGAGAATTACTAACAGAGTTTTGCACTCCATTTTCAGGCTCCAAAGCATCTACTATAGAATATGCAATCAGTTTATATTATACAATACTTCCTATTGTGTATTCTGTACCTAAAAAGAGATATTTTATGTCCCTAGACATGGTTTCAAACTGAATTCATCATGCATTTGATCCTGCTATTAATATAGGTTGGCTGGCATCTGGTTCTTACAGCCTTACCACATATTCTGTAGCAGTGATTTTTGTTTTGTAAAGTATGTTACTTTTGCCTAGAAAAACTAGCATAAATCTTTTGTATGTTGGCAGGTTTAGAACATATAGTCTGTAGAAAAAGACCCCCAGAGACACAAGTTCTTTCCTATTAAATGTGAAATGTGAAGAAAGGACAACTTAAAAGCACTCTCTCAGGGATACAGAACTAGGATCAGGTGCCAGTGCAGAGTCAGCAAACTTTTTTGTAAACATCCAGTTAACATTTAGGCTTTACAGTTCATAAGGTCTTACAACCACTAAACTCTGTTGTTATAGCAATGTAAGCAGCCATTGACTGCTTTTATAAATAAATGGGTGTGGCTCTTTCAATAAAAATGTATTTAAAAAACCAGACAGTGTTGCCAGTTTGTTGACCCCAGGTCTAAGAAGTCCAGCTTCATTCTTAAAATACCCTATGACCTTAAGCAAAGTCATTTACTCTTATTTTTTGTAACTGTAGATGAATGGCATCCCTTTTTTTGTTTATTTTTATGTGGTGCTAAAGCTTGAATCCAGTGCCTCACACATTCAAGGCAAGTGCTCTGCCACTAAGCTACAGCCCCAGCCCAATGTCACTTACTCTTACCAGATCTCTTTACCCCCCAAGATGGAAATTTCATTGTTGATTATTACTAACCCCCATGGCGTTGTAGTGGGGATTGAACCCAGGGGCACTTTAACACTGAGCTACATTCCCATGCCTTTTTATTTTGAGGCAGAATCTCACTACTAAGTTGCTGAGGCTGGCCTTGATCTTGCAATCTTCCTGCCTCAGTCTCCCAAATTGCTTGGATCACAGGCATGTACCACAGCACTCAGTTAAAATGGATATTGTAGCATGCTAGTACTGGTTGGGATCTGGGAGAACTAGCTTCTAATTTACCAACATTTAACTCTGAACAACTTACCCTACTGTTTTAGTCTGTTTCTCATCTATACAAGAGGCTTTCATCTCCACAGGTCTTCTCTACCCCAAATTCTGATCCCATCCTTCTAATTTTCTTTTTTATGATTAAAAATATACTATAGAATCCTATTGTGACTGTTCTGTTGAAGTAACACATTCATGTAAAACCACAAGTTTATGTATGCTTTTATCAGTTATGTAGCTGTTTTATGAGACTCCAGTACTGGTTAGCAGCTAGTGTATCTTGTTATCTAAATACAGAAAACTAAACAAAAATACTGATGCCATTGTAGTATAGCTTTTAAAATGGGTTCAAATTCTGGTTTTGTCACAAATAATGGCAAAGCGATGAGATTACGAATAAACCATATCATTTTTTGGAGTCTAATTTTCTCATCTTTAATACAGATGTAATAATTCAGGACTGTTTGAAGAATTAAATAAGATAGTGTATGTGAAATTTTAGTGTGTTATCTAGCATATAATGAGCAATTATTCATTCATGAGGCTCTATTGTACAGATATAGTGTGATAGGTAAAATGCACATGGTTTTGCTCCAAAGCAGCTCATAATGTAAGAGCAGATTCAGACATTACACAACTCATTAAAAAAAAAAAAAAAAAAGATTTCAAGGACAGAATAATTATTGGGTGATCTAATTTGGATTGAAGAAATGGGAAAGGGCTTTGGTATACAAGTTAACATCCAAATTAGAGCTAATGGATAAAGAATCCAAGCAGATTGAGAATGGAGGGGGTGAGTAGGAAAAGTATTGCAGGCAGAGGAAATATCCTTAGTACATGAAGGTCTGAGGTAGGAGAAAGGAACAATAGTCATATCCATAATTACAAACACAATGTTCTTATTTCAGACTAGATTCTAATTTGTCCATGACTCAGTGGAAAGTTATCTTATTAATCTGTAATACTTATAAAGCAAATTTCTGCTCATAGTATTAGTATCACAACACTTGTTGCACTATATTAGAGAAAACATTTGTCTTTTACTGGAGTTTCCTCCAGTAAACTAGAGGCCCCTGTCTTAGTCAACTTTGCATCCTAAGCTCAACAAAGCCTAGTACATAATATTTACTAAGTATGTATTTGTAGTACTAGTTAATTTCAGAAGACAGTATAAAATAGGAACATGATATATACACCTAGCTGAAGTCCTCAGTAATAAGTATTGTCCTATAAACTGTCTACTTTTGGAAGCAACAACAAAAGTAGCATCCACTTCATGTATTGTGTGCTTGAAAAAGAGAGCTACTTTATGTCCCCTGTATACATACTCACACTTGCCCATCTTTACACTACTTCATGAAGTAGCCCACAGCACTTATGACTGTATCCATGTATTTTAAAACACAGAAGTGAATAATGTGGCCGGGCATGGTGGTGCACTCCTGTAATCCCAGCGGCTAGGGAGGCTGAGATAGGAAGATGGCGAGTTCAAAACCAGCCTCAGGGCTGGGGATGTGGCTCAAGCAGTAATGTACTCGCCTGGCATGCGCAGGGCGCTGGGTTCGATCCTCAGCACCACATAAAAAAAAATAAAAAATAAAGATGTTGTGTCCACCGAAAACTGAAAAATAAATATAAAAAAAACCCTCTTAAAAAACAAACAAACAAACAAACAAACAAACAAAACAGCCTCAGCAGTGGTGAAGCACTAAGCAACTCAGTGAGACCCTGTCTCTAAATACAAAATAGGGCTGGGGATGTGGCTCAGTGGTTGAGTGACCCTGAGTTTAATCCCTGGTAGCCCCCTCCCCCCAAAAAAAGTGTAGAATATGAATATCTAATGTGTAAATTTTTTTTAGTTATAGTTGGACACAATATCTTTATTTTATTTATTTATTTTTATGTGGTACTGAGGATCAAACTCAGCGCCTTGCACATGGTAGGCAAGTGCTCTACCACTGAGCCCCAGCCCCTAATGTGTAAATTTAATGTGCAAAACAATTTCAGAATTCCCCTTTAAAAGCTGATTTTAGAATCCAATAAAAATTTAGTTCCACTACTTTGTAGCTATGCCTCATTTTTGGCCTTAGGTTGAAAGCAGCATTCACTACACAGGTGAGCTGTTGCCTCTATGATGATATCCCCTAGCTTTCCAAGGCCGAATGAGAAACACATCTCCTTGGACTTCTGGAACATTTTATTCAAACCTCTATTAGGATTAACAGGCTATAAAGTTTATTTAACCTTTGTAGTTGATTCCCCAGCCCAACTCTGAACTCCTGTAGAATTCATTCACCCATTCTCCCTTCCTTTTCTATCATCTATCTTCTTCATGTGAGCCTAGTACAGTCTGGCTAGAAGACAGGCATCTGAACCAATGAATAAGCACACTTCTGTCACAGGAGCAACACTACTCATCTGCCCTTAGTCTGAGTTCTTCCCTCTTGGAAGATCTTCTGTGATTAAAAGGACAATCTCAGGAGAGATGCACATTAGAACAGCATTGAGAAAGAGCGAGGATTTTCTGTCAATCTGGGAAAGCCATAATGGCTGAGATCCTGGGTGTGGCAGATGTGACACCAAATGAGTCAATGAATTGTGTTTTGACGGAATTCCCATCCTGTTTAGTACCATCAGTCATCTGCTGTTCTTTTCCTCACTAGGGATAAGCTACTTTATATTCTGTGCCTCAGTTAACTAAGCAATTCAATGAACTACTACTAATAGTACCTACCTCATGGAGCTGCTTTTAAGAGTTAAAATAATAAAACTACATTAAGAACTTAGAATACTAACTGGCATACAGCAAACACTCAGATGTTAGTTTTTATGAGTATATAACCCCTTTGGAACCTAGTATAGTGCTTTAATAAAACAGTACTTATTGGAATTTATTGTGTAGTAGTTTTAAATTTTCATTATAAATTTTACTCTCAGCCTTATAAATAAGAATATATCTGTCAATGCTTTCAATTTTTAAACAATTTAAAAATGACTATCCTTTTTTATTAATTTCCCTAGAATGAGACTAATTTATTATCTTTAAAACATCTACACCTGCAAAGCCATTAAGACATCATTTGGGTCAGGACTATGCTTTTTAGAAGAGTAGGTGCGTTTCATAAAGGAATGCAGACCTCTCACCCGAGCTATTTCAATAAAATGTTTTCAAAGTACATCTCCTTCCGCAGACTCTACTCTTTTCAACAGTATTACATACTGTTAACACATTAGTAAGTCTCAATTTTTATCACAATCACTCTTCCACTAGGAAGTTTCTGACTCCCCACTTCCTACATAATCAACTTCAAATTCCTTACTCTGTCATCTTTACTGTCTTTCAGATCATATTCTATACTCTCCTTCATGTATTCTATGTTTAAAAAGAGAGCTACTTTATGTCCCCTGTACCTATCCTCACACTTGCCCATCTTTACATTATATGGACTTCATGAAGCAGCCCATAAAGTACAATACTTATGACTTTATCCCATCTGTGAAAATACAAAAGTGAATAATGTGAAACGAACATTTCTACGATTGGGCCATTTTCCTCAGACCATACAGATGACATCATGTTAACTGAATATGCAGAGGAATACAGTAAATTCTGATTTCTAAAGTACGATTTAAATGCTACTTCCTAAGTCCTCTTGATGATCCCTGTGACTTCTGGAGCTTCAGAACTAGAACTCTGTTTCTGTTAGGGCAGACTTTATTCTTCCACGTATGTGGGGAGAGGTTGTTGTTCAACTCTATTAAAAAGACCTCTTTTTTTTTGAAAGTGGTACTGAGGATTGAACCCAGCACCTCACACATGCTAGGTGAGTACTCTACCACTAAGCTCTATCCACAGTCCTTTTTATTTTATTTTGAGAGAGGGTTTGCTAAGTTGCCTAGGCTGGCCTCAAACCTGTGATACTCCTGCCTCAACTAAAGATCTAAGAGGCAGTTCTTGTTCTGTTACTAACAGCATGACTCTGGGCAAGTTATTTAACCATGCTGAGCTTCATTTTTCTTATTTGTTAAAAAAAAAAGAAGAAGAAAATAACATGATCTAACAATTCTACTTCTGGGTATACATTCAAAAGAACTGAAAATGGAGTCTCCAAGAGATTTTTGTACAATTCATGTTCATAGCACCATTATTCATATACTAGCCAAAAGGTGGAAGCAAACTGAATGTCCACCAACTGATGAACAGATAAACAAATTGTAGTATATCCTCACAATGGATTATCATTCAGCCTTAAAAAGGAAGGAAGTTCTAACACATGCTTCAACACAGATGAATGTTGAGGACATTATGCTAAGTGAAATAAGCCAATCACAATAAGATAAATATGATTCTATTATGTGAGGTATCTAAAATAATCAAACTCATAATAACAGAAAGTAGAATGGTGGTTTCCGGGACTGAACAAAGGGAAAAAAATTGAAAGTTGTTTAATAAATTTGAAAAAGTTCTAGACATCAGCTGCACAACATAAATATACTTAACATTGTACTGTACATTTAAAAATGGTCAAGATGGTAAAATTCTATGTGAATAATACAATTAAAAATAAAGAAATTATGATATCAGATCTCTCAAAATTATGGTAAGACAATATATATAAAGCACTCAGTATAGAACCTAGCAATGTAATATGTGCTAAATAAGTAGCAATTGTTATTTGTAAATTGTACGTGTAATTTTTAATAGTCACAATGGAGCTACAGATGTGTGTACACATGTATGTGTGTGTATATATCAATGGATTTAAAATTTTTTTTTTTTTAGTTGTAGTTAGACACGATGCCTTTATTTATTTATTTACTTATTTTTATGTGGTGCTGAGGATTCAACCCGGCACCTCGCATGTGCTAGGCAAGCGCTTTATGCTGAGCCACAATCTCAGACCTTAGGGATATTTCACTTAAAATAATTTTATAAACTCTTCTACTGGAAATTGAACCCATGAACTTGCATGCACTAGACAAACATTCTGTCAGTGAGCTACAGTTCCAGCCCTTATTTGAGACAGAATCTTGAAAAAATGTTGTCCAGGTTGGCCTTGAATTTACAACCCTCCTGCTTCAGCCTCCTAAGTAGCCGGGATTAGAAGAATGTGCTATCATACCCAACAATTGTCATTTTATCAACATACTAGCCTACACAAAATTTTACACATTGAACCTTAGTTTTACTTAACTATTCTCTTGTGCATATATTACTCAATCAAATGATATGAACACCTTTTATTCACAAGTGATTATTTTACTTTTTTTTGGGGGGGTATACCAGGGATGGAACTCAGGGGTACTCAACCACTAAGCCACGTCCCCAGCCCTATTTTGTATTTTATTTAGAGACAGGGTCTCACTGAGTTCATTAGGGCCTTGCTATACTGCTGAGGCTGGCTTTGAATTCACTATCTTCCTGTCTTCACCTCCTGAGCCTCTGGGATTATAGGTGTGTGCCATTCCACCCACTTATTTTTACCTTTTATGAGAATATGTGACTTGAAATGTTAAATATGAATTTCTACAAATGTTAATTTTTAGTAATGTTGTAAGACTTAATCCTGGGCAGGGGATGTAGTGTAATTGGTAGAACATGTGCTTAGCATGCTCAATAATGCCCTGGACTTGATTCCTCGTACCACAAAAAAACCACCGCCAAGAATTAAATTATACAATTTTTTGGCAATTGCTCAGCATCCAAACACATAAGGAAAAAATAATTCAACCCACTTCTATAGGAATGGTATCTAGATTATGAACTGATTAAACCAAGGCATGCTGTACTCTTAATGCTCTGGTCAGAATTAAATTCTGCAGCTCTACAGAAAGAAATACTAGTGATCGTATCTGTTGAGGCAGTTTAAACTTTAATGTTGTCAACAGAGCCTTCCTAATGAAAAGAAAATCACCACTTAACTAAGACAACTTTGAAAAGTTAGAGGGTTTTGTGTTGTACATTTGTGTGTTTCTGTGTGTCCCCTAAACTATCTTATTTTTCTAAGTACCAGATTTCTGATTTTTCTTCCTGAGGTTTGGGGGATTGAACCCAGGGCCTCACACAGGCCAAGCAAGTGCTTACCACTGAGCTACATACCCAGCCGTTTCTATTTTTTAATTTTGAGACAGGGTCTTGCTAAGTTGCTGAGGCTGGCTTCATTTGTGATCTTTCTTTTAGCCTACTGAGTAGCTGGGATTACAGGTATGAACAGCTACACCCAGATTCCTAATTTTTGGCAGGGTACCGTGCCCTCACTCATTCTTTTCAATTGAAAGACAAGATCTCCTGGATTCCCTATCAACTAGAGTGGCCACGTGATTAACTTCTGCCTAATGAAACAGAAGCAGAAGTCATGTATGCCTTTTAGAAAAACATTTTAAAAAGAAAAGGTGTAATTTATTCTTTTTATGTGCTCTTCTTCCATTCTACTGCATGCAACTAACAGTCACCAACTACTCAGAACCACACTTCATGGGCTGCTTTGATGATGGGTGTCACACAGCTGAGTTTTCAAGAAGAAACCAATGACTCCTAAAGCTCCCTGAAGATCCAGAACACAGCTCAGAGAGCCAACCTCTTCTGGAGACTTCGTCCCTAGGTAACACCAGCAAACAAAACAAAAAAGAACCCCAAACACACCACTCTCCCCATGACCAGTCTGGTCTAGAAAAAAGGGATGACCCAAAAAGCTTCTACAGAAACTATAATACCCCAGAATCTGAAAATGTCCTGTGGTTCCTAGTCTTGAGTCCTGGAAAAGTGGAAATTTGGGCAAATGTGCTTCACTCCTCGTCCACCTACTTATACTACATTATTACAGCCAGATGAAACTGTGGATGCAAATACATCTTAGTTTGCAATGGCATCAAAATATAAGGTGGCTAACGATAATCACACAGTTAAGAAAGGGCAGCCTGGGGGCTGGGGATGTGGCTCAAGCGGTAGCGTGCTCGCCTGGCATGCGCGGTGCGCTGGGTTCGATCCTCAGCACCACATACAAATAAAATAAAGATGTTGTGTCCACCGAAAATGAAAAAATAAATATTAAAAAAAAAAAAAAAGACAGCCTGGTTAGAACACAGAGGGGGAGATTCCAGGATCCTATCCTGAAAATATCCTTATAAAAGTGTACAAAAGTTTGTTAAATGAGGCTCAATGCAGCACTTCTTACAACAAATAGTAGTATTAAATAAAATAACATCTAGCACATCCATAAACTAAATATTATGTAGTTAATAAAAATGAGAAAGTTGATAAAACAAGTTAATAGTGTTATGGCAGTAGCTGCCAGAACTAGAACCAAAAATAGATAAAATGGTCACTTCAACTTCTATTTAATCAAGATGACAGCAAGAACAGGGAACAAAAGAGGCAACAGTAGATGAAAGGTGTCAACTCACTTGAGAGATGGAAGGCAAATGGAGGAGTGCAGAACAGAGAGAGCAAGAAACTATCTATGTGCAAAGTGCTGGATGCCTATGACAATAGCCAAGATCCTAGGACCCTGGAAAAACTCTGAACTTGGAGACATGGAGAATCAGAGTCTCCAGACCTTGAGATGAGTCAAAAGTTGGGAGAGATGCTTGAGTGAAAGCAGAGAATTTAATAGTAAGAGTAGTAAGAGCTTCAGCACTCTTTCCCCTGGTTGCTTTCAGAAATTCTAGCAGTCAGGTAAAATCGTACTCCCAGGAAGAGGGAACTTTTCTCTGGAGAAAGTGAGAAACTCAAAGAAAGTATCTGTAAGATATAAACATCTGAGGGCTGGGGTTATGGCTCAGCGGTAGAGCGCTCATTTAGCACATGCGAGGTGCTGGGTTCGATCCTCAGCACCACATAAAAATAAATAAAATAAAGGCATTGTGTCCAACTACAACTTAAAAAAAAAAAAAAAAAAAAAGATGTAAACATCTGAGGGATTTCCCCATCAAAATATCAGATCCCTATTTGGTCGCTCTATAGGGAAATCCAGCAACTGATAAACTGTGTCTAGGCACAAAGTATTTATCAGCTTGCTCTTCTATGCTATAGGTTTAAATATAAATAGATAATTACAGGACAGTTTTACCATAATAGAGACATAGCCTGAAGAACTTGGGTGATAAAGACAATATGATGGGACCAAAAGAAAACTAAAGGGGAAAAAAATACTTTAGTATCTTCAGAGAAAAGAGATATACTGCACATAAAATAAAAAAGAAGATGCTATTTAAAAAGGACAACAGTTTCTTAGAAATTCAAAACATAAGATTTGAAATAAAATACAATAAAAGAAGATAAACTTCAGAGGCTTTCCTTGAAGAACATAGAAATCCAAGAGAGGGATACATAAAAAAATTAAGAGGACTGATTCAGGAGTTCAATATCTAAATGACAAGGGTTCCAGAAAGAGAGGAGAGAGAAAATGAAAGGAAGGAAATTGTGATCCTTCCAGGAAACATCTCTGATGGCATAAATAGCCACTGTGAAAGTTAAAACACTGAAGACAAAAGGAGGAGTATCCCAAAAGTCCCAAAGAAGCAAATACAGGTCATACACAAAGGACTAAGAATCAAAATGGCACCAGACTTTTTTTTTTTTCAGAGGTGATTGTGGTGCTGCTGCTGCTAGAACTTGAACCCAGGGCCCTGTACATGCTAGGCAAGAGCACTGTCACTAAGCTAACCCCCAGCCCTATCAACACTCTTTTGAACAGCAAAACTGGGAAGCCAGAAGAAAATAGAGCAAAACCTCTAAAATTCTGAGAGAAAGTAATTTTCAATCTAAAACTCCATACCAATTTAAACATTCAACCCATATGAAGAATCTACAGGGAAAGAGTAAAGATTTTCAAACATGTAAGAACTCATAAAAAATGTAACTATGCATGCTTTCTTAGAAAGTTTCTAAACCAACACTCTACCAGAGCAGAAAAAGGGAAAAATGAAGAAAGAGGAAGACATAGGTTCTAGGAGACAGGCAAAAGGAGCCCCAGTGAGTAACTAAACCAGTTTTCATCTGAAAAACATGACACAGATGGGTTTTTCAAAGATATTAGTTTGGGAAGCATTAATAAGTGATAAACCAATGAAGCAATTAACTAGTCAGTCAAGATCAGCTCTGTATTTGTACACTGTACTTATCTCTAGAGAATAATAATTTAAAGTAATTACAAATATTTATTTAACCAATACTTGTGATTCACCAATATGGTAAGAATGGAGGTAGGTGATTGGGGGTGTGGAGCAGTACAAGAATGCAAATTTAAATTCTTCTGTAACATCAGTAAGATATAATAGAGAGGATTGCTTGTTGTTAAAAGCCTTGAATACTCTTAACTTTTTAAAACTACATTCATGAATAATTTAATTATTAATAAAAATTAATTTAAAAAACAGCTGGTTGCTTCTGGAAATGGAGATGATATAAGGCACTAGGGTGAAGAAAGGATATTTAAAATTTTGTCACTTCTGTATTATGAAGTATGAAGATTATATGTACATATGATTTTTATAATTTAGAAAAGATAATGGAAACTTTAGATAAACTGTATGTTGACACAGTATAGCTAAAGTCAATAAAAACTGGATCAGCAATTAATAGATTTAAGAAATTCCAAAGAGAAAATCTCTAAGACTGGGTGACTTACCAGTGTTTAACCACACGCAATAAGACACTTTTGTTGTACAAAATCAACCTATGCAAAGATTTACCTTCAAGATAGAGTAACTGACTTTACTAAGCCACTCAGTGGCAGGTTAAACTTGGGAAGTACCCGAATTCTGGGATAATTCCAGATACATACTTGTTTATCCTTGGAAAGACAGTTAATTAGATTCCATTCACTTTGGAAAGGACTACTTTCGACAAACCTAGAACACAGAGGCTTTCTTGAGTGTGACTTTTTACTCTTCTTAGATGTTTAAAAGTGTTCTTGGAAGCAGTTGCTCCAAAGCCACTTAAACATCTGAAGCGTGAACACTGTTGAAACTCACTGATTCAATTTTCTACTCTGCCCCGCTCCACCTCAAAACACGCCAGATTTTACAGGCGCTTCAGTGTCGCACTGGACACAGAGATGACGCTGGGTGGGCACTGGACAACTGAGCCAGCCGAGCCTTCAGCAAAGCTGAAACAATGCAACCAGTTTACCTTAACTCTTCTCCGTTTTCTCCCCTTTTCTTCCCCGGGAACCTGCTTTTCTCCTTTCTTCCTCTTTTTCCGCTTTCTGTCCTTATGTTTGTCATGGTCGTTTTTGTCTTCGAAGAGGCTGGAGTCGTGCCCCGAGCTGCCGGTGGAGAGCTCGGTGACTTCGTTCCCTCCCACTTTTAGGACCAGCTTCAAAGGCTTCTCTACATACTCTGAAACAAAAGGAGTGCGCCTCGGTTAGAGGGGGCACTGGCCGTCCAGCGGGGCGCCAAGGCGCAGCCAGGCCGCGGAGCTCGCACGCGTGGGCACCCGAAGCACCTGTTGAATGACAGACCCTGGCCACCCGGGGCTCCGCCTCCCGCCGGAACGCCCCCGGGCCTCTCGGGCCGACCTCCCAGCTGCCCGCCTGACGCCCGCCGCGGCAGGGGGCCCGGTTCGAATGCCGCCCGCCTGGGGTCCGCCGGGGGTCTGCGCGGCTTCGGTCGGGCCGCGCCCCCTCCACGGGTCGGGGCCTGCGGTGGGACGGGCGGTCCCCTCGGCCCGCCTCGAGCCTAAGCGATTTCGAGAGGACGACCACCGCGCAGGGTCGCCGCGCCCACGGCAGCCCACTCCTCACCCTCGTAGAGGTGTTTATCCGACTTGTGCTTCTTGTGCTTCTTGCCCATGTCCGACCGGGCCCCGGAGCCCGCCCCCCGCGCCAGGCCCAGGCCGTGCGACGCCGCTTCCGGTCCGGGCCAGGCGAGCGGAGGGCGGGAGCGGGGCCCGCGAGACCCCGCGCCGCGAGGCAGGGGGACGGCGCGCGCCCGGCGGCGCGAGGCCCCTCACGAGAAGACAGCGCGCGAGACGGGTCGGAGCCGGACAGCGACAGCGGAGCGGCGAGCGGCCGGCGCACGGGCGGGAGAGAGGGCCCGCCACGAGCTCAGGGTAAGGGCGGCTGTGCATGGCGACCCCTGGCGGCTGGAGGTGGCCCTGCAGCTTGCAGACCGGAGGCGGGTCCGGGGCGGGTCCGGGGCGGGGCCTCCTGAATCTCCCTTTTCTCCGTTGCCCTCTCTCTTTTCCTCTTTGCAGTCTCTCTTTGCTGGCTCTCCTCCTTTTTTCTCTTTTTTCCTCCTTTCCGCCTTTCTCTTTCCCTCCTTTCTTCCTTTTCTTTTTCACCCTTCCTCCTTCCCTCATTCCTCGCATCTTCCCACTTTCCCTGCTTCTGTTCCGCCCTCTAGCAGTACCCGCTGAACCCCGCCGTACTGAGGCCAGGCCCAGCGAGCCCCGCCCACTGGCGACTGGAAGTTCTTATTTATAAAACAAAGACTTACCTGACGGCCTTAGGTGAAGGCCTCCAGGGTCTGAATTAAAGACCACCACCACCAGGTGTGGAGCTGTATTGTTTCGTAAGATCTGTTTGTGAAAATAAGTGTTGACATCTGCATTCAAAGGCTGTGGATGGACACTCCGGACAGTGTTGCTCTCACGGGGCCAGCGCTGGAGGTGGAGGGAATTATTTTAGTTTTATACTTCTCTCTGTTAGAAATATTTCTAATGTATATGTCAATTTTTTCAAAAAAGGAAAAGAAAAGATAACATGAAAAGCAAAGACAAGATGAAAAGATAGAATTTAGAAGTTAAATTAGCTGGAATTAAATTAAGCTGAAGGAAAAATAATAATGAAAATGTACCTGCTGGACTCACACCAAGCCAGGGTGCAGACTATAAATTGTATACAGATGTTCACTTCTCAATCCGGTTTTAAGTTCTTTTCACTCTTTCTTTTTTCCTTTCTCTCTCTTTTTTTTTTCATTCACTCTTGTCTTTAGATGCTGAGTCCTCCTGGAGGGCTGGGATACTCAGGTTACTTGATTGACATTTACTCATGGTACATGCAGGGGTGTTGGCTATAGGGAAATAAAATAATGTCAATATTTGTCTATATGACAACCTTGTAAGATGGATAAGGTAAGTAATAGTCTTTTCTCATTTTACTAATGAGGAAATGGGTGCCCAGAGAAGTAAGTTGCCAGTTAGTGGCAGATTAGGATTCAAATCCAGGTTTTTACAAGTCCTTTTCATTTGTGAACTTGGTAAGCTGTCTTGACTGGCTTGCACTTTTAGCCTTAGGGTTACCCTGCATATTAGCTCATAATCACTGCCTTGTCTCAAGAAAGGATCTAGTGTCAGTCATTTATGCCTTAGTAAGTGTTATCGTTTGGATCTGGAATGTGCCCCAAAGCTCCTGTGTTGGAGGCTTGGTCCCCAATGCATGAATATCCCAAAGTGTGGCTGTTAGGAAACAATTTGATCATGAGGGTGCTAACCTCATTAGTGGATTAATCCCTTTGATGGTTTAATAATTTGAATGAACCATGGGAGGTGGTGGAAACTGTAGGCAGGTGGAGCCTGGTTGGAAGAAGTAGGTCACTGGGGACATGCACTTGGGGACCATATCTTGTCCTTAGCCCTTTCCTTGTATGCTCTTGTTCTGTTTCTTGGCTACCTCGAGCCATCATGCCCTTCCGCCATGGTGTTTTGCCTCACTTCAGTCCCAAAGCAATGGAACAGCCTCCTATGGACTGAAACTTTTAAAACCATGAGTCAAAATGATCTTTTCTCTTTTAAGTTGCTTATGTCAGTTATTTTTTAACAGCAACGAAAAGCTAACACACTAGAATTTGTATTCCTGGATCACCTCTCCCAGAAAGATTTGTAGCTTTATCTTGATTTCCAGGTTTATATTTTAGAACCCTATTGTTGGCAAGTGGTAGAAACCCAATTTGAATTACTTCAAGAAAGTAAAAAAGAGATTTATTGGTCTACATGCCCAGCAGGGGCCAGAATGAAGCTTACCTGAGGGAAGATGGGAAGCAATTATTTGGTGCTATTGGTCCTCTCTTTCTTCATCTTATCTCTGTGTATGTTGGCGTGATGGTTTGGATCTTAAAGAAAGAAACTTGGAGCTGGTTCTCTTTTCTCTGACCTCCCCCTGATGGAGGAAAAGGATCTGCTTATCTCATCTACACTATACAACTAGTAGCTTCCCTTTAGAGCAATCTTCCTGTGTGGCAGAATGTTCACAAAAGTGGAAGGTAAGAGCACAAAGCAGAAAAACACCTCCCAGAAAAAGTTTCTGCAAGGCAGTTACCCCAGCTCTTCCACTGGAATTCCCAGCCCCAGTCCTCTACCTGGCTCACAGAAGGCACTAGAAAACGCTAGTCGAATTGCACCATGCTCTACCAGGCGGACTCTAAGACGACCCCAGACTCCTGCCCCCTGGCATTCATGTCCTTCCATTGAGCGAGGACTTGCTTCTAACCAACAGGATTCAGCAGAGTCGATGGGCAGCCCCTTCTGTGATGAGGTTGATCACATTGGCGTCTGTCCTGCTAGCCAGCTCTCTGCATTGCCTTCTCATTTGCATGTTAAGGTGAAAAGAGCTGCCGTGCTTGGAGAGGCTGATGTGGCAAAGGCTTGAGGATCCAGCCTGTGTCCCCCAAGGCTCCTGGCCCAACAGCCCTTGGGGAGTTGAATCCTCCCAACAACCACCCGAGCTTCAAAGTGAATCCTCCCGTGGTGGAGCCTTCAGAGGGGCTCAGCCCAGGCCAACTTCCTGATTGCATCCTTGTGAGGGACCTGGAAGCTGTGCCCAGACCCCTGACCCTCAGAAACGTGGAGGTTAGGAGTGTCCATTTACTTAGAACATTAAGTTTTGGAGTAACTTTGGTACAAAGTGGTGACAGCTTGGACAAGAGCCTTCCCTCAGAAAGAACTGTCTGTCCCTGCTGTGGATCTCAGCAAGAAGGACTAAAGTGACATCTCGAGAGCTACTGTTAATGAAGCAGTTGCCTAGGGAGGGCACTTGGCTGAGGTGTTGCCCGTTACCCGCTTCTCTCCTTACCCTGGCCTGTTATCCCCATTTCACCGATGAGGAAATCAAAGCCCGAGAAGCCAAGTGGTTGATCTAAGATCACATGGCTTGCTTACCTGGACTTTGAATCCATGCCTGCCTACCTCCAAATCCCACCTTCTAACCCCCTCACCACACTGCTCTTTAAAAACAGGACCAGATTGGATCAGCTCCATCTTCCCTTCCTGTGAGTTTGGTACAGGGTTAAACTACAACCAAGTCCAGAAGAGGTTGCGTATGTGTCTATACGGATGAGCATGCATTGAAAAAGATCAGAAGATAATCTGAACCATGACAGTCATTGTTAATTGATGTTTATGGATTGTCGTGGGTCCTGTGGAGCTACAAGGAGCGCTGGACCGAGAGAAGATGGCTGCTTAACCTGATGGAACAATTCTTTAATCAGGGAGTTTCAGATTTTGTGAGACCTGGGGAGGGGAAAGATTCTGACTTGGTCCCAAAGAGGAGGTCTCAGCAGCAGCAAGATGCTGACAGATTAAAGCTGTGGAGCACGCCTACAATCCCAGCAGCTCGGGAGGCTGAGTCAGGAGGATCGGGAGTTCAAAGCCAGCCTCAGCAAACAGTGAGGCACTAAGCAACTCAGTGAGACCCTGTCTCTAAATAAAATACAAAATAGGGCTGGGGGTGTGGCTCAGTGGTTGAGTGCCCCTGAGTTCAATCCCTGGTACCCCCCCCACCCCGATCCGCCACCAAAAAAAAAAAAAAAAATGGTGGCAGAGGGAGACAGACAGAGCCTTCTTGCTCCAACATACTTCCTGGCTGAAGAACAAGAGCATGATCCTGGGGAGGGGACAGGCCAGCTCTGTACTTGGGTTCCTCCTCCCGGCATCTGCATCCTCTCTCGCTTCCCTCGCAGCCTGGTTTGCTGCTGGGCCCTGTTGTGGAGGCAGAAGGGTTGCCTTCTGTTCTCAGGATGGACTGACTGGCAGATAGGTCCCCAGGACACAGTCCCCAAAGCTTAGGGATGAATAACTAACGCAATGCTGTCAAGTCCTTGCTCTCCACCTGCCACCAGGTCAGTCCTGTGGTCAGTGTCCTCTCTGCGACTCCAGGAGGAGGATAAATATGTCCATCTTGCAGAAGGTGGAGCTGGGGACAGTGGCTCTGAGGTCATTTCCAGAGCCTCCGAGCTGGAACTGACTACAAGTCTTCTCTGCAGGGTTGAGAAGACCCTGCCGATGTGGTGACAAGTCACCATCTAACAGATGGCAGTCAGGACTGAGACCCCGGCCAGGGAATGCCTCCCTCTCTGGAAGTGGACAAACCTTGCTCAGGTCCTGGCTTCAGACTCAACAGCTCAGTGACCTTGGCTCGTCCTAAAAGGGCTTATTCCCCCACTCTGAACCTCCGTCTCCTCCTCAGCACAGGGGAGTTTAATCAGGTCTGCTTTGGCAATGAGGAGGTTGTAAGGATGAAAGAAGATAATGAGGTCAGAACACGGAGTGTAATACCTGGTGTATAGTAAGTGCTGAATAACTGCCACTGCTCATGTTAATTTTTAATTTGTCATTATTTAAGAATGTAATTCAGGTGATGTCATTTCCCTGTGCAATGCTCATGGCTCCCCATCTCACCCAGAGTCAAAGCCACATTTACACCTTGGCTTTCAGGTCTGGCCCCACTATCTTTCCAACCCCCATGGCTGCAACTCAGCCACACTGGCTTCTCACTGGCTTCTGGCCACTTTCTGCCCCAGGACCTTGGTCTCTGCTTTTCCGTATACCTAGAACACTTTCCTTTTAGCTTCTGCCTCCCTATCTTCCTGATCTCCACTGTGACACTTCAGAGATGCTTCTCTAAAGCCACAGCAGCCCTTTCCTGCTTCTGGGCTCACACTCCTTGGGTTCTCTTTGTGACACTCACATCCTCTGATGTCATGTTACCTGTCTGTGCACCTGTTTCTTGTCTTCCTCCTACGCAGGACTCTCAGCACCCTGAGAACAGGGATGGGGTCTGTCTCTTTCCTAGCTCTGTCACCTGCACTTACCACAGAGTTAGCTCAGCACAGACCTCAAAAAATATCTGTTGAATGCACAAACGAATACCTTCCCTGTGTTGCCACAGTGCCCCTCCCTCCTTTCTCCCTGGGTTCTTTCTGGGACAGAGGTGACCGTCTTAGTGGTCTCAGGGAGAGGCTATGGAGGAGAGAGGCACCGTGGAAGGCTGGCCACTGGGGGGTGTGGCATTCCCAGGAAATCTCTGCCTGGCTGAGCTCGGAGTTGGCCCCTCTCCAGCCTCGCCTTTCGGCTGAAGAGTGGTGTCCAGGGGCCGAGGCCGGGGCGGGCTCCGGGCCCTCAGGAGATCAGCTACTCTGATGTGTGCTGCGTTTCCCCTGCAGTGGGCCTCGGCCTTGGTGCTCCTGTGGAGGGGTCACTCTGGGACACAGCTGATGTCCTAGCCACCTGATCCTGGGGTGGAGAGTGACCTCCCATGGTTGGGGCAGGCGTGGGGTGTGTGAGCCCAGCTCAGTGGCCTGGTTTCTGGAGACCCCTTGGTGGCCCTTCACTTCATAGATATCCCTCTAGAGCCAAGTGATAGAAGGGACTTCTGGAGCCAGCTCCCCATCCAGATGGACCCAGAGTCCTGAACGTCACGGGCTTCTGAGCCTCTCACCTCTGCTGGCCTTGTTCCTCAAGCCCCCCTCGGGCAGCAGCAGAGTGGGGCGGGGAACTTCCAAGCGGGGTGCCCTGGTTTACTTCTGTCTTCCTGTCTGAACCCCAGTTTTGTCCTCTGAGGAGGGGGGGGAACAGCAGCTGGCAGGGGGTGAGCAAAAGTGGGGAATGTGGGGGCTCATGGTCGGGAAAGGCCTCCCCGAGGGTCAAGGAGCAGGACAGGCCGGGCAAGGACCCGGTGTCCTGGAGACTCGGGGCAGGGGAGCTCCGGCGAGGGGAGGCAGGTGGCAGCTGCCCCAGTTTGGCAGCAGGGGCCAGTCTGGGCCTTCATGGTGCCAGCTTGTCAGGGCCGCCGGGAGAGGCCCTGAGGGGCAGGGGCCAAGGCCCGTTCAGTGGGCAGCTCTTTGGGGATCAGTGGCCTGAGGTGATTCGCTGTGACAGGTTGTTGACAGTGCAGCTTCCAGGGTTGCTCACGGTCACTGGCAGAGCAACCCCGTCACCTGCTTTTGAGTGAGCAGAAGAAAGGCAGCAGATGGCAGCCGTCCATGTGGGGCCCCGCCGGGGCTGTCTGCACTGCGGGGTCCTGAGCCGCTGGCTGGCCGCAGGGGGGCACGCCACGGGGCTCCTTGCTGTCAGCCCCGGAATCCACAGGGACCCAGACCCTGGCCAGGACAGGGATGAGCTTGGAGCTTTTAAATCAGAAGGAGGCAACGTGAGCTTCTCCCTCCCTCCCCGCCTCCACCCGGTATCTGTTGTGTGCCTACTATGTGCCAGGGGACCCTAGATGCTAGGAAGGTGATGGGAGAAAGAGATCTGATCTGTCCTCCCAGAGTCCACAGCCTCGTGAGGGAGATTCATGGCCAATTTGAGAAATAAATTGGAAAATATCTGGAATGACATATACCAAATGTCACAGAAAGTGGTGCGGTTATAAGCAATTTAAAGTTTCTTTCTGGACCCATCTGTACTGTCAAGCCTATCCGGAGTGAGCCCCTATTGACCGCATGGGTAGTTACTGAATTCTGTTGGGCTGTTCTGTAGGAAGGCCCCAGGGCACTGTTGGGATTCAGCTCTGACCCCCTGGATCTGGTGAGGAGTCTCAGGTCGGGTGCCCTAACTGGAGGCCTCGTAGAGATAGGGGTCAGCTGGGGTGGCAATCAGGGACAGCGAGATTTCAGGAGAGGAGCAGGCAAGGCCAGGGTGGAAGTGAAGTCAGGGGCTCAGTTTCAGCCTGATCCTGTGGCGGTGGCAGGCTGAGTGGGGCCGTGGGACACAAATTGCACCGAGGAGTGGTCCCTCTGTGGGGGGGAGGGCTGACTTTTCATAGTCTGCACCTGCTAGTGAGGTCTGCTCTGGGGTCCTCAGCTGTGGAGGGGACTTGGTTTGTCCCAGGGCCATTCTCCAAAGCAGCTGTTGGCTGGGGCCACTTAGCAGCCAATAGTCGCAGCTGAATACCTCTCTGGGGGGTGTCCCTCTGGGAAGGTGGGCTTCTTGGAACATCAACTATACCCACCAGACAGACAGAGGGATCCACAGGAGCCAAGCTGGGTGCATTCAGGGCAGAGAGACAGCCACCCAGGCTTGGAGCAAGAAGGGGAGGAAGATATCACGGAGAAGTGAGGCGGGCTGGGCAGGGCCTGGGGAGGCACAGCCCAGCATGGCTGGATTTGCATTTTATATGGAACCTGTCAGCTTCTGCAAGGAGGAAGAAAGGGAGGGGGTTTAGGAGACAAGTCAGAGACTGGCTGGAAAGTGTCACGGTCTCCAAGTGGGAGAGGGTGGTGGCTCGGACCAGCCTGGGGGCATGGCTGGTGCAATGGATACTCTGAGAGTTTAGGAAGAAGACTTGGGGGGTTAGGGGTGCCTGCAAATGACCTGAGAGGTGGTGCCAAGGAGGAAATTGAATGATGGGTCTGGGGCTCGGAGGAGGGGGGAGGCCTGAAAATAGGCTTTGGGACCTCTGGAGTGAATGAGGAGGGCAGAGTGAGGAGATGGAGCCGGGACCTGGGGCAAGCAGAGGATGCAGAGAGCAGGGCCAGCCGTGGAGGCTCTGTTCAGGGCTGGGGAAAGGTGGTTTCGGGGCACAGAGTCACGCATGCTGGCGCACTGAGGGGTGATGAACAGGTGAAGCAGAGTTGGGATCACCCAGGCCTCGAATGCCAGGAGACAGGTGGGGTGTGGACGCCACTCGGTAAAGTAGGGGAAAACTGGATCCAGAGATGGAGGTGGCTGGGCATCTTGTCTTCTAGGAGCCCTGGGCTGGGACACTGGCTCAGGCCCAGACTCACCTTTTGCTCCTTGGCGTTTGAATTCCCTCTGTAGCAAGTGGCTGTGTGCTTGGCCAACTCCTACCAGACTGTGGCCCTGGGCCGATCCAGGACACCAAAAGGACTTTGACAGTCGCATAAACTCAGGTACCCGTTAGTTTTACTCACATAGCCCTGGCTCTGCCAAAACCCACTGTGAAAACTGGGCACGTCCCTTCCCTCTCTGGGCCTCACCATCTCCAGGGCTGCAGAAAGAGGGCTCGGCGGTTGCTTTTAAACTCTGTTGCCGTGGAGAAGTGCTTCTCCTCTGTCAGTGTCTGAAAACAAAGTTTTATTTTAAAGATTTGTGTGCATCTTAGATTTTTCTTGATTCTGTTAAAACTTAGTTTTAAACTTATTTTCTGCCTAAGCAATTTGTGTTCCTCATAGATATATTTGAAAATACAGATGGGCCTGGAAAGACATTTTAAACTGCTCATAAGCCCATCCCTTTCTGTGACATTTTGGTATATGTCATTACAGACATTTTCCAATTTGTTCCTCAAATTAGAGTTTGGAAGTGATTCTCATTTCCTTGACTCAAGGATATACTCAGGATGCTCCTCTGTCGTGTATCCTAGAACCTGGCTACTCAAAGTGGGGTCTGTGGACCAGGTGTATCTGCAGCACGTGGGAATTTGTTAGCAATGCAGGACTTCAGGCCCTAACTCAGAACGGTGGAATTGGAATCCACATTTTTAACAAGATCCCCGGGTGATTCATATATATGTATTAAAGTTTGAGAAGCACCATTTTAGAACATTAGATCATGCCTTCACTTGATATTCTTGGACAAGAAAAATGGAATCTCTCTATAAAGTTAGAACAGGACACCAAAAGATCTTTGACAGTCACACAAACTCAGGCTCCCATTATTTTTACTCACAAACCCAAAGAAAAAAGGAGAAGAGCTAAGAAACTTAAAAAAAACTTTTAAAAAATACTTTTAACTATTAAAAATAATAATTAGGGGTTGGGGTTGTGGCTCAGTGGTGGAGCGCTCGCCTAGCACGTGCAAGGCCCTGGGTTCGATCCTCAGCACCACATATAGGTAAATAAATAGATAAAATAAAGGTATTGTGTCCAAGTAGAACTAAAAAATAAAAATTAAAAAAATAATGATTAAAGTATGTTGACACCCATACTTTAATCATTATTTTAATAGTTAAAAGTATTTTAAATAAGATTTTTTATGTGTAATAAGAATTATAATGCAAAAAAAGTACATGTATTGAATTGGCCTGAACATATTTTATGTACAAAGATATAAAGAATTGTGCTCTGTATGTGTAATAAGAGTTGTAATGCATTTCGCTTCATGTATTTAAAAAAATAAAATCAATATAAAAAGCTTCCTTCAGCCATGAGTTATAGTGCTGTCTGCCATGAGTTCAGAGTTAATGAGTCAACAATACAAGGTGTCTTTACAAAGAAACACACATAAAATAGGTTATATATTGATCAGTTCACAAATGTGTTCTAAGAAGAGGATCACAGGAACTTAACCCAGTATATTTCCTAGGAGCAATGGTTTGGTATTGGCTAATTCAGTTTTTGAGGTGACTTTATATAATTGCTGAGAATAACCAGGTTCAACTATATATTTTTTAAAAAAATAATGATTAAAAGAGCCCCACACATGCAAAAGTATTATATTATCAAATTCTATACCTTGAAAACAACACATTAAAATTTGAGTCTTCATTGATTATAAAAGTAAAAATTAAAACTTTTAACTTCAAATATAAAATGCACTTGAATAAAAAGATACCATTTTTATTTCTTATACATGGGAACTCTGCTTAAGATTTCATTTGAGACAAGGAGTTGCTAAAAATCTTTGAAAACCACTCAATGATAAGATCTCCAAGGACCCTTCCATGGCTCTGTGATTCAATTAGATAAAACACTATTGTGATCAAATGTTTTTATTTTTGAAATACCCACATTTCAGCGGACTATAAAGCCACACTGTAGATTAGAGGAGATGTGTGTGGCTGGATACAGTCACCTGGAACATGATACAGGTGAGAGTACTGAACTGGAAATCCAGATGCCTGGTTCTTTCCCTTGTATTGCTTAGCCTCTGTGTGACAGTCAGAAATTCATCCCTAATAAAGTAAGCTTCAGGCAGGGCTATATCCAGGAGCTCAAATGATGTCACAAGATTCAGGCATGCTTTGTCTCTTGGCTCTTTGTCTCTACTGTCTTCACTGATCCACTTGCCAATTAAGCTCTAATGGTGTCCAGGCTGTCATCCTTGTGGATTACAATCCAGAATGAATGTTACTTTGTCTAGTGGGGCATCAAAAGTCATGGCTTTATCTCATTGGACTGATTTAGATCATGTGCCTACCTGGAACCAATCATCATCGGGGGCAAGGGTGGGGGTGGAAAGGGTGTAAATGGTGGTGGTGGGATTCAGGGACAATTCAAACCTAGATCACAAGTCTTCTACCCCTTGGAGCTTGGGTGTGAGGCTATTGGCAACTAAACCACCTGGTATAAGTTGGGATCCCTAAGAGAAATTAGGGTGCTGTTCCCACAAGGTTGGAGAATGGAAGCTGAACAGGTAATACAACCAAGCAGAAAACAAAACCAAAGCAATTTCTAAGCCCAGTCTATCAATGTGCCAGAGGGGACTCTATATGGGAGAGTCCAAGGAGAAAGGATGTACACAACAAGGAACTTTATCTACTCAGAGATGAGTGGAGCCCAGAGGCACCTCACCAACAGGCACAAACTAGGGCTGACAGGCAGATTCCTTGCCGGATAGAGACATGCTATATTTAATAAACATAATGTGCTTCACGAAATGCTAACACCCCTTGTGAGACTGGTCACCAACAAAGAGCTGGCAGGAAAGCTCTTTGCTATGAATTAGATTCTGATTGGCTGGGTTGACACTTGCCCTGGTCACCAAAGAGGCAAATGTGCTCATTTGCTAGGGAGCTGCAACCAGGGAGGGATTTTCTACCTGCTCTTCAGTGCGATCTTGCCTTTCGGAGGCCTGTGAGGATCAGACGTGAGGCTGCTGACCTTGTCAGCCCTGAGCCAATTATGCCAATTTTTGCAGCATTGATGAGTTATCTGCATTCGGAACTACTCTTGGTTTGTCATTACTGGTGTTTAACTGTATGCATAAGCATTCTGGAAGACACAGACGAATGGGCATTTCTTTTTTTTTAAATATTTATTTTTTAGTTGTAACTGGACACATATCTTTATTTTATTTATTTATTTTTATGTGGTGCTGAGGATCGAACCCAGGGCCTCGCACTTGCTAGGTGAGCACTCTGTTGTTGAACCACAATCCCACAATGCCCCCTGGGCATTTCTTTACATGGGGCAGAAGAAGGAAAAAGAAGTCCTTCCTTTATTCAGAAGGGAAATGCTCAGAGTGGGATGCAAAGCCTTCTCCTTCCTGTCCAACTTCCACCTGGGGTAAATTTCCTTCCTCAAAGTCTTCCCAGATGTTCCCATTAGGAAGAAACAGCCCCCACATCTGTGCACCCTTGGTGGTGACTTAGCAAGAGCCACGCCATTGACAAACAGAAGCTTCCACTCTGCCCCATCGTCAATCTGCTCTGCCCACCACAGCCAGAGTGACCATTTATTTTAAATTTTTGAGATGGGATTTTGGTAAGTTGCTCAGGCTGGCCTTGAACTGCAATCCTCCTGCCTCAACCTCCTAAGTAACTGGGATTACAGGCATGCACCACCGTCTCCAGCCAGAGTGACCTTTGAAAACATACATTGGATTAAAATACTTGGTTGCCTTGGTCACCACCCTTTGGTGGCTTCCCATGCCACTCAGATTAAACCCAGTCTTTCTTCCTTGGCCCACAAGGATCCCTGTGACCTGGCCCTATGCCCTCCCTTCTGACATCATCTTCTGCCACTGTCCCCTATAGTCATTTCCTTTTAGACATCTTTGCCTAGTCTAGTCTTCCAGTGTCACAAGGTGCAGGGCTTTCAGACTTGCTCTTCCCTGCTTCTAGAATGCTGTTCCCACCCTCTTCATAAAACTGGCTCCTTCTCATCTTTTGCCACCTGAGAAAATTTCCCTTTAAGGATTTATAAGATCTTGCATAAACCAGTCCTCTTTTAGTTTCTCTCATGGAACCCTCTGTTCTTTTCCTGTTTCCTTTAAGGACATCCCGCTTGCAATCCCATACTTAATTGCTTATTATCTGTTTCCCCCTTTGATGGAGAACTGGGCTGTGTCTGTCTTTCTGTTCCCCTTTTCTGTAGCCCCTACAGCTATTACTGGTTTTTTTTTTTTTCTCATCTAGCACCAAGTTTCCTCTTTCTCTGAGAACAGCATCCTGACTCCCACCCTGAGAGCCTCCTCTCCCCAGAAGCAGGGAGAGCATCATGTGATTGGTCCAGGTGTGGGCAAGTGATGGGCATCCAGCCAATGAGAACATCCCAGCCTCTGGCTTAGCGATTGGTGCAGAAGTGGGCATGTGACCGAGGCTTGTCTCTGGTGGGAACTTTGCATGAATCACCTTCTCCTGAGGGTGCTAAGCTAGTGGTATGTCAGCCTGGGGGCTCTTGGGCCCTCCGAGGAGATGCTGCCTGAGAATAGGCAGTATGAGAAAGCAGAGCCAAGAGCCAGTGCCCTGGTGACAGTGCCCTTTGTTCCTCGATCCATCTGAGCCTGAAGTTCATCAAGCTTTTACACTTTTCAATCCAGTGAGTGAGTCCATGAATTCCTCCTTTGAGTTTCATCTTCTTTGAACTGGATTTCTGTCACTTGCATTTGAAAGAACATAGACAGACGTGTGTATGCGCGCCTGCACGTGGGTGTCCTGCGCAGGCCTTCCGTTCACCCGTTTATCCGATGCTCACTGAGTACATCCTCCGTTCAGGGAACTGGGCACCACTGCTTTCCAGAGCATATAGAGGGCACCAGGACCTTCAGTGGCTGACCTCAGAAGTGCTAGGAACAGGGCAAGAAAACCACCTCCTTGCTCAGATGACTTTAGGAGCAGTGACATACATGGTTCTTCGCAGGGTCAGCTACCTAATTTGCAGGGTCCAGTGAAAAACGAAAATGCCAGGTCCTTGGTTCAGACTCATTAAGCAGGTAAAGTTGGCAACGGCCAAGCACTGAACCAAGCGTGAGGTCTGTCCCTGCACGTGGGGCTCACTCATCCACCAGCCCTGGTTCTCAGCGTGGGACACGGAGGCATGTCCATGAGGAGGTTATCAATGTACACCATCATCCAGCATCTCTAATCAAGTGCTCTGAGGGGCAAGGGCCTGGCTCCTTATAAACAGAGTCTCTGGCAGGGGCCCAGGTTTGAGAAGTGCTCCCCTACAGCCAGAGCCTGGAGGGGAGCTGGGAGGGCGTGAGTGGCTGTACCATCCATCTGTGGCCATGAAGACGGGTTTGCCTGGAAAGGAAGAGTGCTCCCGGAACCGAACTGTCTCAAGCCTGCGCCTGTGGTGGGTGGGGCAGAGGGAGGGGGTGCTGGGTAAGGCAAGCAGAGCTGTGAGGAGTATGGGTTTGGTTAGAAGGATTAGGAGAAAAAGAAGTTTGCCAGAGAAACGTGTCAATGTCCTGGTTCTGAAAACAGATCTGGGGTTGAGTACCACTCTGGTCATTCAGTAGTTTAGTGACCTTGGGCAAGTCCCTTGACCTCTCTGAGTGCTATTGTATGCAATGCAATATAAATAGCAGTGACGTCACCTCTAGTATGTTTATGGTGAGCACTGAATGGTATAATGTTCATGAAAAATTCTTTATACTCTATAAAATATAAGCATAATCCATCCATTCTAAGGTGCAGGCTTTTTTTTTTTTACATTTGATAGCTTTGAAATTAGGATAAATCTTATAATCCACGATGTGACATAATTTAATTGGCAGTTTTTAGTTTTTCTGGGCGACTCAAAAAAAATAATTGTGTTGCAACCTGTGGTGTCTCATTAACAGACTGGATGAAACGAGAGTTGAAAGAGGGGTCATTATCATTTCTGTCCTCCCTGCCACCCTTGCTCTCAGAAAACAGAAATGACACCACCTTTTCATCTGTGCCCCCTCAGAGCCTGGCATAACTCCTGGCCCAGGTCAGTGCTCGGTGAATGCTTTAAACTTTGATAAGGACAAGTGACAGCAAGAAGGTTTGGCTGGAAGGGCTTTTCACAAGCCAAACCCAACCTCCTCACCTTCCAATTAACTTGGCAGCCTGACATTTGTGTGTTGTTTTTCTGCTGCCCAAGGTCCATCACCTTATTTCTGAGAGCTGCTGCCATTTATATCATCCAGTTTGATAAGGTGCTGAGGGAACACACCCTGACACCTTCTCCTTCCCCCCATCGTCCTACCTTTCACCTCCTGCTCTATGAATAATTCAATTAGCATATCACCGCCCTCTGCCCTCTGTGATCCATCAAGGGATGAAGACCTTACCCATGCCCCTGCACGCAGCCCCTTGGCATTTGCCTTTCTGGTGCACACTGGCAGAACTTCCAAATGCCAGTCTTTGGGTCTCTGCCTGAGGGTGCTCTCAGGCTCCTGGAGCCAGCTCTGTCTTTGTGTGTGGCAGGTCAGAGTGTCAGGGAGTTAGTGCCACCAAGGAGGAGCCACTGTAGCTAGGAAGGCAAATGGAGGCAAAATTTAAGAAGCTCTAGTCTCAGTTCTGGAGCAGCCCTGGGCCACAGCGAGGGGAGCTGGTGGGTTAATACTCCAATTCCCTCTGAGGCGCATGCTCTTCCCTGCATCTCCCAGTTCCCTGGTGGGGTCCGGCTCTGGGTGCCCGCAGAGGTAAGTGGCTGGATAAATTCCCTCACAGACCCCATTGCTTCCCTGGCTGACTTCCCCTTTATCCTGCCTGGGACCATTTCCCAGGGAAACCACTTGTACTCCAACTCAGGGCACACTTCTGGGGAACCCAAACCATGACACCGAATCCCTCCTGTTGCCTGTGTGGTTTATGGGACAATGTAGCTCTAGGTACTGGCAGCTGAGTCCCCAGAGGTGTGCGGCAGAACCTCCAGGAATGGAGCCCCACTCAGGGAGAGCAGAACCGAAGGATGGCAGGGTCTGTGAATTTGGTGACATTTTGCTCTAAAGATCATTCACTTCAGTTCAGATACTTAACAGAACCCTCCACTGGATCTCTCTGGGATCCTACGTGTATTTTCCTCCTGCAGCCGCTGCGTCTTCTCCACTCTCCACCCTCTCCTAAAATTCTAGTGTCCCTCATTCTCTCAGTTCCCGAGTCTCGCTCCACAGAATCAGTCTCCTCTGGGATTCACCATTCTGGAAGTTGTTCAGATGTAGGTGGGGGCTTGTTAGGAAAGTAAAGAGGGATGAGTGTGCGTGGGGTGGAGGGGGATACGCGTATGTGCCTTAGTGCTTTGGGGCAGAAGTCATCTCATAGGTACAGCCACGTTTTCTGGAAAGTCACAATACAGGACTGCTGGCAGCTGCCAGCACAGGACAGGAGCCCTCTCCTCTTCTTTCTGTCTCTCAGGAGACTGTCTTCTTCTTACTCCTCTCTTTCCTCTCCTCTCTGACCCCCTCCCTGGCTTCTTCTTGCCCCAACACAATCATCTCTTGACCCCAGTTCACAGTCTCCACAAAGAATCTGATAGGCTCTGCTCAGCTGCCAATAGATGAGCTTCCCTTGGGCCATGCCTTGCCTCTTGTCCAATCAGCTGTGGTCTTGGGGATGGGGGCGTGGCTTTGGCTGGGGTGGGGTGGGGCAATGAAGTAGCCTGGGTATCTACCTGTTGCGAATGCCTGCTCCAAAAGCTTCTGGTAGCTTCAGGATGGGAAGGATGAAGGTGATGATAATAAGAGGCAATAGCGACTGAGCACTTACTGTATCAGGGGTGGGACTCGTATCACCTCTTTTATAATGAAATGTATTGAAGTTTAACAATGCACAGCTCAATACAGGTTTACTTCTATTCTCATAGCGAGGCTGCTCACAGGTGCGATTATCAGCTCCAATATACAGATAGGAAAACTGAGGCTGAGTAAAGTAATCCACCCATCCAACAAATAGGTCTGGGATGTGAACTTAGGTAGTGCGACTCTAGAAGTGCATGCACTACTGCACGCTGCCCCCTGTCACCAAGTCACCTTTGGGACAGGCATGACCAAGTATAGTCCCTGGCGATGACAGGGAGACAAGCCAGGTGACATTAATTTTCAAGTGCATGGGGTGCCAGGTGGAAGAATTTCTGCCCAACTGCCCCTCTTGGCCGTCCTTTTCTCGTCCTGTCCCTGCCCCCACCTCCTGGCCGCTTGGTGCCTTCCTCTGCCTTTCCCGGGCAACACAGCCGCAGCTGGAGGCAGCCCCTGGGAACCACCAAGTGGCTTTATGATGTGCAGATGGTGTTTCCGCCAAGCCCCTCGCTTTTTATGTCGGTGGCCTCTGGGAGCTGCGCCAGCCCAGATGTCCCTGATCGTGAGAAAACCTCCCCTGGCAAGGCTGGCATGCCATGCCAGGGACGGGGCTTCAGGCCAGCTCTGGCTCCATTCTCTGGTGAGAGGACTTGGCTGGAGGCTTGCGAGGCGGATGATTCTGTGTCATTTGTGTCCAGCCCTGTGGATTAGGATGGTGATCTTCAGAGCCAGGAATATCATTTCTGAGTTTACAAACAGACACTGCACCACCAGCTTCTCAAAGGGACCCTAGATTGATCTTATTTCCTGCCTCCTAGGTGCTGCTTCATCTGACTCTCAAGCTTCTGCCATCAGAGGGGGTGTCTCCTCGTGACAGGAACAGTCTCATCCCCACCAGTGATAGCTTTGGGCCAGGGTTAGGAGCTGTGTGTCTCCTCCATCAGGGGAAATGGGACTCCTTTGACTGCTATCAGTCTGGGAAAATAGGACTTGCCAGGAAAATAGGACTCCTCCATTAGACTGGGGGTTTTCCAGGTTGATAACTGTGTGTCTATCTCTTCCATTAGGCTAAGAACCCTCCAGGGATGAATTGAGCATTTCCTCCTTTAGACCAGGAACTCCCCAAGAGTCACTGTCCTCCCAGGGCTCAAACAAGACACTGCCCTTAGAGGAGGGCTTGTGCAGGAGAGGGTCCCGTCGATGGTTGACAGTGGGTGGGCAACTTTCAACCTGGCCTTCCCTGTGACCAAACCACCTGGGAAGGGTAGAGATAGTGCCAGCCCAAAGAGGTGATGGAGTTGCATGGGCGGAGAGGACCAACTGTGAGATGGATGCGCCAGACAGAGAGTCTGCACCGTGACCTGCTGTGCAGCCCTGCAGCTGGCTCAGGGCTCGGTTCTCTGTAGGAGTTCTGTGATCCGGGCTGAGCGAATGAACAGAGACGGGTCCTGTCCTCGAGAAGCTCACATCTACTACAGAAGAAATGAACTCACATCTCTTGGGGCTTCTCGGTGTTGGATATGATTTTAGGCTCTGTTGCATATGTTACCCTATTTAATTGACAATTTAAATTTGAAAAACAACCCTCCAGGATAAACTTTCTCTTCTTTACAGATGAGGAAACTAAGGATCAACGAGGCAAAGGGACCTGTCCAAGTTCTCAAAGCTGATGAATAAGGGAGGTGACATCTGATCTGAGATCCTTTCACTTCCAGACAGGTGCCCTCTTCCTGGGGGAAAAAATGTTGTCATTTAATTTCTGAGATCCCTGAGACAGATGAGGATGAAGTGACATGTGAACGGAGGGAGAAAGCTGAGAAATGTTCCTCAGATTGCAGGACACTGGAGATCGGTTTTGAAGGATGAGTAGGAGTTTGCCATAGAGTGAAGGTTTTGGAAGCACAGTTAGAAAAGAAGAGGAAAACTGGCTATTGGGTAGGTTCCCTTCAGGGCTGGATGGACAGACTGCTCTGCCCCTCTGGGGAGCTGAACTTAATCTTACATGGGCACGTCAATGTGAAGATGCCAGGAAATCCTGCTGCCAGGGCCTGCTGTGCCCCTGGGAGGAAGGAACACAGTGAGAGCCAGCTGTGAGGAGCCCTTTCCCCTGTGGGTCCTCTAATGGGGCAGGAGTGGAGGAAGAGCTCAGATCCTGGTCCTGCATTTGGCCAGAGGAAGTAAGTAGACCACAAAAGATGGAGGTGGTGGGTTGTCTCCAAGGCCTGTGGGCAGAGGTCTCCTCTCCCTGGGTTAGGAAACAGGTGGTGGCTTGACATATCCCCCGTTATCTGGGCTTGGTGTCTGAGGACAGGCAGGTCTCACATTTTCCTAGTGTCAACATAATAGGTCTTTAATAGATTCTTGATCGTTGATCGATGGTCAAACTTTGTAAATTCATTATTTTGCTAAAACTGGATAGAATGCAGTTTGGTTCTTATGGAGCTCATCGGGGTCTAGTTAGAACGGCAGGTTCCGAAGAGGTCAGAGGAAGGATCAGAGACCCTCAAGGCCTGCGGCTTTTAAGTCGTGTGGATGTTTTGATCAGCAGAACCTTAAAATAAGCCTGGGGATCATATTCTGAAGCCCAGTGTGTGGAGCAGATAAAAGCAGAGCAGCTGTTTGGAGCCAGAGGGAGAAAGTGAGACCACCTGCTCTGCTCCCTCGGACTCCGTTGAGTCCTTCAGGAGTGTCCAGGGCACCTCAGTTCTCTGCAGTACCTGAACGTCTGGTGCACTCCAACCACAGAATTTTACCACCAGAGCAACAGAGGCACCGGGAGAGGAGCACTTCATCTGGGGTCACATCAGTATGGGTGTGTAGAGTGGTGTCCCCCAAACTCCTGGACGGAAGTTGAGTGCGGAGGGGCTGTTCAGCTGTAGCGCTAGCCGTTACTCCCTCCAGATTTCCCACCCAGGCCAGCAGAGCACCCATGATCCAAGGCCTTGGGCTCCAGGCACTGCCTCCCAGCAGGGAAAGAGAACTCTGCCTACAAGGGCCGGCCCAGGTCCTTTTGGAAAGGAGGGCAAGCTAAGACCCAGAGAGGGTCTCATTCCTGATGACCTGAGCATCAGGCAGCGTGTTAATGCAGAATCGGGTCAGAGTGCTTTGTTTCTGTGTCTTTAGGATCTTTGCTGGTCCCAGGATGGGTCTGCCCAGAGAGACCCTCTCATGGGCCCTAGTAGTCGGCCATCTGCCCAGGTGGGAGCAATGAAATCGGATTCTGATACTAAAAGCGGCCCGGATGTCACTAACACACTGTTGGTCGCAATCAGGGCAGTGGCCTTCCATCTCTGGCCACTCCCCTTCTGCTCAGGACAGCTCTGTAACAGCTTCCTAGCCTGACCAGTCGGGCCAGCCAGCCAGGCGCCCTCCTCAGGCAGGACAGCAGCAGGTGGAGCTGGGGTGAGCAGGCCTTCCTGCAACCACGGTCCAGGCCCTCTGAATCCGGTGGTGGAGTTTCACGGTCCCCCTCCAGTGGCGTTTGGTCTGTTCCTCAGCCCCTGCCAGGCGAGGCCCGGCCCCTCTCCAAGCCTCCTCCTGGAAGGCTGCATCCACTCCAGTCAGGCCTGCCCGAGATTACCTAGGTGTTCTGGTGACTTCTGAGGGCCTCGCATGAAAGATAACGCCCAAATCAACAAATCTGCCATTGTGGCTTTGAAGAGACTGTTTCAATCACTTTATTTTGTCTTTATGTCAGGTTTGCCAGATGGCTTGGGTCTTTCTGAGGTCCTGTACCGAGGGGGCGCAGAGAGAACTGGTGCAGCTTCAAAGCTCCTTTTTAATCTTTAGCAACATCACAGCGGCTGGGAAACTGCCTCGGCTCCCTCAAGTCTCTCCCACAAAAGAGGCGCGGCCGAGGCTCTAATGAAAGCCAGATAAAGGGATGGCTGGAATCAGAAACAGAGAGAAAAGAGCAGTCGTTAGTCTTTCTTGTAGCTGTTTCAAAAGAAATTCTAAGACAAATTATGGCTTTGGGTGTTTTTCTAAAAGGGCTGAAGCAGGGAGAGGCGCTGGGGGAGGATGCTTTGACCCCTCAGCACCCTTCCCCTTGCATGAAAGCAGAGGAGACTGAAAAAAGGCCGAAATACAACAATAAACTTTCCGCGTGCGCGCGGCGGGGATGAAAGCTGCTGCGGCATAATTATGGGCGCGGGTGCCGGGGCGGGCGGGCGGCTTTACCTTGCCGCCAGCGCTATTAATGATGAAGCCCCCTCTTTCTCTTCTCCAGAAGGGGTGCCTTTGGTCCTCGGGAATGGGGTGGGGCACTGGGCGATGCGGCTGACACCGTGGCAGGCTGGGGCTGTGCCGAGTGGTGCTCTGTCACATAAAGGTCCAAGTGCGCCCACGGGCTGCCCTGCCCTGTCACCCATGAGAAGGAGGCCCCTGTGCCCGAGGGTCATCCTCCCACCCACTGCCTTGAAGGTTTCAAGGACTGTGTCTTGACGCCCAGGGAAGGGTTGTTCAACCTGTCATCCCAGGCGCACGCACGCACGAACGCACACACACACACACACACACTCTCTCTCTCACAGGGTGGGGAGTGCTACTCATCCGTCCTCCCTCTGGGACTCATGCTGTCTTAAAGCCTCGCTGCCAGCCAAAATGTCAGTGCTGCTGAAATCTTGGGATGGGCCAGGCCATTGTCTCCTCCTGTCCCACCTCTAATCCCACCCCAGGTGGTGTCAGTTCACGTGGATGGTTGGTAGCCTCTAGGCAAGGCCTTGAGGGAATGAGACAGCTGAAGTTTGATGGGCAGACAGGCAGGTAGATAGGCAGAAACTGGACAGTATGGTGGCAGGGGTGTGGGGGCCCTGGGGAGGGGCAGGTGGACTAGGTAGGGGTCCTGAGTAGTATCCCCTAGGAGGGCAGCACTGGCTTGAAGTTGGTGAGGAGCAACGGAATCCTGGGAGCCAGGGGTGCCAGCCCCAGCAGGGCCCATGCTATAGACAGGCAGACAGAGGTCCCAGGAGGGGAAGGGAGGGTCACACGACTGGTTAGAGACAACAGAAGACAACCCCGTTCCCCCGAGGAATGGAGTATGGAGGGGTCTTATACGATATGGAATCGGGGACAGTCCAGAATCTGCGAGGAGAGAGGGGGACGTCTGGTTCCCCTCCTCACCTCCCCTGCCATTTGTGTGGCCTTCACCTGCTGCCTGGCTTCTGGGCCGTTTCAGGGCAGGTGACCTGGTCCACATAAGAGGCCGTACCAGGCGGAGAGGCAGAGTTCTGCTTCCTGTTTGCGCAGGGTACATGGATGGCACAGCTCTTCCTGTGGAGAGCGCTGGACAGCAGGGGGGCCCAGCTCCGGGACCTGGCTCCTGGGGTTTGAATCTGGTTCCTCCACTTCTTAGCCAGGGAACCTTGGACAAACGATGTACCCTTTTTGGACCTCACTTTTCTCATCTGTAAAATGGGATGAATTGTACTGACCTCCAAGAGTTGTCATGAGGAATCAGTGAGGTAGCACATGTAAAGTGCTTAGTGTCTGGCCCACGGGGCTCAGCAGAAGTGGGCTGTCACAGGAGTGGTCGTTGTCATCCCACCTGTCACTGCCATCACTGTCAGCAGCGACCAGGTTGGTAATGCCCTGGGTGAATCAGTCATGCTTGGGGTTTCGAGGGCAGAGGGCCAAAGGAGTATCTTTCTCTCGCTTTTCCTGTCTTCTGACCATAGACCCCTTTTTCTTAGCGTCCCTGTGACCTAGGCCTGGGCTATTAGGAACCTTCCTCCTCAGGTCCAGTGGCTAGCTCAGGGAAGGTCCTGTGGCCCCAGCCCAGCTGGACTCCTATCCAGAATTTTGGTGCAAGATTTGTTGGGGGAGATAGTCTTCCAGTTTGTAAAGATGGTGAAAGTTGGAGTCAGTAGAAGGCACCGTCTCCAGTGCGCCCAGGAGACTATTGACAGTGGAGGAAATGAGGCCATCATAAAGCAAAACAAAAATGAGATGAGAGACAGATGGATAGAGAGAATATGAACATCCATCCATGTCTGCAATTCTTGCTCTATGTGTGTGACTGAGCCAATGACTTTTGCATTGAAAGAAGTTTTGGTTGAGTTTCTTGCAACTGAAAGAGTCCCGATCAACACAGAGGCTGGAGTGATGTGCTGCTGCTCACATTTTGGTCTTATGTGAACTAAACCATGACAGGAGTGCTGGGGACCAGGTGATGGTGCTGGGACCATCAGAGGTGGGACCAGTTGGATGAGAGAACTGGAGGTGGTGTGGATGCTGCAGACATGATTCTTCTAGGGTTGGCTTGATTTCAGGGACTGGAAGAAATGAAAATGGGGGTTGGTGAGCATTCCAGGTGAAGGGCACAGAAGAGAGCAAACAGAAGGTGCACTGGAAGGATGGCAGCTAGTCTTGTTTGGCTGAAATGCCAGGCACTCAGTGAGTGGAGGAAAGACGGTAATGAGGGTGAGTTATGATAGGGTCAGAGCGTGAAAGCTTTGGGATTTGTGTCTTGGACATTGGATCTCATGGGCTAGACAATAGGGAGCCATCAGAGTACTTTTTTTTTTTTTAAGTTGAAAATATTCAGGGCTGTTTAGAGTTGGTTAAGATGATGGAGATACTGAAAGCTGAAGTCAGCATGAGCTAGACTTCGAGGGTGGCCAAGAGTGAAGATGGACATCATGGTGGTTGCTGTTTCCGTGCTCAGCATCTGCTCTCACTTCTTCTGGTAGGAACCTCCCAATTTTCCTTAGGGATGTGATCTGGGTGGGACCCACCTACCTAGGACGTCTACCTAGGGCATGTCATGTGACCCTGGCCTAAGCTAACTGCCTGTCCATCCTTTCAGTCTGGGCGAATCAGCCCTGTTATTTTTTTTTAAACATTTATTTTTTAGTAGTAGATGGACACAATACCTTTATTCTACTTTTATGCGGTGCTGAGGATTGAACCCAGTGCCTCATGCACACTAGGCAAATGCTCTACCTCTCTGAGCCAGGACCCAGCCCCAGACCTGTTATTTTTGTCAGGTGAGTCAGGGAGAAGGACTTCTGTTTTCCAGGGGACTCATGACTGCCAGGAAGTGAATCTAGAGCTTACAGACACCCACAAGGCAGAATGGAGTCCCACAGGTAAAAACTGAATGACAGATGAGAAGGGAGACCACGTCCTGAGGCCATCATTGGAACCCCCAGGTCAGACCTATCCCTGGACGTCCCGGGCACCTGGGGTGATGAGTTGGAGCTGAGCTTTCCATAACTTGCCAACAAGGGTCCTGAGACTCACGAAGTCACAGGGACAAGCTCAAGGGACTAAGCAGCTCTGTGCATACTCCTGTGTGCTCAGGGAAAAGCGAGGGGCAAAAGGGAAAGAAGGGGTTGGTCTTGAGTAGCTGAGATGGTGACGATTCAGCTGGCAGGGGCTGGGCCTGGAGCAGAGGCAGCCATTTTTATGGGCAGGTGCAGACTCCCCCAGAATCCCTCATACTCCCATGAAACAAAGGTGGCCAACTATTTCTCCATTGTCAGGTGAAAGAAGCAAATTCCAACAGGTCATGCGCATCTTGAGGACATTTCTGGGCTAGAGTCACTTCCCTCCATGGAGCCTAGACACAGACCCAGGCTGGACAACTGGCTTTGGGGCCCACAGTTTACTGACCACCCGTCATGCATTTCAGCAACATCCGGCAACATTTTTCTTCCTGTTTTTTCTCAGGGTTCTCTGGGAAATTACTTGAACTTGAAGCTTCATGCCTAAAAGGCAATTAAAAAAGGTGACATAGAAAGGTATTGATCAGGTTAAAGACCAGGGTTCACACTCCTGGCCCTGCTACCCTGGTGATCTCAGACAAAGACTTAGTTGTTCAAAAAATGGGAGAGAAATCACCGGGAGGAGTTGTTTCCAAAGCCTTCTAGGCAGAAGGACTAGCTGGTGGCTAGATTGAGAGGCCTAGGAGGTGGTTAGTGAATCTGGGTTTTCCTTCTGGCTCAAACAGATGTTCTTGAACAAATAACCCAATTGATAAATGGGTGAAGGGACTTTACAGAAGAAATATGAATGGACAACAAATATATGAAAGAAATGTTCAACTTCTCTGGCAATTAGAGAAATGCAAATTCAAGCTACATTGAGATTCTATCTCACTCCAGTCAGAATGGCAATCATCAGGAATACAAGTAACAATAAATGTTAAATGTTGGTGAGGACGTGGGGAAAAAGGTGCATTCATCCATTGCTGGTGGGACTGCAAATTGGTGCAACCACTCTGCAAAGTAGTGTGGAGAGTCCTCAGAAAACTTGGAATGGAAACACCATTTGACCCATTTATTATCCCACTCCTTGGTATATACCCAAAGGACTTAAAATCAGCATACTACAGCAATATGGTCACATCAATGTTTATAGCAGCTCCATTCACAATAGCTAAGCTATGGGACAAATGTAGGCGCCCTTCAAAACATGAACAGATAAAAAATGTGGGCTGGGGATGTGGCTCAAGCGGTAGCGCGCTCTCCTGGCATGCGTGTGGCCCGGGTTCAATCCTCAGCACCACATACAAACAAAGATGTTGTGTCTGCTGAAAACTAAAAAATAAATATTAAAAAATTCTCTCTCTCTCTCTCTCTCTCTTTAAAAAAATGTGATATATATATATATATATATATATATATATATATATGACTTAGCCATAAAGAAGAATGAAATTATGGCATTTGCAGGTAAATGGATAGAGCTGGAGACTATCATGCTAAGTAAAATAAGCCAATCCCCCCAAAACAAAGGCCAAATGTTCTTTCTGACATGCAGATGCTAACATACATCGGGAGTGGGGAGAATAGAATTCATTGGATTAGACAAAGGGGACTGAAGGGAAGGGAGGGGATGGGAATAGGAAAGACAGTAGAATGAATCAGACATAACTCTCCTGGGTTCATATATGAATACACAACCAGTGAGACTCCTCATCATGCACAACCACAAGAATGTGAAGTTTTGCTCCATGCATGTATGATATGTCAAAATACACTCTACTGTCATGTATATATTTAAAAAAAAAACAAATAAAGAAGAAAAATCCCAAGTAGATGACTTCAAGGCAAGTCCTTCAGCCTCTCTGTGCCTCGTTTTGCTCATCTGTGAAGTGCAGCCAGTGACATCTATCTTGTCAGGCTGATATGAAGATGACTGGGATAAATTTTCTATAAAGTTTCTGACACATAGTTGGTTATCTAAAGGTGGTTACTTTTCCACTATTATTATTTTTAATGGTTTAATCTTATTCTTCAAGGCACCAAAGCATGGAGGAGCATGGGGGTGTTTTAGTCAGTCTTCTTTCCATCCCCACATCAAAGAAACCCAAATCAAACTGGCTTTAGAAGAAACAAAAGAAAGTTGGCTCACATACGTACGTCTAGGGAATATTAATGGATTTCAGGGATGGCTAGATCTAGCCACTCAAATTGTATTATCAGAATGGTGTCTATCTCTCTATCTTTGGCTCAGCTTTCCATGGCACAGGTTCCATTGCAGGGATGTGAAAGAGCCAATTGTAAAACATTCAGGAATTTGGGGCACCAGTTGTTCAATTATTGGCTAGTATATTTATATCATGAAAATTGGCAAATGCTGCAAAACAGGGCTCTCTTTTTCTGTTTTCTTGTGGGAGGAGAGCTTGTTTGCCAGCACGTGGCTGTTCCACCTAGGCTACTCCAGGGGGGAGGGAACTCTTCTTTCCCAGGAATTCCAGGGGATGTCTCAGGGTGGTGTCTCTGGTCTAGCTTGGATCATGTGGCCCTTGTAAAATAGGACCTGAGGCTGGAGTGCTGGGGTGTAGAGCTACTGGTTGGCGTATGTCTCCTCTAGAGCTATGAGGTGGGGGTCAGCTCTGCCAGAGCCACAGGAGCCACCTGGCCTGAGGGTAAGAGAGAATGGTCCCTTCACAGCCAGCACCTGGTGGCGCACAACAGGAAGTGCTTAGTGCTCTCACATCGCCAGGTTGGCTGGACGCTCTGTTCCAGGGCTTTGCGGGCCGTTAGCTGGGACAGCTCGGTTCCTTTCTCTCTTGTTCTCCTCCTGGGACCAGCTAACCAGCCTGAAATGTCCACTTTATGGTGACAGCAAAGTCACAAGACAGCAAGCAAAAACAGTGAAGCCCTCTCAAGGCCTGAGGTCAGACTGGACACGCCATTACTGCTGCCTCAATGCTTGGCCAAAGCGAGTCACGAGACTGAGCCCAGATTCGAGGAGGGGATAAACTTTGCTTCAAACTCTTTACAGTCAGATGGTGAAGAGAACGGGTTTGGAGAAGGGAGAAAAAAATTGGCAGCACTACAATTGACTCCCTTCCCTAAGAAAAATCAGGGTACTGTCAATGCAGAGGGGAATGGACGTTGGGTGGGTGTAATAGATGTCCCTCGAGGGTCTCAGGGAGGGTGACACACTCAGACCTGGGTGTGGCCTGGAAGTCTGTGTGAGAGGGAGGGGGTTAGAGGAGAGGCCAGCAGAAGCATAAGGTGAGGACCCACCTGGGCTCCAGGACACCACCGTCTAGTGGTGGAGCTAGTGACTGCTGTGGGTCTCCAGACTCGGGGGAACTGTCTTAATTTTCACTTCCCCGGGAGCTTATTGTGGGCAAGGATGTGAGTTCCAGTTAATTTATTTGGGAGGTAATGCCAGGGAATACTATAAGGGAGGGGGAAATGAGCAGTAGAATAAACCGTCTCTGTAAAATCTCCCCTCATGTGCAGGGCTAGCCCACAGTGCCAGTGCGTGGTGAAAATATCCTCCCCGTGGCTGATCTCAAGCTGGTAATGTGGTGAGTGGAACGTGGAGGCGGGAAGGTGTGTGTGGTCGGTGTGTTACTCCATTTTCTGTCACTAGAACAGATGCTGGGGACTTCATAAACTTTTGGAAGCTGAACATCTGATGATCAGGTGGTGAGGGCCTCGTGGTGGACGGCATCACATGGCGGAACCACGTTCAAGAGTGACATGGTAAGAGGGGAAGCAGAGAAGCTCAGGGGCCAGGCTTGCTGTTTCAATTGGCATCTTGCTGTCATTAGAACTCCAGGGACAAGGGCTGATGCCTGTAGCGGGCAGAGTCCCTGGTACTTCCCATCAGGCCCCAACTGTTAAAGCTCCTGCCACCTCTACTCAGCCACACTGGGGGCCAACCTTCCAGCACAGTGGACAGCCCATTTCAAACCCGCACGGGGAACTGGTTCCCGTGAGCTGGTCCTAGACGGCTGCGGGAAGGGAGCAGGGCAGGAAGGAGGGAGTCAGCCAGAGAGGGTCGGCCGTCAAGCCAGCCGCCCCGGGAGCACTGAGGAAGGCCTCGAGCGCAGGTCTGTAGGGCCTGGCTATGGTCTGATGCCCGACTCCCCCTAGATCAGGGGTTGAGGTTCTTTCCAGTCACTTCTAGCCAGATCTCCGGTTGCCTGAGAGACAGGGTGGACGTTGCAAGTTGGGCCGGTGTGTGTGGAAGAGGCCAGTTGGTCACCGGGGCTTCTTGAGGGTTGCCCGCAGAGAGCAGGCCTTCCTTCCCAGTCCCTCATGGCTGTCCCAACAGGTTGGCCTTCCGGGTCCCCTCGTCAGTTCCAGGTCCCGTTCCTTCCCTCACACTTTTTCTCCTTTGAGAAAAACATTATCTGCCTCCCTCAGAGAAGGAATGCAGGAGCCAGGCACATGCCTGTAATCCTAGTGGCTAGGGAGGCTGAGGCAGGAGGATCTCGAGTTCAAAGCCAGCCTCAGCAAAAGAGAGGCACCAAGCCACTCAGTGAGACCGTGTCTCTAAATAAAATACAAAATAGGACTGGGGATGGGGCTCAGTGGTCAAGTATCTCTGAGTTCAATCCCTGGTACCCCCCAACCCCCCCAAAAAAAAGGAGTGTGGGGGAAGGAAGCCTCTTTAACATTTTGAGACCATTTTGATATGTTTTGAATTTGGAAGTGTTTCCCTGGAATAATTTCAGGTTGGTCAACTGTCTGGTCTTCTATCCAGCCTGTATAAGGGTGGGAATGAAGGTCATGTTATGTTTACTTTATTTCTTGTCTTTTCTCGGGCCCTCTGGTGTGTCTGTGTTGGAGCTGGGCTTTTGCAGAGATTCATTTCCATGGGGTCTGAAGAAAATGCTCTGTAGAAATAAATCACCCAAATCCATCCATTAATTGAAGAAGCGCTAACTTGGGTGCTTTGTTGTATGGGATGGTGCTCTTCCAGGATGTCTTTGCTGCCTTGTGGACCCCTCTAGCCTATTACTGCAAAGAACTACAACTCTCTGAGGTCATTCTGAGGATTCAGGAGGGTGATCAACCTGCACAGGGCAGGATCGAAGCGTCAGGGAGCTGGGACAGCACTTTAGGATGATCCTGGAGGAGGTGGTGGGCAAACCCCTCATCTTTGTGACCCTTGGGTGGGGTGCCCTTTAGGCATGTCCCAAGGTCCTGTTAGTGACCTGTACTGGTGGCCTTCTCCCCTCATGCCACACCAACTCCCCTCCCACACTGTCTGGATCACTACTCTAATAAGCTGTTGCCTTGGAATCTGTTCTGGGGAACCCACTCGGGTTTGAATGGGTTCCTTCAAATTCATGTGTTAGAAATTGACTTCTCAAATCTTCTATTCGTGGTGTTTGGAGGTGAGGCCTCTGGGAAGTAATTAGGATTAGATGAGGTCATGAGGGTGGGACCCAATTTATTTTATTGAAAACTGTTTCTATTGGTGCGTCATAATTACACATAATAATGGGAACTGTTGTTACATATTTGTACCATTAGCGATTTGTAAGAAGATGGAGAGAGACCTGAGCAGTTTTACCATGTGATACCCTACACAGTAGGAGGCCCTCATCCAATGCTGGCACCACACTCTTGGACTTTCTAGCCTCCCAATTCAAGAGCCAAATAAACCTCTATCCCCTATAAATGACCCAGTCTCCGATGTTTTATTATAGCAACAGAAAATGGACTAAGAAAGGGGTCAGCCCGGGACATAGTGTGTCAAGATTTGGCTTCTGAGCTAGATGACTCTGAAAGGGGAAAGTCACATCTGGTGGTGCTTTTCATGTCCCCCCAGGGTGTGGCACAGCATGAGGGGCGCATCAGCTTCAACAACTGGCTGAAGAACCAAAGGACATGAGAATAAAATACCAGGAAGCTAAAGAAGCGCTCGCCCAGCACGTGCGAGGCCCTGGGTTCGATCCTCAGCACCACATAGAAACAAATGAATAAAAAAAGGTATTGACAACTAAATTAAAAAAAACAATTAAAAAACAATTTAAAAAAATTAAAAAATAAAAGAATAAAGGGAGACTGTGATGGTCAGGTCTGCAAGCTCTGCGTCCTTTCAAATCTGCGTATCTGGCCCTTCCTTTCCTAAGCTCCTGACCTGGGCATCCAACTAGTGTGCCCCCCTGCTCCCAAGTTCGAAATATAACTTAGCATCTGCCCCCCCCTCCCCCCCCCCCGATTCCACACCCAACCTGCAACCACCTCCTGTCCTGGATGGCTGGTCCAGGCAGGGTCTGGCTTTATACTGTGCATCTTTCTTGAAGCTCCTCACTGTCTCCAGCTCCCCTCACTCCTCTCTAGCCCCTGCTACTATCATCTCTCACCTCCAGCTTTGCCTCCCTGTGGTGGGTCCTGTGGGCCCTAGTGAACTTCCTGAAGCCACCTTGACCACATGGCTCCCTGCGGCAAGGCCCCGGCTGTGGCTCCCCGTTGCTACACAGATGAAATCCAAACTCCTCGTGGTGCCTTAGCAAGGTCCTGCAGGAACTGGTGCCTGCCAAACCCCCAGCCTCCAGGTGGGCACTCCGGAATCCCAGTCTAGGTTGCAAGACCCCTCAGGACCACCATGCATCCCCTGAGCTTGCATGCTTGTGCCCAAATGACAAGATCAGTGATTTAGCACGTGTCCCTCCTGTGAATGATCAACTCCCTAGGTGCAGGGCAGAGTCTGAGACTCGTGGCTGTATCCCAGCCGTGTGGCACTGTGCCCAAGCAACACGGTGACTGGTGAGTCAGTCGGTGCAGGGGTGACTTTTCTGTAGCTCACCCCAGAAGAGTGAGTCTGGAGAACTTGGCTCCTAACTCTCTCCCCGACGAGGCGGAACTTTGGGTGCTGGTAGGCCTTTGTGTTCCCCAGGACACCTCACTTGGTTCCTTCACAGGAAGCGAGAGGAGGGAGAAGGGGCCAGGAGGAGGGAGGGAAGGAGAAGGAAGGAGGGCCTGCTCCATGGCCCAGAAGAAACGAGCATCTCCAAGTTTCCCACATCTCTCATCTAAGTAGGTCACATGGAAGAACTTGGAGTCCCTGTCAAAGTTTCAGGCAAAAACAATAACTTGGTTTTGACCTTGCTCTCTTCAAAAAGCAAGTTGCTGCTGAGCTGCAACATCAAAAAGAATAAATAATTGTTTTTCTTTTTTGTTGTTATGATATGGATCATCTGAGCGGTTAGTGGTAAGCAAGCGGCTTTGATTCCACCCCGGCTCCCCAGCGCTGCAGCCTCTCTTTATGTCAGCAGGCTCCTGTTTCCACCCCAGGACAGCAGACTCCCTTGATTAAATTCATATTTGTTTTAATCTTTCCCTGTGTCTGATCTCAAGCTCAAAGATGGTCAGGGAAAAAAAAGCCGGCTGCCCCGCTGCGGCCACGGGAGGGCCCGTGTCAGGCCCCACGCTGTTTCTTCTGTCCGGTGCGATAAGGCAGCCAGCCCGCGGTGCCCAGCCGGCGCGCGGTGTCAGCCCCGGCCCTCGCACTGCTGGCTGCTGCTGGGCTGCCCACGGGGCCCGGGCTGTGCAGATCGTGAGGAGGCCGCGCCTAGAGGCTATTGGCAGTGCCAGCTGCAGCCTTGGGCCGGGCTCCTGAGTTGGACTTGGAGGGTCAAAATCTTCCTTCAGATTTTTAAAGTTAAAAAATTATGGATTTCAAGGGCACCGGAGGGGTTCATCACCTGCTCGGTTCAGAGCAGTCACCAACTTTTGTCTGTGTTTATTTATTTTTTTTTTAGTTGTTGATGGACCTTTATTTAATTTATTTATATGTGGTGCTGAGAATCGAACCCAGTGCCTCACACATGCCAGGCAAGTGTGCTACCAGTGAGCCCCAGCCCAGCCCCTTGTCTGCATTTTATACCCCTGATCCTGCCGTCCCCCCACTCTTCTGGCACAGACGCAGCTTTCTGATGCATTTGGTAAATGTTCTTAAATATATAATGATGCTTCTTATGTAGATGTGTGTTTCTTTTCTTTTTTGTTGTGGTGAGATACACTGTTAACAAACAACTTACCTTTTGAACAGGTGTATTATTAGACACTGAAAAGTATAGTCAGCCCTCCCTGAAGATGCCAACCACACAGATTAAAAAAAAAAATTAAAAATTTTCTAGAAAGTTCCAGAAAGCAAAATTTGAATTTGCAGAGCACTGACCATTGCACTGGATCTAGGCAAATGAAGTGATGTGTAGGAGTGCCCTGAGGTGGCTTCCTGCCTTGTCACAGCCCCTTAGGCGCCCTCCATCACCAGCCCTTCTCACTGGAGCAACATTCGCCTCCAGTCTTGTTGCTGTTCTGTGTGTTTAGGCTACGATGGTTGCATCCGAAAGGAATGGGTACAGACATTTTTGCTTTTTGTTTTTTTGGTACTAGGGATTGAACCCAGGGGCACTCGACCACTGAGCCACATCCCCAGCCCTATTTTATATTTATTTAGAGATGGGGTCTCACTGAATTGCTTAGGGCCTCACTAAGTTGCTGAGGCTGGCTTTGAACTCGTGATCCTCCTGCTTCAGCCTCCCTAGCCACTGGGATTACAGGAGTGTGCCACTGTGCCCAGCTCAGACTTTTATTTGTTTGTTTTGGTCATTATTCCCTACAGAATACATTAAAACAACTATTTACCTAGTACCGACATTGTTTTATGTATTGTAAGTAATCTGGAAATAATTTAAAGTAAAAGGGAGGATGTTTATAGGTTCTACAAAAATACTACACCATCTTATATGAGGGATTTGAGCATCTGCAAATTTGGGTACCTGCAGGGGATCCAGAACCCTTTGGCTGTATTGAGTTCTGCACAGCGTAGAGTCAAGACCACAAGCTGTGGTCCCAACAGAGTTCAAAACCCCAGCTCTGCCTTTTGCTTGCGGTTACTTATCCTTGTGCCTCTGCTGCTCTGTCTGTCAAACAGGATGTTAGTTGTTTCTACTTCATGGAGTTGGCTAAATGAGACAACTAATGAGTTAGTACTCAAAAAGCGCTCAGAGCACTGCCTGGACAAACTGAATGCTCCGAAGTGTTAGCTTTGGCTGGGTGTGGTGGGACCTCTCCCAGGGCCTCAGGAGGCTGAGGCAGGAGGATGGCAAGTTCAAAGTCAGCCTCAGCAACTTAGCGAGGCCCTAAGCAACTTAGTGAGACCCTGTTTCAAAATAAAAATAAAAAGGGCTGGAGATGTCGCTCAATGGTTAAGCACCCCTGGGTTCAAACTTTGGTACCAAAGGGAGAAAATAAAAGTATTGGCTTTGTTCATTTTTCTACTTCTTGCTTTTTATTTTCTCTCTTACTCAGCCCAATGCTCTTGAGAACCACTTCTGCTGATGTTCAAACATCTGGTTCCTTGCTTTGACCTGCATCCCATAGGGTACATTGCCTCCATTTTACCATCAAACCCCTAGAGATGGACACCTGGTTGGCAGTGCATCTGTGAGCATCCCGTGCAGACTGGTGAGAGGATCTCTCCCCCACAGAATCAGCACCAAGAAGCTGGGTCTCTGGGTCAGGGGTTGACACATTTTCTGTACAGGGTGAAATGGTATATATATATATATATATATATATATATATTTGACTCCACGGGCCTTTCACAGTTTCCTTTGCAGCTAACAAGGTCATTTGTTGCGCTAACGAGGCCATATACCATATGCAAATGAGTGTGTGGCTCCAATAAAATTTTATTTACACAAGAACGTGGAGCCTGGAGGTCTGTGGATCCCTTTACCAGGTTGTAAGCACACCTGGGGTTGCTGAGCACTGTCTGTTGCTCTCAGATTGGTGGCACAGTCTATTCTGCCAGCAGTGCCTGGGAGCTCCTGTCTCCCTGCATCCTCCAAAAAGTCACTGACACAGAGGGTAAAGAGTAGCCCAAGGGCTCCTCTCTCTGCCCTCATTCTCTGACGGTCTTTCTCGCATCGTGAGCTCAGGCCATTTCAGATCTCTCGGTTGAGACATTGCCCTGTGAAATTCAAATTAATGTGTACCTGGGACGTTTGAACCATTGTCATTACTTTAACCTTGTGCGAGACATTGTGCTACTTTACATGTATTGGGCCCCTATTGGGCTCCCAATAACACAGAGAAGTAGGTATGAATGAAATTTCCTCTTCAAGATGAGAAACCAATTCTCAGACACAGGAGTGTGTCTTGCCCAACTTACAGCTGGGCAAGGTAGAGCCAGAACCTGAAACCGCATGGGTTTAATGCCAAGTTGAATTCTCTTCCTAATTTCTGTCATGGGGGGCTCTGTAAGGAGGGCCGGGGTTGGCCCAGGAAATTCTAGTGGGTGGAGGGAGAATTGGGGGAGCCATGTCAAGCTTGGCAGGAGCAGGTGTGGTGCAGACCGGCTGCCTCTTGCTAAGGAACCTTCTCAGCAGTTCTGACACTCCAGTTTCTAGTGGAAAATCCCCTTCAGAATCAGAACCAGGGGACCCAGGTCTGCAATGAGGGAAACCCTTAGGCCAGAAAGGACATATGTGCCGAGTGTGGAGGATTTATCTGAACCCAGCAGGAGAGGGGACTGTCTCGGGACCACCCTGGATCTCCCTCTGTATTTAGTACTGTACTTGGCATTTCATGGAGAAGAGGAAACAATTTGCCTGAAAATGATTACATTAAAAGCAACACTTTCTGGCCATTAAAAAATGTAAATCAACATCAACGTCTAATGTATACATAGAAAGGCACAGGAATCATAAGAGTGAGATGCATCTTTACCCAGCAAATGCTGCACCCACATCAAGAAATGGAACTTCAACAGCACCCAGAAACGCCTCTTACGTTCCCTCCCAGAGATCCCCCACCTCTTAACTACAACCACTCTCCTGCTTCTAATAGCATGATTTAGTTTTGCCTGGTTGTGAACTTGAACGTACACAGAAATGGAATCATCAGCAGGTGTGCTTTCATGTTTGGCTTCAACATTGTGGGAGATTCACCCACATTGTTGGTTGGGTGTAGTTTATTCTGCTTAGTCTTTAGCTGTGAAGAAGTAGTTCAGCGCACACACACACAATCACATTATTCTCCCTCTTGCTGGGCACTCAGGATAGGTTTTTGGTTACCGTGCACACTGCTGCTATGGACATTCTTGCATCTGTCGCACAGTGACCACACACGTGGTTTTCTGTTAGGTATGTACCCAGGAGTTGAATAGTCAGGTTCCTGAGGGGTGGCTGCTTAGCTCTAGTTAGATGCCACCAGACATTTACATTCTCCTCACAATACCTGTGAGTTCTATTCGCTCTGGATCTGATTGCATTAGGACTTACAATCAGCCCTTGAGTTTTCAGATATTCTGAATGTCTTTGAGATTTACCAATTTACCAATTTGAGGGCCAAAA